>NC_091487.1:26296251-26961941 GCF_947461875.1 Haliaeetus albicilla | reverse complement strand
GACAGTGAAAAGTGGAGAAGAGTGAAAAAAAGTGAACAGCAATAAGAGTTGCAGCAAGCTGAGAAAGCTCGGAGATGAGAAAGCTAGGATGAGAAGTGTAAAGTAAGACTGTTAATGGATAAGCAAGACCTAGTGATTTGGGAGGTAATACCAGAAGTGAATCAAAAATAAAAAGTTGCAGATGATTGTGTAGCTGGAACTACTCTTGGGAAAGAGAGGCAGAAGTCTGTGCCTATGAAAACACAATCCCCTCTAGAACCTGGAAGGAAGCGCAGGAACTTGACTGAGTTTCCTGACTGTCAGAAATGGTCTTCTAGTGCTGGTCTAAAGAATGACAAACTCCTACCGCTATCAGTCACTCCACTGGCCCAAGTGCCATGTATCTGCACTGGACCTACAAGCCCCAGTGCTTTATGACCCATGTGGACTTCACTGCAATGGAATTTATGCTTTTTTCAAATTGCTAAAAAGGGGTATCTAGACAATTGCACAGACAAAGAAAAAATATTTCAAGCAAGCCAGGAAATGCTGAATTAAGATTGATTGCACTTTCTCTGTAAGATCACCACCTTTCATCTGTGGAGAATAAGCCTGCTGTGGGAACAAGGACTGTAGTAAAGCAGACTGTTTGGAGAGTCATGATTTAGCTGTTTAGAACTTGGAAAGTGTACAGCCATGGATACCAGAAGAAAAAAGGTGCTATGACAGCTAAAGTTGTTTGATAATACCCAAAGAAAGTCAGATCCTCTCTCTGCCATAAATAGATGATATGAGGCCAGTCCACACAGCTTGAAACAATCTTTTTTTCACGCATTATCATTAGTCATATATTCTTTTGCTGAATTTCATTTTTGCTGATCTTACTGAAGAGATATACACGGTAAAAGAAATCTAAAAATTGGGGAAAAAAATTGGCTGGTGTACATGTAGCACAATGCATGCTACATAAGGAACACGGAGAAAACTAATCAGGACGTGATTAACTGAACTAACATATCGCCCTTGGGTGTACCTGTTGAGCCAGGCAGGGCTCGCTACAAGAAGTAACGTGAGGTGAGGTGATTCCCGGAGCGGAGGGAGCTGCCCAACCGCGCACTTCGTGGCTCCGGCGTCAAACAAGTCTGACATTGAACTTTTTTTCCTTAACCCCCGTTGAGCACGGGGGCCCTCCGTGCCCCGTGCACGGGCAGCCCCAAACGCTTGCTCCAGAAATACCAACCCGGAGCCACGGGAGGCGAGGCGAGGGGAGGGGAGGGGAGCTGAGCTGGCAGAAACGACCTTGCAAGAGCAGACCCGAGGGAAGTCTTCCGCCGGCTGCCGAGGGCAGCGGCGGCGTCCGGGCCTTTCCCGCGCCCTCCCCCCGCCCGCGGCCTCTCCTCAGCCCGGGCGGGGCCGCCTCCCAAGCCCCGCGGCCTGCCCCGCCCGCCGGCTCCGCTCCGCGGGACGGGCACTCACCACCGAGGAGGAGGAGAAGGCGGCGGCTGAGGCGATCCAGGGGGCACCGGCTCTCCGCGACAGCTGGACGGGAGGGGAAGCACAGACTGGCCTCAGGGCTCCCGACTGCCCCGGCCCCCGCCCCCCGCCGCGGGTACGGCTAGCGCCCACCGACGCCTCACCGCGGCGCCATCGGCTACTCCCCGCTCGGGACCGCCCCACCCACGGGGCCCCGCGGCCAGCTGGGCCGCGATCCCCGCCGCGGCGCCCGCCCACCCCCCGAGCCGCGGGATCCGCTGCGGGGCCGGGGGCCGCCGCCTCACCCTCAGCGCCACGCGCCGCCGCCCGCCCCAGGCGCCGCGCGCCACCGCCGCCGCCGCCGCCATCCCGACCGATGGTCGCTGCACCGCGGCCCCCGACGGTCCCCCTTCGCCCCGCCCCCGCGCTTCTATTGGCCTCCCGCGCACCGGCCTCGCCCGCTCCGCGCCCCCCTCCGGCGGGGCCCTCGCGGCCCGCAGCCAATCGCCGCCAGGAAGCCCGTCGGCCCCGCCCACCACCTCCACCGCCCCCCGCTCCGCGCCGTGGATTGGCCGCGAGACCTAAGCCGCCCACTGACCGTCCGAGCTCAGATTGGCCGAGCGCCGCCCCGCGGCGACGCCTCCTGGCGGTGGCGGCGAGAGCGACACGTGGGCTTCGGGGGGTGGTTTGTTTTTCCTCTCCCGCTCGGGCTGGGTCACGTGCCGGGGAGGGGGTGTCCCGCGAGCAGCGGCGGCGTGTCACGTGGGGCGGGCAAGATGGCGGCTCCCGCGGACGGTAGGGCGCGAGGGCCGGGCAGCGCCGCTCCGCTCCGCTCCGCTCCGCTCCGCTCCCCGTCCCATTGGCGGGGCCTGGGCGGCGCCTCACCCCCCCCTCTGTTGCAGGTGCCGACCTGGAGGCCTCGCTGCTGAGCTTCGAGAAGCTGGACCGCGCCTCCCCGGACCTGTGGCCCGAGCAGCGTAAGTCCGGCGGCCGGCTGGCGGCTGGCGGGGGGAGGATCGCGGCCCGGCCCTTCCTCGGGCAGCTGCGCCGGCCGGGCTGGGCCCCCGGGGGACGGGCGGGGGGTCGGGGTGCCGCCGCCAGAGGCGCTCACCCCCCGCTACCCTTCGTTCTCTCTTCCCAGTGCCCGGCGTTGCCGAGTTCGCCGCCTCCTTCAAAAGCGTGAGTGATCGCTGCTCTTGCCTGTCGCGTTTCCCCCCTTCCCGTGCGGGGGCAGACCTGCTGTTTGCTCTCGTGGGCTTTACATCTTTGTTCTGTAGAACGTATCTCAGTTATAACTTCAGTATATGCTAGCGTCATCCTTTTGCTTTAATGTCTCTCTCATGTTTGTTTGGTTGGTTTTTTTAAGATACCTTATGCAACTTGCAGTGAATGAGAATTACACCTTGCAAGAAAGAAAAGGCTTTCAACTTTAGGAAATCCCGCTTTTCACGCTGACTTTGGCTTGTGGGGGGTAATGTGCCTTTTTTAACTCTAAAAAGTCCAGGGAAAGCTAGAAAACAAGATCAAACATAAAAAATATCTCTACAGAGCACCTGGAACTCTCATATTTTTGCTGTCAGTGTAACTAGTTTTCAATACGAGATCAAACTTCTTTGTATAATTCTAAAAATGCCCTTGTCTGAGTATGAACTTTTTATTTTTTTCAAAATAGCCTATTACAAGTTCTCCTCCCAAGTGGATGGCTGAATTAGAAAATGATGATATCGATATGTTAAAGGGTGAGTATGGACATCGTGAGCAGGAAGTAAGGTTGCTAAAGCAGATGGGAATTCAGTATTTACTTAAGAGGCTTAAAACACTTGTTCTTTAAACGTTCTGAAGGTGGCCCTGTGGCCTTAGATCTCTAGCTCTCACGTTTGCAGAATCTCTAGCTCAGGAGTCCTTTATCTTGTTAATGATACACATTTTTCATTAATCCAGTTACCTCCAAGAGAATATCCAGGTACCAGTGGCAGGCTGATTTTTCAAAGCAAGCATGCAAGAACTAGTTGAAACAGTGTAACGTTACATGTATTTCAGTTACCTCGCCTACCGATCTCTCACTGCATAAGTATAGTGGGTATCTCCTGTATTTTGAGAAGTGGCATGAATTTTTTGGTGGGCCTCAGCTGATCAAACTTGGTGAGCAGCTTAGACTTGTTCATTGACTTGTTTAGAGGTGTGCTATGCATATGTCTTCACTCATAGACCCAAGATCTCTAATCAAATGGTAAGGCTGTATGAGCAAGTTACAGAAAGGCTAGCTGGCATGTAGATTTGCTGCATGTTACAGCTATTTGCAGTAAATATCCTTGAGCATGCTCTGCCTCTCGTGTGAATTCCAGATAAACTGTTCCAAAGTGAAAGTGGGACAAACTAACTTTGTCTTGCTGCAAGAAATGTACTTAAACACACATTGTTAATGTATAGTAAGTCCATTCCCTTGCATACTCTTTTGTAGCTTGTTCACGCAGCAATGTGAACTTGCAAGAACTTCAAAAATATGGGGCAAGTTGCCCATTGCGGCGGTGGCAGATTACAGTATGAACCAGATCCTTGGCTGTCTTTTTCAGTAGAGAAAGCTCGTTTTTTCTCAGTATGTTAAAATCAGGGGTAGCATCAGCTTGAATTTCGAATATACTCTGTTCACTGGAAATAGATCTTGTCAGAAGTATGACTTGAAAGTGCTCTGTGAAGTAGTAAACAGGCAAACGGTCACTAGAGTGCTATAGACAGTGTTAAAGTTCACACTTTTCTCTCCTTAGAGTTGGGGAGCCTCACTACAGCTAACCTGATGGAAAAAGTTCGTGGGCTGCAGAACCTGGCTTATCAGCTGGGACTGGATGAATGTAAGTGCTGTATGCAGATGTGACTGACTGCATTGCAAATCTTCTCACTAAAGCGTGCGCTCGTGGTACATTTGTAGCTGGAAAGGTGCGTTGGCAGATTTGGCAAGTGTCTGACAGTCACAGCTGGTGAGCTTCCAAAACAGGATGAGAGACTGAGCTTACATCTCCAACTTACAGCCTACCTGCATAGGGGAAACTTCTTAGCAGAAATAACAAGTGGTCATATGTCTAATCTGGTGTTGTCTAGTGGCACATAGAGTTCTGTTCCTGACGTAATGTTGCCTTAGATAAATCAGGTCACTTGGCTTAATTTCCCCCTCAGATACTAAAGCTATTTCTCAGTACTTCTGTCAAACTTCATGCACTGCTTCCACAGTGAAACTTTCACTTGGGTATAGGATTCTCCTACCACTTAGTGTTCATACTGTTTTCTGCTTCTGTAGCTGTTACTTTTTTCTACACTCAACTATGGCAGGAGGTGATGTCAATTGAGTACTAAAGTTCACCTTCATCCCACTTACAAACAGCCAATTTTTATCAGTTTTTTGAAGAAGGAGCTGCTTTCATCATCGTATTTAGCACTCTTGTTAACAAGTTGATCCAGCTTTGAGGATTTCAAGAGTGTTGTGTTTCTTTTAAATGCTAACTGTACATACTGACACATTTAAATTTTTCTGCTTAATTTTGCTCTAGCGTAGACTTTAGTTGCAATTACTTTTGGGCTACACAAGCACCAAAAATTTTAAAACTTACAGGTCTTTCACATTCCTTTCAAAGGGTAACAAAAAGCAGTAATAGACCTTTAGAGTCTTCCTGACTGTAAACCTAGGATATCCTAATTAATACTTTCTTACTAACTGATCGTTAAGCCTGTTTTGACATACTCCCTGCAAGTTTATTTTATTTTCAGTGCTAACATCTGTGAAGACTGTGTAAAGCATTTAGTGGAGTAGAAGTTAAGGTATAACAATGTAAAACCGAGTCAAATACAAAGACTGATGGTTCGCTTTCTCAGTTAAGCTGTAGGCTTAAATGTCAGACAGCTCTGTCCTGATAAATGGAGTTTAAGCAGAGCCTGAGTTACATTAAAGCTAACAAGGTGGTCGTTTCCTTATTGAGAACAAATAAATATGGAAAGAAGACAAAGTGAGCAAACAATGAAATATCTGAGGTCCAACTGTTACAATCTTTAGTCTATAGTAACTGAAATCTTGAATTTTCAAGCTTTATGAAAACTTTTAAGTTCTGGTCACTGAATTCTGTTTTCCTTTAGGCTATAATACATTGAATGCTTTGTGTGTCATAATATACATTTATCTTAGGAAAATTTTCACAGAAAAATAGATGCGGAGTTTGAACAGAGCTTCTCAGGACTGTTTTTCCAAATACTGTCTTTAAGTTCTTTTCTCTTACAGACTTAGATAAGTGAGAGAATAAGAAGAAAAATCCAAAAGATCTGTTCATTAAAGTTAAGGGACTTGTGGTTTTGGTCCAGAGGTATTGGATTTGATTAGATATTTGTGTATTGAAATTTAATAGTCCGCTTTTGACTTGACTGTTAATTGAAACTGGCTATCAAAAACGGGATTAAACCTGCTGCTGACCAGTCTCCTCTAGATGGCAGCATGAGGCTTCCCCTAGAACTCTTGCTGCTTTTTTTTATAAAACCACTGTTTCAGTCATGATTTGAAGTCCTTCCCAAGATTGTTTTTTTGTGACATATTTCCTGTTCTGAATGTGCACTTTTTTTTTACAGTATTTTCAAACGTTTTATCTGTGTTGAGAGTGAGAAACAATTCTCTTCATTGTGTTAGCAACTTATTCCAACTCTCCTCTCCTACATCCCATCTCAAATCCTTTATATTTTCAAAGACTTCTGTTTTCATACAAGTTATTGATAAAATGCTGTGCAGGACCAGAGTGATTCCTGCAGCACTCCATGACAAATGTATCTATTGAGTGACTTCATAATTATGTTGTGAGGTCTGTTATTGAACCAGTTCACAGCATGCTTCATGTTAATTTTGCATTAGAATTCATTAGGCAAAGTGACATGTGGGACTGGGTACCTTTTGAAAAGTTTATTCATCAAGGTACTATTGGAACACTAAAACTGAAATCTGAGCAATTGATTTGACATGATTTAGTTTGATAAATTAATAATTACTGAATTACATGCCTTGTTTCTTAAATTCATAGAACTGTCTTACTATTTTGTCTGTATAAGCAGGCTTTCTTGACAAATTTGGAACAAATGTATTGAATGCTTTGTCCATCTTTGCTGCTTTCATCCAGGAACAGTTGAATACTATTATCTGGATTTCACAGTCTTCTTATATACAATTCTTGCTGTCCCTTACTGGCCATGGATTTGTCAGTTCCTCTTTTGGTTGCTTGCTTTTCCCAGATTTCTGTTCTTTACAACTTAACTTTCTCCCTTCTTTTTCCCCTAGGGTTACCTGTACTTTCTGTAACCCTGGCTATTTTGTTGAATGCCTCATGGCTTCTGTGAATCAAATTAAATTGCTAACATGCAACTTAGGTTTTCTTTCCAGCTTGTTTGACATCTGGTTTGATTTACAGTTAGTTGTCCTCCACTTTTAAAAGTAGCCGGTTTTACAGGCACTGCTATTTCACTGGTCTGCGCTTTAAGCTGCGTATTCTTATGTGATTTAAATAATTATATCTTAATTAGTGCAGAGTTTTGTGAAAGTTTTTCTTTATCAGACGAAACTGGATAGAATTGCCCTGCTTGGATTGTAACAGTAAGTTCAAGAAACAGTCAACTAGAAACTTCAGAGGTGACTTTTACTGTTAGAGGTCTGAGATACAGTGAATGTCATTCAGGCTGGAATAATGCCAACAGAGCTTCCTCTGGTGTTTTATATGGGCATCTGAGGAGTCAGGCTTCTTACCTTGTGTTATGATTTCTGTGCAGTATGGCATGTACCTGTTAAGACTGCAGTGGCTTTATCTGGTAACGTATCAGTCTCTAAGTGAGTGGGATGATAATGTTGAAGGAGACTGTTGACAACTGAAATGGTTAATGCTATTTTTGATAATGCCGGTTCTCTCCTCCTTGTCTGAGGGTTCAGTTACTTCTTTCTGAATAAGGTAACTTGATCTGTCCAGCCATGTATCTGATTATTCTAGCTTCAGTAGTACCGAATACATTTAGTTCCTACTCAGACAAGATAAGTTGCTTATTTGTGGTGGTGTTTTACCTGTGTAGTTTAAAAAGACTTCTGTTTGGCAGATATTTTGCAACTTTGCCATAGTTATTTTATTAACCAAATGGATAAGCAAGCACTTTGCTTTTTTAAAAATATATTTCTGACTGCTGGCTGCATGATCTCCTGTACTTTCATTTCCCTTGTACTAAGATGCAGGCCATTAAACTGCCAATATATTATCTTCCATAAATCAGAATTTCTTATTTGCACCATTTAATTTGCTGATGACTTACGTTGAAGATCTTTGTTGTGGATCACAAAGGATCTCCAAGGTGATCATGCAGAATCTCTTTTTCAGCTCTCCTCCTAACATGCTAATAAGTGGATTCTTGCTCACTCATGTCTGTTCCTTGCCGAATATTCTTCCCTTCCTTAGCACAGAATTCACCTAAAGGATAGCCTTCCTTGAATGAAGCAGGATTTCTGTAGCATGAACTAATGATTTATTTT
Source organism: Haliaeetus albicilla (assembly GCF_947461875.1). Lineage (NCBI taxonomy): Eukaryota > Metazoa > Chordata > Aves > Accipitriformes > Accipitridae > Haliaeetus > Haliaeetus albicilla. The sequence continues at coordinate 26,953,957 of NC_091487.1, read as the reverse complement.
TTTATTTTTACTCTCCTCTTAAAGGGTAGGCTATCCTTAGGTCTCTGGTTTGTGTATTTATTCTTTGCTACAAGGTGGTTCTGGAGTTCTCCAGCAGCTTCCAGGCTCAGGGCCTGGTATCAATAATAATAAAATCTTTTAAAAATAAATTATTTTTCAACACCTCTTCTGAGGTCTCAGCTTGTGTTTTCTCGCCTCCTTTTTAAGCTATGTAAAATTCTACCTCATCCTCTTGCTTGTTACTGCTTTTCTCTTTTTGCTTTGCTTCTCTCATTATAGCTTCTATTTTCCTTCTGTTAAAGAGTTACTTTATTGGTTAGAATACATCAAAACCATTTTTAGTATTAAAAATTAAAAATGTGGATTTTGCTGTCCCTGTTAACGTGGGTCTTGTGAGGGTGGGAGGAGAAACAGGGCTCAACAAATACACCTACTTTTAATTGTTCATATAGTTGGGGTGACTTTGGGAGGCATAGTATCACTGCTGAATGTAAGCTGCAGCCAGTCAGTGAGTATCATCTCTGCTGTTGGCAGAAGTCTGGGGGAAAAAAAAAAAAGGTATAGTCATATTGCCTTGTTATGGGCTTTTTTCCCTCCTGTGTCCCTCCAGCTTTGCTTGGAGCAGGGCACTGAGCACTGCAGAATGAGGAGACCCCAGCTGATGTGGCAAGCAAGAGGGAGGTAGTTCTTATCTGGGAACCCAGTCGCAGATCCTGACTCAATGTTTGTGGCCCACAAAGCAGCAAGTTTCAAAACAGTTTGTGCAAATAACTGCAAATGTAGATACCCAGCTCTGTTTTTTCACTGTATGACCCATTAGAGCTTTCAGAGCAACTGAGTCAAAGTTGACTTTAGGAGGTTTTGAAGTCTTGGTTTCATGAGCTAGCAGCTCTGGGAAGTGCATGCATTGCTAGTAAACAAATTTGGTGTTAAGAGAATTTTATTATTCTTGATTGCAGTTATTTTTAAAGATCTGCCCTGTCATCCTTTTCAATATACATATACGGAGAGGTATAGCTAAGAACCACATACACAGAGAAAAATATGTTTTTCTTAAAAAAAAAATAAATTTAAAAAGTAAAAAATGTTATTCTTTCCAAACTTCAGAGCAAACCTATGTGTAAAAGTAACAGGTAGAATGGGGAAGCAGGAAAAGCACCATGTCACTGAAGGAATGTGGTTGTCCAGGGACTTTCTGAAGGCACTGCTATTGCTTACCTGTGAATCTCTGGTACTTTTCAGATAACACCTGCTATACTGGTTCAGAATTCCTAAAACATGTGTGTGTGTGTATATATATATATATATATACACACACCTGGTATCACAGCCATGTTTATAAAATCTCACTGATGCCAGAGAGATTATCTGGCTGCTATGCTGTAACAATATAGCTTCGGTGATATTGCTACTGCCAGATTTCCTGAAAAGCCTATTCTTTTTAAGCCCTAATATATTTGTGAAGGTAATGGTGCTTTTGTGCAGTATCTGCCTTAAATATTAGAAAATGTGGGATGTGAATACCATTTATAATTTCCCTGTCAGTGATTTTTGCTAGTCTGCTCTCTTACATTAGATTAAATTTTTATTTGGAGTTGAAGCTGTTGTGTGCTTTTCCTCCTGTAAAATTAGGAATGTAAGAATGACTGTATTATCCCATGTCAAATCTTCACATTCTTTCAAGAGCGATGAGACAGTTACTGAACCTGCTCAACCAAGTCGCCCTATTTATAGTCCTCCATGGTTTTGTGTGCTCTGGCTTTCACTGGACTCTAGCAACTTTGCTCCTGTTTTCTTTGTAATGCTGATTTATTTTCCATATATGTTCAAGCAAATTAAACACCAAATGTACAGTGGAAGAGCTATTTAATGCTAGCTATCAAGGACCCAAGAATTAGACCTGAATGACCTGGGAGATGACAGGTGAACAGCAAAAAGTTGGCCATCTTGTAGCATCACAGACTGATAAAGGAAAAGTTGGCCACGGTTTAGTCAGTCAGTGATAGTTTTCCTTAATATGAAGAATGAGTAAATGACTAGGAGTTTTTAGCCTGGAGAGAGACAACTGTTGCAGTATGTGAAAAAGATCTGTAAAACTGATTAATGCAGAGAAAGTGTGAATAGGGAGTGACTCTTCACTGCTTCTCATAGTGTGGGAGCCAGAGAGAATAGAATCGCATGTCAGGACAGACACAAGGAGATACTTGCACTGGGCATTAAAGTCAGAACTCGTCGCTGCTGGAAGTTGTGGGCACGGAGTTTATCTTGCTCAATAAATGAGACAAATTATTGGAAGGTAAATCCATCAAGGGTGTCTGACCACAGAGAACTCACCAGTGGCTTGGAAATCTTGGAGATGCAGGAAGCTGGGAGAGATTACTAGACAGGTACAGCTATGTGCTTCCCTGTTCTTACATTCTTCTATAGTTGTTTGCCATCAGCATGTCAGAGTCAGGGTAGTGGGTTGGAAGGACCTTTTGTTTGATGGTGGGGGTTTTTTGTTTACTTATTTATTGTAGTAATAGGCTAGACTTTATGGTAGTTAAGCAACCACTACCAGAAATCACTGAGGTGTCCCTGTAATGGAGAGACCCTTCCAGAGACAGCAAGAGACGGATGGGCACATGAATGAGGAACAGCTACTTTGCTCCCGAGTTAAGCTGTCCTTGGTTGTGAATTGTAGTCCTCTGCAGCCTCAGCAGCCTCTGAAATTTCTGGAAAATCATAAAGGAGTCCTTCTGAACTCCAAGCTATTTACAGATAGCCACTCTTTCTCAGATTGGTAGTCTTCGCTTTTTCATTTCTCTCAGATAAATGCTGTCTGTCGTGATCTCTTGCCTGCAAGTTCAGCTTTTTTGTAGATTTGGAGGGGTAGAGCAGTTTCATCATTTTCCTTCAGCAGGATTTAACTGTACCATATTTTGAAACATATATACTTAGTTCTGCCTGTGATCCTTGCAGGCTACTCTTGACATGGATAGTTTCAAAGCTAGGATAGCTCTTCCCTACATGGTTGAATGAAAATTCACTCATTGAGTTTTTTTTGGGTTGGTTTTTTTTTTTGTTTGTTTGGGTTTTTTTTGCGGGGGGGGCATTAATTTTTCTTTTCCTTTCTTGATGCTGACTGTAGGTAGGATATGTTTAAATCAAGGACTCCATCTTTGGTGGACTGAACTTGTATTATCTATTAAACTGAAAAACAGGGCATGACACTTATTAAACTTCAACTTCATGTAAGTTGTTGAATTAGGATCAAAGTAAGGAAAGGAGGGAGGACAATGTATCCTCTTACTGAAACATCTCTTTCATTTTCTGTAATGGATTGTCTTTTCTAGGAGTGTCTACATGTAATACTGACATGCAGCCTTTAGGCCCTATGCAAAACAGCTTGCCTTTGTACCCAAACAGGCTTGTATGAATGATGTAATTGATCAGATAAAAATATTTCCTGACCACAACCACTTTTTCTTTAGTCCTGAGTCAATCAACACAGAGTCTTTTTAAGCTCAGAAGCCTTACTCTACATTTGTGAACGTGCCCCCATTTCCTGCAGTACAGTTGGTTAGTGTCTTTTCTAGTTGCCTAGTGCCTTTTCTGGTCTGTGTGTACACTTGTTTGTAATAAAATGTTTCAGATTCTTACATTTGTAGGGAATCAATATCAACAGGTATGTGTAAGTAAAGAGTGTTTTAATATTCAGGGTCTCAGTGTGGTGTCTGTCTCATGGCATCTTCTGAAATTTCTTGTTGGTCCATTTTAGTAAAAGCTGTATGTCCACTCTCTGCAGTCGGGGAAGTTGCATGAAAAAGTGAATTGGATTGTTATGGTTTCCTGTTAGCCAAAATGAGGTTTTGGAATCTATGTAGAAGAGCAGACTCTTCCCTGAACATGAACTCTTTCCTTATATCCTTGGAGAAATAGACTGCCTAAAGTGTGGTAGAGCTGGAGAAGAGAACTGACTTCTGGAGAAGAGAACTGACTTCTGGAGAAGAGAACTGACTTCTGGAGAAGAGAACTGACTTCTGGAGAAGGAAGAAGAAAATAAAGTGAAAGAGGATCACACGATGTGGATCCAAATCTAGATTCCACAGCAGGAGTCTCAGTGCCAGTTACTAAAAAGACAAAGCAATGTTCTTAACATCTAGACTGCTGACAAAAGAGTATGGAGCATGCTCACTTTGTTAAAAACTGGTACCTCCAGAAGTATAGTGCTTCTAGCACTAGTGTGTCTGTATTAATCTGAAACAAGAAAGAAGAAAATATGTTTTGGAACTGCCTACATTGTTCTAAATATGTTGGACTTGGACGAGAACATTGTATGCCAAGTCTAGTGCTCATTGTGTCCTTAAACTTCAAATATACAGTTTATTTACTTTTGCAAGGTGAGCTGTCCTGCATACGAGGAAGCAGTTTGAGGGGCGTGTACTTTGGTTATTTCTGCTCTGCTTAGGATTTTCTTTGTAGCAACTGTTTTTTTCTTGGTTATTTCCTACATTCCCTGCCTTGCTGAATGAATCTTCGTCTTTCAGTTTTGCCTGAAAGCATATTTCTCCCTCATTTTGTTATTTAGTACTGTGTTTGGCAAGGACTTTATGTGAAATAGTATACTTCATGTGCTGCAGAGCTTGAAGGCAAAGTTTTATAGCTGGACAACAAAATTATGCTCTTTGGACACTGGATTTCTGTAATATGCAGTTAGCTTAAGGATTTACTTAGCAGAGTTAGTAGACTTCTCCCAGAAAGTATCTCGCATTTTGGACGGTTCATTTGTGGGTTAGGAGATGATCATAGAGTTTTTCAGGAACTACACAATCAGTTTAAATGGTTATTTTTGTTTTGTTTAGTAGGAAAAAATATGGGGGCTGTTTTCAGTTTACATTCATAGTATTTCTTAGTCCTTATTTGATTGTTTCAGAGGGGTGAAAAGAACATTTACGTTGTCCGTTAAGGTGTTTATATGGCCCTGTCACCATGATGTCCAAGGTACTATGATTTCCATGTGAAACCTTGGCCCTTCTCCCAATTCTCTTTATAACCTCCTCCCACACTGTAGATCCGCTTCTTCATTTTAATGCATAGTGCTATGGTTAAGAGATACTCTGCATCTGCAGAGGGACGAGGAAATCGCCTTTCCTTGTACTGCTCACTGGGTGGCTTATTTACAGGCAGGATTCTTCTGGGACAGCTCCTGTTGGAAGAGCGTGACATCAGAATGCTGGCTTGAAATTGCCATTCATATGTGATCTGTGAATTGGCTAATTTTGACATGTAGGTAGTTAAGAAATGATTACAGTCAGAGGAGTCATGACCTCAACTTTTCATCATCTCCATTGGCTTGTGCCCCAGTTTGGAAGTGAAGAAGGGATAGGAAGTTTTAATTGTACCTGTGTGATTTATCCTCAGTCAGCTCTTTAATTTCTTCTGGCTGTCTGAGGTTTCCGACACGCTGTAAATTTCTCCAACTTTTTCATTATCTGCAATTTCTTTATGACTCATGAATCGGAGTGGAGAGAGAGTGTGGATTTACAGCAGAGATAAACATGTCCATAAAGTCTGTATCTGTGTCAGTAATTGTACTGCTGTCAGTGACTGTCCTGTTTTACAGGTCTCTCTTGGGAGACGAACACGCTTTGCTACCAGTGTCAGAGAAGTGTTCGCTTTGATTTGCATTAACTTGCCAGGAGATTAGGTTGCGATGGTGAGGATGGAAATTAAGTCTGGACCTTGGCTGCTATTGTTTTTTTTTAAATAAGTGGGTGTGTGGTTGAGTTGCCCTCTATGTGCAGGAAAAAAAAAAAAAAAAGCAGGTCCAGACTGTTCTTAAATACAAAATCAGAGAGATACAGTCTACTGATGATATCAAATGTGATACTACCCATATGCATAAATTGTGCATTCTTACCATAAAACAAATGCTGTATCTAGGTAACTGTCATATGTGGAAAAAATACTGCATGGATCCTTAGGGTGTTCTCTGTCTGCTGGTGAAGTAGAATAAATATTTCTCTAAGCTTCAAGAAATTTCTGCATCTTTGCCTTCTTCCCCCTCCCTTATTCTGAGGGGAAAATGCTACTGTGGATTTCAATGGCAAGTACTAATACAGCATCCTAGACTCCAGGCATTGATGACTCTGCTTGCCGCGGAAGGAGGTGTATACTGTTGGAGTTTGAGAAAAGGGGAAAAAAAAATATCTCTAAAACTCTCCTAAATGTGTCATAAGTTCAAAATTCTGCAGTTTCTCTTTGCTTTTATTTTCTGCTTGATGCCTGTTGTTGACATTTGTGTACATGGAATCTCCCTTTTGTTAGATTATATAGTTTGGGTTGGATTGTTTTTGTTTGTGACTTGCTCATTTTTTGTCACAGTAAGAAGGTAATTATTTTCTCACGGAATTATTTTTCAATATTGAAAGTGACTGTAAAAACCCAAACTTTCATTATGTCAAGTATGCATTGAGACCCCCAAATGCAGCTGATTGAATTTTTCTGGGTCTGCTGGCCACCTTTTACCTGAGGGAGATTATCATAAACAATGTAAATTCTGTGTTTGCATAGATAGCTTTTAAATGTGCATAGATGTAGGACTGTTAGAAATGCTGAGATGACATCTGCCATTGTATGGTTGTTAATTCTGGAGCCTGATATTGGAAATACAAAGGGGAGCTTTTCAAGTGTTAGACAGTGTCCATCTAGCTCTGGTAACTGATTTTCCAAAGTTACGTATAAGGACCACGTGCTATGGGGCCCAATAGCTACCAGATAACCGTGCTCTTAAAACTGCTGTTCTTAATGAGTGACGCTCAATGCAAGAGCAACATTCTAAATAAAAGCTGAGTTACTATGAGATGCTTTTTACCTGATATTTATTGAAATGTCTGTCTTTTCCTTTCCTCTCATCCTCCTTCTCTCCCTATCTACGTCACCATACCTAGCTTCTGGATCTGATCTTGTTAAAACAAAGGTCACCTCTGAAAGGTACTTCAACCAGGACGTATTACTTGCTTTATTAAAACAAAACCCAAACAAAAAAACCTAAACCAAAACAACAAAAAAAACCCACAAAACATTTGTCTTATACCCTGGTATTCCTTGCTGAAAATGTCCCTTCTGAAGGTCCCCTTCGGCTCCTGTAGTTTGTTTGATAGTAGGAAGAAATGCTACAACAGTTTGATCCTTTCTGGAAAGAGTTGAGTTTGTGTTGATAGAGTGAATGTTGATCTAGGTACTTCCTGTGGTTAAGAGAAGGGAGCCTTTTCAGTGTTAGTGGGGAAGAAGAGGAAGAGATCAGATTAATCTGGAGACTAACTGGCCAAACTTCTCTGAAGACTGTGAAATCATTCATCTGGTCCATCACCATTATCTTTTGCAGGATTTTTGGTATGCTACTCAAAGCGTAATTTGTGCTGTGTGAGGACATCTGGAATATTAGCATAGGTCAGTCAAGCAGTGGAACATGTCGTGCAACCACTAGGGTGTTTGTGCAGTCTCTGTTCTTGCAGGTTTTCCAGAGCTGACTGAATAAAGCCTTAAGCAACAGATCTGATCCCATAATTGACCCTACTTTGAGTAGGAGACCTCCTGAGCCCTTGTAATCCAGATCATCCAGTGATTCGATGATTCTGTGATCTAAGATCCTTTCTAGAAGTAAGTTAATTCAAAGCCTGCATTCCCCAATCTCAGCTGAACACAGCACCAAACAGTAGGTTCAGCTTATGAGCTTTGAGCAGGAAGGAGATCTCAGGTGCAACTCCACGGTCTGCCTCCATGTGAGCAGCCTGAATAGGAACAAGAAACCTAAGGGTTCTTGTATCCCAGTGATGGCTTTCATGCTTTTGGGGGATGGTGAATGGACTTCCAAATACTTCCATCCACAGAGCTGATTATGAGTCTATGCAACTTGGGCTGGGGAACCTGCTTTTCTGCATAGGGAGATACAGTCCATTCAGTATCATTCTTTAAGCAGAGGAAGAGAATAGTCCTCAACATACACAGAGGTCCTTCTCTGTCTTGGCTGAAATGAACAGTGAAACCACCATCATCTGTCTAGACAAGTAGAGGGTCAATGGGGCTTGACTGAAGAGCTTTTAGCCACAGAAGTAAAGGAATGGGCTGTCACATTAAAGCATTTCTGCCTGCCACATGCTTGGCACAGAAAGAAACATGACTACAAACAAAATGTTCTTACATTATACTGTCAGAAGCCTATTTTTTGCTACTCTTATTCTGACAGGATAACTTGTAGACTACTGTCAGTGGAGGAATTGAGGATAGGGAAAAGTTTGATCAAGCATAAGGTTATGTGCATTTTTCCATTACAGTTTAAAAACACAAAAATGCCAAACAAGTATCAGGAGATGCTCTGGCAGGGACTCTCAAAGCTTTGCAACTGGTCTGTATTTATTATTTTAAATTCTTTTGCTGTCTATACCTTTATCAAATTAAAACTTTTCTACTTCGTCTGTGTTAACAGAACATTTTCTCTGTATTTACAAATATTGGAAAGATTATCCCTGTATCACCTCTGTCTGTAATGTTTTCCTGTAAAATTTGGCTTCTGGCAGGAGCAAAGAGAGAATTTTCTTCCGCAGTATGGGTAGCTGGACCTATTTGCAGAGCAGCAGCTGATACTAGTGAAAATCGCACTAGAGTGTGACTTTGGAGACCTTGGTTCAGTTTCTGGCACTACTACTGTTCTGCTTGGTTGGTTTATTTGCCTTCTCACATGTCCCTATTTCCCCAGCTGTAAGGTGGAGTTCATGTTAACTTTCTTTTGCAAGACATTGGAAAAATCACAGGTTTTAAAAAACGACATATAAAACCTTTATCGTTAAGTATCGTATGCTGCTTGTTGTTGTTCTCTGCTTGCTGCTATTATATGCCACAGGAAGGCATCATTAGAGTATTGTGTATGTTGTCAGTAGAAGTAAAATGAGAATGTGATGAAACAAATCTCAGTATCAAGTGCTCTTCAGCCTGGGACCCAAGCAAGGTAACTAAGAAAAGCAAGACTATTCTCAGCTGTTTACAGACCTTATGTATAAAAATAATTCTATTTGCAAGCAGCGTAAAGGTTAAAAATAATTAGTATGTATCCATACTAATACCAGGGATTATTTACCTGTTTGGTAGCACATCTGCCCCGCTAGCTTAGGCGCAGTGGAGTTACTCAGTATATAAGGATCAGTCTCACTGTTTCATTCAGCCAGCATTTGTGCTTTGAGAAAGGAAATACAGTAAATTCATCAAATAGACTGAACGTATGTTGGTGGGGTATTGCTATATTCCTTTTCAGTTTTCTCTATTTTGGATCAGGTGATAATGCATACAAGGCTATGTGAAAAATCTCCTAGCATTTTGTTGCTTTATTGAGTGGTTTCAGTTGTTTGGAGCTTGAAGTCTTCTGTAAGATCAATAATGGGCTTGCCACCTTACCTCTTGCATCTCCAGTAAAGGCAGCTCTGAACATCCAGTCTGTGTAATGTTGCTAGACGAAGTCTGATAGTATCTGTCTTTTATTGCCTCATTAACTTGTGAGCATTAGAACAAGATAAAAATGCCCTAAAGCCTCTTATCTGATGATTGTTGTAACCTTCTGAGTGCCATTAGTTTAAGTTTGCAATCAAATGCTTCCCCTGAGTATAAGGAGCACTGATTAAACCTGAAGTGTCCCCAGAGGCTTTTACAGCTGTCATGGGGGCGGTGGCTGCCCCTCTCCAAAAGGAAAAGGGGGGCTGGAGGTCCCGGTGGGGCGGCCACTCTGCAGACCTCCACGTGGCTGCCCCAGCTGTTCCGCTTTGCCTAATGAATTGTTTTACAAGGAGAGGCTGGATATTGTCATCACAAGCTGCCTTCCCCAGGGACAGAAGCCAGCCTGATAATGACTAATGTTAGTGATAGTAATTGAAGTGTGATGGCTCTCCAGGGACTTGCACACGAGTAGAGCTGTCAGGCACTTGTGGCTGGTACAGTCCCATGAATACCTCAGAAATGCTTTTTAATTGCTTGACTTTCATAACTAGTTCCCATATATCTCCTGCAGAAATATACATTTTATGGGGGGAGGGAAAAGAAGCCGAGGACTCTGCTATGACCCTCAGTTTACACGTGTGGTTTACTGCCCTGATGTGTTTCTAATGAGGATGGCTGTGTGTTCTTGCTCCCCTCTGGTCTTGGTGTGGATCTGCTCTGTGTCTCTGCACAGGCACGTACAACTGATTTCACCCGAACACACCTTTTATGTCTAAGCCCTGTCTTCTGTGATACCAATCCTTGATGCATGGAGATTGTACTTGATTATAAAAGAAGGCAATAACTTTTATTTCAGAATATCAAAGGATCACTGGTATTAATAGCATGGAAGTAATGATAACTATTTGCATTTTGTTAGGCATTGAAAACTGGATGTAAGCTAGAATAAAAGTCTTGTAAAAATGTAACGTATCCATGTGTCTCAATAGGACTGGAGTTTAAGGCTGTGAGGTTTTGGGGGTTTAGGACAGAGAAGTGACCAATCTATACAAAACAGAGTGATTTTTTTTTTTCTGGAGATTTTCTCCTTTAGAAATGCATTGTTTAATATAGCTGTGGGCTTGAGATAAAAATAGTTGGGATGGAGAACTGTACTCCTGACTTCCAGGATAGCCTTTTTGTGGGGGGTTGTGTTTTTTGTTGTGGGGTTTTGTTTTTGTTTGTGGTGGGTAGGTGCTGTGTTGGGATTGGCAGATTAAACTCATTGGGTTAAATTAACGTTTTTCTGCCAGTAATAGCATAGATCACAACATTATATCAATTCAGGAAACAATTTTTAACAGGACCATGAGAATTGCCATACTCAGACTCTCGTAGTATCTTGCCCCTGATAGTGGACTTTGTGAGTATGAAGAGCTACTCACTGTTCTGCACAGAGGAGGAGGCTCCTCTCAGAGGAGCAGGCAGAAGGTTTCTTGCCAACAGCCCCCCCAACAGCAGTTGGTGTATTCCCTGAAATGTGAAGCTTCTATAGCTTTATCTATTGAAAATATACTATTTCTACATTTTTATGTAATAGTTCTTCAGGGTCTTATTAAACTTAACAATATAATGTCATATGATTTTTAATTAAAGAGCTAATAACTTGAGGGCATGAAAGCTTACATTCCCCCCCCCCCGCAGTGATATATATTAGTCTAATAATATAAGACTTTATCTCCTTGCAAATTTTGCTTTGCCTTTATTTCCTCTTACAGATTTCTTTAGACTGATTTCATTATTGTTCCTCTGTTTTTTTTATTCCTTTCTATACAGTTTGTTTTGCTTAAACAAATCTAACTTTAATGGCTATAAAAGGGCTTCTCATGTATGAATTAGTTGGATCTGGTGCGATATTGTTGCACTGTACTGAGAGCTCTTGTAGCTTACTTTGCTACTTACAAGGCTGGTCTGTTTTGAGTCTATAGAGGGAAAATAACAGGTCTCCTCTGTCTCGGTGCTGGCTTGGACAGAGGAAGAATGAAATTCATGTTGCTACTACTTGAGGAAGCTGTGAGGAGAGAATGGATTTATTCACAAAGCTGAGTGACCAAGAGGGGAGCTTGGAAAAGAGATAGGAAAGGGGAGACCTTACCAAATGGAAAACATTTTCTTCGTCCTAGTTGTTGAGGGAGCTTGGAAATATATATTCACCAGATACCTACCAGTTGCATAATACTGAGAGAGAAAAGGGTAGACTGACTGACTTTTAATACAAGATCGATCATGAGACTGTGGAACAGATGTACAAGGTCAGACGATAAGACAGAAATATGCAGGGAGGGGAAGGGAATGAACCTAATTTTTTGGTACTAAGTCTCATTTTTGTTTCATCTCTGTTTTTTAGATGACTCAATTCAGCCCACTCTGAAGTCAGTGTGAAGTATCTTAGTAAATTCAGGACAAGTTAAAATAGATCGTACTAATTCATTCCAGGCACTTTATGGATTTAAGTGTTGAAAGCAGTGTTTTGTTGCTCTTACTCATATGTTACTCTGTAGGTCGTTCTGGTTTCAGGCCTAGGGGCAATCTTCTGAGAAGACTAGAAGTTAAAGAGAGCTCTTCTCTCCGACTCTTTCAGAGCATTGTAAAAGGCCTCTCTAGGAAATGGAGCCTGTAAATGAGACCCAACCTGAGCTGTGGGAAAGAGGTACAGTTTAGAAGGTCACAAGAAAGATTTTGATCATGTGGCTAGGAGGCTTCTTTGAATTAATTTCTTGCCTGAATTCTCTTGTTTAAAAACTGTCTTTTTTAGAGAAAAAAAAAATCCTGTCTCACTAAAACAAATTAATAGTGATGGAGAATTTACTACATACCTATTGCTTTCTTCGCTATTAAAAATCCAGCTCTTGATCCTAATGTGAATTTGTCTGGGTGCTGAGACGTTTTGAATTGTCTCTGTCTGTACAGGAGGGTTTTGCTGTGGCTTTTTGACTTCTAGCTGGAGATCAAAAAATGGTGCTTAATGCCATTGCCAGCAGAGTAAACATACTACCTCTTCTCATCATATTCATTGCAAGTTTGTTCTTCACCTCCCCCTTCCAGTGAAGTGCTGGCTCTTAGAAATTTATTTTGGTAATAAAACATTACTTTATACTTGCCCATGAAAGCATGTTTGAAGGCTGTTTGTGGATTCCTTACAGTGTCCAAGAGATTGTTGTTCCCTGAGCACGCCGCAATCTCGTATCATAATTAAGCCTGATGAATTAACACACAGAAAGTTAAGCTCATAACTTTCAGTGGTTAACTTAGGCTCTTAAAATGTGGAACCAAACCTGGAGTTGGCATGCTGTAATTCAGTTGTCAGTCCCAAAATGTTATGTATTGATGGGTTTTGGTACTGAGAAAACGGGTGAGTTTATTCTTTCAGAAATTTTATTCTTGCAGAAATTTTTGTTCACAATGAGGAGAGAATAAAGTTGTGTTTACTGCTTTTCACAGTTGTAAGTCTTGACAGTAAAGCTAAAGGATATAGTTCAGTTATTTTCCTGTGATTTATCTCACAACTTTTTACTGTAATTGGGGAGATGGGAATAGGAAACTCCATGCTGCGTAAGTAGAGATTTTCAGTTCATAATTTAATTTTGAGGAGATATTTTTACTGATTCGTTCCTACAGCGCAAGCACAAGAGTGGAGGTAATTGAAAGGCGTCTAATAATCGATTGAGCAGATTTTGCTTGTGTGTTGTTTCAAGCACTGTTTTAGTGAAAGCTAGTGAAACTTATTATAATAAAGTTCAGCAGAATATATTTTCTGTGTAGAAATTATTTTATATTGATAGGGCATTTCCATACAGAGAGCTTTCTGTGCTACAAGGCATATATCCACCTATTGTTTAAACTGCACAAAGTGCCACTTATTTTGGTGTCAGTATATACTGTCATATAAAATCTGGCTTTCCAGATATTTGGTGATATTTTGCAAACACCTGTATTATAAATAATACAAGTCTCTCTTTAAGTCCTTCCACGATGTCTCTGAAACCTATTGTTACACTTTAAAATCTTTCTAGGTTCAGCAGTAATTCAACAAATATTAGCTCCCATTTTCTTCAAATTAAAACGTGACTTCTGTTTTCTCACTCTAGGGTTTAATGTCTGTTCTACTGAACCAAGTAAAATCAGGTTTGGTCAGTAGCTGGAGGGGAATCCATGAAGAGCCCAGGTGCTGCAATAAGCAGTGTTGGTGCCCTACTCCCAGTGGGTTGCTGAACTGTTATCCTGTGGTAGCTCTAGAGGGCTCTCTGCTGTTGGAAATGTTACATTTCCAATGAGTTATATGACAAAGGTCTTAATAACCTGTTGGTCATTAAAGAACTCATAACACTTCTTTTGCAAATGCTAACCTCATTGTCATCAGCAAAATACAGCATATGCAATTAGAATCTAATTTTCTCCAGTGTCAATTAGAGATTCTAATTTTTATTCTGAACTGTGTTCTGCTCTGTGTGTAAATGGCTGTCACTTAAGTTACAGCGTTTAAATAGTGTAGGAAATAATTTTTTTGTATGTGGTTTGTGAAGTTCCTTGTGTAAGTCACTAGAAGTATGATCTTATCAGCACTGACTATATGTGCAAGAAAGACGGGAAATAATTATCTCAGCCTTTATTGTAACCATGCAGTTCATTACTGTAGTAGCCTTAGAAGTATATGGGCATTGTTACAGGAGCGTTAGAAATAAATGTGTAAGATGGATGACTAGATGAGACAAGATGAAAGTATGAACAGCAATTTTCAGCAGAGTAGTAGGCATTTGTCATCAAGTTGTATCAAGTGTCATTTAGAAAGGAAGGAATACCTATGTAATACTTCCGTTTTTTATTTCCAAACCCTTCCTTTAGGGGTTATACAGGGACATGAATCCCAGTTCTGCCTTGCTGGATGTGCAGTATGATGCTGGGTTCGACTGGCTATTGTGTATCAGACTTGGTTACATTAAAATGGACTTTAAAATGGTTAGTTTGAAAATGAGTCAGGCAGTTAAAGATTGTAATGCTGTGTTCTCTGTTGTAATACTAAATTCTATTCTCTTACAGCTTTGTAGGTTTGCTTTTCCATATACATGGTTTTGTGCTGACAGTGCATTGCATAAGGGAAGCTGATGGCTTGGGAAGCTAGCTGGTGACATTTGGGGGGGTTGACGTGGATAAAAATGCAAGGCAGTTGAGTAGGTAAGCCCTTTCATTGGGTGTATGTGCTAACATAAGCAGCGGTGTGTAATAATTTCAGTGCAAACACTGATGTCTTAAACATAGCCAAGGAAGAAACATTTACTGACATGAATGACAACCGTTTGCATCTCCTGGCGCAGTTGTCCTTGGTTTCAGAAAGCCAGTGCTGCATTGGTTTCACTCGGTTGTGTTTCGAAAGCTTTGAAGACTAGAAATAACTAGAAATAACATCTGTGAAAACTAGAGGACTAGAAATAACATCTGTGAAGACTAGAACTAACTGCAATGTGTTTACAGCTTATATTCTCCAACACGTTTGGGCAGCATGGCTTGGATGTCTGTTATGGATGGCGCTGCGGTCTTCTGTATGATAAGGAGCTTATGTATTGAGGGAGTGAAAATAATGTTGAGTTTGCAGTGAGCTCCCCAGTAAAAACATGCACGGGTGTCCTGCTTTACTTGCTCTGTGGTGAGTTCTGTCTTGTGTACTCTTGCAAAGCCCTTGCTTGAAATCACCATTGTGAATTTACTGCTGAAGGGGGAAAAGGTGAAGTATGGCTGGATTCAGGAAAAGAACAGGTTGTTTTATTTTCATTGGTAGCATTTGCAGTTCCCCAAGCAATGAGGGCTGGAGAAACTGGCTCTTGAGAGACACATCTTGATTAGATGTTTGGGCCTGTTGTAAAATGCTGGGATGTCTGCTGGTTGTGCCAGTGTGGAAATCCTCCTTATACAGTGGAGGAAAGGTACTGAGAAATCTTTCCTGTAAATTCTGTTTTTTCCCTTCTTCTAGGAGCTACTTTTCATAGTAGGAAAAATATGCTGAATTACCCTTGTCTGCATAAAACACAAACTAGTAACAATTAAGCTATTGATTACTTTTTCAGGCAGTGAAAAGATGCTTCTTCCAGGATTTGTTTCCCCATGCCATCCCTGACTTCAAACACCTGCAACACACGAGTTCTGGTCATAGATGAATTCAAATGCTTACTCCTCCTAGCATTTTGGATGTATTTATTGCATGTAATACATCTTTTCATGTATGACCACTGTAATTTGAGAGGAAATCATATCTTTTTTATTTAAGGGCATGGGTTGTACTAGTTTAGTTGAAGTGGGGATTTTATATTGGTTTTAATACACTAGTGAAATTTTTGCATAATGAGATTTTAAGCAAATTAAAACCTCGTATGCAACTGTTGAGCTTGTGCTTGTAAATTCAGAGGGTAAACATAGGTGTAGCCAGTTTTAAACTACATAGGATTTGGATTGTTATTTGAAATACATTTTCAAGTAATTGTGATTGAACTGAAATAGTGTCTGTGAGATACAGTATTGTGGTGTGGCATCTGCATCCTCCATTATTTATGCTTTGACTTGTTAGTTTTGAATACTTTCCTAGTCAGTTAATAATTAGATCAGAGTACTGAAGTCACTGAGCAAAATGTCTCATAACATTGTCTCAGAATTAGTGTTACAGAAATGCTCTCAATATGTTTAAGCATGCTTCTGTCTATTCCATATGACACTGTACATTGTTAAACCCTCTCAGTTTTGAGATGTAAATAATTTAGGAAAAAATGAATTAAAAATACCCTTTTGGCTATTGCATCTGTGTGAAGGATATCCTCCTTGTTTGGAGGATTTAAAAATACAGTCCCTATGTTTACTTCCCAGTTGAGCTGTTCAGAAAAAGTCACTAAATGCAGAGGGCGTTACAGTGAAAGTAACTTGGCATAAATTTGTATGAAGAAGAAAAAGGAAATAAACATTTTCTATAGTCTTCCATTGCTAGTTGTTTTATGGTTAAGTAACTATGGTGGGTAAAATTCAGGTGAACATGAGTTTCAGAGATCACTACACAGCTGAAAGGGATAAAAAAAAAAAGTGTTTTTTCACCAGTGGTGGCCTTGAACCTTCAGAGGCCTGTATATAAGCTTTATGTTATCTGAAGCTGTATCCCAGTTGCCTTAAGATGTATTAAGTGCATGTATAAGTCTTTTCACTTCAAGGTCTGCTTTTTACCAAGTACTCCATTTCTCTGTTTAAAACAATAGAGAAGTGGCTTTTTTGTTCTTAGCCATTTTCACTTTCCGGTAAGCCAGCAACATCACTGAGCTTCTGTTTCTTAGTTTGAAAGTATTGTGGCAGTGTTTGTTGCATTTTAAAACCAGTTCAGTTGAAATGATTATAGCAAAGATAATTTAAAGGTTGTAACAGTCTGCAGTTTCCAAAAAGCTGAACTTTATTTGTAAATGTGTATATTAGTGTTACCTGGCAGTTGTTTTCAGCACTATTCTGAACATTTTATTGGAACTTTTTGAAATGCTTCAATTTTTTTTTATTATTATTTTTTTATTTTGACCTGGTTTCACCACATCATCTGTTCTATTTAGGGAACTTTTTTCAGCCATTGCACACTCTGAGCCATCAGGATGGTAATTCTCTAGTGGCAATGGGTGGCAATGCCTACTCTCTGAAGAGCTGGCTTGTGATTGCTTTTATGAGGTTCTGGCCCTAAATCTATTGATCACACTAGGGTCACCATAGTGCATTTCCCAGGCTGAAGTTGCAAAGTCCCCAGTCCCTGGGTTGCCTGCTGCTTCCCTGTTAGAATTCAGTGTGCCAGACCCATGGCACCCCTGTCTTTCATGAATGGAATTCAAAAAGACACTTACATTTCCATAAATAAATTAGGGATTCAGTGGCTTCTTCCGGCTAATCAGGGCAGGCTGATAAACCTTGCTAGCTGTTTAATAAATGAATTGTGACTGATTACCTATTAATATGGACGCCTCAGGAATTCACCCTGGGGAAGCAGAGCAGTGAAATAGAGAGGGGCATGGCCCCCTGGGAAATCAGGGCTTCATGTTTGCAGCTTAAATATCTCTGTGAAGTATCAATAAGGAGGTAATTGAATTTTGAACACAAACATGAGCGCCGGATGGATGAAGGAGAGGGGGGCTCTGATCATCTCTTCATGCCCCTTCATACTCCCCTCCCCTTTCCCTTAGAGACCACTCTAGTGAAGATAGATGCTAAATCCATTAAATAAAGATTAGACTCTGTCGTGGTAGAAAATGGCAGCTTAGCTAGATCCCTGGGCAAATTGGGACCTTTAGCAATACAGAAAATTAAAATATACATTTTTAACAAGTGTGCTCTCGACACAGTAATAATGACTGTGTGGCTTGTGGGGTTTGCTCACCTTTCAGATCTGCTTTTGTTTGGTTATATCACTTGCTCTTGTTTTGAAACCAGCCTGCTTGGTCTCTCTGAAGCAGAGAAGACTTAGGTGAAGGAAGGGGGAGGGGGGTGTCCCACCTTGCTTTCTGTCTTAGGCACTTTTTCTTGGCTATTATGCTTGTAATAGTATAGAAGATCAGTACTCTTGTATTTGAATATGGAAATAATTAACTTTGGCTCCAGCATGCTCAGTCACATGTCCTGAAAAGTAGTTGGAAATAGTCTAGAGGAAGCATAGAGATGATATGGGAGAGTGAAATGTAAATGTGATAGGGCTTTTTTTAAAATGGGTTTTATTTTCTAAGCGTATGGCTTTGTTTTTTATTTACTCCAAATCAATTTTTCTAAGCTCTACCTTTATGGGGAGGATTAGTATAGGGGTGTGCATTGTAAAATGTCAGTGTTCTTTCTTGTCATGTAATGAATTGTAGAAACACAGCTGAAGTGGCCTTTAATGGGTGACAGTCTTCCTTTATAATACTGTGCTAGACGTAGAATGTGATCAAGCCTTCTTCACAACTTCACGTGCCCTAGCCTCTGTTGCAGAAAGTCAGCAGATCCTCCTTGCAGGGTTTTGCAGGCAGAATCTCATCTGCCTGTACAAGTAGGGTACCAAATGCCATACTAGAGAGACTACTCCTCTTTTTCCAAATAAGATGATCATTCTACAGAACAAAATCCAAAATTGTTTCTGTTTAACGTTTTCTTAACAAGAAATGAGCCTAAATTAATGTGTTCCTGGGGAAAATTGCTGTTCATTCCTTCTAGGAAATTTTCTCTTTACTCTAGATAGTTTTGAGAATGCAAAGAGAAAAAAAGGATTTATGTTTTGCTGAATTGTAGTGGACTGAGACAGTAGTAACATGGGGACTTCCATCTATTCTTCCATGATGTCTCCCTGATAACACTACTTTCCTCTTTTCAGACTCCTCTCAAATTTTAGCAGTCATGACTGGAAAACCCTTGATGCTGCATCTTCAGCTTCAGCTGCCAAGAATTGAACCCAGCATCGTTATCTTTGGTTTAGGAAGAACAAAAGTAGATATTAAGTGTAAGAAAAGTATTAATATACATGGGTCCATTTCAGGGACAGTAATGAGTGTACCGGGAGTGTCTTGGCTTCCATTGACTCAGAGCTGCTGCAGACATGGAGAAGGTTTTCCATCTGTTTCCCAAACTATCATCTCCTTCCACATCCCAGCAGTTTACTCACCTGTCTTTTGTCAGAAGGTTTTTGGGTTGGGAATATCAGTATTCTTTCATCCAGCCATGCTTCTAGCAAGGAAAAAATTTTCTAAGCTGGCTCAGCCTCAAGGATTCTCTTTCATGGTGTTGGCACCAAATTGAAAATGAACAGGTACCACCCCTTAGCTAAATTGCAGTAATTGATTGTGTATGTGCTGTAGCCTGTCTCAATTTAAGAAGCCAGATCTCAAGCCTCCCTTGGTAAAGGTAGATTACAGCGTTGGGTTTACCTTTGGCCAAGGGTGTTGATCATGGGCTCCTTCTCCCCTGGGATTTCCTGGCCTTTGTCCCCTTGCAAAGGGATAGTTCCTCTCCTGAACCCCACCCCTCTCTCTCCATTTTTCAGTTTGCTAACTATTTATAACTCATCTAGTTTCCTTTTACCTTGGCTGGCCCCTTTCAAAGAAGTCACCAGCACCTTGACAGCCTATGTCCTTGTTTCTCTCCTGCTACCGGCATCTTTAGCTTTACAGTATCAGCTGTCCCTCTGCCTACTTTGGAGATTTTTCTGCTCTCTTCTCCCTGCATGTAAACTTAGACTGATTTTCTAGCTCAGGAGTCTTCCTTTGTGTATCCCGAATTAAAAAGGAGACTCTTGCTAGTTTGTTCTGTAGCTTCTTCTGAAAGCAGGCATGTGCCAGGAACCTCACAAGCTTATGGCTTTCCACATATTAAGGCACTTAGTGATGCAGCATTTTAATTAAATTAACCAGAATTCGTAAATTGTAGATAGACAGATTTTCCAGATCATCTCAATATGAGCTTTTAGAGTGATCAACACTCTGCTGGTGTTTAATCCATCAGACTGCCATATGGAGTGTTGAGGAGCAGAAGATCTGTTTATTAACAATTGTTGTTTTTTCACGTCAGCAAGTACGATTTTCGTATTTGAGGACTTGGGAGTGCAATCTGTTGCTGCATCTCTTATATGAATTATATCAGGCTCATGCCAGACCCCATTTCATGTCTATCCCTCTTTTTTACTGAATCCAGGTGATCCAATAAGCTGTCTAAATGACATGGTAGACCAAGAGGGTCATTTCACCAGAGTCTCCAGAAGTTCTTTGGTTACACTATCACAAGAGGAATGTGTCCCTATGTCCTTTATGAGAAGTTATAGATATCTGGAGTATCAGTGGTTTCTGCAAACAGTTGAGACATTTAATGAAGCTTTGCAATTTGAATGACCAGAATATAAGTCATAATTCACAAAAGTCAGAAATTTGTTCTTCATCTTCAAGATCAAGCTGAGCTTTTATTCACTCTGTATTAATAAATACCTGTCCTCAGATTCTAGGATATTTTCTGTGTTGGACTTCCTTAGCAATAGAAGTTACCTGTCTCTTCAGAGTAGTGGTCTGTTCCATTTTATTGTGACATACAAGTTGGTTTCTACTCCTTTACCTGAGTGAACACTGCTGGTTGTTGGTCTTTCCAATGGGAAAAATACTCTTCAGGAAGAGGAAAAAATATTCTTGTCTTGTGACTTTTTCATTGCTGTCTTCAGAAAGAGGTATTAGCTGTTCTAGGATCAGAGACGAGATGGGCTCAGTGCAGAAATATGTTTTGCAACCTAGGCATCAGGCTCTTCTCATCAAATCTAATTTAAGATATTTTCCACTGTCAGAACGCCTGAATTCTCAGCAGGAGTAACACATGCAGTCATTTTTATGCATCCAAACGTTTTCATAACTATTGGTTTATTTGCTTTGTTGGATACATGGACAGAGTGTGGGGAATAAGATGTGCTTATTAAGACAACTTCAATTTTGATCTCTGTTTAGGTAAAGTATGAAGAGGAGGGAACTGTTGGTATATATTGATGGTGATAGATGGAAAACGGTGGTTTCTCACCTTTAATAAAGTTGTCCATCTTATCCAGCAGATGGCATTGAAAATGTACCCACTGCTCTTTCTTCTTGCTAAGCAGTGCCTTAACTGAAATCTGAAATCCTACAGGCTGTACTCTTCCCTTTTCTCTGATGCATAGCTGCAGATCAATTCCTAATGAGGATTTTGAGTGCCCCCTGCCTAGTGTGTAAAACAAAAGCCAACACATGCATGGATTAACAAGAAAGGACTTTAAGGCTGGTGTGCTGCACCCTGCAACAAAATCCATTTTCAGGATTTCAAAGTATTCCTTTAAACATGTAGCATTTGGGCAAGCCCTATTAGTAGTCTTTTCTTTCCTGACTTACGTCGTTTGTCTGTCCATCTGCTTGTCTTCCAGTCATCTTGGTATTTGTGTCATGTGGGCAAATAAGCAGTGATCTTTCAATAAGCTCAGCACCAAAGGCAATGTTAAACACTCATCCTTTTGAGTAGTCCTGCAGCACTCACTAGCTCAGACCTGCTGCTGGATTCCCATAGACAGCACAAGTTCTTCAAGCCAGTGGCAGCATCTGTCCCAGTGAAGGGCATTTCTTAGGCTGGTGACAGTAGGAGTTTGTAGGCCCTTTGCATGTGGGTCACTGGGAGGAGGAAAGATTGATGATATTTAGAGTTGGTATCACTTGCCTTCTAATTAATGAGGACAGTGGGGTGTAATGATTCAAATGGTAACTGAGTATTGCAACAAAGCTGAGAAGTAAAACATCTTTACTATGCACGAAAAGAACATCAGCTGTGTAGTACTTTGTTTCCCGTCATTTCTGTATTTATCTTTATTCTTTCTTTTCAGTAAATATGCTGTTTAATATAATTTCTGTATGATACAGAAACATTGTATCAATGTACAAGCATTACTGTACTCATGGAAGGTAGTGTTTTATTACTTCTGAGCAGCCAAATAATTTGAAAGAAATGATAAAATTTATGTATATGAAACAACTATCATGTGGAGTTAGCATGAATGCCCATGTCAGAACTATGTAGCATGGCTTTGTTTGCCTCGTATTGTTTTATATATTGTTCTGTATTGTGATTATAAATTAGTAAGATACACATTTCAGAGTATTTAGACCATACTGGGAGCTAATGAACATTGCTACCTTTCTAGAACCTATGGGATTAAAAATGCCTTCTACCAGCCCCTTTGTTTCCTTTATATCTGAGGACCTGAGTAGATGTGGAAACGGGAGCTTTTTACTCTTTCCTCCTCCTATTCCAAACAAATTGTCTGTGACCCCTCTTTTGAGAGGGTAGACAGGTAACAGCAGAAATACACTGCTGCTCTTCTGTCCCCCGTTTAGCCTTGTGACCAAGTATAATGCTTGACTCTCCAGTAAGTCCAGGCATCCAAGCTATAATCTAAATCTTCTTCCATTTTTCTATATATCATCTCTGGAATAAAACCTTTCCTGTCTATGCACACAGCTCTTATCCAAGTTCTTACAATATTACACCTTTTCCAGAATCTTTCACTCTGATCTTAACAAATGTTGTTCCACTCGCAAAGATGAGCTCATCATTTTGACTGCGATCAAGATCTCCATACGTTTCTCCACACACTTTGTTATT
The DNA here is from genome assembly GCF_947461875.1 of Haliaeetus albicilla. Classification (NCBI taxonomy): domain Eukaryota; kingdom Metazoa; phylum Chordata; class Aves; order Accipitriformes; family Accipitridae; genus Haliaeetus; species Haliaeetus albicilla. The sequence continues at coordinate 26,931,328 of NC_091487.1, read as the reverse complement.
GTATCAAACCACTTTTCTTTCTCTTCATGGGTTTTTTTGGTGCTTTATCTAATATACTTCATGCTATAACAGAAAGACAACAGACAGTTCCAGTCTGTCAAGAATGCAAATTACTATGAGACATTGCTGTGTTTTCTGCAAAAAACTGGTTTCCCTGCACACTTTGGAGGCATACTCTGTAAACATCCAGGGAGCTAACTCATTCTACTTCCACCTGCTGTACACTATGTATAGAAAACTTCGTAACTGTTAAGGTGATGTGTTGTGAGTATGATACTTTTCAGTGTTGGCTCATTTAACTGTATACCTCTATTGTCTGTCTGTATTTATATAGTGTCTCTCCTAAGCTCCTTAGGGCAGAAATAACTTGTCCTGTGTTAGTACACCATGTAGCAGAGGGGGTACTTGATCAACAACAAGAACTTCAAGGTATCAGAATAATTATTCAAGATGTATATCAGCATTGCTAGCTAGCTATTTATTTAAAGGTATTTGTCAAGCTAGCATCCTGGCTGTTTTTCTCTTTTTGTTGACACTTTGTTGAACATGTTGGCTTCCTCTACTTTGGCATTACGTGTCCTAACAGCAGATATGTGTGGAATAAACTTTGTGGAGTATTCCTTGAAGGGCTCTGATGACATAAAAACAGTCTTCTGCAGGAGTGTTCAAGGCTCTTTTGACCAACTGCTTAAGAAAGCAGTTCTAGAAAATGCCACAAAAGGTATGTCTGACGTTTGGGACCAGTGTCTGCAGCTGTTACCTTTTGACACCTACCTAGACCCTCCAAATCAGCAATAGATGTATGTGCAGTCAGATCTTAAATAAGCTGAACTGCTGTTTTGGAGGCATTTATATCTTTCTGTAGATTTATATGAGGTTCTCAGCTTGGACACACCAGTCTGGAACCTTAATTTAGTTGGCATGGATCTAAGCCTTGGATCTAAAGCACTGTTGATGAGATTAAAATGAGATTTCCTTGTTTCATAATAATTCTATTCCCTCAATCTTGGAACTTGACGGAGAAAGATATATACCAATTCATGGGTAGGGGAACCTGAAGGATGGATGGAGAAGTCACATAGCAGGAGTGACTGCATGAGGATTAGAAACCGGGTTTCCATTTGCAGGCTAAAGTGCTGTCTGCTGGGCCATGCTGTCATTCTAGCTCAATAATTTTATCTATCAAAGAAAACTTTACCTGTAAGTAACACAACTCTTGTTGTATTTGAGAGAATGCTTTCTGACCCCAAAATAATATCGTTCAGAACTATTATCAGAAACAGAAGAGGACATACATGAAGTTCAAACATGGCCACAATTAGTCACAGCCTTGCTTTTTCTTCTATTATAAAATAGAAGGGAGAGAGTAGAGTAAAATTTGTTCTCTGGACCTCCACTTTCTGTATAAATTGCAGGCTGCTTGAAGGGCTATAATATCTTTAAATGTTTTATGTCATGTATGTAAATAGCAAAATCTTTTTTTCAAGAAGTTGTAAAGTAATTGTAATTTGCTGTTACTTCTGGTTAGGTAAGTCTGAGAAAGTTAACGAAGTAAGTATGATCTTCATATGCATTTGTAATCACAAAGTTTTAGTTAAACTACACTGATGTAGTTTGTTTTCCTTACAAAGGTTTGTCACTTTGGTATGTTTGTAGAGAGTAGGTTTCAAAATAATTGCCGTAAGTTGAGTTGGATAGAAGGCTGTGACACAAGGATCTGTACTTGGGCCAACTTCACTTGATAGCTCTTTATACTTGGACTGATAAGAATAGTTATGCTAACTTGTTCTGATATGCTGTATGTTGGGCTTTTTTATAGGATTTTGATGTTTCTGAACTAAAAACTTGCTGTTTGGCAGAATTTTTGTGACAAATCTATCTGAACTTGCTGGAGAATGTAGTTACACAAAGTAATTGGGCTTTGTGTGCAGTTGGTGAATGTGGTAGCATTTAACCATGTTTTGCATGTACCCCTCAAGCCTTTGAGCTCCTGGGATGGTCCAGAACAGCCAGGTAGAAGCACAGTCCCCAGCATGGTGAAGCAGAGCGGATTGCTCTAGCCCTGTACGTCTTCAGGCTTGAGTGAATCTTCAAGACACAGCGAATTATTGTGCTGTTTCCCACCTCTTCTGCTTGACTTTAATAATTGTTTGCACTTTACAACCTATATTTCTGTGTAAGGTTTCATAATCTTTTCCCAGAAAGGAAGTAAGTCTCATTCTCTCTTCTGTAACTTCAAATACTCTGTCACTTCAGGCAGTCTTTTGGTAGGAATAATTTCAAGATAGTGTGAAATACACCATTCACTTCTGGCGAGCTGCTTATAAATCAAGAGATTTCTTCATGAGAATGTGGAAGAAAAAGTGGATCTCTTTGATTTTGAAAGGTAGCACAGTTGTTATTTTACATCTCTACAATTGAGAAGATAAATTGAAAATTCCTATTGACTCCCAACCCTGACAAGAATAAGAGGGGGGGAATTCAGAAAAAAGTAATGGAAGCCAGTCAGATTAAAAGTAGCAAAAAGGAATGCTTTTTACACAATGAATAATTTGATGTGGAACTTTCTGCCACACTGGGAATTTTTTTTTTTTTTTTTAGACGAAGTACTTAGCAGCTATTGAAGAGGAATCAGGCAATTAAATGGATGATGAGAACATTTCTAGTTAGAGCAGAATAAAAATCTAAAATAAAGTAGGAAATATCAACTGCTTCAGGATGTAAAACAAGCACTTAGGAAGAGGAGGAATCTTTCAGAGACTATCATTCCATATGTCTTCATAATGGGGTTCCTTGCTTTTTTTTTTTTTTTTTTTCTTTTTCCTGTGATGCTTCTGATATTGGGTGCGGTCAGACAGGATACCTGACTGGGTGGATCACTGATCTGCCCTGCTCTATCAATTCCTGTGTTAATTTACAGGTTTTGTGACTACAGACCTGACAAATTCTTGTTTATTAGGAAATAATATTTCTACAATCTTTGTTAGCGACTAGTCTTAGATCCCATCTATTGATTGGATTTTATATGCAAGATTTTAGTCGGTGATATAGAATGTAAATTCAGAGCATGCTCTGAGTTACATCTCTAGAGAGAACATTATTATTAAACCTTTTTGAGGATGTCCCCTGTGGCAGCTCCACAGAGCAGGTGGCCTGCATGGCACAAGCACACAGGGAGTCAGGAGCCTCTGTCTTATCAGAGCATATAATCTAAAAATCACTCAGCCTGTTTCTCTCTCCTGGGGAGATGACGACGATGACACAGGACTTTTATGCTAAGAACTAATTGTTAACCTGCAGAAGACGTCATTCAACACAAATCCCAACAGAAAAGGGCTGGGTGATGGATGTTTCTGGGTAGCAGGCCAAGCTGTCATTCGGTTTTCAACAGATAGTTCTCTGGGTTGCCTCAAGATTTGCATGCCTAGTACCTGGCTTACTTGAAAATAGAGAGCATGTTAATTTAAAAAAAATGCTTACAATTTCTGTTTAGTAATGTATGCATATAAAACTTGGAGGAGCAAACAGTTCCTCCGCTGTCTCAGGACATGAAATGCACTGATTCTTGAATATGGTGCTTGGGTTTCCTGGAACAGTAAGCAAACCAGTGGCTAGGTGGAGGGTTAAAGACTAGGAGACAGCGTTGAACAGGAATGTAGCAAGTAGGTAATATTTAGGAAAGGAATGTAGGATTGCGTATACATCTGTTGATAGGAGCATGGCCTGTAGATCAAGGGAGCTGGTTGTCCACCTCTACTCAGCAGTCATTAGACTGCATCTGCAATGCCACATCCAGTGGTGTCCTCCATTCACCAGCATGAAGAAGACATTGGTAAACTGGAGAGAGTTCAATGGAGGGCCATGAAGACGATCAGGGGGCTGGAGCACTTGCCCTGTGAAGAGAGGCTGAGGGAATGGGGCTTGTTCAGCATGGAGAAGAGGTGACTTCACAGGGACCTGATAGCTGCCTGCCTAGTACCTGTGAGGAGGTTGTTGAGAAGATGAAGTCAGGCTCTGCACAGTGCTGCATGGTGGGAGGACAAAAGACAACAGTCATAAATTGAAGCAAGAAGATTTCTGACTGGATTAAAGAGAAAACTTTTTCAGCACAGAGCAGTCAAGTATTGGAAGGATTGCAAAGAGAGATTGTGCAGTCTCCATCCATGGATATTTTTAAGACTTGACTGGCTAAAGCCCTGAGCAGCCTGTCTGTTCTGAACAGAAGGTTGACTGGAGACCTGCCAAGGTCCTTTCAAACCTGAATGATTCTCTGATTCTGTACAATTTTCCTTATATGATATTGTACTGTATAGCTTATCATTTGATCTGTTCTCTTATCATAGATTAAATTGTCTTCACTCGTCACTTTTCCTTCATATCCTCTTTTTACTTATACCTCTTCTACTCTGTTGTGCCTTTCTACCTCCAGATAGTGTCTGATACTCTCATTATCACTGAATCATGGAGTCTTCTGGGTTCTCCTGGCTTCCAAAGTTTCTTCAATGCCCCTCAACACTCAGAGCAATCTCACCAGTCAGTAAATCTATGGAGACTCCTCATGGCCATCACCACCTTGTGCTTTACTTTCTGAGCTGTCTTGTAGATGGTTTGCCATCTGCTTTGCTGCAGTGTCTCTGTTCCTCGTTTCCAGTGATGGATGAAGAACACTAGTCTGCTCATTAAAAGATAGCTATGTCACTGTATTCAGCTTTCATAAGAGAAGAAGGTAATGGTAGACATGGCTTCAGACCAGTGGTATGCATGGCCTAGGAATAAACATGAAGAGATTTTTGGAAGCGAAAGAGTACCAAAGCTTACTGGGCTGCTCTCAGTAGAGCTTCTGGAGCAAAAAATAACGTTGGTTTGGTTTTGCTTGGTTTTTTAGGAATGACAGTTGACTAGTATGCTTTACTTCTGGGTTTCAAGAAACTGGAGTTTCTTGTCACAGTTTAAGCCCAGCCAGCAACAAAGCACCACGAGGCCGCTTGCTCACTCCTTCCGCCTGGTGGGATGGGGAGGAGAAAATATAATGAAAGGCTCGTGGGTTGAGACAAAGACAGAGTGGGATCACTCACCAATTGTGGTCACGGGCAAAACAGACTTGACTTGGGCAAAAAACCCACAAAATTTAATTTGTTACCAATCAAATCAGAGCAGGATAATGAGAAATAAAACTGAATCTTAAAACGCCTTCCCCCACCCCTCCCTTCTTCCCAGGCTTAACTGTACTCCCAATTTTCTCTACCTCCTCCTGCCAGCGGCGCAGGGAGACGGGGAATGGGGGTTGAGGTCACTTTGTCACATGTCTCTGCTGCTTCTTCCACCTCAGGGGCAGGACTCCTCACACTCTTCCCCTGCTCCAGCATGGGGACCCTCCCACGGGAGACAGTCCTCCGTGAAATTCTCCCGCGGGGGTTCTTCCCACAGGCTGAAGTTCTTCACAAACTGCTGCAGCATGGGTCTTTTCCACGGGCTGCAGTCCTTCAGGCACAGACTGCTCCAACGTGGGTTTTCCCATGGAGTGACGGTCATCTTCAGGGGCATCCATCTGCTCTGGCATGGGGTCCTCCACAGGCTGCAGGTGGGCATCTGCTCCCCCGCTCCCCTCCATGGGCTAGGGGGGGACAGCCTGCTGTCTCACCATGGGCTGCAGGGGCATCACCTCCTCCGGTGCACCTCCTCTCTTCTTCACTGACTTTGGTGTCAGTGTAGGGTTTTCTCTCACATCCCACTCCCCTCTCTGCTGCAGGTTTCCCTTCTTAAATATGTTACCACAGAGGTGCTACCACTGTTGCTGATTGGGTCAGCCTTGGCCAGAGGCAGGTCCGACTTGGAGCCAGGGAAGCTTCTAGCAGCTTCTCACAGGAGCCGCCCCTGCGGTCCCTTCCCCACTACCAAAAGCCCACCACACAAACCCAAAACACTTCTGACCATTGCTCTCAGGAGATATCTGCAGACTCCGATACCTCTGTATTTCTTGTATTTGAATCATGTCTTTAAGCTTTTCTTCAAAACCCATTGCTACTAGAAGTGTGAGGGTGTTTATGAAAAATGTTCTCACATTTCTTCATGGGTCTGGGAGGGTTTATTTTTGGGTGTGTCTTCTATGTCTGCTTTTACAACTGGGCCTTACCTAGTTGCCTTTGAGCTCATTAACAGCTAGATTGTAATTATTCTAGCAGAGCCTGCATTGTTTATATTTTAATATCTGTTCCAAACAGCCCTAAGTGGTATTACAATTTTGTTACCAAGTAGGTCAGATTAAAACTAGCGATAGTTTCTGTGAGTAACAACAATTTTCCCGTGATTTTTAACTCTTCCAAATACATGTTTTTTCTCTATTCATTTGAACTTGACTCTAGTAGCATTTGGATGCTGTAAAAACTGTAACATTTCTAAATCAGTGCATTTCCTCGGATGTTTTGTGACCAACTTGGAGTTGGTAAAGATGGTTTTGAATTCCCTGAACCCTCTTCTGGACTTTCAAATATTCCTCAGCTCAGGGCATTGTTGCCAGGAGAAGAGGATTGTAGCGGACAGAGTGCATGAAAGTAGTCAGTATTATAACTGAAAAAGCTGGACTAAAGCAAGCAGTGAATATACTGGGAAGGATGAAGATTGGGATAAGGGTAGTCATTAAAGAAAGTGCCTTTGATTCATGTGGAGAAAAGAATAAAATTATGGAGGCAATTGTGAAGGTTTTCTTCTGCAGCCCACAAACTGCATATTGCTGCTCTTCCATAATTCTGGTTTAACTAAGGTTAAGCCATTGGCCTTGGAACATTGAGATTTCAATCATTTACTTGTATTTGCTTATACAGACTTTTTACTTGGATTTTTGGAAATTATGGAAGTCCTCTATGTAATTTAATATGTTGTATAGTTGTACTAATGGCAAAAGGAATCTTGGTTTACTTAATGTGTAAATCAAATAATATTGTTCAGTCATAAAAAGCGTGAATCTTCTTTTCATAGAGACCTTCAATATTGATAATTCATTGTTGTGTCAAGGGCTGCAGTCATCTACATGGAAAAATGTTTCAATAAGGAATCTTGGGATTAGAAAGCATTTTAAAAATTTAGTCTGCCTTTTAAAGACATACCTCTGGGCAAATAAATACAGACTACCAAAGTTTGAGCTTCTTTCATTCAGATATCTCTTCCCGTGAAGTTTGTTGATAGAAGTTAAAAATACAGTTCTGCTTCACAGCTCAGGCCATTAGCTAACCTACTGACAGGGGCTTGTTTCTGCCTTTTAGAGGTCAAGGAAGCCGTACCGTTCTTGAACCAGAGCTGCAAGCCTCCCTGTAAACATGCCTTGAAGTCTTCTGATTGGATTTGTGCGCCCTGGCTTGCATAACCATACAGCTTGTATCCCAACATTATTAGCCAAAAGAAGTATAGGGACTTACATAATCACTACACGATTATTTTTCAGCAACTGTACTGTAAATATGTAATTCTCTCTACTCCTAATAACTCTTAATCCCTTTGTTCCTATTGGCTCCTGGGCTCAGATTTTGCCATGGCCTGCGTGCCCTGGCCACTGATAAAACTTGAAAAAATGGTTACTTTCAAGGTTCACCTGCTTTGCTCCCAAATGGTAAATACCTGCTCCCCAGCGTAGGCAGGGGCACCACATCATGGTGCACTGTTTTGTGGGAGCTTGGGCAGTGCTTCTGCCTGCGTGCCTTCTGGGAAGGGTCTGTTCACTTCCAGAAACCTTTCATACCTGGCTGCATGTGTATATTCAGTGCAGACCTCTCCACCTAGCTTTTTCACGTGTTTTATGCTCAAGAGTTCTTGAGCAAACAGTTTTGATCTCATTTCTCCACGTTGCTTGATAAAGAAGATTCCTCTTTGAGATACTGTGGTGAGAAAACCTAAATCATCAAGAACTCTTGGTCTGCTGCAGGGGTTGGGAAGCCAGGAAGAGATTATTTTCCTTTTGGTACAAGCAGGTAGAAAATAAACTTTTAGAGTGCTTCTTGTTAAAACATGCCCCATTTCTATCCTGCTATTTGCCTCCAACATCTGGGATTTGGTGGTCAAAGCTCTCCCAAGCTGTAGCTGTTCCAGTGGTAACTTACACTAGTGAAGTCCCTTTCAGGTATACTTGGAAATATCCTCAACTTTGATGTAACATTGCCTTTCATACTGCTTTTAATATTAGAAGCATAACTTGAATTTATTTCTTTAAGCCTTATAAAATACTTGAACATAATTTTTCTGTGTTTAATTAGCTTCATGAGTCAGCACTTGGTCTTAGGTCTTGACATTTTTGGCGTGTGAAATTTTTTTGTGTATTTGACCTTGGCTTTATTCCAGAATAAATATTTTAAGCTGCTAGTTGTGTGTGGGTTTTTTGTCTTCGGTCTGAGACTAGGGGGCAGACATAAGCAGCACTGAGAGAAGTGAACTGTATAAACCACAATTAGAATTGCAGTGCACAGGTGTCTGAAGATCTTATACAATTGCCAAGCTATTTGTTTCTCAAATGAGAGGGGCTTTGGGAGTGTATTTTGGAGAATAAAAGGAGCAGAAGGCCTTCCATTTGGATGTTAGGGTTGTGGTTTTGGTTTGGGTTTTTTTTTTGGTTTTGGGTTGTTTTTTTTTTTTCCAAATCCTAGTTTAAATTCTTCCAGACTTGATTCATTTGATATCTTTACAGAACCAGCATAATGAATGGTTGAAAGTGATCTACTGCGGCTGGTGATGGAATTTATAACTGCCTTCAGATAGGAATCAGCGTTGAAGAATAAAAATTTCTTGCATGCTAGCTTTTCTTTGAGCATCAAGTTGGGTCCTGTGGTTTAAAAATCTGAATGCCAACATTCAAAGTAAGAATTGTAATGATATTAAAGGAGAATGGCTTTAGCATCAGGATTAAGGGTGAGTTCTGTTGCAGATACTTGAGAATCTTTTGGGGAAGGTAGGCATGTTAGATCTCTGTGCTAGTCATATACGAAACATTATTGCAATGAAAAAATAGTGAAGTGAATAAATAGCAGCTCACAGTACAAGACGCTCAATGTATCTACAGTCCCAGTGTTCACTGTATTTTGCAATTTAATGCACAATAATTTTTTAGTTCTGTATTTCTGTATGCTCCACTGTGTCAGATCTGTATTCTTGGGATGTGAGGTTCCATTAAAAAATAAATAATAATCGCAGCCCCCGCTCCCCCGCCGTACACTCATTTTCTATAATATGGTAATGATATCACCGTAGCAGTAATTACGGGTCATCTTCATTTCTTTCATCTCTGCTGGTTCTGATGGCTTCATTCCTTTGACGGAGAAGATTTGGCTCTGGGTGCTGTGATTATTTTGTTAAGCATTATTCGAATAGACAGGAGTGAGAGAAATTAATCAATCCAAATGCAATTAGCATCATGTTTAACCCAGTGATGGACGTCTCAAGGTGAAACAGCCAGGGGAGTTTCAGACATTATTATTCAATCCAGTGGCTCTTATCTAAATTATAATCAAGAGAGGTTTTTATTGGCTTCGCAGAGAGAAGATGTAACTCTTTCCCTGCTTTGGGGGTCAAAGGGATCAGGTCTTTGGCCCCACAGGATGTTGGCTGCAGGCAGCTCCTAGAAGTGGGAAGTACTGTAGGAGTTTCCTTTAATATGGGGATCACTCATGAGAAAATATCTGCACATCTTAATATGTGACCTGGAACATAAGTTTAGTAGCTCCCTGGGCTTTGGCAGGGATGCCATTGCCCCTTGCTTTGACTGTTTTCATTGACTGGCTTTGTCCATCTGTATGTGCATAAATACTGTTTGTAGTTTTTGCATTCGAAGCTCTGTGAACATCATTGTTTGCAATTTAGTGCAAACAGAATGGTATTGCCTTGCAAGGTAGGGAAGTCTGATTAGGAGAACAAGGTAAATTATTCTGCAGAGAAGGAATCTGATTGTTTTTTAGAGCTGATACAGTTTTAGTATTTACTGATAGCAACAATGACATTTTTGAGGATATCTTAATCTGCAGCAGATCTGTTATCACCAGTCTGGATAATCCTAGGATCTCTGAGATCTCTTATCAGGTATACAATAAAACACCACTAGTATGGGTGGAGAAAAACAAGGTGGAAAGAGGTCACATGAGGATTTCATGATTCAGGAACGCATTAGGTATTTGATTCCCATTCTGAAGGCTCTAGCTAACACTCACTAAACTGTTTCACTGGTTGAAAAGTTTATCAGTCTCAGCTATTTACCACTTCTCTGTCAGAGATTACTGTTTTCATAGCATACTGGGATGAGTGGTCCACGTGCCTCACCTGCTCTGATTCACAGCCTGGCTTTGTGCAAGCCTCCACCTTCTTTGGCATTTCAAAACAAGTCATGCCAGACTGAACTACAGCTGAAGTAAGGGCAGATTCTGCTGTCTCATTCACCAAGGGAAGGACAGTGATGCTTTTTACCAAAGGTGGTGGTAATATTTTAAAATGCTGCAGCAAGACTTGACAGAGCTCATCTTTCAGAGCCTGAATTCTAGCACGGTTGCTGACTCCTTTAGTATACATCTGTACATCACTCCTTACTGAGGCTGTGACCCCATCTGTAAGATGGGAATTAAATCACTGTATGTCTCAGGAATATTGTGAATCTTGATAAACTTTGCAAGTGCTTTGATATTGATTATTGAAAGATGCCACAGTAATGCAAGCTTATTCCACCTGGAGGTTTATGCTGATTCTGTCTTCTTACCTGAAAAATGTCTTTCAGGAGTGCTAGATGATTACGCTGGTCTTCAGTGTAAATGTAACAGTTCCTGAAGCACAGGTCTGAATATCTGCACATGCCAGTTCTACCTTCGCTAAAGGTGACTGACACTGGTTTTGCTAACCACTGCTCTCCTGAGATGGCAGTTCCAGCTCTTTATGAAATTGGGCTTGGTGTAGCTTTCACCGATAAGTATTTGTCAAAGGCCCACAGTCATCAAGTAGCAGTTCATTTGACAATTACATTAAGGAAGTATGTAGTTAGCAGAGTAATTGGAGCTCTTTTTATGAAGGAAGAGGAGTGAGCTGGTGCCAGCAAGCATCCAGGTGGTGGTAGGCTTTTGGGGGTCTGGTCTCAAGATAGAAAGTGGTCCATATGATATCTCTCTCTGATAGAAGTTCAGACTATGTTGGCTGGGTAGTAATATTCTGTTGGTCTTGTCTGACATAAGCCTCTTTTTTCTTTGAGAGCTGTTTAGTAATAATGTCAATCTTAAACATTTTTGCTGGTTTTAGATTGCCTTTTTGCCTTCATTCCCCCCACCCCTGCAACTGATTTTTTTTTTTTATTCCCCTTCCAAATGCAATACTAGTTGACCCCAGCCAAAAGATGTGGCTTTGCCATTGGCTTTCACAAGTCTGCTCAAACAAGACTCCCACAGTTACTCACAGGCAGATTCCTCTAGGTCTTTTTTATGTCCTACCAACTAAGAAAAAGAATGGTTGTGTCTTCTTATCCTAACATTGTGTCTCAGGACAAAAGAAGTAATTTCTGATGCAACAGACCCTTGTGATAGAGGGGTTAAAAACCAGAGTAGTGTTCTGCTGTCTCTCTGCAATTCATGTTCTTTGCCCTGAACTGATAATTTCCACTGATAGTTCGTCAGAAATAAACCCTTTTAGTTTTGTTTTCTGTGTAGTCCTAAGACACAGCAGTAGCTTGAGAGTGCATGATTAGTACTTTAAAGGAATCCTTCCATGTTGAAAAACAAGTTCTTTAGTTACCATAAATACGACTGAATGGGAGGAATAACTGATAAGCTAACAAAGTATGACAGTGCCTAAAAGAACCTTTTTGTAGTCAAGAATGTAGCATTGAAAGTGTGATACTATAAGACATTTCAGGGCTAAAAACATGTTCTGTTCACAGGGCATTAATTGTATTTCCAGGTTTTTTAAGTAGCAAGGCCTTCAGATTTCAACACGGCTACAATTTTCAGGTCAGAGGAAGAGCACAGTCAAATTTGTCCTGTAAGTTGTATATCTGGGGGAGCGGCAGAGAAGCGCTTCTTTAGCAGGTGACTTCATTTTAAAATATTTGTGATCTGAAGATGCTCACAGGCTTTGTTTTGAGATTTTTAGGTAAGCCCAGAGGTAGTAAGCAGCAGAAGGTATAATGACCATGATAAATGTATGATAAATACAGTTTGTCACGTACATCTTTTACATAGACTTTATTACCAAGTGTGTTGCGCTTTTGCATTTAAGTGTATATTATGTTAAAAAAGCGTGTACATATGTATGTTGCTTAGGGATTCTCCTGGATGAAAGTTGCTTATGTAAGTGTAAATCACTGTTTTTGTTGCTGATTTTATAGCAGTAAATCCTTCCATTATTTCCTGGCTATCCAGACCTTATGACACAGTATGTCCTGTGCTGTCCTATGTGTGAGAAGGCTTTTTATGGGGAGCAATCAGGCTGGATCCCAATCTCCAGGGCAGTGGTTTTTTCTAATTAAATTGTCACCGGAAGGACTATCCGGAACAGCAGTTTTCATTTTCAATCGAGGAAAAAACATTATGAGTCTTTGTCATTTGATTAAAAGTTACTTAACCTTTAAATTGCTACAGATGTAAAGATAGCTCTGAGTTTCCAATGTAATCGCCTCCAAGTTAAAATCAGGAAAATCTTTGTGTAATGAAACCCATATGTCATAGTGAAAGGATGCAAAGCACTGGCAGAGTGGGCTGCTCTAGCAGGAGATTCTGCACCCAATCTTGTTAACCAGGACTGCTTTTGGTAATCCCTCATCTCCTCACTTGTAGGAAATCAATCTGTACTACTGAATCTTTTCAACCAGCAACCACAAAATTTACTGTGGAGAGGCAGCTTGGGGACAATCGTAGTAGAAAAGGAGCCCCAGGCAACAAGGCTAAATGCGGGATTGAGGGATTGAAGTTCTAAAGAGGAGATTATATTAAACCTTATTCTACTCCCCTATCAAGTAGAAATGTCTCCTTCTTTCAGACCCAGCCTTTCCTACCCAATACCTGTTCTTGAGATCTGCTTGGCAGATTTTGCCAGGCAGGAAACTTAATTCATACAGTACAGCATTCTCTGTTAATTATAACAGCCTGATACCATTTTTCAATACATTTCTCTGAAAGAGTCTATTCAAGAACTCAACTTCCATTGTAACCAGTGCTGTTAACATCTTAAAGTGTTTTTTCTACCAGTCTTCAGTATCCTTTTCCTCCTCTCTAGTAGGTGAGGTTAATTTGTATCCAAGCTATTGCGATCATATCCATTGTTGATTTTTCTATTGTAGTAGAAGCACAGCGTAGGCAAGGTTGTAAATCGTCACTTGACATGGAGATTCATATTTCTCTTTCATACTGCACAGCCTCTGTAGTGTCTGTTTGCTGGTACAATGAAACCTGCACTCAAGCCGTCTCTTCACTTGAAGACCGTGGTTTAAGCAACCATTTGAAAGAAAAAATCCCCAAGGTTTTCACTAGAGTTTTGTCCAACCTTTTAATTAAAAAATCCACCTCTATCTACTACACAACTGGCTTCTGCTGGTCCCTTGGGTGGTTGCTTAAGGCAGGTTTTACCATCTCTCTTAGACTGCAATCATATTTAGAATGTGGGTGATGATTTCTTCGTTCACAAGCTCTTCCCTCACTCCAGCAAGATCCAAAAGGCCCCATTGGAAATTATATTCCCATTATTAAGAATTCATTTATCAGAAGCAATACTGGGTAGAGGAGTCAGTTTAATATTAGAGGCTTTTCTGTGCAAAACCCAAGCTCAAATCATACTCCAGTGCAGATTAAAGAGGAACAAAGGGGAAGAAGTAGCCAAGACGTTTGAACGCAGTACCATGTAATATATATTTGGCCTGTGTTTACCAGGAATACATTGAACTGTGGTTCTTGGGCAGATAAGAGAAGCAGCTGAAGCAAGGGAAACAAGCTTGTTATGTTTGTGGAAACTTGCCCTTAGTTTGGCTGTGATTTTTTTGTGATATGAGGATGTTATTTCCTGGCCATTTTCATACATATACAAAGATGTGAGGTCCTTTTTTTCAGTTTGGCATGATATCTTTAAATATAAACCCGATGCAAGCCTGAGTATGTGAGGAGAAGAGGAATACAGAATAGCAGAAGGCTGTCTCCTGCTCCTAATGGGATTTTGTAGCAGCATGTGCGAGTTTGTTTCAGAAGTCAGAAATGAACAGATGTTGGTATAAATTACCTCTGTGTCTGATGTCTTGCAAATTAAAAGCGCGGTTGGCATCACTAAACAATTTCACCAGGTTGGGGGGGGAAGCGGGCGGTGATTATTGTAGCAGGTCGGTAAGAATCCTTAAGCTGCAGCAGAACAGGATAGCAAGGATAAAGGAATGAAGAATAAAATGAGAGGTCTGTGAATTAATCAGAAATGTTAACATCTCCGATGACAAGTGAACAGGAGGGCACGTGCTCTGGAGCAACCCCCAACCCACAGTAATTTCACTCAGCGCGCAGAAGGAGTCTATGCTCTCTGCCTGATTTATAGGGTGCAGCCCTCATTGGGGGAACAGAATTGTCATGCATTCGTATATCTCCTATATGGGACTCCGGAAAACTTTCCACTCTATCAACTACAGTTTGGCTTTGTGCTTTCTCCATTAAGAGCATTTTAAAACCATGCACTGTTGATGGTGCAAAGCAGGGAAGTGTCAAACAACTGGTGCTGAAAATGTATTCCTAGCTGAAATTTTTAAAAACTTGCATTTTTATTTAATCATGTTCTTTGTGCATAACAACTTAGTTCTGGACAAAATAAAAATCCACTCTGCCCTTCTGCAGCACCTTCTGTTTGTGTTCAAATAGCACTTAAAAGATACAAGCTATCTTGCGGATGGGAAAGTAGAAGTACAAACCAGTACTTTTGTGGTAGTTCATGCTGTGAATCAGAAGCAGAGTTGGGAATGGATCCCAGATGATATAACTCACAGCTGCAGGCATGAACCAAGTGAATAATGCAGTGATCTGCTTGAATCTGCAGCCAGTCTGAGGCATGTTCCACTCACAGCAGTGGACTTTGCAGCCTATGAATATCAGACAGTTCATAACACCACTAATTGTTTTACAGGGATCTTGTTGATGACAGTACCTTGTGGTACAATTTTGGGTAGACAAATTAAAATGTAATAATATAAAGAAGAGGCTTTTAAGGCACAAATTCTAACCTTTAGGTAAAGAATAACAAAATGTCTTTACCTGAGGGTGCGTACTGAGTATTTTAAGCTGAACATTTTTATTACATTTTAGTTCTATTCTAACAGATATTCAGTAATACCAAAGGAAAACCCAACATCAGCAACAAGCCCACCTCCAGTTTTTATGCTAATTGTCATTTCTGTTACTCTCTCAGTAGAGAGGTCAGCAATTGAATGGATAAAACAGAAAATGAATTGCCGTCTCCTTCCAGAGTCTCACTAGGCCAGTTGTGGGAAACATACATGCTTTCATCAATCCTGTGAATAAAAACCTCCATGTTTTGATGCCTGTCAGTCCAGCACAAAGCTTACACCTTTATTTAAAAGAAATGAAGGGAAGCACTGGTGGGAAGATTGTCATTCTCCAGGACTGAATCGCTAATCGTGTTGTCTTTGATGCATTGTATTGTTATTGCAAGACAAAGATAGTATTAGGGCTGCTCTGCCAGTTTGTGAGCTTATGGGCTCACAAGTCAGAAATGTCTCGTGCAGAAAAGTGGCTGTGTAAACCCTGCTGTAATACAGCTACCAGAGATTGATGGTGCCAAGAGTGAGAGAGAGACATATAAACCTTGCCTTGCTGTATTAAACATCGAAGGACTGACAATGCAGAGAGAGAGAGAAGACCAAAGCTCTATAAACTTTACTTTATTACACCATCCATAGATGAACTGCATTGAAGGAATATAAACCCCATTATATTACAGCATCCAGGGACTGACACTGCTGAGAGAGAGAAAATGCTGTCTAATTTCTGTTGAAGATCATAGCATCCAGGGACCAATAATCCTGAAATGGAGAAAGAGAGAGTTCCATAATCTGTGACGGATTATAACATTCCAGAACAATTGCTCTGAGATAGAGTGATGGAGATCTGGATTACACCATTTGGAGATGGATAGTACAGAGAAAAGGAGATGCTGCGAGAGCATAACGCACTAGGAATAGAAAGCATAGATTGTATATAATGAGACAGCCTGTGGGAATTATTGCTGAGTTTAGGAGATTCCAGGCCCTGCCTGTATTTCTAGGATATCAGGAATTCAAGCTGAAATGCAGTTTTATTTATTTTCCACTTAAAAAAATAAATTAAATAAGCCTTACTCACTGTTGGTATAAGAACAAAACTAAATTAATTTCTTATCCTATGCTTAAAATCTGTAAATTACACAATTGTTTGGGTTTCTTGGCTTTTTAAAAAATATTAATCTCTTTTTTCTCCCTTGTGATTTCAGCTAGAGAAATGACTCGAGGGAAATTTCTGAACATCCTAGAGAAACCCAAAAAGTAGCTGCCACATCTGGAGTTTGGACAAAAATACCCCAACTAGATCATTTTATGTACTGCGGATCCAGATGAACCCCAGAACTTCTAAGAAGTACAAAGCTTTTGCTCTCGACCTTCAGAAGCAAACATCTCTTTTTGCTTCCACAGCTCATCTCTTTACTGGGGAGACATACTGCATACACAGGTCATAAGGATTGCAATTGGTTCTGTTGGAATTTGGGCTTCATCTGACCATAAGGTGTCCAACAGGAGGACTCGGCCCTGACATGCTGTGACAAAGTTACCTGTTTTAATCAGCTATTCGAAGTGAACAACCATAGTGTCCTTATTCAGTTGCTCTCAGTGGCAGCACCAGTTTGAAGTACACAGCAAATCTGACACTGGCCAGTGCACATCATGAGGCTTTGACTTTTTTGTGTGTCTTTTGTCTTAGATGCATTGATTTCCTATGTGCAACTTATGTGCTAAAAGATTTGAGCAGAGTTTGGAGTGCGGATTGACCAACAGCACTGGTTCAGCAGGAGCATATGCTTTTAGTGTAGAAGCTGAGTGCAGTCTGTGCATTAGATTCCAGTTACTCGCTGCCTTCAGAGAAGCATGTCTGGTACTCCGAGGAGGACCTCCAGACCTTTGGTGTACCAGGAGCTTCATCTCACTCTGAACGGTTCTTTAGTGAAATTGAGACTGACAGACAGTAGGGAGTAAGAGGTGTTACTGTATCATGAAGGAAAATACCCCTACAGAAACTTCGGCCAGTACACAAAGAAGCAGCTTTGTCAGTCCACTGCAATTCTCTGCTTCTTACAGAGCTAGAAACTGAAGAAAGTTATCAAGTTGAAAAGTGGTAATATTTTCAGTTAGCACCCCAAGAAGGGGCAACAGGATTGTTAGCCACGTTGTGAGGATGGTATGCTTTTACAGAATCTTAACAGTTCTGAAAATAACATTTTGTGGTATTTTTAATTACTTACAAAACAGCAACCTCAAAATTTTCTTCCCCTACAAAACCAGAATTTTTAAGACAGAATTTTCTGTGGCCTGGTCTCTTTCAGCACAGTTTTGGGCTTTATTCATCTTACAGTTTAATGCCTTTTCCTTCTGTTAATGCACTTCTGCATGTTCACCCCTGAGAAGAGGTAAGAAGCATGTTCAGACTTCTTATTTTATTTAAGAGAATAATTTTTTTTATTTCATCCTCTTTCCTTTTCCTAGAAAACAACATTTTAAGGATCAGTAAGTATGTTCTTTTTAGGGTACAACATAATATTGAAACATTGTTTGAAGGGCAGGGTTTTCTTCTCTATTTAGAAATGGTTTTTTTAGCATGCAGGCTTTTCAAAACTTGATGTTTCCCAGGCTGAAGTCACATGTGAGAGGAGAAATTACTTGGAAATAGTGCATGTAACAGGCTGTCCCTAGAGCGTTGTCTTTTTCTGTCTTTGCAGAGAGAGGAGACTCTTTTCAGGTGCATGTGCAATAGAGGAGGAGATCTTTTAATCAAATAGACTTACCTGAATTTTTACTAAAATGCTGGTGGCCTTTTGGTTTGCAGTCTGTGGTCTTGGTTATTACCAGTCAGAACTAGGCTCGTTTTGGACAGCTCCTGTTAACTAAGTTTAGGCAGTTAAATCCCACATCCCGGAAAGACCCTGCACAACTACTGAATATTTAGGAATGTCAGGAGTCTGATCTTAAACTTAATGGATTTATTTCTGTACTTCACAGTTTATGCAGGGCTGAGCTTAACAGGAACTCCATCCCCTGAGAATATGAGAGTTCAGACAGATGAATGTGAAGAGAAGCTGAAAGTGATAATTCAGAGACTGAGAAAAAACCTGCTGGTACAAACTGATGTTGATGTAGCTTGAGGTATTATATTACACATTTTGAATGCAATTTTAAGTTTGTATACTATATATATATAATATATATACACATATATGACATAATGGGATACTTCGTCTGTATCACCAATACAAGTTTGTGCATTTTATAGAGGTTTGTTGGCCCAACACCTTAAGGAATTGAGATCTGAAAGGAGGAATATAGGAGAAGATATGAAAGCCTGGCATGGAAGTATATGTATATTTTCTGTTATGTTCAGTAAGGAATTTCAAACTTTAGGTAGTTTTTAGTAACATATATGTGTTAAAAAAACCAAACAAACAAAACCCCCCTTTTACCTTATGCAATACTTATCTTCTATAGGGCAGTCAGTAATGTATGCTTTAGAGTTGTGATATTTATTGGCTTTGTACTTGTCATCTGTAGAGATGAGTCAGTGATGTATTTTTTTTATTGGTAATATTTATATGTACTTTTGTGTTAGCCAGAGAATTGTAATCTGTCTGCTACTGCTTTGTGGTTTGATAATAAACAAATGCAAATTTCAGAGATTTGTCTGGGTTTCCAAAATAGCCCTCTGAGATGCAAAAGCTTTTGCTCAGCCACTTAGGCAATACTCTTCCTCAGGCTCTTCTTCACACTTCTGCATGCCACCACAGGGTTTGGCCTAGTGCTGCTCCATTCCCATCAGTAAATAAATATTTGGCAATATCCAAATGGTACTAAGGGTTTTCACACCCTTTTGAACCCAATTTTTTTCCTTCAGTGACGTCCTTCCTGACATCCCTGCAGTATCTATCTATACAAGAAAATCTGCGTGACTTTTTGTTACTAATAACCTTCTGTATTTTGAAACAAAAAAAAAAGTTTTGATAAATTAAAGATGGGAATGAAGAATATAAGAAAATCAAGATTTGGTAATATTAATCAAGCTAATGCATTGTTTTATAAAGTGTTTTCATGTGTTGGTATGTTAAATGTTACTGTGAGGTTCTTGGAAATAAACCCAATATGTATTTAGTTCCTTTTAAATGCCAGTGTTACATATATTCAGTTGTAAAGGCTATTCACTTCAGTCTTGGAGTATCAAATGCTTTGTTGTTCAATCCAGCTGAGAAAAAATTCTTGTTTGTTATGCTAATGATTATCAAAATAAAAGTCTAGTAGCACTGGCAATTGAAGAGCATAATATTCCATTTAAGTCAGTGTTTTGCCATTATGAAATTAACAATTTTGGACAAATGCTATAACCCACACTTCTCAATGTTGCTTTGTATTTCCCTCAACAAGTCACCTAGAAATAACAGATTAGTGAAAATTGACTAATGCAACTTGGAGGTAATGTTTGAACCTTATTGTGGTTTATTTTACTGATTTTTATGTTACATAAAAATGTAAGGTGCTATTACAAGTCAAATCACAAGCCCGTCTTATCTGTAATCTTCTCTTTGATTATAAACAGTTGTAGAAGGATAGGGAAGGATATAAACAAAAGGCTTACACAGAGTGATTTTGCTTTAGGGTAACTTACACAGCATTCAGCAATCTGTTTTAGTTGAATCTGGTCCACAGCAGACCTTACCCTCCGTAAATTTGTCTTTGTCTTAATCTGTCTGTACTTCTGGCCTCTAAAATGCCCCTGGACAGCGAGTTCCATAATTCAGTTATGCAAAGAAAAGTTTAAAAAAAAAAAAGGTGGGGGGGTGGGGCTGGGTGGAAGTCATTGTTTGGTTTAAACCTGCTTATAATTCCATTTCAAACCTTTCATTTCTTTTATTGTCAGAAACAGTTGTTTGGGGCTTTTTGTTCTTTGATGTCTGTGCACTACTCATGATTTTTCAGCTCCTGCTCTGTTTTTGGTTCCATGGTTATGTTCACCTTCCTTATGTTCCCAATGTTCAATTGTCTGTCGTCTATTACAGCCCAAGATGGCATAATCAAAATTACAGAGCATTCAGAGTGCAAGCATACTGTGGAGGCGTGTAAGTCTTAATTACAGCTTGTATTTTGTTCCTCTGCTATTTTCTCCCGCATCATCATGGGCTAAATCCTGTTTTGAGTATCTCTAAGAACAGGATCATCACTTACATTTGCAGTCTGTGCATGCAGCTGATCTCATCCACTTCATCTTCACCCACAGTAACTTGTCTTAGGCAAAAAACACTTCTTCCAAATCATGACGACAGTCATGCCAACCATTTCATGTTGAGGAATTGATACTGGGTAATTCCATCATCAGCCTATGCAGTACGTAAAAAAGATAAAGTAGGTCTTTGTCATATGGTCTGAAATCCTGGACTCCTATCCTACCACAAGTTCAGTAACATTGCATAAACATTTCTGTAATTCTTCTGAACTGATACCAATTTTTTGACATACGCAATCAAAGAATGAGACAACTTGAAAATTACTGCTGCAGAAAATCCACAGACTGTTACATATGCTCTCCTAAAGTGGGCAGTGATTGAAAACACCAGAGATATCATCTTGATAGAGACATTTCAGGCATCCTCACATTTACTCTGAATTCCTCCTAAGGAAGAACCCCAGGCAACAAGGGTACTCGTAGTGCGGAAATGCATCACATCTTTGAGTGAACTATCTGAACATGGCATGCAGACTTAATATAACATGAAAATAATCCTCACTTCTTAGTGTTGTACCACCATTTTCATATGCCATTCTGTACTGACACTTTTTAAAAAGTCATTAAATAATCAGTCCTTAGTAGAAAACAATAATTCATTGAAAGACAATTTTCCAGGAGGTCCTCTCTGTATCTTCAGCCCAGCAAAATCACAGTTGGACAAAAACTTCCCATGGACCAACAAACTCTGAACTGAATGAAAGTGATTAGAACAAGAAATGCAATGTTGTAAACACATTCCTGTAATCACTATAGTAAAAACTTCCCACCACAGAAATATCAAAACCCACGGTTCCTACTTCCCAGCATATACATCAGCCAGTGTGCCACATACTTTCAAAGGTATTGTGTGTGATGCCAAATATGCATTGCCCTGATAAGAGATGAACCTTGGTATTTTTAAAAGGCAAGAAAAGAAAAAAAAAAAAAAAATACAGGAGAGAAAAAGAAAATCAAGGAAAAGGAAAGGGAAAAGGAAACAAAAAAGACTGGATCCTTTTGGTTTTATGTAATACCGTGATTCTTGGAATCAAAGCTATTCTAGAGATGTGTTATCTCTGCAAGCCAATCCTTACATCAGTGCTTTGAGCTTCTTTCAGGAGGACGTGAAATGCAAAATCCTGAAGTCAATTGTGGCCAATCATTTGAAGTCTGCATAAAGATACTTAAAAAGCTCAAGTGGCCAGAGAATTATGCACTGACCCAGTTTCTATAGAGTGCAATTCACATTCCGCATAGAGTATGTGCAATAATGCCATTTTTATTTAGATTGTGCTAGATTTTAAGCATGGTAGGGTCTCTTCATGTTTTGACTTTATCATCCACTGAAATTGCCGATTTTTAGACTTGACCTTTTCCGTCATGTCCCTTTGAGCAGGATGACTGACTCCAGGCAGCTGATGCGTGTACAGAACAGGCGTTTTCTTGTTGGGTTTGTGTGGTTGACCTCTGGCCTGCCTGCTGATTCCTATAATACAGATCAGTGACCAGTGAAGCCAGAACGCTCCCTGCCTGTCTCTGTTATAGACACCTCAGTAAGGAACAGAAAAGAGGAAGAGGGCTGAGCTTGAAAGCCCTTACTTAATTGCTAGTTGAAAAAATGGGTAATAAGAATGACCTTGCACCTTATTTATTGACCAGATCTCTGGGGGGACAAAGTACTTGACTTGGTTCTGTATCACTTGAAAGGCTGGCTCTGTGGCCAATAGCTGATGAGTAGGCGTAATAATATAGGGTAATTAAATTTTGTGTTTGCAGACACTTGGATGCCAGGGAGGATTCCTCTCCCCAAAATACCGGGCACATCTAACAACTTTCCTCGTAATCACAGAACTTTAAAGCTAATTCTAAAGCATCAGAAATTTGCCGTTGGCCATCTTCCACTTACTACAATAGCCCAAAACGCAGCAGGTTGTGTACAAAAAGACAGGAAGAGGGCTCATCAGCTACATGAGAATGAGGGACAGGACACCAGCAAAGTGACCCAAGTGGGCACGGACACTCAGACTGCCTGGTTCTGTGGCCTTTCTTTTGTTTTCCTCTCCCTGTGTTAAAGTAACTTAGTAGTTATAGCTAGTTTTAATTTATTTATTTATATATATGTATATTGATTATCTTAATTTGCCTTTCAGGGTAATCACCCACACCTGTCTTTCTCTTGTACTCTATGTGGATCAGTTTGTCACCCTGTCTTAGGCTTCTCCCCCTACTTAGTACACTGAAGCCCAATAGCGCATGTAAAATGAAGACAAATCACTTCTGCTGGTGAGGCTCCTTGCCGGAGGGATCAGAGTGAGCCCTGATTTGCAGGAGAGATTGGTTTGTAATCAGCTGCACAGGAGGCAAAGGGATCTGCAGGCCCTGACTATCCTTAACGGGATCAGCTGAGATATTTTGCTCACAATGAGCTTGACGTCAAAAATTAGGGAAAATGTTTTGCTGGAAAATACTTGGTTGATGACGGTTTCTCAAGAAAGTGTCGGGTTAAAAGTTAGGGTGAGTATGTGTCTGTCTTTGCCTTGTTTTGATTAGGGAGTTTGAGCTGGGGTCTCCTACTCACCTCACAACTTCTGAAAGTTCTCGTGTTCTTAATAATTTTGTGGGCATCTTTAGGAACCTGTCTTGTGAGACCCAGCACGTGTTCCCTTCTACGGGAACTGACAGGGTCTTGTTTACACCCATGCTCCTTCCCAGCCTGAACTCTGAGGCAGACCCACAGCATGGCCTCACAGGGAAAAAAGCACATGCCAGGTGCTGCGTTTCTCTAAGGGTAGCCCCCAGCGAGCCTTAGCAGAGACTCAAGGCAAATCTTGGCAATCAAATACTTGGTTTTGATGGTGCGTTTCTGTGTGGAAGCGCGGAGTACTCTGCTGTGTACCGCTGGAGACAAGAAAGGAGAAGGCAGGCCAGAGAGCTGAACTCAGGTTTCCACTGCGCAGGTGGACGGTGGTGATGGAGAGAGGGTGGAGAAGGTCTGTGTCCCCAGCAACGGGTGGCTGCTGCCCAGCCACTGGCCCCGTGCCTCATAGCTGGGCCCCAGCGCCTGGGTTGCTTTTCTGGCTGTTTCTCCCTGTCCCCCTTCTCCTCCCGGTGCCCAAGAGGCGGCTCCCCGTCCGTCTGCGGCGCAGGGAGCGCTGGCTGCCGCTCGTTAGAAGAATTCCCCCAAGTCAGACCTATGGTACAAGCCGTGTGAAGCGGAAGACAATTAGGGGCTTATTAGTGTCCTGGGGAGACGTGTAACTTGTGTTGCTGGGACTTACCAAAACAGCGAGAGTCTTACCGGCAAGCTCCAGCCGAGAAAAGACTGAGGGATTGTCTCACCTAATTACGGGGAATGGGCCTCTTTGTGTTTGTGATTCGGTACGGTTGTCCGATCGCTTTTCTCTGGCTGCTGGCTCAGGCCGAGCTGGAAGTGTGCTAATTAGAAGAGAAATGGACGTAGTGATCCTGTCAGCTCTCGTTACCGGCGCGGACAAAGCCGAATATTATTCTGAGGCAGTGTTTTGTGAGTGTCCCCCTTCCAGCTCTCATTAAGGGCAAGGTTGGTGGACGGGGAGGGGACTCGACCACATGGGTTGGCTAATGGAGCACAGTTACCGTTACTGTGCTAATTAACGGGCTCAGGAGGCAAATGTTTCTCCAACCAGCAGTCCCAGCAGCTGCACCTGGTGCTTCCAAAACCCAACCATCTCGCTGGGCAAGCCAGGCAAATGCTGCGTGTATGAGGGGAAGGGGTTTTACATATGATGCATCCATCAGCCATCCAAAAGTGCAGAAGAACCATTAAAACGGTCAACAGAGAGAGGGAGAGGGCATAGCACTGCAGCAGCAGCAGGTCGAGCTCCAGCAATCCCTTCTCCCCAGTGCCCCTTCACATAGAGTGCAAAGTGTTGTCTTCTGCACTGCAGAGGTGGGAAGTGGGCAGCAGGGAGATACTTGAGGAATTGCCAGGGCCTCCAGGTGCCGTCAAGAAATATAGCGCCTGTGAGTTGTTGTGATCATCACAGGTCCCAGTGTGGCCAGGAAGGGGAAAGCTGGAAAGACAAGGTGACATGGAGGTGAATCAGACTATCCCTCTCTGTGCTGATGGTGGGACGCTTATGGTCTGAGGTGAGAAGCAAGATGTACGTATGTATCAGGATGTTTCTTTTGCCCCAGAAAGGCAGCTAGGCAAAATTGAAATGATTCATATAGGTTAAGGCAGGTGAAGATGATGGCCAAAGGAGCCATAGGAAACGCTAAAAAAAATACGTGTGCTTTCATGCTATTAGCCTAAACCTGCTACAGTGAGAGCAGAGAGAATGATGGGAGAGATGGAAGACAAAACAGGAGCCAGAGCAGGTCCGTAGTGTCACAGCGGCTGAGATACAGCCTCAGCAGAAAGGAAGAACGGTGGGTGCTGAGGAGGGTCAGTGGAGGTGAGTCATTTTGTTTACTTGTCACACAGACTTGCATTGTAATGCGTAGGTGTTTTTGTAAAGGAACATAGTAACTTGCAGAAGTAATTGCTGGTTGATGTTTCCAAGTTATGGGAATGTATTGGTGATTAAGTCTGATTTGGATGTTATGGTCCTTCTAAAGGAGCTTAATTAATCAGTGTCTTTGAGCTAGATGTAGTAAAACATATAATTATGTCTCAAAGCTTTCAATTTGCTTTCTCTGTTTTAACACTGTGCTCACTGCATGTACTCATACATGCTTGGGTACTGTTTTCAGACATATTTGGTTAAGTGTTAAAGCTACAAGAGGTTCCCACTTTTCTTTCTTGGGTTATTTGTCCCTGATGGTGAAGCTGTTCCAGCAAGAGGGTTAGCCATGTCTTTCCAAGGCTCCAGCAACAGCCTCCTGTCATCTTGGATGGAGCTTGAACTCTGCTCTGGTCTTGTGCTTCCTTATTTTTCTGTCTTCAGTAGCTGTGAACCCAGCAAGGACCCTTTCACCATGGCAGCATGTACACTATGTCCTAGCCCTGCACTCCTGCAGAGCTGTGAAAGCCTTTCCTTTTTAACTGGGGTTCATTCCCTATGGCTGCTGTGATGGCTTGAATCTTAGGAGTCCTGATGCAGGGACTGATCTCCAAGGAGGGCTTGAGAAGTATCTTCCCTGCAAAGAGGTTTATTGTAGAAGGAAGAGATACGTAATCCTCTTACTAAAACCCAGAGAGGAAAGGTGAACAGCTTTATTGCTCCTGCCTTACCCCAGTGAGCTAGCAGCTTTTATGCTGCCTCGCAAATAGAAAGACACAAAGAGAGAAATACCTGAATGCAATTACTCCACCTGACTTGAGGCTCTCTGGTGGATGCTCAGTGAAACCCACATCATCACTGCTTTCAAGTGTCCCAGTAGAACAGATCCGTAATGCCAGTTTCTGAAGAGGAAAAACTACTGTCACTGCCTGCAGATGGCTACCAAGTGGCCGCTTACCTTGCCTTCCAGATGCTTCCATCTTGGTCTAAGGAGAAGTCCCAAATCAATGGCAGAAAAGTAAAGACCATCATACCCACCTCCATTTTCATGCTCTGGAAGCTCAAGAGTCGAGTGACCTTCCTAAGTAAGGGCTGGTGATACTTCCCATGTCAAGCCTCTCTCAAGAAACTGGACCTCACTGGCAAACACCAGGAGAAAAGTCTCCAAGAAGACACATTGCTGGTTTTCCCACTTTATCTCAGCTTCTTTGCCCAAAGAAGTATTAGGGTCCTTGCTTGTTAGACCTCCATTTTACTGGCCTGTCATCTTGCTGTATAAGTAATATCATGCCAAATTTCTGACTTCCAAATGCAAATGAGGATCGACTGAGTATAAAAAAGTTTTGGGTTTGTGTCCTTGTGAGGAGGACGTTCTGTTGAAGAACATCCTTCATACAGATTAGCAGCACTTGAGAATATTGTGAAGGCAAGTGAAAAATATGTGGATGGAGGGAAAAGGTGTGATGTCTTCTTGTGTCCTTCACTAAGACCTTCTGGCATTCACATACCACTTACTAATTGTATGCTGCCTGGCCTGTGGGCTGAAGTGGTGTTTGGAGGACATCTCTTTAGCAGTGTGAGTTATCAATTGCATTACAGTAGTCATTTAAGGCACAGTGACCTCAGCAAGTATCAAAACTTTATTGTGCTGTGAATCATAGAAACACATAATTAGGTGAAGGTCTCTGTCCTCAAGAGCTTATGAGCAGATGAAGCAGTAAAAGAGTAGGAGGAGAAAAGGAGACACCAAGATCTAAAGCGTCTTGTTAGAGTTTATGCAGCAAACACAGCTCAAACCCTGTGACTTCTTAGCCACAGTCCTGTGGCCCTTCCACTGCTTGCCATCTGCCTTGTTGTTTCATTAAATAGATGTGGCTTTTAAAAAAATAAATAAATAAAAATGCAAGCGCCTAAGCAACTGACAGGCATTAGTAATTTAAATAATAATAAATTACAGTGCAATACCAGACATTTTAATCTTTTTTTAAAGACCTGTAAGAACTATTCAGAGAATTAAATTTTTAAAAAAGTCATTTTAATGCAGTGTTAAAGATTGGGAATTTAAAAACAGAACACTAAAAATGAAGGTTTCTCACAATGCTATTAACTGCCACAACGTGCATGGTTGTTGTGGTTTAACCCCAGCTGGCAACTAAGCACCACGCAGCCACTCACTTACTCCTCCCCACCCCTGGTGGGATGGGGAGGAGAACTTAAAAAAAAGTAAAACTCATGGGTTGAGATAAGAACAGTTTAATAATTGAAACAAAATAATAACAATATTATAATAATAATTGTAATAATTGTAATGAAAAGTAAGATAACAAAAAGAGAGAGAAATAAAACCCAAGAAAGACAAGCGATGCACAATGCAATTGCTCACCACCTGCAGACCGCTGACCGATGCCCAAGCAGTGATCAGCCCCTCCCAGTCAACTCCCCCCAGTTTATATCCTGAGCATGACGTCCTATGGTATGGAATATCCCTTTGGCTGGTTCGGGTCAGCTGTCCTGGCCGTGCTCCCTCCCAGCTTCTCATACACCTGCTTGCTGGCAGAGCATGGGAAACTGAAAAGTCCTTGACTTAGGATCAGCGCTACTTAGCAACAACTAAAACATCAGTGTGTTATCAACATTCTTCTCATACTAAATCCAAAACACAGCATTGTACCAGCTACTAGGAGAAAATCAACTCTGTTCCAGCCCAAACCAGGACAACAGTGTACACATGCATTTGGGAGAGCTATGAGCGTTACAGAGATCCTAATAATAATTGTAACATCTTCACTGATGTAGAATGCTTATCCTGACCTTCCCAAGCCTTTCACACTCATGCAGAGAGGGTGTAAGTGCTACTTTCCAGATTTCATGTAATTCTACACTTGCTCTGTCCACATATTTGCTGACAGACCAGGGCAGGAAAAATGTAATTTTCCTAATTCTGCCATGTTGAAATTCTTGCTCTTGCTCTGATGCTCTGTGGGTCTGATCCTGCCTTAACAGAGAACATCATTAAAGTGATCACTGCAGCTCTCTAGGGAGCCAAAAACCATTTGCTCTAGCAAAAGAGACATCACTCCTCTCATTTACTTCAATAATTCTGGAAAGGGAGAACTTGCTACAATAAATATTGGCCTACCCCATTAGTGTAATGCATCTGGGTAAGGTTTACAGGAGTTTCACTAGCAAGTATCGAAATATTATTAGCAAGCTATTTGGTGGGAGAGGACTGTGGAAATGGAGTGATATGGAAGACTGAGTGAAAAATACAGGGAAGTGAGAAGAATTTAAAAACAGGGACTTAAAAACAGAGGAGAGGAGACCCAGAGAGGTGAGAAAGCACAGTCTGGAAGACAGCAAGGCATGGGCCCGAGGTTGGGGAGATGCAAAAGGGCAAAGAAGGCATACTGCTACAAGTGCAGTTTAAGAATAAGTATAGTGAAAAAGCAAAACAGAAGGGGAGCAAACAGGAAGGGGTAGAGGTTTTCAGCAAGAAGGAGGTCAGAGAAAAGCAGAAGTTTCATGAGCAGTGGAACCAGCCAGGGAAGTGTGGTTTTCCTTGTAGATGTGTCTCTCAAGATTGTATTATCTGTGGATTCTCTGATGCCTAAAAGAGGGTGCGCTCACACTAAGTGAGGGCAGTCATTGGATTTCTTTGTCAGCCGCTTAATGTAACAAAACATACAGAAATATATTGTCTGCCCTCCACAAAGTTGTCTGAAATTGGCCTACAGGTTCCAAAGTTATTGGAACACTCACGTACACCTGTCGATGGGTGGTAAGGTAAGATGGTAAATAGCTGAAATTGCAAATGGATTGAGTGAGTGATAGAGAAAGGGAAAACATTAGGAAAATGGGGATTTATGTCTGCTATTAATGCATTTAATTGGCTTTACTGCCATTTTCTTCCTGGTTTTACATTAAAAAAAAATAAAATTAATGAGGACCTATTTAAAGCCTTCCTCCTTAATCAGGCTAACTTCACTGTGAGTGTCCGCACTAGTTGTTTCTGGGGAGAAAAATCTCTTACTGCAGTTTTGTCTCCAGCGTGCAATAGGAGAGATTCCAGGAGCTCCCCTACCAGCTACACCACCAAAACCTGCCTGGGACCTCATTGAGAGCATACGTGGGACACAGATACTGCAAAAGCCTTCTGGTCTTTCCACACTGGGATGAATTGCAGCTCTATTACTCAGACGCTCCAACTATTTTTCTGCTGTCCTTCACTGTGAATTCCCACCTCATTGGTTTCTGCTGCAGTGATTCTCATGTGGTGTTTTCTAGGGACCTCCTCATGACTGGATACTGTGGTTTGGATAATACTTGAATTTTTACTGGGATCCCATTTTATTTTCAGCTGGTGTATCCCACATGTCCTTCTATACGTGACTCTCTGAACAAAATTTCTTGATTTTCAGGCAGAAGGTGTCATGTCCAGAGGTGTTAAATAGGACAGAACTGACTGCTGATCTCTGGGAGGGAGGGAGACCTCTCCTTCCAACACAGTACCTTTTTATGCCTCATTATCCTTTATTTGTGTGTCTCAAGCCAATTTTTCATTCCATGTAGTGATGTAGCCAAGCCAATCTGAGTTAATTTTGAGTAGGATTTATGTATCAAATCTTTACGAAAATCCAAATGTATCAAATCCATCGTGTTCCCTTCATCCACTAATTTTATAATTCTATTAAAAAAAGCAATCAGGTTTCTCCAGCACAATTTGTCCTTTATAAATCCCTAGTCCTGATAATTGTTTTCTTATCTTTATCCCTAGGTGGTTAGTGATTTCTTTTCCTCCCATTTTTTTATTCTTTTATTTTACTGGCAATATATATTCCTGAGAACTCTAAATTTGCCTTTTCCCTTTTTAATGATCAATGGCACAATTCCTTTAATCTCCAGGCAGCTTCCTAGTTTTTGTAACTTACCAAAATTATTGTCCATGGTAAAAAAAGTGAGTTTGTAATTTTCCTTGTAGTGGGTAGATAGATGTCTCTTCATCACAAGCCCCAATCCCAAAAACTTGAATGTACAGGCAGAGTGCTACATCTTTGACGAGCCAAATGTGCTGTCAATGAAACAAACGTGGGAATCATTAACTTCTTAAGTGAATCCAGTCAGGCTTTTTGCCTGGTAATATCCATTCTGGCCAATTGTTATTGCCTAATGAAGAAGTATCAGGAGGGTATTTGTACATGTTTTTTATTATAATGTTCATAAAAGTCTTAAACTAAAATGAAATAAAAATAGCATCCAAATAAGCTACATACATATTTATATACATATGTAAGCTATAAGTATTATTGAGGGAAGCTAACAAAAAGAACACTATCTTATCAGGTCAGTAAATTAATTTATTCTCAGCATTGGATTGGAGATCAGTCATCAAACTAATGCCAAAATAATCAACCTCTATAAATCCTGAGAAGCTGTCCTGCTAAATTGGTTATAAATCCCAGCTCGGAGTTACACCAAAGTAAACAGAATCCATTCTTTGAAGGGGTT
Organism: Haliaeetus albicilla; assembly: GCF_947461875.1. Lineage (NCBI taxonomy): Eukaryota > Metazoa > Chordata > Aves > Accipitriformes > Accipitridae > Haliaeetus > Haliaeetus albicilla. The sequence continues at coordinate 26,900,856 of NC_091487.1, read as the reverse complement.
AGTATCTGATGTCTTTTAATGTCTAGCACCTACACAACTTCAAAATACCTTTATTTGGGAGAAGGTGTGGACAGATACTCTGAATCAGCTGTCCCCTCACTCCTTTCCTCAGAGTCACTTCTCCAGATCTGCAGGAGGTACTGTCAGTGCATTAGTCAAAAGACAGAGCACAGGCAAACCTTCTACTGCTTGCGCCTGACTTCTGCTGTTGGATGGCAGATCATTTGATACCCCACGCCAGTCCCACATTTACCAAAGTGCCCTCTTTACTCTGGACTTGTGGCCCTCACTTGGATGTACAGAGAGGTGGATCCTAGAAAGGAGAAACTCACTTGGTGGCTTACTCTTTGCAAGGTAACCAACCGCTCTCGGGGACTCCAGGAGACTAGCTCTCTTGGTGACTTGCTGATCTAAAAAGAAAGGCTTCCTTCTCTCTGATTCTTGTCGTTCACACTGTCTTGCAGCACGTTCAAACAAATCAGATATGAGGTCTCCCTTGGGACCCCTCAGTTTAATTCAAACAAGCTTTCAACAGGTCAGTACTGCTGCGCATGAACATATACAGTCTCACGTCAGCTAAGTGTTCAGAAATATTCTTTATTTTCTACAGCATGGAACCCGATGGCTTTTGGTTCTCCTCTCACCTCAAAATGTAAAAATACAGGACATAAGAATAAGGCAGTTGGTTCTTATTTGGGTCAAATGTCTTGAAAAATTCCAGCATTTTATGGAAAATTTAATATAAAATTCCTGCAGAAATAATGGGAAAAATACTAGCACAAAGGTCAGTCATTCAACATTTATTCATCAGCAAAATAAAAATACATTTGGGCTAATGATAGATTTCACAATTGCTATTTCTTCTACTAACGTAAAATGAGAAAAATGTTCTTATTCTTCTTGCAAACAAGATAATTACAATAACCCACTTACTCCTGAGCAGGGCAATCGATCAGGCACCTTCTCTTCTGAAACTCAGATATTGATAGAGAATAGTTACTTAAAAGCTCCTCAAGATGAACTATGTTCAAAATGATATAAAAAAACTGTGCACCTGTGTACACTCTTCTGCTAACTGGCTTCTCAGGCACATTGTTAAGCATGTATATCAGTAATCTGTGCACCATGTACTGCATTTGGGTTGGAAGAGTAGAATTTTGGTCCTGAGGTCTCACTTAAGCTTTAAAATACAGGTTCGTTTGCTGGTGATTGGGAGCGATGTCACTAACGTAGGCAGCACCTGAAAAATATCTTTCTTTGGACTTCAGAACTTGGAAGTTGACCTAATTGGTGTAACCATGGGCTAAGGATATGTGTGGCAGTTTTTGAAGCTGTTTACCAGGATCTTGACCTAAAACTCAGCGATGCCACTACCAGCCTTCTTACTGATCTGGGGGAGTTGTCATTCCAGCCTCTGCAGAGTAGATGCCAACATACACATGTACAAACATGGGCATATATATATATACAGTAGTTATGACCTGGATTTTAAAGCAACACTTCATCAAGCTGCTGTTGTTGGTATCACAGCCTTGTGTCAATTCACACAGACCCTGTGTATCTGGAAAAAAATTACTTCTGGAGCCAGGGTCAATAGGAAGAGCTTATTTTTGATGGCCACTCCCTCCATATGTTACAGAGGAAATTATCTTAGTTAAGAAAAAAGCTGGAAGTTTTTCAGAAAACTCAGACCTAAGAAACCCTCCCTCTGGACACTCATACTTCTCGGGCTCAGAGCAGTCCTCTTGGCCTGTTGTATTATCTCACACCAATTAAATGAAGACATTGGAGAACCAGTAGGTTGCTTTTTTAAAAGTCACTGATTACAGACCGTGTTGTGAATAGGTTCAGACACAGTTTCAGCTGCAAATGCAGTTATGAGGTAGGCATTTGTGGCTGGACACGCGGTCCAGGGATGTTAGTGCTGAACAATGACTCATACCTGCCAAATCGGAGAACAGATGAAGATTCAAGAAAATCTTAGTATTTTAGATCAAACACTCTTCCTCCTGAAATGGCCTGAGCTATGCTCAAAGAGGAAAGCAATGGAAAGGGTATCCCAGAAGAACAAGCCATGTTGCCAGTCCACATCTGAGCGCAGTTCTCATCCAGGCAACACAAATGACTGCTTCACATGTTGGCTGACGCAGCATTTTGCACTGGCATGGGCATCAGCAACTACATCCTTGCAACTACTTAGGTAATGCAGGAATATCTTGCCCTCTTCCTTGAAATCTGGAGACTTTCTAAAACACTCCCACCTGCTGGAAGTCCAGATTGCTTTTCAAAAATGGTAGGGTTGCCTCCCACGAACAAATGATTTGCTGAGACCTTCCCTTCTTCTTTGGATTCCCAAGAGCCAGAGGATTCCAAAGCCAAGAATTCTGAGATAAAAAAACAAATTAAATTCAAACAGGTTACCCTGTCTTTGATCTCAGCAATATTTTCCATTCTGTTAACTCACTTAGAAAGCTTGCCTGTATTTTGCGTAGGGAATACTTGCACTTCTACTACTGTAAAACAGACTGCTGGTATTAAACACTTCTCTCTGAGTACTGGTGTCTTTTCCATTTTTTTTTTCTCCAGCATCCACAGATTTAGTACAGAAAGGAGATGTCCTAAATTTAATGAAATTCTGCATGTCCAAGAGACCTGTATTCAAATACCAATAACTTGTCATGAACATATACCAATAACCAGTCTCCCCGCCTGAAGTGACATCAGCTGAAGTCAAAATATACTGCTATAAGGTGGATTGCTCTGAAGACCACCTCTCAATGAATGATCCTATACTATCCTCATCCATAGATCTGATGTGACAATCCTAGCGAGGCTGCTTACCGCTCCCTCAAGGATCATATCTGTTGCTGCCTACCCAGAGCTTTACAGCTTTGTAAAAATTCCTGCTACTAGGACTAAACCCCTAAGACTGGACTCAGCAATTTCCTTATAGGCAGAAGGAGCTCTTGACTCAGTTGAGTGGGGCTTCTGCTTTCTAGCGATGACTTGGGAATTCAGGCAAAGATTCAGTATCAAAAACGAAGTTTTCCTAAAGCTTAGGCCTTGGAAGAGTCACGGTCCCCACAAAACATTCCTTCTTCAGAAAGGCACTTGGTATCACAGTGTGGTGCTTAGTAGGTGAGGCTGTCTATAGCAAGAGAGCGCTCTAAAGGTTCAGTGAGTTAAAACACAGCAAATGCACTTTTCCTGTCTGGATCTACCTCAGACATCCTTTTAAATGTGGGCAACCACTTAATCGGCCTGGGTCCTAGTGCTCCATCTGTAAACTGATAACATTAACCGATCTCATAGAAAATGTACATGGTTAAATGTACCCCTGTTTATGAGACTCTGTCCTGGTTTCAGCTGGGATAGAGTTAATTTTCCTCCTAGTAGCTGGTATAGCGTTATGTTTTGGGTTCAGTATGAGAAGAATGTTGATAACACACTGATGTTTTCAGTTGTTGCTAAGTAGCGTTTAGACTAAGTCAAGGATTTTTCAGCTTTTCGTGCCCAGCCAGCAAGAAGGCTGGAGGGGCACAAGAAGTTGGGAGGGGACACAGCCAGGGCAGCTGACCCAAACTGGCCAAAGGGGTATCCCATACCATGTGATGTCATGCCCAGTATATAAACTGGTGGGAGTTGGCCTGGGGGGCAGATCGCTGCTCAGGAACTAACTGGGCATTGGTTAGCAAGTGGTGAGCAATTGCATTGTGCATCGCTTGTTTGGTATATTCCAATCCCTTTATTATTATCGTCATTTTATTATTGTTATTATTAGTTTCTTCCTTTCTGTTCTATTGAACTATTCTTATCTCAACCCACAAGTTTTACTTTTTTTTCTGATTCTCTTCCCCCATCCCACTGGGTGGGGGGAGTGAGTGAGCGGCTGCGTGGTGCTTAGTTGCTGGCTGGGGTTTAACCGTGACAGACTCTCATGCACTATTGACGGAATCTGTGTCAACACAGAAAAGAGGAAGAAATTCACTACTAGGTAGCCCAGTGCTATACCTAATGGTTAATATCATTGCACCAATGTATAGTCTTTGTATTTACGCTAGAAGGCAACAGCCTTGTAATAGTCAAGATGAGAAATGGCCAAGGTTTAGCCAATTTCAACAACGGATCTAGAGAGAAAAAGAAGAAACTACCTGTCTGGGCTCCTCCAAATAACTCCTCTTCCAGGTTTTAAGTGATAAATGCCATAATAAAAGTTGTTGGGGTGTTCTCCTCTCAAATACAACTTAAATTATGGACACCTTCTCCTGAAAGAGACAGACAAAGGAGAGGTTCTGCACAGGTGAGCAAAATTTATTCATCACATGGGTCCATTTGGCCTCCATACCATGAATCATCACCAAGTCTGGGTGTCCTTAGGGTAGAAAGAAAGAACAACAAATGGGAGAAGGGTATTAAATAATGACTACCATAGACACCAGTCACTTTTACCCAAGTCCATGAAATCTAAAAAAGAGAGCTTAGAAAATGAAACCCCAGTACCTTTCAAAGGGATAAAGGGCAGTGTATAAGTTAGCTCTGGAATGCAATAGCAGGATATCGAAGCAAGTTGTTTAGTCAGGTTTCTAAAATCCACTATCAGCAACATGAAGATGAGACACTTATAACTATTTTTCATCCCGTCTGATCACACCAAGAAGGTGAGGATGGCACAGCGCTTTCAGGGGAGCCACAAGCAGAAGTAAGACCCAAGTAAGGCAGAGGGATGATGCCAATGGGCAAAGGGGAGTATCTGAGAAGGCTGCAGGTGCGATGCAGCTTCCTTTGGCTGAAGAGCCCCAGGGGTCAGGTCAGACTGTGGTTTATGAGGATATTTGGGATTCTTCACTGGACTTCCACGTAGGCACCCAGGAAGAACTGTCTGCAATTTTGCCAAGAGATCCCATTTCTTCCACTTCAGTTATCCAAGCCTTAACTGCCAGTAGCAGTGCAAAGTACCTGTGGTACTTTGGTACTTCGTACCTGTGGTACGAAGCCTGTGGCTGCTAGGACAGTCCAGCTATTACAGTGTCCCATAGTCACTCTGCTCACAGGCACAGCTTACTTTTAATTCAGCCTCTGCCACTTTCTCTACTGGCTTACCACCGAATCCTGAACCAAGCACAGTAATCCATGGTTACATCCACGACGTACCGTATCTGGGGCAAGACTTCCAAAAGTTGAGGTGGAGCCTAAGGGTGGTGAGCACTCCCACAGCAACAAGAAGCCATCACAAATCTTGGCCATCCCTTTGTGACTTTTCAAGTACATTTCTTCAGCCACATCCTGCCTGACATAATTAGATGGCAGCAAGGTATATAGTTTCAAAATGCCTCCTCTGCCCCTCTCCTCAGCATTGCCAGGAACACCCCACACCTGTCAGCACTCCACTGCAGCTCCCTGTCCCCCAGGGGAAGAGCAGCCACGAGGCCGGAGCTCTGGTAGGTGTCAGTCACATTCAGGTAACCTGCCTTGTGCTTGAGGAATACGGCGAAGCTGGGTTTATGGTCAGGGCCCTGGGTTTAGGGCTCGAAAAGCTGGATTCAGCTCTTAGGTTTTCAATGTGACCTTGGTTATGTCATTTAGCCTCTCTCTGTGCAGCGATCCCGCCTGCTCCAGAAGGGCAAGATAAGGATAAATTTGTAAATCCAGGGGACATGCCCAAATTCTCCAGTGAGGGAGATGGTATAGGGTGTTAGTTAGGTAAACAGCCCTCTCTTGCTGTCTTATGATTTGCATGCAGTAAAGAGCAACTGAGAAAAGCCTCACTGAAAAAAAATTCCCTGTTTTCGATCAGTAGTTGTATTCTCTGATGTAAATACGAAGTGACTAACGATGCCTTGCCGTGACCTGCTGTACGGCGAGCATGGGTGTTTGCAGCCTGCCAGCAGCCGCTCTGAGGTCGCGGGGGGAGGGAGGACCGGTGGCACCCCCTCCGCCGCCACGGACCCCCCACCGGGGCCACGGGCACGGGGGGCACCGCCGGCCGAGCCTACAGGGAGCCGCAGCCTCGGGACCCCTCGCCCCACCCGCGTCCCCCTCCCCTCCCACCTGCGCGCTTGGCCGTGTTCTCCCCGAGCCCCCCGCCCCATCACCGACCTCCAAAACCCCTCTCCGCCCGCAGCGCGCTTTAACCCGCGGGGGGGAGGGAGGCCTCCCTCCCGCCCCGCCGCATCCCCTCCGCGGGCGCTTGTCCTCCCCGGGCGTCTGCGGCCGCGGCCCCGCCGCGCCCCGGCTCCCACGGGGCGGCCTCGCCCGTCCCCGTCCCCGGGCCGCCCAGGTGAGCGGGCACCGGAGGGGGGGGTGCACATCACCTGACCCCCTCCAGCCGATTCCCTCAGACAGGACGTCAAGTTAATGAGCCTTCAGGCCTGTAATTAGCTGTCAATTACCTCAAATTAATCAACTCCTCGCCTAATTAAGCATAATCGGCAGGTGGGCAGAAAACGGGCCATTGTGCAGGAGCCATGAGAAAAGCATGGCTGGCAAACTTGGTTAGGATCAGCGGCGCATTCCCGGACGCCGCGCCACCGACACCCGGGCGCCCGCCCCGCTCGCGGGCGCCCCGGCCCCCGCCGCCCCCCGCCCCGGGGCCTGCCGCGGCGGGGCGGGCCGGTGGCGGGGCGGCGGGGACCGGGGGGGCCGCCGAGGCGGGGGGGCGGGCGCCTTTCCTGCCCCGACAGCGTGGGGCAGCAGCCGGGTGCTGCCGGGGGGGGGGGGGCGGCCTGCTAAAAGCCGCTTTGGGGGGGGGGGGGGGGGGGCTGTTGTTGCTTAATATTTGTGCCGACTTGCCTTAACACATCATCTCGCCCTCCGCGCTTTCTCTCCCTGGCGTGCCGTGCTTTCTGCGCCGTGTGCTCTTAACGTCTCTGAGACCGGGGGGCTGAAACACGCCCCGCGCTCGCTGACCCAGGCCCGCCTCGGTTGTGAGCACACCTTAACAGCGTGAAGATACGCCTAGATGGAAAATGGAGTTTCCGCGGGTATTCGTTACTACCTATAAAAATGAGTCGTATTGCATGAATTCTCGTGGGGAATTAACGCAACCCCAAAACCCCCCATCCTCCAGAGCTCTGCTTGGCGGAGGGGAGACGTTCCCCGCCGGGGCCGGGGAGGGAGCAGAGCTCCTGCCAACTTTCAGATGTCACCGGAGCCCAGGCCACAAACTGCTCTCTGCTGTGCCGGGGGCCGGATCCTGCACCCTGCGTGCTGAAGCCCAGCAAGCACCGGCTTTATTTAAACACAAACAGAGCACAGTATCTTTCTGAGCCACAGAGAAGAAGGGCCGAGGGAAATGCAATTTCACAGTAAAAGTATTGTGCGCAATATTAAAGTGAAAGGTTTTGATTATGCCTAGAAAGTCTTTTTCTTTTTTTTTTTTTTTTTTTTATGTAGCCAGATTATCACCCAGCGCACTGGATTTACACTGCATTAGCGATCGCCAAGATTAGAGCAGAATCCCCGGATAACAAACAGGAACACAAGACGTCAATTTATGACATAATAGCAATAGTAATGAAACAATAATCATAGTCGAGAGAAGAAGGATGCAGTGGTGGGTGAGCCAGATCTCTTGGCGCTGAAGAGAAAAGCTGCCTGCATTGGAGTGGCTTTGATTAAAAATCCCTCTGTTGTGTCCAGAAGGATGACTTTATACTTTATTCCTGACAGAGAGGAAAAGCAACAGCCCAGCACAGGTCTGGCAAAGTTGGTGCATGAAAAATCCAGCAACTAGAGGGGCAAGTTAGGAGATGTGACCTGCCCCCTTGACCCTCCTAAGGTCCCAAAAACCCCCTGGACCTCTCAAGAGGAGGTGCACATCAAATGTGGCATTTCTGTGCCTGCAGCTATTTGGAGCACAAGCCCCGACAAGAGAGGCTGCAGGCAGCCCCTGCCCCGCAAAGGGTGTCATCAGGTGAGGAGAGAGGGGCTGTGCTGCTGCCGTGCTGGGGAGCGAGCTGGGTCCTGGCAGCCGGCCTGGCCCCCAGGGATTTGAGACTCCCCCACCTTCCCAGCTCACACGGTGGCGCATGCTGCAGCCGGGCCCACGAGGCCCCTCTTTTTTTTTTCTGCCTGCCCTTTTCTCAGTCAAGTGCTTATTACCACAGCAGGAGGTTTGGACATGGGCCCCTCTGCACACATAATGCAGGAGCCTATGAGATGCTGGGGAACTCAGTGTCCCCCTCTGTCCGCTTGGTAAAGCCACCACTTCCCAGAGTTTCCCCTGTGCCTGCCATCTCAGGGTGAATCTCTAGACCGTCCTGGGGGGACAGCTCTTTTTTTTTCCTCAATTTATGAGTGTTTTTCTTCCAGCCTTCCCCCCCTCATCATGTGTTTTCCTTTGGCTGAAGCACTGGCTCCGCTCTTTGGGGTCCATCAGCACATTCTGGAGGACCAGCTTGGGAGGGGTGCTCTGTGTGATGGTGTTGCGGATGGTGACATGAGCTGCGGGTGAGCAGTGCTCTCCTGCAGCTCCCTGTTTATTTACGGGCATGCTGCAGATGCACATTGATTTCACTGGCTCATTCCCATTTAGAGCTGGAGCGCTCAAATGACTTACATCAAGGTTGACTAAGCATTTCTATTATCAGCTGCTTTCTTAATCACTCATAACTCTTTCAGTCTGGGAGTGTGAAGTTCTCCAGATCTGATCTCTATCCAAGGAAGTGGTGGTTGCTTTGACTGTGCTGTGTTTGAGCAAAAAGGGCTCAGGTGTTTATGAGGGTAAGTGCCCAAGCCACAGAACCCTCATCCCATTATAAACCAAAACTCTATCTTTGTGGAAATGAAAAAAAACACACCACCAACAGAGAAGCAGGCAGTAGAAATCTGTTAGGGCTAGACTGATGGAGCAGCTTTCAATGATCCACTGAAAATCAATTGCAACAGAGCTGAGTTGTTACAGGTCGAAAAATTGTGCTGAGAGAGGCAGTGTTATTGCTGGTGGGACCCTGCTGCTGCTGCTGCTGCCGCCTGGAGACCTCCCTGCCAACAGGGCTGCACGGCGGGCGAGCGTGCGAGGCGCTGTATGGCCGAGCGCTGCCTCACTGGGGAAGTCAAGGGCCCGGCTGGGACTGCACATGGCCACCTCTTAGGGGAGCACCGCTGGAGCCCGGCCGCTGGCTGGGGAGGTACCTCCTGGAGAGGAGGAGGAAGGGTACGGGGGCAGCGCCAGAGTAGATGAGAGGAATCCGGTGGCTATTCAGGTACAAGACAGGAAAAGATACTTATTCCTATCCCTGACCTTGTTTGAACCTTACTGGCCACTCCAGCTGTACCACACTCTGCTGTCCTGCAGGTAGTGCCCCAGCTGGGAAAATGCTCTTCTCCTGCTTGGCACTGTCATAACAAACACAAGAAAAAAGCTGGGTGAGCAATGAAGCCATGCCATTTTCTGAGTTTGAAAAAGCAAAGACTGTAACTATTGCATTAATTGTTTTGGCCAAGGAGTTAGAAACGGCAGTAGGGAATTAACAACAACGCACCTGTCATTCTGTCTGTATGCAACACTGGGTATTTGTAAGAATCATGACCACCATCTTGTTTACTTTGCGCAATGCCATAACATCGAGGCCGGCCACGTTTTGGTTTGGTCATTCCTTGCTGCATTGCCCTGGCAAGTAGCAGCAGTGGTTTGAGGGAAAGGCACTGCTGCTCTAGACAGCTGATCCTATGAAAGGCGTGAGCTCCTCTGGACTTGACAGCTAACTGGAGCAAGGTGGAGAGTGAGCTCCTCCTGACCAATCCTCTGTGCAGCTCTGCCCCAAGATTATAAAAATAAAGTGCTCAGGTTAGAAAGTACTTAAAACGCGCGTTGTGATTCTCCTACACCTGTTCATTACAATGCAATCTGCAATCACATATCTGCAGTGCTGCAGTCTCTCCCTGGTCATGCCTGAAACTAACTTCAGCCATAACTGGGTAACTTCACCAATAACAATGGCCAGTCCCCCTGGGCCAGAGGTTTTGGGCTAGCCTAGAGTGGGCTGCCTGTCCTGAGCTCCTGCTGGCCCTGGGCCCCACGGAAAGGTGCGCAGCAGCCTGTCAACATCAGGCGCTTAAGAAAACCGTGAAAGAAGGTCACAAATTTCATAACCATTCAATGTCGTGTGGTAGCACCCGGTGAACAGCCTCATCCTGGCACTGAGGGTATGCATGCACACAGGTGTGCAAGTCTGCTTAGCAAGGTGCAAGCATGCTGCGTTCCTGGGCAGGAGCCACCTTGGGTCCAGGAGCAGCTGTGTCCGAGCCAGGAGCCTTGAGGGGGGTCCAGACATGAGGCTGGGTGTGGAGATGCTCCAGCACAGCTTGGTGCTGCCAGGCTGGAGCCGGCTGCCAGCCACAGCAAACCCGCATCTGTCCCTGCTTGTCTGTGTAGGCACATACCTAATAACCATTACTGCTTCCCAGAGCAAGTTTCTAGGCTTCATTATATTTTTACTTGTCTTGCAGGGGATACAGCAGGCGCTCTGATAAATGAAGAGAAAGGGCTGCTTGCTTTGCAGGGGATTTATGTGACAGTCTCTCTCTCAGCCCAGGAAATCCTTCGTGCCATTCCTCACGGTTGGCATCCCTAGCCAGCTGCGGATAGGGTGCACCGGACCCTGGGAGCCTGCGGATGAGCGTGCCATCACTGTCTGTGCTCACCAGCGGCGTCCGCCCGGGGCCGCGGCAGAGTTACCCAGCTGAATCTGAGTGCTACTGAAAGACGGACACTGTGCCAGCTTGTTCCCAGTGCTGCTCCAGTGACCTGAGCTACCCTTCACAACCGGAGCGGCTCCAGGAGACCCTTGCATGAGGAGCCCCCGGTGCATCACTGTCCGTGCCTGAGAGCGTGGCTGCTGCACCATCCCTGCGCGTCCCAGTCCCTCGCTCACCGCAGATGCTGAAGGCTGCAGGGTCTGTTGGTGGGGTCATGGTGCTGGAAGGGGACACCACTGCTGAGGGGGCAGAGGGCACGGACGGCCCCGGGCTAGAGGCCACGCATGTGAAGGCAGCAGCAGCCTGTGCGGGGCGCGCTGCCCGGCATCCCGAGGCCGTGGCGGGGAGCAAGCAGGGACCATATGGAAGGTGCCGCCAAATGAGGCCGTTGAAGCAAAGGCTGCAAATGGGTTTAGTAGACAGCCAGACATTTTGAGGAGGGGGGAGGCAGAGGGGGGAGTGGAGGAGAGCAGGAGAAAGGGAGAGCCTGGCGCCGTGGCCAAGAGGGACCCGCCGGAACACACAGGCGTGGTGGGCAGCACTCCCTTTCCTCCCACCCCACACCTTCTCCTGGTGCCCTAACTTTAAGACCCCTCAAAGGGAAGAGGGGACCAAGGTGTCATGGCCCCTTCTTTGTTTTTAATTACTTCCCATTTTAATCTTGATTTGCACGTCGATCTCTCAGAAGTGGGCCAGGGACTCTACAAAGCCCTCGTCAGCAACTCCCCCAATAATAAACAGGAAAAGGCTTAAGGGGCAAATCACTTGCATGTTAATGAGACTGTTTCCTGGAGTCAAGAGAGAAAACAGCAAACAAACAAATGGACTGAATTCCAGCGGCAGCTGTTTGCTCCTTAATCTCGGCTCGTCAGAGCTGCCCTTTGATGGGACACAATCTACACAAACGATTGTGCTAAATCTTCTAATCTACGTCCTCATTATTACATCCCTTCTTACGCATGTAAATCAGGGACAAACTCATTTTAATATGTAGATAGATTATGGAAGGGAAGGGGAGGGGATTGGAGGGGAAAGGAGCTGCTGGTGGTGTCTGCGCCTGTTCAGAGGGGTGTTAATGAGAAGCGCAGGGAGGGGAACTGTCTGCAGAGACCCCCAGGGTACCGGGAGGAAGAGGAGGACCTGTTGTCAGGGCAAAAAGGGGGGTATAAAGGGGCAAGGACACTGGCACTGGGATGCTGGAGAAGACATGGGCACGGGACAGCATTGGCAAGGCGATCTGACAGGGTGCTGAGGAGGACCTCACCCCGGCATCCCCCCAGGCCCTCTGCCCATGCACTCAGCCCCCGGCTTTGTCAAGGTGGGATGCTGGAGGAGGGCTTGGTGGTGTACAGGAAGGCTTGGTGGTGGCATAGTGAGAGGTGACAGGGCCACACTGCGGGGGCACGCCGGGGCCCTGGCATTGTCCCTGGATGCCTTGCAGTGCAGGGCCTCCTTGCAGCACAGCACAGTGGTCTCCCACCCCTCCTCAACCCGCCCACTCCTGGCACTGTTAGCGGGCTGAGGATCAGACCAACCAGCTTCACCTGGGTTGGAATAGCAGGCTGACACCTCAGGCTGCAGAGTCCAGGGAAACAGCCTACACTGCCTTCAAACAAATGTTGTTAGAGCTACGATTATGATCTTTAATAATGTTCAATTTGGTTGCCTTCATAGCAAACACAACTGTGGGAAAAAGAGCTGTCCTGCATTTCACTGCCTCTGGCATCTCCTAATCCAATTGCCAACCTGCAACCTGCCCCTTAACCTTCTTCTTCCACTGGAACAAGGTGGGAGAACAACAAGGTTGTGCAGCACCAGCCTTATGTAGCTGAGCCACCTCATACTTCTCTGCTTCAGGAGGGGCAGCCTCCTGGTAAAATAGGAAAAAATATTTTAAAACCAAGCTGGTTAGTTCACAAATTCCCCATTGACCTCACACCTGTGAAGGAAGGATGCAGAAGATAAGAAGTAGGTTGGAGCACAAAAGGTGAGTATAGAAGAACAGCAGAGGCATGCAGGAATATAATCAGAAAGGCCAAGCATAAAAGAAGTTTGCAAGTAGCAGGATAATCAAAGGGAACAAGAAATCATTCTGTAAATTCATTAGTAGCAAGAAGAAGACTAAGCAAAATATTGGATCACTGCTCAACAGGGAGTGAAAATTATTGACAGAGGATAATATTAGAGAAACTAGTAACAGTGATAAAGAGGTAAGATCCTGGCATAGAATAAGGAAAGGGTATGGTAGAGGTAATGTTATTGAATTAGATGCATTCAGATTGATTGGGTATAATGAGCTTCATTGTAGGGACTTAGAGATTTGGCTACAGCACTCTCAGAGTCAGTAGTGGCTGTCTTCCAGAACCTGTAGAGATGTGGTAGAGCACAGGAAAACCACAGGCATCGCTCTTTAAAAAGCAAAGGAAAGAGTGATGGGTAATTATGGACCAACCAGCTTAACTCCCATTCCCATTAAAATGCTGGAATAAATCACAGAGTTATCTCTAAATATCAAAGGCAAAATGAGACAATCAATTGCATTCAGTATGGATTTGTCAAGGATCAGGCCCTTCCAGTCACTCTAAGTTCTTGCTCTTGCAAGGCAACAGGTCTTGTAGATAAGGAAGGAACAGAAGATGTTGTGTATCTTTACTTCAATAAGCTGTTTAGGCTCCATTTCAAAAGCTATCTTTATGAGTAAACTAGGGAAATATAAATTAGCAGAAGCTACCGTTAGATAGATAAAAAATTAGTTGAAAAACTGTGCTCAGCAGATAGTCATCAGTGGTTTACTATCAAAAGAAAGAATAGCTCCACAAAGATCTATTCTGGGTCTGGTTCTGTTCACTGATTTAATTAACAACATGGTTGACAAAAGAGAGAGTGGGCACATCAGGAAGACACAGAACTGGAAGGCACTTTAAGTACACTGGAGGACAGGCTTAGCATTCAAAATAATCTTGGCAAATTGGGAAAGTGGTTGAAAAAACATAGATGAAAGTCAGTAAGAAACCATGCAAAGAATGTCAGTGATGCAGAAAAAATGAAATACATAAACAGAGGTTGGAAAACAACTTGTTAGGCAGCAATTCTTCAAAAAAAGCACTAGGGGTTAGAATGGATTACAAGCCCTGTCAAAAATAGTATGCTGTCACAAAAAAGCAAACCTCCTACTGTAAGCAATAAATAAGACTACAGCTGTCAAGACCTCTGGAAATTACCTTTCCTTCTAATTAGCATTGGTGAGACTTTAGCTGGTGTTTTGAGCCCAGTTTTGGCATTGCCTTTCAATGGGGACCCATTGGAGGGTGTCTAAAGGAGAGCAACAAGAATGATCACAGATCTGAGACATGTCCTGCAAGGAAAAACTGAATGAAGTAGTGTGGCATAACTTGAAGAGGGAAGACTGAGAGAGGATAAAAGAAAATCCCCAGCCACAGATTTGTAAAGGGAGAGGGAAAAAATCAGTCTTCTGTGCCCATGGCAGGCAGGTAAGTCCACAGGAAATCGTAACAAGAAAGATCTGTGTTAGACATTAGGAGCAAAATTAAGAAAAAGGGGTGGGGGGGAGGGGGGTGGCAGAGACTGCAAGGGAGACACTGGGCGAGATGACTTAGGTGCTTGTCCATCTGTAAAGAATGAGACAGGTATAGCCGGTCATGCCACAAGATGGAGAGGAGGAAGAGATGGCCTCTCCAGGTCCCTTCCAGTCCTAGTTTTCTAGGAGTCCATCTCCTCATTTCTGACATCTACCATCTAACCTTCAGCAATACTGGAGATGGAAGTACACAGAGAGGGATGAGACATAAGGTAGTGCCACTGGTTCACTGAACACATCACTGCTCTCCTCACTCACACCCCAGCGTATGCTTACTAACCAGGAATGATGACAGGATGGAGACCTGAGAGATGACAGAGACCTAAAAGATGACCAGAGCCTTAGGATGGACAAAGTGTTGGCCCCTACCACCTTCTGGGATCTGGCTAAAAGAAAAGGGCAGGAGCATGACACCCAGATCACTGCCATGCCAGCCCATGACCGACTGAGCATTGCTGCTAGAGTTAAAACAGTGGTGTGAGCATCTGCTTCCCTATCGCCACCAGATAACAGACCTGATTACTGGTACTGCTCCTCCCTGCTAGGAAATCTAAATCAAGCAATGGCTTGAAGACGTACTATGAACTGTCTATATACCTTAATAGAAGTATCTATTTCTGCAACATTTCCTTGGGGAAATCTTGAAAGGTTGGAAATGTCTCAGGCTGGAATGAGTATCCACCTCAAGTAATGGAGTTTCAAGTAAAGGTTCGAAATCTTTTCCTTGCCTCTTTCTCTCTATTGCCAGCTATTTTCAGTCTGTATGTTTGTCCTCTGTCACCTTCTTTCCTTGGCCCCATGCATTCCTGTTCATAGAATAGAATCATAGAATCATTTATGTTGGAAAAGACCCTTAAGATCATCGAGTCCAACTGTAAACCTAACACTGCCGAATTCCACCAATAAACCATGTCCCTAAGTGCCACATCTACACGTCTTTTAAATACCTCCAGGGATGGTGACTCAACCACTTCCGTGGGCAGCCGGTTCCAATGCCTGACAACCCTTTCGGTGAAGAAATTTTTCCTAATACCCAAGCTAAACCTCCCCTGGCACAACTTGAGGCCATTTCCTCTTGTCCTATCACTTGGTACTTGGGAAGACACCAACACCCACCTTGCTACAACCTCCTTTCAGGTAGTTGTAGAGAGTCATAAGGTCTCCCCTGAGCCTCCTTTTCTCCAGACCAAACAACTCCAGTTCCCTCAGCTGCTCCTCACAAGACTTGTGCTCTAGACCCTTCACCAGCTCTGTTGCCCTTCTCTGGACACGCTCCAGCACCTCAGTGTCTTTCTTGTAGCAAGGGGCCCAAAACTGAACACAGTATTTGAGGTGCAGCCTCACCAGTGCCGAGTACAGGGGGATGATCACTTCCCTAGTCCTGCTGGCCACACTATTTCTGATACAAGCCAAGATGCTTGTATCACACTTCATGTTCCACATACCGTTGTCTGTCTGGGGAGCAGAAAGCCTTTCATGCTTTCTTTTGAGATGAGAGACAGACCACAAGATGATCATGGTCCCTTGGCCAGATGGGCCTTGGACTTAAATTCGCTATATCCGGGATTAAAGGTGGACACGTTCCCAGGCTCCATCTTTCTTCAGGCTGCTATGAGCAGCTCACCACTGTGTTCCTGCAGTTGTGCCGATTCTCATGTTGCATTGTCTGCCAAGCCAGGTTATTAGCTCTGGTCTTCAAAGTTCACTCAGAGTCAGTTATGTCTGAGTCTGCATTTTCATCACGGCCCACCTGTTCCTTTGGGAAAATGCAGTTGACTAAGTCCATGATGAAGTGAGGGAAACTGGAGATGAAACGGAGATAAATGTCAGGGAGGTTTGGCTCCTGAATAAGTTTGCAGAGGGAATACGCTACTCCAAACTGGATAGGTTTAGGACACACAGCAATGCTCCCTTGCTTAAGAAGCTTTTCCACTACAGCAGAAAAGAGGGCTTAATATTATAAAGTATAACTAAAACAAACAAACAAACAAAAAGCAATAGTCCCTTCTTAACAGACTATACTAGCAGTTACCAAAATAGTTTAATGGTCATAAGGAAAAATGGTTTGAGACCCTGAGACATCCAGCAGCTCCCAGTATGCTTAAGGAAGAGCAGTATTGGGAAAAACACAGAGCGTACAGATTGCAGGAACACATATCAAAGAGGTTGGGGAGGGGGGTGAGGAGGGTTGGGACAGGATGTGGTACATGGTGCAGGATTTTCCTGCAATGCAGATGCCTTCACCAGGACCCATATAAGCCAAGCGGGCAGGATGCAAGGGGTGGGCAGCATTGCACAGCTCCTGTGCCTGGCAATTGTGGCTACCACCAGTAAGAGGGCAAGTGTGTGAGAGTGAAAAGACCTGATCTATCAAATGCTCCCCATGACAGAGCTCCCACAGTCCTGCCAGTTACTCTGGGCAAATGTCTACAGTCTAATGTCATCCATCCCCTCTCAGTGCTCACCTTTATCCTGTGCATAGGTGACCTGCATTTCACTTAGTGACTACCACTTCTCTTCCTCGTGTGAGCCCAAATCTTTAGTCTTCCTCATCAGATTTTGTACATTTCTGGTAGCTGAAGGATTACTACTGCCCTCCCTTTAGTTATCACTTAAGCAAGTCAGGCACATCTATGCATGGCTCACAGGCCAAAACCACAAGTTCCCAGTCATTTTCTTTCCTCGTCTCTAAACTATGTTCAGTTTGTCAGTATTTCCTTAAAAAACAAATGCGCAAAACTATGCACAGAAAATTTGAGTCTTAACATCAGAGCAATACAGCATCAGCGGGCTGCTCCATAATGTCATGCTTCTGAACGTGGAGTTGTCTCAATCCATTTTAGAGTTTTTGTCATATTGCAAATGTACATTGTGATCACACCAAACTATTATTTCCAGCTGTTCTCACTGTCCAGCTCTCTCAGGAATATTTTTGGCTCTGGGCACAGCTTGGCTTGCTTTCTCCATCATTTATGAAGACTTGAAGAAGGGCAGATTTAAACTCTCCTTGCTGGAGAACTTCTGTCCCAGCCTGACAGTTACACTCAGAGCCTATTATTTACAGTAATCTGGCTGCATTCTCATTCTCATTTCAGATAACTCCTATCTGAAAATTCACAATCATTTTCCCAGTGACAATTTCACATTTTGCTAATTAGAACCTCAAGAACAGACCTGAAAAGGGAATTTTTTTAGTCAACAAAATAAACCACAGAGCTGAACAAAGCCTGGTATATTTCTGACACCGGGCAAGAAGGTCACTTGAACCAGTTTAATTTCATTTGGATTGTGTCCTTGGCAATTCAACCTGAATTTATTTTGACAAACAAATCTTATGAGTAGTTTTCCCACACGTTGAATGCGTCTGTGGTGTTCCCTTCCTCTAACAGTTCTGTAATGCTAAGACAATTCAGTATGCATAGCAAAATTCCTCCTGTTATGACAGAGTGATGGAAATTAGATTTTTGCCATAGCAATTGAGTCTAGCATTCTTTCCCCCTTTGGAAGATAAATTTACCTATCATGCTTCTTTCTTCAGCACCTAGCTCTGTGGCATCCAAATGTAGCAGAAAAATAATACAACCACAGCCCAGAACAAGAACTTCTTTTTAATCTTCGCCCTTGTTCTAAGGCAGAGGAATATGCATTTGTGCTGTTCCATTACTGCAAAGGCAGAACAATGTGTTGTCTCCCTTAGCATGGGATCCATCTTGCCTAACTTTAGATGCCTACACCTGAGCTAGTCATGGGCTACTTTTGTAGTTGATATCAATCTTGTCAATAAAGTCAATGGAGATGCAATTCCTCTAATCCAGTGCGGACAACTATTTCAAGGTAAGATGAACTGTGCCCTAGGCTCTGTAGAGCCTGTTGACCAGAGCCCTCTGGCTGGAATGGGAATGTGCTCAATGTAGACTCTCTATGCTGTAGGTGTTCACGCTGGGTCTGATGAATCCCATTGCTGCATTGTGTTCTCTCTCTGGACATTATTTGACTCCAGACATCCGTTTGCTCATTCTGGTAGTTCCCATATAGATGACAATAAGCATGGATTTGGGGGAAGTTTTTTCCTATTGCTGCTAACACAATGCTTTACTTCAGATCCTCTGTGGTGCTCAGCTATTGCCTTTGATCATGAAAGCTCTCTTTGAAGGCTATCTACATAAGTTTGTCCTGATTCACAAAATCAGGGTTCGGGACAAGCAATGAGGGATTGGACCACGTCTATCAAAGAGCACAGAGGCATTTTTGAAGAGTAAGAAATAGTCCCTGGGGTTAAGATTGGGCCTGCACAAGGTACTAGGCTGGGAAGCCGGCTGGTATTCATCCACCCAGCAGTGCTGGTGGCAGGTGGCTAGCTGTTGAGAGATTTTCATTTTGCAAGATAGCAGCCCCTGGTCATAGGGAAATGACACTCGGTCACTTGTGAAGCCTGGTGTGCCTGCGACTGAGCCAAGCCTGCTCTGTCCCTTGGCCCTGGCTCAGGGCACTCAGCTCCCCTGAGCAGGCTGAGCTGGAGGCTTACTCCCAGGGAAAGACCATCATTGCCCAGGGCCTTTCCGCAGCCTGCTCGGCTCCTCCTGGGATAACTGAGATGGGGCAGTCCCTGTGCTGCTGCCCCAGCCCCATGGCTGGGTCAGTGCAGCGCTGGAGCATCACACAATAAATTGGGGTGGCGAATAGAACTGGGTTAGAAACAACCTCTTCCTGGGAGGCAAGGGGTGTCTTCAGATGCCAATTTGGCCAGTATGTTCTGCCTTGGGAGAAATGATGTTCAATACAGTTTGGTCCCTCGGGTCGAGTGAGACAGCTCGGGCTTGATGGCCTCTTGTATGTGTGTTAATATCCAGCACACAATACCCAAATATCTCCAGCATCCCCCCTCGCACCTGAGTCCTCCCAGGGAGCAAGGGCAGCTTTTGGAGACTCCTCATTAGGTCACCGGCCTTGGGAGCTGAAATCTCCCCTCCCCCACCTCTGTACACAACTGTTCCTCATTTACATAAATTATCTCTATTCAATTATCTGTCCAGATGTCCGAATTGTGCCACGAGTGATCTGTGAATGAATTAAAAATGGAATATAATTTAATAATAACTGATTAGAAGGAGATTAGTTGTTATATAAAAAGGAAAAACCAAGAGATAGCTAGTTGCCCTTAATCCGAGCCAATCCACAGTAATTATAGAAACACAGTCTCGCTTGCTCGCCTTCCCCATTTCTCTTCTTCTCCCCCCCTCATTTTCTCTCTTTCTCCTTTTCCCTTTTCTCTCTGTCCTTTCTTTCCTCCCTCTCTCCCCTCTCTCTTTTCTTTTTCGTTACGTGGTCTCCATCCCTCCTTCGCCTTCTCTCCACTTTCTCCTCCTGACGTACCTACGTCAACAGAGTCAAAGCGCCTCTGGCTGCTGATATACCCGTGTAGCTGGGGATGTTCTGGCAGGTCCGACCAGCAAGAGCTTTCAGCTGCATTAATGTCCTGTCTTTCAAGCCATGTTAATGATGTGTCTTTATACTCTCACTTTTCTGTTAAACATTTCTGGAATTGCTGCTTTTTCCCTGGGTTCCTAAGCCAAACTCTTTTCAGGTTTCCCTCTCCATGTCTTTCAGAGCTGTGCAGAGCAATTTCTACATTGTGCTGGATGTAATAAAACCATAAGCAGTGCAGAGGCTCCAGGTCCTCCTCTTGCACCAGGAAGAACCAGCAGCAAGTCCCCAAGCCGCCACGGTGCCTCCTCCTGCAGGAGCATGCCCAGACTTTTCCAGGAAACTTGTCATGGATTTATTTTTTCAGTGATATTTTCTCCTCTCCCAAACATAGAGCCACAATACCCCAGAGCCAGGCTGAAAGAGAGAGTGCAGCACTTGTCTATGTATTGGAGGCAGAAAAAATTCGAGAGAAAAATACAACACCCTGCTTCTTGAATACTCCATGGGCATCTTTCATATCCTCCACTGTCCCCCACCTTGTCTAACAGAGCTCTCTCCCTCTCTCCCAGCTGGGACTACTGGTGCAAACCTCCATCATTTGCTGTGATTTGCAATGGCATGAAGCTGAATAACTAAAAACTGTTATTAGTTTATTTTTACTTCTCTTGTAAATTAGAACAAGGAAAAAAAAATCATTTGCTGATGTTGACTGCCAAGCTGGAGTGAACCGTTTATTTTAGGTAATTTCATAACATGATTTGGAAACTGGCAGCTAGCAACCTAAGAAGTCAGATTTACCCCCTAGTTCAACATGGAGCTTGTCAGATGTGGGAAGTGATGATTAGGGATATGGCTTAGAGAAACACTCTTTTACAAGAAAAATTAAGCTGAAAACCCAAACATATTCACTGTCATAGACTCATCTACCTGTACTAAGGTACCAGATATTTAAAACCTTCAATGTCTTGGCTTGCTATGTCAATGCTCTGTTGTGGTTTAGCCCTGGCCAGCAACTAAGCACCACGCAGCTGCTCACTCACTTGGGGGAGAGACTCAGGGAAAAAAAAGTAAAGCTCATGGGTTGAGATAAGAACAGTTCAATAAAACAGAAAGGAAGAAACTAATAATGATAATAATAACAATAATAAAATGACAACAACAACAATAATAATAGGATTGGAATATATAAGTGATGCACAATGCAATTGCTCACCACTCGCTGACTGATGCCCAGCTAGTTCCCGAGCAGTGATCCCCCCATGCCAACTGCCCCCAGTTTATATACTAGACATGACATCACACGGTATGGAATACCCCTTTGGCCAGTTTGGGTCAGCTGCCCTGGCTGGGTCCCCTCCCAACTTCTTGTGCCCCTCCAGCCTTCTTGCTAGCTGGGCATGAAAAGCTGAAAAATCCTTGACTTAGTCTGAACACCACTTAGCAACAACTGAAAACATCAGTTGTGTTATCAACATTATTCTCACGCTGAATCCAAGACATAACACTATACCAGCTACTAGGAAGAAAATTAACTCTATCCCAGCCAAAACCAAGACAGGATTCACCCCTTATTCTATACCTTTTGTTACCTTCTACACCACTTAGTCAAAGAAAACTTTAAGGAGGAGTTTCTTTTAGTGGTATGGTGATCAGTTCTCTGCCTTTTTAATTATTACAGACTTCCTCAGCTTAGGTAAAGACTGTACTGCCAGCTTTACAGGAGATGCTGCATTTTGAGGTATGCAGCCTGGCTCTGTGCAGCTGGAGAGCATAACCCTGGTTGTGTCTACTGAGGAGGAGCAGAGGTCAGAGAGACCAAAAGTCTAAAGCCCAGAGAGAAAAATTAACATATGATTTAATGGGCTGCAGACCATTTTGCTGAGGTCACTGATGACATTGTGATGGCAGTTGGTGGTTATTTTACCCTTTAATGCACCTTCTATTTCTTTAAAATAGAAGGGTATTTCTAGACATAAAGGAATTTCATGTTAGAATTTAGTTAACGCTACAGCTGCACCAACAACCAGCAAATGTTTCAAAAAATAAGTTTCAAGAATGTTAGCATCAAAAAACCCCGACCATTTAAAAAGTAATAGAAATTACTTACTACAAAATGTGTAAAGTTTTGATTACCCTGTCATTCATCCCCTTTCGCTAGCACAAATGTAAATGTGAAGATTTACTTTGTCATTCCAGTAACATGCAGTCTGGGTCAATTATCTTGTTTTTCCTGTGGAAAGCCCACCCTGCCCTTCAAAAATATTTATGAAGGTTTATTCTGGTAAACTAGTCTGTGTAAGTGCTGGAAGCACAGGGTCCATATTTCCCTGTTTATTTGGTAACTCCAGGATGGACTTCCAAAGGAAGCTGATCAAGATCTTGTTAAGCTAACATGTCTCCTTTACAGGTCACTGCAAGCAAAATAATTCACTAATTTTAATTTCTATGTTGTTGCCAAATTTTACAATGTTGCCTTGCATCTCACTGTATTTGTGGTTTTCAAAAAGACCTCTAAGAATCAAGAGATTACAAGAAAATTTCAGCTTTTATTAAAAAGTGTTTTCACCACCACTGCTGCAAAAGGTTTGACACCAGCTGGAGCCATTCTAATGCTCAAAAAAAAAAAAAAAAAAGCTTAATACATTATTTAAAGACTTCCATAATTTTCTTTCTAATATATATTTTTTTTTATGGACTTAATTCAAAACCTTTGGATTCTTGAGTTTTTGCAGTGAGCATCTTTATATTTTGATAATTAAAATGTTAGCGCTCTGTGGCTGGAAGATGTGTTCAGCAGACTTTGAAGAATATTATTTACATATGATTTGGCTTTGATAGTCTTACCTTTTTGAGTAATATTTTACTCACAAGTAGTTCCATTGACTTCTATGAGTATTATTCAATATGATAATATGAGGAGAGGGTAGCAAATCTGTCCCTTAGGTTAATGCAAGACAAGCCATAGTTACTGAAAGTATATTAATGCTTTATGTTTTGAAAAAAGTGTTTTGTTCTGTTTTATAAATCCACCTCTGAAGCCCACATGAAAGCATTAAGCATCTTGGTACTTCTGTTGCAGAGATTCAAAGTTAAAGGGATTACTGAAATGTTTCCCTACTGTTAATTTTCCCAGGTTTAGGTTTATGTTAGAGGATGTGTGAACTGGAAGCATAATCAAACCCTTAACACACGTTACCTCTTCATTCTCCTTTTTTTTTTGCATTTTTTCCATCAGGGTTTTGGTATCTGCTTTTCTAATAGTTATTAACCTCTGGAGGAACCTCAGTTTGAAGCTGGTTTTGTTGATGGCTGTTATGGAGGTTTTGGGGGAAAGGATGTTCATTTCCAACAAATCTAAGAACATACCGCAATGCCCTGAGCAACGTTTAGCTTTATTTTTCAGCACAGGTTTTGTCAGGAGTCTGAAGACGAAGGGCAGTGCCGTGGCATGAGCAGAGGAACCAGGAGCACTGCAGTCCAGTCCTGCCCTAACTTCATCCGAAGGCAGCGGCTTTCAGCACGCCAAAGCCGGCTGAGTTCCCCAGGCCAACCTGTGCGCAGGACCTTCCCCAGCTGATGGCCCTGCACGCCGCCCGGGAGAGGCAGCGGCACCTTCCTGCGCCATTGGCTTCGCCCAGCCTCAGCCCCGAGGAGGAAGCGCCGCTGCCCTCCCAGGGCCTCCAAACACCTTCGTTCAGTTCAAAATATTTCCTTGTGTCTTTCACCTGTTCCCATCTAAGAAACACACCTATGTCCTGGCTTGTTCCCCTGGGCTCCACCTCTGCCTCGCAAACCAAACCTCTGGCAGGTGGCTGTCAGCCAGCTTTGCCCGTGCTCCATCACACCAGAGCAGCAGCACTGACAGAGGCTTCCCCCAGCCCAGATGGTCAAAATGCTCTTTTAAGTCTCCTAGGTTGGGTTGTAAAGAGCCTGGGGAGTGAGACTGGCATTTTCAGAAATCCATGCTGACCTGAAGGTGGGCTGCTCAGCTCCACACAAGGATGAAAGCAGAAATGTGTTGCTAACTAGAGGCTATTTTCCAACAGAACGGGACACGTTTTCCAACAAAATGGGATGCACGTTGGCAGGTATTATGCAAGGATGTAAGATGAGAAAGAGGCCCAGAAGCATTCATAAACCATGGGCCTATCCCAAGCAACCCAAAGTTGGGATAGATGTGAGATATCCCAGATGCTAATACGGAGTCTGAGGAAACAAATGGGCACCCTGGGCTCATTTTGCCACCTCAGTCCTTTGGGTCACCAAGGGGCAAGTAGAGAGCTGATGGGACTCCAGTGATTCAACCCAAAGTGCTGTAAGTGACGCCTGCTGCTAGATGCCTGCGCAGCTGGAGCACAACCTTCCTCCCCGCTGTAGGAGCAAGAGTACCGTGGGGTCACGGTGAGCCTCCACGCAGCCCTGCTTTGGGAATATCACCTGTTTACACCCTCCTGGGGATGCCCAAATGAGGGATCTTTTGACTCCATCCCTTCACCTTGATTCCCCATGACTCTTCTCTGTTGGCTCCATGGCTTTGGTTAGATATTTCATGGCTCTGCCTCCCCCGCAGGTTATTAATTCATTAGGGGAGGCCACGAGGCCAGAAGGCACTAATGACAGTTGGTGCTGAAGACTTGGCACCTCCACTTGTAGACATTTGGGGCCATTTCTTTGGATTAGCTGTACTCTGTTGCCATGGACTGAAGACCCATTAGCAGCTGGACGGTGCTGGGAGGGGGGGCCCGTACCACCTTATCTTCCCACTCTGTTTCATCCTCAAGGACACCAGGCTGCATCTCCTGCGACTCCTGCGCAATGCAAAGCATAGCAATGGAGGCGATTGGACCTTCGCATCTCTGCTGGTTTTGGCTGGGACAGAGTTAATTTTCTTCACAGTAGCTAGTATGGGGCTGTGGTTTGAATTTGTGCTGACAACAATGTTGATAACACAGGGATGTTTTAGTTATTGCTGAGCTGTGCTTACACAGAGTCAAGGCCTTTTCTGCTCCTCACCCCACCAGTGAGCAGGCTGGGGGTGCACAAGGAGTTGGGAGGGGACACAGCCAGGACAGCTGACCCCAACTGACCCCAGGGATATTCCAGACCATATGACATCATGCTCAGTATATAAAGCCGGGGGAAGAAGAAGGAAGGGGGGACATTTAGAGTGATGGCATTTGTCTTCCCGAATAATCGTTACGCGCTATGGACCCCTGCTTTCCTGGAGATGGCTGAACACCTGCCTGCCCATGGGGACTGGTGAATGAATTCCTTGTTTTGCTTTGCTCACGCTTTACTTATTAAACTGTCTTTATCTCAACCCCCGAGGTTTGGGGTTTTTTTTTTATTTTCTCCCCCATTCCACCGAGTGAGTGAGCGGCTGCGTGGTGCTTAGTTGCCAGCTGGGATTAAACCACGACAGCATCCAGAGCACACTCTGGATCCAAAAGCCATGTTCAATGTAGACAGACTCATTAGTCACGGAGTCTGACCTGTGCCAAGGCTGTAAACTTTGTCTGTGCTGGAGCACGTATTTTAGAAGGTCTAAGCTGGAAAGACGATTCCTCAGGTAAACGGTTTTAATGCTGGAATATTAGAGTTGGCTGTAAATCAGGTTTTCTCACACTGTGGGAAATTCTAACATTTTAAAGAGTTTTCTTTCTGTGGAGAATTAACGTAATTTTAAAATGATGTTTTGTAACTTTGTTTCATTTTTTTTCTACTAGTCTTACAGGTCATCAGCAACAGCTGACAGCAAGCCCTGCCTGCAGCATACACACACCTATTGCTGGCAACACACCATGACTGACAACAGAGATAGTGATTCCTATTTTATATTTTAAAATCATTAAGGTCATCAGAAACTTCACGGCACATGAAATATTTCACACTTTTGGCAGCATGAAGATTCTCTGCTGTGTTATGATGAAAGAATTTTCCATCAATCTAGTATTCACTCAGAACTATGTAGCAAATGTACTTAACAGTCTGAAAATTAAAATGAAAATAGATTTCAATGATTTTTCATTATATAATGTGATAATGGTACAATAATATAGAATGAAAATGCATAAATTAACATGAGAAAATACGTTTCAGAACAATTTTGTAAAACAAACTGTTTCAAAATATATTGCTATAGGAATTTCTGGAAGCAACTATCTATTTTTCTATCAAAACCCAAATGTTTCCATAAAAACAGTTTTTTTCCAACAAGAAGCTCTTTTAAAAAATGTCTTGCCTACTCTACTAATTATCCTCACTGTGAAAAATCCAGGCCTTATATTAATACTTATATTTAATTAATTTAATTATGAATTAGTTAGCTTGACCTTCTGGTGCTGAATCCTGTTACGCCTTTGTCTAACAAATTAAAGAACCTTCCACCCTCTGAAAGCGTCTCGCCTAACTACTTGCAGAGGGTGACCAAGCCACCTCCTAATTTTCTCCCTAACAAGCTGAATAGATTGAGCTTCTTAATTCCCACTGTACGGCAGGTTTTCCAGCTCATGGGTTGTCCCTGAAGCTCTTGTCTGAATGGTTTCCAGTTCTTTGGTGTTATTTTTGGAAATGCAGACACCAGCAGTGGACACAATATGAATCTGTTATGGTCTTGGGATGCCAAGTCCGTCCTCATCCTGCTAGGTAATATTTTCTTGCTGACACAACCAAAAATCGCATAGCTCCGATAGAGCAGATTACACCAAAAATCCACGTTTAGTTTTATTATCTGTCACATCTCCTCCATCCTCCTCAGAGCCACTGCTTCCCATGACAGCATCCTGTGACCTTCATTTTCTGTTCTGAGATATATGATCTTGCATTTGGCTATATTAAAATCACATATTGTTCAAATGAGCAGAGCCTGCCAAGTGATCCAGATTGCTCGGTATAACTGACCTACTCCCATCATTATTTATCACTCCACCAATTTTTATGTCAAGTAGAAATCATTACCAGCATTGATTTCGTATTTTCTTCCAAGTCGCCACAAAGATATTACACAGGATGGACCAAGAACCGATCCTAGGCAACCCGTCTTCAAAACTTCCCTGCCAGTGGACGATTCCCCGCTGAATTTTTCAGAACCACTAATTAGTTGGTTTTTAATTCATTTAATGGGCGTAATTCCGATTTCACCTCCAGCTAATTTTTTACCAAGAAGGTGACAGGGTGCCACGCAAAGCGCTAACCCCACGCCTAAATCCGCCGTGACAACAGCTACCTCCACGCCGCTTTGTCTCTCCCTCTCCTGGAAAACGAGTTGCACTCCAAATAACGTTCCCCTTTGGGCACCCATCCCCCGGCATTACTGGGATTGTGGATTTGGGCACCTTCACCCCTCCCCGTCCGAAGCGGGACCGCAGCAGCCTGGAGGTGGTCCGGCTCCACCGGGGCTGGCGCGGGGGCTGTCCCCGCGGGAAGGCGCTCGCCCGGGGGCGCGGGCGAAGCTGCGGGTCGAGGTCGGGGGGTCCTGCCGGCGAGACCCTGCCCCGGGGGAACCGGGGGGTGCCCGGGCCTGGGATCCCTCCTCGGCCGATGCCGGAGCCGCCGCCTGTAATTAGCGGCATTAGCGGAAGGAAAGTTGCCTGCTCCGATCTCCCGCCCCGAGGCCACGAGGTCCCCCCCGATGCCTTCCCCAACCCCGCCCTGCCCTCACTGCCCTCACTGCTCCATTGCAGGCCGGGGCGGTGGCCGCCCCGCCCCGCCCCGCCCCGCCCCGCCCCGCCCCGCCTCGCCTCGCCTCGCCTCGCCTCGCCTCGCCCCGCCCCGCCCCGCCCCGCCCCGCCCCGCCCCGCCCCGCCCCGCCAGCCGGGGGAGGCTCCCGCTTGTATTTACCAGCAAATGATTAATTGCGGCTCGGCGCTGGCCGCTAATGCTGCTAATCCGGGCGGCTGCGTGTTCGGCCGCTCGGCCGGTGCCAGGCCCCGCGGGCGGAGGGGGCGCGGAGCCGGGCCGGGGGCCGGGCTGCGCCCCCCGGCCGTAATTACTCCCCAGACAAATCTCCGCAAACAGAGGAGCGGGGAAATCTCTGCCCATATTGCAAGGGGCTGCGGCCCCCACCCGCGGGATAATTTTGAGACTCAAATCCCAGCAAAGACCTGCTACAAATTGCTGCAAATTAAGCTGATTTTGCCCCGAATGAGGGATTTTCTGCTGCAGATCAGCCCTTCCCGGAGCTGATGAGGTGGGGATTAGAGAAGGGACTGAAATCAAAGGGACAGGATGGTGTGGGAGGGGGGGAGCCCGAGAGGGGAGCCCAGCAGTGAAAGTCCTGGAGCATTAACACTTATTGATTTCTACTTTGCTGACATTTTATTCTATTACCAAGTTTCCGATTAGCCTAAACGTGGATCCGTGACAGCCAAGGCAGGGTGCGGATCCCCGAGGGGCGCCCGCTCTTTGGGTTTGCACCCGCCCAGCCCCGCAAGCATCTGCTCTGCGCAAATGCCGCCTTCCAGGGGCTGCCGGGCTCCAGGCGCTGAAAAGGCTGGGAGGCGAGCTGGCCTTGTGGCCCTGGGAGGGCCGCGAGCTCCTTTTGCGCACCAGAGATGCTAGTGATTTTGAGGGGAAGA
Organism: Haliaeetus albicilla; assembly: GCF_947461875.1. Taxonomy (NCBI): domain Eukaryota; kingdom Metazoa; phylum Chordata; class Aves; order Accipitriformes; family Accipitridae; genus Haliaeetus; species Haliaeetus albicilla. The sequence goes on along the minus strand of NC_091487.1, from coordinate 26,872,557 downwards.
AGGGGGCTCTTTCCGAATTCCATCTCCTTATAAACCCCCAAATCTTTAACATTACATGTGATGGGGTGCCCGCTTCACCCCCTCTTCAACATCTGTCTGTCTGTCCATCTCTCCATCCCTTCCTCTCTCCCACCCCCCTCCCTCTGGAACCTCATTTCCATCTGTTTAAACAGCAACAGCAATGTATGTTGCAGGTATTTCAAATTGCACCATTAAAGATTTTATGTTGTGGATGTTAAAATTAAAAAGATATATGTGCAAATAGTCACTACGAATTTAATCAACTTGATTTAATACTAATAGGAAACAGCAAATGGAATTTATGACTCAAAAAGAAGTGAATTTTTTTTAAATAAATACAAGTACTTTGTGCAAAACAGAAAAAAAAAATCCCAATCTGAAGAGTTTATTAGAGTCTAATCCCCCAACAACAACCGAAACCGGGGCTGCCCACCCAATAATCCTGGCTGCCATTAAAATATTAAAGATAAATCTAATCGTCTCTTTATCCAAAATAAGCGACTTTTATGTGGAGAGAAAATGTCTAACCCTTTGGGAAGAGAATTACTCCTAATGCATCAAATGGAATTCAGTCAGGATGGCAAAACTAGGTTTAAAAGCAAATGAGATAGTAATAGAGATAAAGGCCAGTATAACAAATTAAAATCACTCATTTACACGAATTAAAATCTCTCCTAAAAGGGTTCTGAGTAAGGAGGCCACTGGATGGTCTTGGTCCTTCTTGGTACGCAGGGGCTTACACAGCCTCTCTGGACACAGGGGAAGGCAGGATACGGTGCTGAGTAGCTGCGGAGAAGAAGTTTTGCTCCTGACCTCACCTCCCCAAGGTGGTTTTTACCCACATCCTACCATGGCCCTGTACTGCATCCCCAAACCCCTGAGCATCTGAGGTTATACCAGCCCACGTCAATAATTGCCTCTGGCCCCAGCATCCCTGCCCCAGCTGATGCCGTGTGCCCAGGGTGTCTCTATTCCACTCACAATCTTCAGTTGGGTTGCTGGATTCCCCCATGCTCCAGGACTTGTTATGCATTGTGGCAGCTCCCAGTGTCACCCTGAGCTCATGCTGGGCATGGCAGGGTGCCCAGCTTGGGACCTGGGTGATGTCCATCTATGGGAGAACCCTGTTGAGGAGGAGGGTCCCCAAGGAGCTCACCCAGCTGGCTTCCCTGGGCAAAATCACCCCGGGGACCTGGAAACCCAGCTTGCTGCACACTGGACCCAGGGTGGTTATGTTGAGCACAGAAACCCTGAGCAGAGATCTGGGAACTGTGAGTTTCCTCTCCTTTCCTGCTACCTGAGCAGCTCAAAAGCAGTGGGGCAAGGCAGAGAGGAAACCCATCCCCACTGCTGGGGCACGCTGCCTTCCCAAGCTCCTTGCCTGGACACATCCAATGTCCTGGCCACAGTGCCCCTGCCCATGGGAAAGCAGCTTCCAGGCATGACCTGTGCTCTGGACCCGCGGGAGGCGGCAGGACCCCATGGTGGGTTCATGGCTGTGGGAAGGACAGCACGGCAGCTGCTGGTGGGTGCTGCCGCAGCACCCTGCCTCCTCGCACATGCTCCCCATAGGCACTGGGTGCAGTGAGGAAGGTTGCAGCTGGTCCCACCACCTTATCAGATCATTTTGAGATTGCCTGTGTGCTTCAGCTTTGGAAACCCCAACCTCTTTGTGGGCGCACTGAAGGAAAAATCCCACCAGGGCACTTCTTCCCAACATTACAGCCACAAGTTAAATCCAGCCCATGGCACACTCCCAGGCAAGGTGATGTTTGCAATGGGTTATAGCCAAGCACATTTGCGAAAGCTGGGAAGATGCTGACTTCCCTCACAACCAACTTTGTGAAACACATCTGGCAAATCCATAAGAACAAGCCTTTACCTGCTCAGACTTCTCTTTCCTGTACGAAACGCAAACTTGTTTCCAAAGGGAGAAAGTGAGACAGTGAAATTTGAACTGTCCCCATTAGCAATATGTGACATGAGTAAAAGCAGTTCTCTGTGGCGCTGGAGCTTCAGGCTGCTTAGGTTCCCCAGCATCGTTTTATGTTCACTATGTTATTTTAAGATTAGTGATGCAATTTTATAGGCAAGGTAATCTTTTCTTTAGCTAATGCTTAGGGTGTGGAAAACAAGATTACTTCCTCTGGAAAGAAAAACCACTTGTCTTCCCAAATTTGATCGTTAGACTTTACCCTTAGTAGAGAGTTTCTGTCTTCTGAATGGCAGTGGAATAAGTGATGTTCTTGGCATCTTGATGTCTTATTCATAGAAATATAGCAATTACAGCTCATAAGAACCTCGGCAGGCCCCCTAGTCCTTCCCCCAGCTGTAAGTGGGATCCACTATACACAAACCAATCATTTGAGATGTTTGTGTAACCTGTCCTTAAATGTACCCAATGAAGTTTCTCCAAGATAGACATCCTGTTCTAATGCCTGTCCTATACTCTCTGTACTGTTAGAGAGTTTGTCCTACTGTCTTGCTCCAGACTAAGCCATCTCCCATACTTGTCCACGGTATCTACTATCCTCAGTAGATATAGTGGACAATTTTGGAAGCTCACCTCTGCTACATTTTTTTATATGTATTTGAAGACCTGATGGTATCTTACTTCAGTCATCTTCTCTCTAGACCGAAGAAATCTATGCTTTCTCATTTCTCATTATTTTTCTCCAGTCCCTCACCAATTAGTCCAGATCTGTCCTGAAGCTCCGTACCCAGAAAGGGTAGAGCAGGGTGCAACCCAGGCCATGCGCTGGCTGGAAAGTTGCTTTAGATACTTGCCTTTATCTTGTATACTGTCCCCAGTATGGACACTCACCTATGGGCAGAAGTTGGGTCTAGTAATATTTTCCTACATTTTTATTTTCCTTAAAGGCTCCATGCCCTGGAGCAAAACTAGGTCTCCCTGGATTTCGCCCCAAGCCCCCCCTGCCCCTTTTCTTTAAATGAGGCAGACTATTTTGGAAAGGACATCAAATTGATTCCCAAATTTCTTCTTTCTCACAAACCAAGAAAAGGGAACACTTAATACTAGAATTAAATGGCTAATGAGGTGGCCAACAGTCCCAGCGGATCAAGCTCATCTTTATATACATTCATGGCAGCTTCTTTTAGGATGTCCAGGTCAAGCATCATTACTTTCCTATGTCATGTTTTAGCTGGCTTTAAAATTATCTCTGCTGAATATATTTTAGTCCATTTGCTTGTACCCTGGTACAGCCCATGTCTGGTCACTTTGTTATTTTCTAATGAATTCACACCATAAGCACTTGAAACTGGTTGAACAAAAATAAGCTGGGTTGCTCCAGAAGAGTTAAAAGCATGTCTACACTATGGGTCTAGCTTGGTATAAAAATAACTTTTAGTAAGCTTCTTTCAAAAGGAGATAGAAACATTTATTTATTGCATATTATTCTCTTCCATTTTAGGGGATGGGAAAGAGTGGCAAGGAACCGCTTGTGCTGCCCATCCAGTACTGCCCACTATCAGAGACAGGAGGTGGGATCAGATGTGACAGGGCACTGACACGCAGTACGCACTCCAGATTGGCCCAAAGGCTTAAAATTTTTCCCTCTGATTTACAGGTAACTGGGAGTAGCTGATATATTCAGCTAACAGAGAGCCTTGGTGTCCAGCCCTTACCCCTCAGCAGCCCCACGCAAAAAAGATATTGTCTAACCCCTTGTCCTGAGCAGGGCAGAGCTGCCCAATGCCTCAAGCTGAAAGATGCCAGAGGGAAACGTGTCATAAGTTACCTGTCCTCACCACCGAAAAACTGCAGGACAGAGGAACGGCCTCTGGTGCAGTGCAGTTGAGTCCTAGCAGCTGGATGCTCCACATGGCATGTATGGAGGTGCTCCACCACAGGAGAGAAACAACAGGAAAAATATGGATGCATCTGTGTCAGGAAAGAAGATGGGGTATAATGGGAAAAAAGCAAAATTCCAGAAGAAGTGTTGCGCAAAGTGAAATCCTAGCTCTGTTAAGTGTCAGTGACTTCAGTGGGACGAGGATCTTACACAGGGGTTAAGAGGTGCAGCTCAAAACTACCAGGATAATTCAGAGCAGGCAGAAATGGAGAGGTCTGCTCAGGGCTGCAGTAACTCGGCCAGCAGCTGCCAGCTGAGACCATTTAGCAATGGGCATGACAAGTGCCATAATCTCCTTGTCATCATGTGCTTTGTATCTCCAGTAATTATTTAGAAATCAATATACTGACATGTAGAGAAAAAGATATGTTCAATGGGACACTGGAATAGACATCAGAAGCTTCTTATATGTGAAGGCTTTTTTTTTTAGATAGAACACATCTAACAGACAACGTGAGGTCCATGGAGTCCAAGATTTTAGTGCCTGAAGGGAGCAATACAACCTTCTAGCCTGAACTTCAACATCAAATAGGCTACAAAAATTGACCAAATAATTTCTGCATCAGGCCAATAGCTTCTGGGTGAGTTACAGATCATTTCTTAAGACTTGCAGCTTAGATTTGAAGACTTTATGTGACAGAGAATCTACAACATCTGTGGGTATGTAGCTCTAGTCACTCTTTTTGTCTCAGCAGTTTTTATTAATACGGCAACTGTTTGTTCTTGTCATATTAGCATTATCATGTCCTATATCCATCTACAGTGCAACATATGGTGGAAGGATAACGTGAAAATGCCTGTGAATTCAGTCGATCACCAGTGCTCCCCAAAGTTAAAGAACACAGCTAAAATAAAAATGTACTGGGAGAGGCTTTTATATGAAGTATTTTTCCCCATATAGGATTTGAAAGGAGATGGACAGGAGCTGCATGGCCACAGGCAGGAGCTGTGTGGCCACTTCCAATGGGAGAACATGCAGAGGAGACCAAGACAAGTGGGGCTGTGCTGGAAGGACCCAAAAGCCATTGTGGAGGAGATGGAAGAGCACAGGGAGATCAGGTCTGTGATCTATTGGTGTGATCCACTGAAGTTTGTCTAGACAAAGGGCAAGGCAGCTTTGAACTGGGTGCTGAAAGAAATGACACACAACACACATGATAGAAATGGAGAAGTGACACTTCTTTGCAGGCTGTGGGGGTAATGACAAACATTGCTTCTGCTGGGATTCAGGATGCTGTGTCCATGGACACAGAAGGAGGCTGGGAGAAAGTCAAGACTGGATGAATAACCAAGTAAGCTCAACATGTGTGCCCTGAATGAAGGACAGGTTTGCAAACCGAAATGGGAGAAGTGGAAAAGTTCAGCATCAAGGATAATGCAGCAGAACAATGGAAGAAGGCAAAGGATGAGCTGGATCAGGAAAATGTGGAAGGATCTGAGGTTCCTGAAGTTCCTCTCCCCAGGAGACCGTCTGAGCCATTTAGCTGAGGAAAGCTCAAATAAAGCCAGAATTTCTTCCAGTCAAGACAGGTTGAAAATGCTGGCATAGGTTAGTCACAAAGGTTTTGAAATATAAGTAAGTATTGAAATATAAGTTCTATTTCCTAATCACAAAAGCTTCCAGAGGGGCAAAGAGGAATGAAAGAAAGCATACCGAAAAGCAAACAGCCAAGCACCAAGTTTTGCAGCTCAGTGACCAGAGACTCACAAAGAACTTGGCAGAGGGGGACAGAGTTGTCCTCACAGCTTTGAAGGCACAGTCAGGAGAACAGAGGGCCCTCCAGCACCCCCAGGAGAACCAGGGGTGAGGATATGCAGGGTACCATTGGGTGACATTCCACTGCAAAGCCAGGAAGACACCCCCATGGGCAGGTGATGAAGTGTTTGGAGCAAAGCAATGAAAACACCAAGAAACTCTGGTATGTATCAGCAAGACCCTATGTCTATACCTCTACAGCCTGGCAACGCTCAGAGCATTAACTTTATATGAACTACAGTGCTTGCTTCAAATCACCAGGCAAGGAGACACAAAATGATAGAGGTGATGCATGCTGTAGGGTGGACCTCAGGCTGATAAGCTCTGATGGGCTTGTCAAGTTGGGCTCTGTGGCAGTACTGCTTGAGCTAGAAAATGTTGTCATACTGAAATAACCTACACCCCTGTACCTGTCCTTGGGTAGGGATGCAGAGCTAGGTCTGAAGGAAAAAGGGGAGGAAGGGTGGTGCACAAAGAGCGATGGCAACATGGGCTTAAGTTGAGAAGCAGCCCCTGTGCATTTCTACACCCTGTGTGAGCCCCAGGCAGTTCTTGGCAGAGCCACAGCGTGCATCTCCTCACACCAATGCTGGTACCAAACAGAGGTAGTTGCAACAAGAGGGCTTCAGACCCGGTGGTCTTGGTTCTGCAGCAGACTACACCTTGGGGCCATGTAATGCAGGTAATGCAGTGCTGCATGGGAGATGTGTGGGGAGGGGCTGTTTCTGGAGAAATTTGAATCAGTTCCTGGAGAACTTGAGAATTAAAGGAATAATCAGAATACAGTTCTGAATAATTTATTGGCAACCCGATAGCTTGCATTTTTACCCTAACAGACCCAGTCATGCTGAGGCAGGGTTTGTGTAACTTCAGGCTGAATGCTGGGGAAGGAAGTTGCGAACCATACCCGGGGAGCCCCAGTGGGGTGGAACAGAGGGCAAACCATGCATTAGGTAATGCAGACAAGACACAATCAAGATTTGAGGTGGTAGGAAGGCTTGTGGCATCCCTGACAGGGCCCGTAGTGCAACTTCCCCACCTTCTAGGAGTGAAGCTGGCTGCTCAAGGTCAGCTCACCGATACAGGCTGTTGTTAGGAAAGACCTGGAGGGACCCTCAGTAGGGGTTCCCCCCTCTTTTGCTTGGCAACTGTTTTAAGCTGAGGCTCTCATTCCTGGCTCCTGCCTGAGCTACACTGCAGCTGTGGCCTGTATCTGGCCATGTACCCCACTCATCTGGAGCCACATCTGGCAACTTGTCTTCCTGGCTTGAACTGGGATCTGCCTCATACCCATTGACTTGTCTGATGGTCTGGACTGGTGGCTGATCCTGGCTACCGCCCACAAACTGCTCTGCTTGCCTTGCTCAGGTATGGTGGGACGGGGCCCTGGCTGGGGGGGATCCTGCCCCGATGGCTGTGTTATCACACTTGGCTCCTGGCTCCCTGTCCCTTATGGAGCAGCCGGCCCCTGCAGTGCCCTGGCAGTCTTCATTCATTTCTTATGAACCACTTCCATAACTGTGGAGACACAAGTTGCTTTACAATCACGGCTGGGAATATCTGGAACAACAAGTTGGTACACGACTCCCTTGCAGCTGTGACAGGAGACGGCCTCAGCAATACTGCCATTGGGGTGGAGGTGCCCTTGGTTTGCTCAGGGAAGGCATGATATTCAACATCCGCAGCAGCCCCAATCCTTTGGCAGGCCAAGACTCTAAACCGGGATTCCCAAAGTATGCAGGACACGGTATGTGGGCAGTCCAAAACACCTGCGGCCGTCCTGGACGGATCCCACCAATTTCAGAGGTAGTTCCCAGCCCTTGCTGTGCCATCACGCACCGGGCATTGCAGAGCCTCCTCCGGAGACCAGGAGAGCTTCCCCTTCGGAGGAAGGCAGGAGCCGTTGGGCCTGACAGACCGGCCCAGAGGCCTGCAAAGCTGAGAAGAGGTGGAACGGGGAAATGCTTCCCCTCAGAGCTGAGGTGGAAGATGGGCTTTTGGTGCTGATCTGGAGCTGCTGTCCCACCCCAGCTTGGCATCCCACTGATTAACTGGCCACCACGAACAGGCCTAAAATCGCTGAGGACTGTTTACAACTACCAAGATACATGCTGCGGTGGAGCTGTTGCCTCAGCTGGAGTGAAACAGGGGATGCCTTAGGGTTTCTCTTAATTTAGTCTTTAGTTGGCGCAGGGCTGGCAGGGACGAGGTGTGTGGTATCGTGCCCACGGGTGGCAAAAGGCACTCTCAGTTCCTGTAGAACTGTGTGGCTCTGACACTGTGCTCATGGGCAGGGGTGTCTCGGGAGTCCAAGCAGCTATTTCACCACCTCTGATGGCGTGAAGCCAGACGTTTCTCCAAAATCTGATGCTTCCAGCTCCACGCTTTCAAGGAACACAGCTCGGCTTTAATCCTTAGGTTTCCTCCGCGCACCCGTATCTCCCCGCCGACCCGTCTCTACCTCCGAACTCAGGCTGAGCAAGAAAGCCGGGGACGCCGGCGTTTTCGGGCACTGCAGTTTTGCGCGTCTCTCCTCTGGGGCCGGTGCCCCGCGCCCTGCGCGGCCAGGCGGGAGCCGTGCTTATGGAAGCACGGATGCCTCCATCCCTCCCCAAGCCCACCTCCCCCAGCGCGGCTGGAGGCGAAGCGGGGCCGGGACCTGCCCCGCCGGGGCGGCCCTTCTCGGCGCGGGGGCGGGCGGCGGCGGCGGCCCACAGCCCGCCGGCGGGCACCGGCCCCAGCCCCACCGAGCAGCGGCCCCGCCGCCGCCGGTGCCGGCTTTTTGGCATCCCTAATCGCGGCTGGCCCCTGTGATTGGCTGCGCGGCTCTGACCCCGCTCGGGCTCCCGGCTGGGCGGATAAAAGGGGCCTGAGCCGGGGGCTCCCAGGCATTCCCGGAGCGGGCACCAGGGACCGCCGGCCGCAGCATGACGGGCAAAGCGGGCGCGGCGCTGGCCCCCAGCCTGCCCGGTAAGCCTAAGCCCGACGGCGCGGCCGCCGCCGCCCCCGCCGCCCCGCCGCCTCCGCCGCCTCCGCCGCCCCCCGCGGCGGGGGCCAAGCCCAGCTCCGGGCCCACCCCTCCCCGCTGCACCGGCTTCGGCATCCAGGAGATCCTGGGTTTGAACAAGGAGCCGCCGTCGCACCCTCGGGCCGCCCTGGACTCGCTGCCCGCCGGGCACCTGCTGGCGGCCCGCTCCGTGCTCAGCCCCGCCGGCGTGGGCGGCGTGGGCATGGGGCTGCTGGGGGCCGGCGGCATCCCCGGCTTCTACACCCAGCCCACTTTCCTGGAGGTGCTCTCCGACCCCCAGAGCGTCCACCTGCAGCCCCTGGCCCGGGCCCCCGGGCAGCTGGACAGCAGCCAGACGGCCAGCTCAGGTAGGCACGTCCCCGGCCCCCGGGGACCCCGCCGCGCCCCGCCAGCGCCGCCGACCGCCCCCGGCACCCGGCGCCCCGGCGGGAGGCCCGCTGCCCGGCGGCGGGAAGGCGATTTCGTTTCGGTCCCGAGGAGGAAGAGGAGGGGAAGGGCGGGCGGGCGGGACCGTATTCCCCCCCCCGCGCCGTCCGGGGCTGCGGCCGCGGTGTGATGGCGCGGCCGGGGGCGCCCGGCCCGGGGGTGCGCGGAGCCCCGGCGGAGCGGCCCCTCCGCGGCCCCGGCGGCCCCAACTCGTTGCCGGGGAATTAGAGGCCGCTCGGCATCCCTTTCCTAGACGGCAGCAGCCGCCCGCAACCCTGCCCGCGGGCCCCGCTCCCAGGCCGCCTCGGGTCCCCCCGGAGCGGCAGGCAGCAGCGCCCGGCCCCGACCCCGGCCGCGGTCCCCGGGACAACCCCCAGCCTCCTCCCGGGAGCGGCCGGCGCCGTCTGACGCGGTGCCCGGCCCGGGCGGTGCCCGCCGCCCCCGCCCGCACCACGGCCCGCCGGGCAGCGCGGCGCCGGGGCCGGGCGGGTGGCGGGGCGCCGCGGGCAGGAGCGGGGCCGGAGCGCGGGGCCGGCCCCGGCAGCCGCGGGGCACAACGGCGCGCATCGAAATGCGGGTCCCGGTTCCCTCCTTCGGCTGCACCTTCGGGGCAAAGGCGGCGCCGCCCTGCCCTTAACACCCCGCGGCCGGGGCACCCCTGGGGAGGGGGGGGGCCGCGGACAGACACCGGCTCTTCCCGGGATTTTTTTTTTTTTTTTTTTTTTTTTTTTGCCGGTAGCTCCATGAGCATCAATTTTTCCCTCCCCGCTCCGGTGTTTCTGCGGGGAAGTCCGGGATCCCCGGGCTGGGGCAGGCGGCTGCAGGTGCCCGGCCGCGGGGAGGGGGCTGCAGCTCCCCCATTTTCCTACGGTTTTGTTGTGCTTGCCGGGCTCCGCATTTTAGCAGCGAGACAACAGCAGCCCCAGCAAACGACTCCGGGGGGAGAAAGGGGAGAGCGAGAGCCCGGTCCCGGCCCGGAGCCTTCCCTGGCGGGGGCGGATCGCCCCGAGCCGCCCGGAGCGGGACCGGCACCGGGACCGGGACCGGGAGCAGCGCTGGGGCCGCGCCGGGCTGGAGGAAGCGGCCGGCGGCACGGCCCCGTCCGCGGCGCGATCGCAACGAAACCTTCGGCCGGAGCCGCCGGAGGGAGCGGAGCCGACGGGCCCGGCCCTGCCCGGGGGTCCCCGGCGGGGAGGGAGCCCCGGCCCACGGCCGCTGCCTGTCTCTCCGCAGATTCCGAGGATGTCTCCTCCAGCGACCGGAAAATGTCCAAATCCTCCCTAAACCAGAGCAAGAAACGAAAGAAGAGGCGGCACAGGTAAGCTAGCGGCCGCCACCCCGCCGGCTCCCGCCGCCCCCCTCCCCAGGGCACCGGCAGCGCAGAGCCCCGCCGCCACGGCGGGCCCGCCCCGCTCCGGCCCGGAGCGAAATACCCCTCCCGGCAGCGGCCGCCGGAGAGCCCCGGCGCCCTTGCGGCTTCTCCCCCGGGCCCTTTCCTTTTTTCCTTCTCCCTGTCCAAAATCGGATTTGGGGACTTTAGGGAGAGAGGGGATTGGCCACAGGTGTCATTTTATTTAATTTTTCTGGCTCCGGATCCAGCTATGCCGAGCCGCAAGCCCGAGCAGCCTGTGAGCGTTTGGGTGGGATGTGGATCACCAGTGTTCAGGGGGAAAAAAAAATCATCAACCTCTCCGAAATCATCAAAAACGTCCCCTGCTTTGCACATAGCCATCTTAATATTGGCTGTCAGCAAGAGAGAATTTCTATCAATGATTTAAATATTGTATTACCTGTACATAAATGTTTTGCCAATAGATTAAATAGTTGGGAATCAGCCACAGCCTGCAGAAAAGCTGAAGAAGGCTGGAGAATTGGTTAAAGAAATGGAGATCCACTTTGGGAGATCCGGAGGGGATTTGGTTTCCCCTCGGGAACGGTCAGGGTAATAGACCTTGCCTGACTTCTCCCACAGTTAAAATGGAGTTGGATAGTCTGCGCCTTATAAACAGAAACGAAAAATCCCGTGCTGGGTTCTGGCATTGCTGTGGCTGGAGAGTCAGGACAAAGGAAGGCCAGACACCATCCACAGAGGGTGATTTAGGAATAATTAAATCAATCTGCCACGATGCAGGAAGGGTGGATTAAAAGATGCCCCAGTGAAAGCTTAGCAGGATGCGGGGTGGAAGGAGACCGACTATCCCAGGAGACGTCCTGCTATGCGTGCAACAGGAGGCTTGGTCTGGAGGGCTCATCCCAAAGCCGGGATCCCTCGCCAGGCAAATTCTCCCAGTTTGGGTGCTCTGGAGTAAATACGGGTTCGTTTTCTTTGTGGACTGGACAGGGCTAGGTGAAGACACAGCAGGGGCTGGTGTCCAGGTCATGGTCTGGATGGGAGAGAGGAAACAAAATTCAGATTTGTTTTATTTTCAGTTCTAGACAGAAACAGACCTGCAACGTTTAGCTGTAGTTGTATATTCTGTACTAAATGGTTAAGACCTCTAGTTGTACCAAGAAAGGGCTGGGAGATGACAAGCCAATAGTCTGCAAATAGCTGCAGAATAGAAGCACCAAAAGGGATGGTGGATTGTGTATTGCAAAAGGGACAGGGGCTACCCAGGGATGAGAGCTAAAAGGGGAAAACTTCAGCTGAATGTCAGGCAAAACCCTCCCGCCAGTGAGCCTTGCTGGGCTTCGGCATTCTTGTCGGGAGGGTGGAGGGGAATTCTTGAAATCTAAACGGGATCAAAATTGCAATAATTTTTCCTGGGGTCCCAGAGAGAGAAAAATACATGAGTTAATGGGTGTCTGTTGTCCCTAGAGTTCACAGATTTGTCAGAGCTGAAGGAAAACTGTTTGAAAAGTGAATGGATTTAGGAGTGAATTTAAAGAAGGGGTTTTGATTGCAGGCAGGTCCCTTGCATTTGCATGCTGCTTTTGTTAGTAATGTTATCGATCTGGTGGAATCCTTTCGAGTCTGAATAGCGGAGGATATTTCTGAGATTTTCTGTTTATGCTCTCTGGAATGGCAGGTCTTTTCTGAAATTTGGATTTTTTTAGAAAAAGATTTTTTTTTCCTTTTTCCTTCCCCCTTCTGGGAGCTACATGCTTCTTAGTTGGATAGTATATTTATACATTTACCTTGAACAAATGCCGCAATTCGTTGATTGGGGTTTTTTTGCCATTGGAGTGTGTTAGTTTTTATAAAAAATTGCATTTTGTGTGTGTGTGGGGGGGCCGTTGGAGGGTGGGAGTTTTAACCCTCGGGGGAGTGGAAGTGGTCCGAGACCTCTCATCCATCCCCTGGAGAAGGGCTTTCATCCGTCTCGGCTTTCCAGCTGCTGATTTTTCAATCTGGTTGTCCCGAGCTGAGAACTGGCTGCGCAGAGGCAGGTTGGGCTGCTGCCCGCCCAGGGCGGTCCAGGAGGATTTCCAGAGGATAATGGGGTAATGCAAACTGGCAGGGAGCAGCTAATGGGATATCGGAGTGGAAGCAACCAGGGTAAAGGCAGAGGAAGGGAGCTGGCACTGGCTCTCGTGGGGAAGGACTGGTGAAAAGCAGCAGGGAGCAGAATGGTTAAAACCTTTGGAGGATTCAGCCGAGGATGGAGGATCGGGGCTCCAGGGGAGGATTATTTACTCGTGGAGATTGAAGAGGCTAAGGACCAGCAGCTGGAGAAGGGCTCAGCACCCCTCCAGACTGGGTGCTGAGGGGATGCTGCTTTATCTCAGCGTGACTATCAAAGGGTTAAGAAACCTCTGGATGCGAGAGGAGGAGGGGGAGGTGGTTTTAAGCCAGGCCAGGGGTGGGTGCGCTGTTGTAGGGGGGGTGAGGGATAAGGACACCCCCACGATCCTTACAAGAGGCAGCAGAGTCCGAGATGTGAGAACAGTTGCCATCGCTGCTGGTTGCGGGTGCTCACTGCTGGGGAGGGACCGTCTCCAGAGGCAAGTCCCTGAAAGGGAAGGTGATTTGTAACTGTTTAAAGCGCTGTCTTCTGGCATTTTCTGGTTCTCCTTTCACCCTGGCACCTGACCTTTTGTGCACAGAAGCACAGGAGATGAGGGAAAGCTGTGCCTTAGCAGGTTACCCAGGTTTCTCTAGCTTCTGTGTCCATTTCTCTGACTCTTCATCATCTTTGCTGCTGCTTCTTCTGTTTTTTGATCAAAGAGTTTTACTTCCCTCAGGACAATCTTCACATCCTACCAACTGGAGGAGCTGGAAAAGGCCTTCAATGAGGCCCACTATCCTGACGTATATGCTAGAGAGATGTTGGCCATGAAAACAGAGTTGCCAGAAGACAGGATACAGGTAATCATATCTCTCAGAACCCCTTATCCTGCTCCTCTCAGCCACGTTCATCCCTCCCTGAAGAAAAGGTAGCGGCATGGGAAGGCTGACATTGCTCTGAATAAACCTCCCCAGGCTGTCCACTCCCCTGCTCTCGATGGGCAGGCAGCCAGATCAGCTGTTCCTGGCAGATTTGTATTTGGTGTTTGTATGTCGATGTGTGCTGTACATGGTGTGTGGTACTGGTGATTCGGGGGGCATGTAACAGAGGGAATCCTAAATCATTGAAGGGAAACTGGTGTGCAAGGAAAGACCGCAGCGTTTTGAGATCTTAGTGGTATAGGCAAGAAGAGAGCCTCCTGGAGACCGGGTCTGGGTGGGCAGTGTGGGAGGGAGAGAGCTCATCTCTGCTCTTTTGGGCACAGGAGGATGCACAGGGATGTCGTAGGCAGCTAGTACCGCTGTGGTTAGGACCGCAGCATGGGAATGATGGGTGAGTCCCAGTGAGGTGTTTGTACCATCTCTGCACATTCACTGCATTTGCCTCCTCGAGTGAAGCTTCCCTGAAAGTTTCTGGGGATAATTTTTTGTTAATGATTTTTAATGTTTGGGGTTTAATTGCATGCCAATCCTGTCGTGCCACTGTGAGGAGGTAGAATGAGGCTGTGTGGGGTATCGCCACTGTGTGGTGAATCCTCCGGCGGTAAGAGCAGCCTGAGCCACAGGGCTGTGCCAGCACCAGCCTTTGGTGTGCATGGCAGCCAGTATGCAAGGAATCGTTACAGCCCAAAAAGCCGGAGAAGACTTAGAGTGGCTGTGTACAGCGTGGGAGGCACAGATGTGCCTGGACAGATCAAACATGACATTCACAAGGGTGGACTCCAGCAGCTTCTGGTGCCTCTCTCCTCCCCATGCCCCGCTCCCATCAGGTTGCTGCACGAGGCACAGGGCTGTAATCGCCAAGCCTTGAACCCATTTTTGCTGGTGCAGGTGATGTTTCTTGGCTGGCTGGGCATTAAACTGGCCTGGTCCCCTGCACAGTGGCAGTGGCTGACCTCTGTGCCTGGTGCATAGCAGTTTCTACAAGAGGCATTGGCCTGACTGCCACATGGTGTTGGGAGGGTCCTGGTTTCCCTGGTTCCTCCTTCTGCTCAGTCCCTCCTGCGTGCCCAGCACCCGCTGATCTGTTCCTTCAGCCTGTGTTCTTTTTTTACTAAAGAGACTGCCCAGGAGGCTGCTCCCTCTTGGGTTTGGAAGGTAGCTCAGAGGGCATTTAGCAAGATAACGTGGATGCTGGAAGCTGCTGAGGCAAGACCCTGTGCAGGGACGGGGATATCCTCCCAAACAAAAGGGCAGCCCTTTTTCCCTCAGTCCTGAGCCACCCTCACCACCCTCATTCTTGTGCTCAATCAAGAGTGACTTTTTATAAAAGAAAGTTGGCCTTCTTATCCTGTTGTGCTGGCAGGGCTCCTGCTGACCTAACAGCTTGTAGATAGCCTGCATGCTGACAGGATTTCCACTGATCTTCAGAAATAATGGCCCATCATCTGAAATCCTACCTGACGCATTAGGATTTTGCTCTGAGCAACAGGCCCTGATGCTTTGCCTCTAGAGAGTGAGATGGATGGAAGGTCACTTCTCCACTTGTGACCCTGTAGGACATCAAGTCAAGAGAGGAGAGAGCTGTTGGGAGTTTAGTGTTGCCTGCACCCACCGACTGATGCTGGGCTGGGAAGAAGATCCTTTGATTTCCCATAAAGGGCCTTTTCAAGGAAGAGGTTCATCTAGTGGCACAGTATATGTTGAACTGCAGAGTCACCATTTCTCTGGCCAGAGCTGAGGGCCTTCACTACACATGAGGCGGAGGAGATGTTGTAGCAGACAGCACAGAGCTGGACACTGCATGTACTGCTTCAGCATCTGGAGCATCCTTCTAGTGCTGAGTCTCAGTGTTTTATCTGATTTGGGAGTGAAATAGTGGCTAACAAGTCTTAGCTGTCACTGACTTGCTGCCAGCATGTCATTCTGCAGCTGGCTAAGGAACAACTGTCTACTCTTCCGTACTGCAGAATTTTTAAACCTAGGAGTGCTCCTTACTGTGACCCTTCTGCCCTAGAGATCAGGTTAAACTTGGACAGCAGAAGCACCCCATGGTGTGACTGTTCTGAATATCAGGTGTTGCTAATGGCACATGTATTCCAGGAGAAAGTGTTTGTGAGTAACACTTTTGCTTATCCTGAAAGGGGAAATGATGAAAACCAGCAGAATTTCTGTGGTGTCTGTTGTGTGTGAGCATGAGCACCCTGCCAGGGTGAGCATCAAGGTCACGTAGGAGTCTTGAGCACCACTGATCTTTCCAGTGGGTCAGCACCCGCTTGTCCCTTACCACATCTTCTATGAAGTTTCCTTGTACATACTTTTTTGTGTGTCACAAGCTGTGACAAGATGATTCCCAGCCTTGGTCATGCTTCTTGATATTTCACCTCATGTTCCTTTTCAACTTCAGCCCCTTTTGTATGACCCTAATTCTTTCTCCCTTGTTATGATGTTCACACTTTTTAAATAAATCTAAGCTATTTCTTCTGGCTGTCACTTCTGGTTTTCTTCATCGCTTAAGCAAGCTGTGAAGATCTTTTCTTAAATCATTCTTCATAAATCACATGCTAGTCTCTTAATCATGTGGTTGTTCTTCTGTGAAGCCCATCCTGCCTGTCAGTCTTCCTGGAGATAAGGGACCACATGCCTACAGCTGCACACTGGCTGTGTTCACACCAGTTCAGCTGGACTTCTGAGTCCTTGCAGAAACAGCCTTGGATTAGCACTGGTCTACTTGCCTTCATATTTGTTTCTTTCTATTTATCTAATTCAGTCACTTCAGGTTTTTTTAGACAGATTTTTTTTATCCTCAGGATTTTCCCTTCAGTGTTCTGGGTTTCGTATGGCACTTTATTAACTTTGGCTGACAAGCATAATACAGCCCAACCTGCTCTGGCACTGGCAAGAAGTGGATGTTAAAGAAGAGTATGAAAGCAGGGCATCTGTCTAGTGATACTTACTGAGTACTTTGACAGCCTCCTGGGATTTTGAACACATGTAAATATCTTAATATCCCTCAGCAAGACATTCTGCAGCAGAACTGCACAAGTGAAGTAAATCTTGCTTTGAATCTATTAGCATCATTTAATGCCCCTTGAAAAAGACAGCTGACAATTAATCTTTATTCCCGTCTTCATAATAATTTCACATAATTGTATTTTTTTTTCCTTGCATGAGTTTCTATCTGCTCAAGGGAGCTCTATATTTTTACATTTTCATTGTAGCTTGCAGTTCCTCCCATTGTTCAATATTGTTCTCTCCCTCTTGTAGGTCATTAATGAAAGTGTTTTCTAAGATTGTTGTGAGCATCACATACTGTGGACTTTCACAGCATTTCATGTGCGTTCCCACTGGATCCACACCTAAGAGTGATATCTACCCCTTATTTTCATTCATGGAATTATTTCTCAGGAGGTAGTAGTCAAAGAGAAAGTAAATCACCTATGAAATTCAATATGAAAGTGAAATTCAAAGAGTACAATTGAGAGAATGATATATAGGAACTGCTTGCATGTAAAACCTTCAGCAGAACACTACAAATAGCCATCAGAGGCCAAGAAAGTTATTGGTTTGAGAGAACACTGAATTCAGGAAAAAATATTCAAATCCTCCATTTAAAGAGAAGATGAACGAGTATTTTTTTTTCAAGGCAGCACTCTTTCACATTGCATGCATCTTCCTTCCGTATTGAGCTGGCTGCTCCTGGAAGGAACATGAGCATCCTCCCGTTGGGCAACGTGGGAAAAGAATTTAATGTTCCTAGTGAGACACTTTGCACAAGTCAGACCAGATGTCACTGTGGCCATTTGGCAAGATACTTGAAAAAGACTACGTTAAGTAATGTATTTGAAAGAATATTCAGAAGAGTTGAAGTGCTGCTATTACAATAAACCCAGACTGTTCTGTAAAATCCAGGTGAGGTAAGTAGATTCCTGTGGGGAAGTATATCCTTAATAGACAACTTGAAGTACTCAAAATGGCCTCAAGCTGACAAGTATTCTGACACCTGGCTTAAATCAGTGTGTTTCTCGTAACATATACTCTTAGGTGTAATGTGTAGATTTTAGATAAATTATACCTATTGAATTTATTAGTATGTGACAGTTCCAGGCTTTAAAGACCCAGTATCTACAATATTAAAGCTCAGTAACAGTTTGATTTGGGATTATTGAAATGACTGTGTATGTTTGTCATTACAGTACAAACAAATCGATTAGTCGGTTCAGTATTTTCAAAAAATAAGATCCTGACTGCCATTGTGGGGACACTAGATTCACCTTTTAAGGGAACTAATAAATTAAAAAAGAGAATAAAAGTGCTAAAAATTGTCAGTTCTTGTTGTTAAATGATTGTATGGTAATTACATGGATGAAGAATTTTGGGACAAATAAAATTGCTTATGTAAGCAAAAGGAACCCCAAGGAGATGCTGGTGCTGTATGTGAGGAGTGGGGATAGTCTGTGTATCCAGCAAGCTTTGTCAGGCAGCTAAGAGGTACATTTTGGCTAAAACCAAAACAAAGCCAACTAAAAGTCTAATTGAATATGTATTGGTTTAGCTGCTATCAGATTAACACATTTCAGTAACACTGTGTGGCCAGTTTAGGAGTTGAATGGGGATGGAGGAATTGGGAGGGGTGGTCACTTGGAGGGAAGCATTTGTACCAAGATTATTTTTCCAGAACGAGATGCTTACCTTGCTTCAGTTTTGCATAAATGTTCTGTATTTAGAGGTGAACGTAATTTGGAAAGCCCTGAGGAACCTGTATTGCACTGAGCAGGAGCTCAGGAGTGAACCTGCAGCGTCCCCTCAGGAACCATGATAGAAAGTATGAAGGAAAAAATTGGCTTTATGCAGCTTTAGCAGCCCTGGCTTCTCCCCTTCCTGTCAGCTTTTCTTGCTTGCTGCAGAGTGAATTGTAGTCCTAATCCCATGGTGTAAGTGTGGAATGGGGATGATTGCTCCATGCAGTTGCTGATCTTTCCTGAACCTGTGCCTGGAATGGCCGCCAAGGGATTTCTTAGTGCTGCAGAAAGTAGTGGTGGTGTTGGTTTTTCTAAGCTTATGCTTGTCACTATTACTCTCAATAAGAAGCGAGGACCTGTCTATTCTAGCTAAAACTTTGGGTGACTCTCACGCTTGGGAGAAAGGGCAGCATGAGGCACAGTGCCAGTGACTTCCCACCTGTATCTCTATACAGCATGTTCGGGGAGATCATGTTGCTGGAGGGAAGTTACCAGAGTGATTAGTGTGGTTGGAGGTAGATTACCAAGGTGATGGAGAAGCTGAAAGTGTTGCTGCTGTCTGAGCCAACCATTTCAATATCTTAATTTTTTTTAAGAACCCTGCAAGCCCTGCAAGAAGTTAATCATGAAATAGAGCTGAGCAGCTAATGCTGGCTACCTTTGCCAATAATTCCTGAGCACTGGGGCAAGCCACAGCAGTATGATACCAGATAAGTGTCATTAACTTCCCCTATGCTTTTAGAAATGTAGGAAGTGTACAAGTGAGAGTAATAAAACTAATCAAACTTACTGGCTTGATGAGAATATTGTTATGAGTGTTTCTCATGGCGTATGGTGCATCTCTGCCTCCATGTCTTTAATTGGTATGTGAGGAGTTCATCCACTTTGCTGCCTCTTCAATAACGTGCTTGTTTAGTTGATCTAAATTCATATTAATTTCCATTTTTCAATTAAGAGTTATTTAATTTGGCCCTTTCTGTAATGGAGTGTTTTCATTACCCTTTATCTATGGCCTGTTTTCAGTCCATGTGCTAGAACTTTGTTTACAAGTTAATTACCAGAGCTGCAGACAGAGGGGCTGGGTGATGGGCAAGAGCTGGGGCCCCGGCAAGCCTTCCCAAAGGGATTACTGTCTGAAAAGTCTTACACTGCACGCCTTTGGACAGAGGAAAAAAATGTGGCAGGAGACAGGAAGGAAAATGGAGGGCCGGGAACATCCCTTCAGCTTACTGTGAAGTGGGGACTCTCCTGCTCCTTGCTAGATCATGCAGGTTACCTGCCCAGCTTGTGGGATTTACCCTGCTACAGCTGGGGCTGTAGGTGCAGTTTAAAAGGTGTTTTTTAGTGCAGAGATGGAGGTATAGAGTTATGAATATTTTGTATACCCAGGTACTGCTTTATCCCTCTGTGTTCAGTCCCTGAGTTGCTTCAGCCACTGACCAATTTTCTAAATGGGACAGGAAGACGAATAAAACCAAACTTGACTGTCCTTGCCTTCTGCTCTGTTTCTTGCATGATGTTTGTGGCTGTCACAGCATGTCCCCATGAGGGACAGTGTGGTTTTGGTGTGTTCCTCCACAGTATTGGGAGGGAAATGGGGCTTTGCAGTGACAGCTCCTTCCTTTGTTCTCTCCATGGTTTGGGGAGACCATCACTGAGGGTCAGATACCTTCAAGTGTTGGGGCATTCAAGCTCCCCATGAGAGGAAAGACAGGCAGGCAACAAAATAATGCCATAGCCCACTGCTGGGGAGTGCCTTGTCAAGGACTTTCCCCATTGTGGCCAGGACAATGAGGAATGGCTCTGCAGGCTTAATGCCAGGCTGTGACAACTCAGACTGTCTTCCCCTCATTTATCCCCCTGTTTTCTTAACAACAGTAGTTTAAGGGTAGCACTTCTCTGAGTTAGCCTAGGCACTGTGGTTCCTTGATCACTTAAGCTCTTCTGGAAATGCTACCCTAAATCTGCGTGCTGGGAACACTTGCATTCACTCCTTCTTTTAATGATGAACTTTCTTTTCTCTCCCCTGATACTGCTGCAGTTTTCTACAGCTGATTTTTTAAAAAATAATTGGGCAGCCCAGCAAGTTCAATAGTTAATTCCCCTCCAGCCTTAGGATGCCTGACAGAGGGACCAGCTGAGTGTTGTGTGTTTAGGTTTTCCTTTAATGACCCTTTATCATAAAGTTTTCCTCCTTTCCTGATTTTGAATAGAGATTTTTTTAACAGTTCAATAACACAGGCACTTTAGAGACACGGTTAATTTACTCTCCCCTTTATTTCTTAATGGATCTATTTTTCTCTGTACTGTTTATCTTTTACCCTGATAGATCTCAATAAGTTCTTCTCATTCTCTGGCAGCACGAACCTCCTCTGCCTTTTCATTGTCCTTCTTTGTGGGTGTTCTGTGAGCCAGGTTTTGCACAGGCCTCTGCAGAAATATAAAATAATACTACCATCTCCCTCATGCACCAAGCTGTTGAGAAGTCTAGTCCTCAACAGACTTACAGATGACCCTGATCTCCCTACATGCGAGGCTGGCAGGTCCTTCTGTGGAGCAGAAAAGAGAAACTGAGCTGGAAAACAAACTGTTGCTACAATATCCTACAGCAAAGGTGGCTTCCAGAGACCACCTTCGTCAGAGGCTGTGAGAAAGCATTAGGCACTCTTCTGTCTACTCTGAGCAGCACAGCCCTAAGAGCAGCAACAGATGTTCAGTTTAGCACCTGCCTGGTGTGAGAAGCACGGTTTTCTCCCCACTTTCTGTTTCAGTGGGTTTCTGTTAGGCTCCTGACTGTCTGAGCAAAGGCAGAGCTGAAACTTTGGCTGGTAGTTCTTAGAGCTTTCAGCTGCAGCTTTCTCTCCAAACTCATAGCAAGAGAATGCAAGTGAAGCATTGCTTATACCTGGTCACCTTCCTGTGACTTGTATAAGGGCCCATGGCACGCATGGTGCGTATTCATAAACATGGGGATTATGTCCCCTTCGTGGTCTGGAAGTAACCTACTGACACTCCTGCCCGGCTGTTGGAGCCGACCTGCTACAATGTGAATAAGCAGCAGCACTTTGCAGGCTGGGTTAGCCCATACCAGTGGTGTTCAGCCAGGCCAGTGCAGCCAGGCTGCCCACCCATGCCTCTGGGAAGCTCTGGCTCACCTGCAGCTGTGGGGTCTGCAGGGTATGCCACTGGGGGAAATACCTTCTCATCCATGCTACCCTTTCCTCTCTAAAGGCACTGCTTGGCTCACCCAGGGGGAGGCTGAACTGTGAGTGTTGTTGGGAAACAAACCCTTGGAAGGATCTAGCCAACCCATCCATGTAAATGTACATGATGAGTATGTGTGCTGGTCACTCCTCTTAGCCAGACGTGCCAGCAATGTCCATTCCAAGATAATTTGTTTTATGTCCATCAGGTATTTCTGTTATCTCTAGGTCCCTTCGCATCTTTGGCTTCACTGCCATCTTTCCAACTCAGAGTCTCCCATGACTGTCACTACAGCACCCCACCATTTGTTAGTTGATTGGATCAACTTGTTGAACTTACATGATGACCATGACTGAGATCAAGGCTTCAGTGGCTAAGTGACAACTGAGAGAGGGTCCCTGCCTGGGAGATCTTAGCTTGGGTGGGCTAAGCATACAGGATACCTGGGAATGTCCTGGTGAGCTCAGATGTGCTGCCCTGGTGCGAGCAGCATCCACGAGCATGTTTTGTGTCACCAGATCTGCAGGTCACACCATTAGCTGTGCTGTGCACTAGCCCGAGCTGACAATGTTGGCTGCAGGCGTCAGTGGCACAGCAGCAGCCAGTGCCTGGAGCATGAGTCTTCTGCAGCTGTAAGGTGTCGTATGAAAACTCCTGGAGTCATGAATTAACCAAAGAAGGTTAAGGGTACAGAGAGCTGAGGAACATTTAGAGCCAGGAGTGGACACATGGAAGGAGTACAGTGCTGAAGGGCCACCCCAGTGCAGCCAACATAACTGCCAGTCCTGACCTCTTGGGTGGTGGTCAGAGGACAGACTGCTATTCTGGCCTGCTCTTTGGCTCTGGTGGTCCTCCTCCTTCCCCAGATTCAAGAGAGCCCAGTGAAGGATTTGCTGAGGTTGGGTGATTAGATACCTCTTACTGCATGAGTCAAGGAATTGGAAACACTGTCCTTACCATGTATCTTCCTAAGGGAAGATTGTAAAGGACTGCAACTTTCTCCTTTTGATGCTCAGTCCAAGCTGCTGCATGGAAACTTCCTACAACATGTTACAACATTTTACAATACATAATACATTTACGTAGATATCTTCCAGCTAATGCTTCAATGCACCAAGAGTTCCCGTGCATTGGTGAGCCTGCACTGTAGCCTTCAAGGGGGACTTTGCGGGCTGTCCCCACGCACCCAGGGATGGGCTTGAGCCTTATCTTGGGAAATGGTGGGCACCAGGTAGTGCTGCAGACACCATCTCCTGCTGGGGCACAGCCTCTGGCTCCTGCGTTTTTTTGTGGAGAAGGCAGGAGTGCACCTTTGTCCTTCGCTCTGTGTGTACTGATAAACGAAAGGGCAACATGCAGCTGCTTCTGGCATGCAAGGGACAGCCCCAGAGCACAGGCAACGCTCCACAGCCTTTGAGGAAGGCTGGCATCCTAAGCTCTGATTTTGATGCCCATTGAAAGGTATCATGAAGGGGATGTTACATTTCTCCTCTGACTGCCCTGACTCACCTTACTTTAACATGAAGGTGGTAATATGGTGTGTCCCCGCTTGTTCACAGAGTGCATTGCATATGGATGTTTATGAAGACCTATGCTAAGGTTTCCTCTGTGCCAGAGGACCTGCAGAACAGTGTTAGAGAGGGAAAAGGAGGCAAAATGAAGTTATACAGGCAGGATAGCAGCTTGGTTAATGGAGCCAGGCATTGTGAGCACTCAAAGGAT
Source organism: Haliaeetus albicilla (assembly GCF_947461875.1). Lineage (NCBI taxonomy): Eukaryota > Metazoa > Chordata > Aves > Accipitriformes > Accipitridae > Haliaeetus > Haliaeetus albicilla. The sequence continues at coordinate 26,849,396 of NC_091487.1, read as the reverse complement.
GGATGTGCAGTATCACCCTTTGTGATGATGGCAAATGTCTCCCTGGGTTTGTGTGGACTAGGATGATGGGAACAATCTTGCCAGCTTTTCTGTGACTATCATGCACCCACAACCCTGATGTTTTTCCTGTTTTTCAATCAGCATGTTAGGAAAAGAGGAATTTGGGTGTTTATCTGCCATGTCCCAGCATCTGGCAGCCTAATGGGGCTGTAGCTCCAGCTGAGCTGCTGGTCAGCTGGCATCATGGTCTGACCATGATGAAGTCAATGTCTCAGGGATGCATTTGCTGTGCAGATGTGTTGCACAGATCAACTGTGTGCTGAACCACCAATCTCGCTAAACCTATCATGCACGTCGTGTGCACACTTGTTTTATTTTGGGAAGATGGGAGCCCTGCACCTGATGAAGTTCTCCACTTTTTGAAGGTAACAAAAAGTGAGAAAACATGTCACCACATGAGGCGGCAAGGCCAGGTGAAAACCCCAGATTGGCCAAGGGGACAGAGTTTAAGACATGTTCCCTGGTCGAGAGGGGTTTTACAGCTTTGGCTACGTAAGTCAGATAAATTGCAACAAGTAGCTGTACTTGGCTCACATAGTGCTTTTAAGAGCAGGATCCAGAGGCAGGCCTCACTTGCAGGATGGGTGGCATGGTAATAGCATGTACATTTTTGCTGGGTGCCATATTGAGCCCGTATTCAAAGTATCCCCTGTGCTAGTTTAGCTTAGAGGAGACCCAGGCTTGGATGAACCATCATGTCTTTGCTCGAGAGGGATGAGTACCATCTCACAGCTCATCTCGGTACGCCTGGTTGGACCTGTTAGCTGAGTAGGTCAGACATGACTCCAGCTATTACCAGGAAGGGCTCTTGCCATGCTGTGTATGAGAATTGCTCTTTCTAATGTGAGCTCAGAAAGCTCTTTCCCAGTGTTCAGTAAGAGGAGGGATGATGAGTCCTGCGATCAGCCATGCAGCCCATGTGCAATCTTTACTGCTCTCATTTAACTTCATACCCACTTTACACCAGCCATAGAAAGTGATGCCACTATAAATGGTGCCAATAATTTTGACATTACATTTGAAAAGACAGCAATAAACCATTTCCAGGCATACACAAGTGGTGCAGTCTCTACCAGCAGCCTGGGGACAGGAAGCTTTCCTGGGGTGATTGCTACAGAGGAGGTGTTTGGGGAAGCCCCAGGACCTGGTCAGACCTTACACTCCTGTGGCAATTCATTATAAAGCTCCAGGGCCCCTGAGTGCAGATGAGGACATGCTCCAAGGAAGATATGAGGCTTTTCTTTGCAGTGCTAACATCCTCAGACTGAACCCAGCCAGGGCCACTGGCCCTGTCCCATACTAAGATGAGGACATTGCTATTTTTTCAGAGGAGGTTTTTGTTTTGACTGCTCTCATTGTAGAGTCTTGGGTTGGGAAGGAAGAAGGTAGAAAGGCAGATGTGTGGTTGTAAGGAGGAACTGAATGTTGAGACCGCAGCAGGGCCCTGGGCATGGAGGTGAGCTGGAGGTGTTCTCTGGTCTGCAGCTGGACCCACCAAAGGGCTTCAACTAGGGAAGTGGCAGGTATGCCACTGGGCATGATTTTAGGAGCAGCGTTCTGCTGTGAGAGGGATAGCAGGTTTTTCTAGTCCAGGACAGGGCAAACCAGTATGCAGGCAGAGGTGTGAAGAGCTTGCACTGAGAAACAGAGCTTCTCTGTGCCAGTGCTTTGCTGTGCATACAGTGAGGTGACAGGATCTGTCCAGAGCAGTGCGGTGTGGAAAGGAACATAAGCAACTACAGCATGTTGGTGTAGATGCCTGGATGTTTCCCATGGCAGTAAATGCCACAGAGGGAAGTGATCTGGTAGATGAATGTGAGAAGTTCAGCTTCTGCACAGTTCAGCCCGAGATGGCTGGATCCCTGGGAGAAGAGTGTGGTGCTGGATGGACATGAGTGTGTCGGGTCAGAAAGCCATTAGCACCATCACATCAGGTGGGACCATGACAGCAGATTACAACCCAAGGCAGTGTCACAGGAGAAGTCCAGAAAGCTCCCAGGCTGCCTGGCTGGGCAGCACAGGGTTTCTCTGCTGTGTTCTCACTTGAAGAGCTCAGTATCAGAAATGGCTTCTTTGCAGGGATCATACAGAGTGACAGTTCAGCTCCCTGAAGCTGAAGGTTTGCACCACGGGAATTGTCAGAGAGCAAAGAAGATATGCCTGTTAGTCCATGGGCAGGGGAGATAGTCTCAGTGTTGCTGCTGAGTGGACTTGGGATTTTGTCCCTTGCCTTAGTTGCTGGTTTGCCAACAGCCATGTGCAAAGGCATGTGCTGGTGAGGCATGTGCTGGTGTGTCTATGTGTCTGTGCATGTGTGGACGTGCATTTGCTTGTGGCCATCTAGTGGACATTTCAGCATGCACTGCTTTGGGCTGGGACCATCTTGTGCTCTATAAAGCTTGTTACTTGAAAGGCCCCTGTTGAAATGCTATGTCAAAGGCAGTATGTGAGATTTAGTGAAGCAAAAATTTCCCATTATCTAGCTTGGAATCTTCCTTTAAGAGATGAGGAATGCTTGGGCAGGGAAAATAACATTTTTTTATTAGAAAGACAAAAAAGGCCACTACCAATTCTCCTGTCTGTGTGCCCCAGCTTGGAAAGTAGCAGCCGAGAAAATGAGTGTAACCAGTGAAAATTTTAGGTTGAAACAATACAGAAACAATACACAGTAACACCCTAGATGCCTTAAAAGATCCCTTTGCTAATTCAGATTCCTGGCTCATGGCCAACCTCGGGGAGATTTCTCTCTTTAGCAGACCATGTTTCAGGAGCTGATTAGGTAAACAAACTAACTAATATGATGAATGCGGATAACAAGGACACATTGAGTCTCACATCCCTTTGCAAAATGAGAGATTCCTCCTACTACAATTTGCTCTTCTGCATCATCAATAATCCGAAGAAGTATCGGTCATCATTTGTGATTCAGAGGAGGAAACTGGCAAGAATAACCTTGCCAGTCTTGACTCCAAAACACTGCAACCTTGTGGTCGAGCACAGTGCCTCAACTTTTACTGGTTTGGGCAGCAGGCACTGAGGGTGAGAATTAGACGATGATTAAGGTTAGAAACATCCCCATTTATAAGGCTTTGCAATACTGATTTTGGTGAGGGAGCCTCAGAAGAACAGGCATATGGAACGAGGATCCAGGAGATGGCACTGAAGGTGCTGGCATTTGCTGCTATCTTGGTTCATAGGCTGTGGCTGCTCTTGGAGGAGCCAGTGTCAATGTGATGTGCCCAGTGGGGTTAGAGTGTGATGCTCAGCTCTGACCAAATGATAGGGATTGAGTTGATGGGCAGATCCTCTCTGAGCAAGTGTTATGTTACCACCCTCTATTTGCCTGCTGCATATTGAGAGCAGGTTTTGCAAGGTGACAGGTTTTGGTCTTGCAGCTTTTCTATGCCTAGAGGACCAAAACCCATGGTTATAGAAGAGCCTGCAGTTTCTGCAGGCTGTGCAGGCATACCCGACTTGCAGCATGCAGTGTGCAGTGAGCATCATCTTATGCTGCTGCCAGTGGATGGAGGGTGTCTGGCAGCCTTGTCAGAGGCATGCTTTGGCTGCTGCCCCCAGCTCGGCCATGGCAGTGACCACCACAGATCCAGCCCTTGGTATGCCAAGGGTGGCACTTGTAGAGCCTCAGGAGCAGACCAGGAGAGGGCTTTGGGCTGCTAAACAGCAAATATGCATGCATGGGCTGAACTTAGATGCTAACACATCTGGTGGATAGCAAGACAAACCTGTCCTCTTTACTCTGTTGTCCATTTTTTGAGGATAGGGTTCCTGGAACAAGCTTGTGTGATAATAAAAAGCTGTAGATCATCTTAAGATGTAGCACATTGGTCCGAAAGACACCTCTGTGCATCAGATTGTGATAGCTTTGCACAAACATCTGACGTGTTTTGGTCTAAAATTACTCGGGGGTTTTCACCACTGCTTGTGAAGTGTGGAAGCACAAACACAATCTTTTCATCGTACCCTGAGGGGCTGTACAATGGAGAACCAGATGAAAGCAAGTGAGAAGGAAGGTGCATGGTACACAGCCACTTCAATAAATTATTTCACAAAGCTGAGCCGATCCACATAATGTGAAGGGGCAAGAGGAAACATGGACAAACCTAAACATTGCTTGAAGCAGACTGAATGTTACAGAGCCAGAGGAAGTTGTAGAGTAGATATCTCCAAGCAAAAACAACAAGCAGCCAAGGAAGACACGGAATACCATAACCACAAGTAAATGTAAGTGTAAGGGTGAAACCCTCTTCAGGAAAAATGAGGTGGCAATAATAAATAACTGCCTATTTGGAAGTTGTGGCCGATGTACCAACACCGCTGAAAATACCTCAGAATTACTAAAACTGGTGCGTAATTCGGCTCAGAATCAAAGCACAGGAAAATTTTGCTAACACGTCAAGAAATTTGAAGAAAGCAGTGAGATCTTCTCCCAGAAGAAAGTCCCACTGATGGAGCCATCTAAATGAGGGCAAAATCCTGAAAATGGACCATGGGGAATAATTCTGCTGATCTGAAATGGCATGGGGACTGCCAGTGCTGGAGCTCTTCCCTCCGTGCTCCTTGGGATGGGCTTGTGGCAGAGGTGCTGGGCTGGGGTCTGATCCCAGCGATATTCAGTACTGAGCACCATTGGTTTCACTCAACTTCATGCCTGAAATGAAGATACGGCTCCTGGTATTAAAGCAAGATGGTCAGTCCTCCTGATTTCTGTTCTGCTAGAAATTCTCAGATTTCAAACTTTCCTTTTTCCTAGTCAAAACTAAGAGGAAATTCCCATCAAATGACAAAAATTAGTTTGGGAAGTCTCAGAATGATCTTACTGAGGTGTTCCTGTCATTTTGATTTTCCCATTTGGCTTTAAAGCATAGATTTTGCATGTCTTAGGCAGCCGAGATTAAAATACAGCATTCAGAAGAAAGTCATAGATAATTTTGATTACACTTCCACTGGCCGGAAGCAGTTTTTCCTGTGCAATTGAATCAGCATTTTTTGATTGAAAATTTTCCACCAGCTCTAGTCAAAATTGGACTGCCAGCTGGCAAAGCTTCTGCTGGCTCTGGCATTTGCGTGGCCCTGCCACAGGAAAGGGGATGCTCCAAGGCAGCAGGTTTAGTGGCAGTGGGCAGCACTGGGGCAGGCTGAGACCTGGCCAGGGAGAAGGGCAGGGGAGCATGAGGCATGGGGGAAGATGTTTGGGGCATCAAAGCAGGAGCAAGGGGAAAGGGCGAGGTGGTGAAAGCATTAGTGAAGAGGCACCTGGATAAAAGAGGATTGAGGAGAGTTTAAAAAGTTGCCCACTTGGTACTTGATGGAAAAACCTATTCCTGGCTGAGATCCCAGGTGTGGCAACTGGTGACAAAACCATCTGTGCAGAGCCCAGCCCTGCAAGCCGCTCTGGGTACATGGAGAGGTATCACTGCAGCCCCAAACCAAGGCAGATTTGCAAGTGCCGGCCCTTGGGTTGTGCAGGAATTTCTCCCTGAAGCCAAGGGAGATAGAGGAGCTCTGCGGTGAGGGATGTAACTGTACTGGTTTATCCAGGGCAGAACAGGCAGGATCCCTCTCCTGACCCTGGTGGGTCAAGCTGCCCCCTCGCAGCATGGAGGTGTTGGGGGTGGCTGCCCTACCACCCCGGTCTGGTGGGTGAGAAGGAACCACAGGGGTTTGTGCTGAGGTTGGAGAGGGAGTGTGCCAGTCCCCTCTGGTCTGCCCACTGGGCTCTGGGGGTGGGAGGAGCGCATGGCCTGGAGTGAGAGACCTTGCCAGCATCCTGCTGACTGCACGACCACCGAGCAAACCCGTGTGTCACGCAGGCATGGAGGAGTAGGCAGAGAGAGGAAGCTGTATGCTCCTGAGGGTCCTTGCTCAGGCCCCGGTGCATTTGCAGCCATCCATGGTCCAGGGGTTACATGTCGGCAGTATGGAAGTGTAAATCAGACTGTTTATCATGCAGAGGAGGTGACATGTGGTGAAGCAGCCTGGCTGTAAAATCCCCTCTGACATGCACAGAGTGTCTTCTGCTGGGAGAAGCTGGGATCACAGCCACTGGGACCACCACCCCACCCACCCTGCAGAGCTGTCTGCGGGGCCATGCTGGCCAGGCTCCCAGAAGCAGCCAGGGTTGGCTGTCACCAGCACTAGCAAGCCACCTGCCTACCCTGCAGCTCTGTCCCCATAAGGTTTCAGTGCTGGGCAGTTCCCCTCTGCACAGGTGGAAGAGGTGAGCTTGCCTTGCCAGCTGAGAGCAGGATATCACTCTGCAGTATCAGTCTCGTGGTCCCTACAGCAGGCTGGGGGTGTGCCCCAGTCCCCCAGTGCTCCCCTCTGCAGCCTGAGCTCCCCCACGGCTGTGGGTGTTGGGGACAAGAGAGGGTTAAGCTGTCAGCTCTGTAATGTTAAACAGGTGTCAAAGGCACCTCCATATATCTGCAGATTGAAATCAAATTCTTTGCAGTATAAAAAGATAAATTACCCAGGCGATTCCCGCCTCATCCCACTCATCAGGCCAGCGCCAGACGGCAAGCAATTTTTTTTTTTAATGTGCTAACGACCTAATCAAGCAATCAAGTCGGAGAAGATTGCGGAGTGACCCCGAGCATCCATCTGCCAGCGAGACCCCGCCATTCATTTCCATTCTGCCGTGTACTTTCCGGGAAAGGGAGGGGAAAAAAAAGAAAAGAAAAAAAAATCCTAAACAAATTAACACCCAATTTTCTGTGAGTCTAATTAGTTAAATGAGGAGGTGTTTGGGGTGTCCGTGGGGAGGGAGGGGCTGCCTCTCCGAGAGGGGCCTGGTAACTCCATGGCATTAATTAGCGCAGGTCAATGGCGTGGTTCCCTAGGGACCAGCTGCTTTAATTTCCCGTGATATTTCAGTGCCTGAGGCCCATCGATTCAAACTGAAATTAACTTATTTTTCAATCAGGCCTGGGCTGCCCCTGGGGCTGACTCTTCCTTTGCCTCCTTCTGAATAGACCTCGAGCAATTTTTCATCTAAAGCTGATGCCTCTGCTCGGCAGAAAGGGAGGGGAGCCGGGGAGGGAGGAGGACGAGGGAGACAAGAGGAATGGAAATCAGAGAGAGAGCGCTAATAGATTTCTGCGAGCATACCCCCCCATCGCCACCCGCCTCTCAGCTCGCTGCCCCCCAGGTCACAGCTCAGAGATTATTCTGCCAATTTTCTGAGAAGATGAGGGGCTTTTCAAACTGGGAATTCAGGGCGAAGCGCACAGATCAGCTTCCCCCTTCTCCCGCCTTTCCCGAGCATCCGCCCCCATCCCAGCCCTTCCTGCAGGCACCGCTGCCCACAGCCCCCTGCCGCAGCTCAGACACCCAGTAAATAATGAAAGAAAATCCCAGGCATGAGAGCCAAAAGCCGCTAGAAAAAGGCGCTGCGATGGCAAATTAATTACATCCTGCGGAGAGGTATGGGATCTGCTCTCAAGCTTGGCCCTTGCTGCTCCTGTAAGGGAGGGAGGGAGAGTTACCTGGTGGCTGCTGCATGGGGAAGAGGTCGCAGTGCTTTCGGGATGAGCATCCACGCATCTGCCTTCATCCGACTGCACGAGCGTATGTGTGTTCCCATGCGCGAAGGGGACCGACGCACCTTCTCTCCCCAAAAACCCCATGTCCTGCCTTGTCACCCGCCCCAGGTTTGGTTCCAGAACCGCCGAGCCAAATGGCGGAAGAGGGAGAAATGCTGGGGCAGGAGCAGCGTGATGGCTGAGTACGGGCTCTACGGTGCCATGGTGCGTCACTCCATCCCACTGCCCGAGTCTATCCTCAAGTCTGCCAAGGATGGCATCATGGAGTCCTGCGCTCCTTGGCTCCTGGGTAAGAGAGCAACCGCCTTCGTGAGGGATGGCAAGTGGGCTGAGATGAAGTGGGGGGATGCGAGGAAGAAACCGGAGCCATGTCAAAAACACAGGTGGAGGGCAGCAGGGTGAGGTCCCCCCACCCTGCCGCCCTCCGCCCCCCCGTCCCCCAACAGCCATTGTCAATAGGGTCTCACCACTCATCCCAAATCCCTGCTGGTCCTTGGATCCTGACCTGCAGTTTCTGGCTGGGGCAGGAATTTACCCCCCATGCTCAGGCTGGTGTTAGCGTTTGACTCCCATGGCATGAGCATCCCTCATGCCCAGTCCTGGAGCAGGGGTTCCCACCCTTGCCCAAGTCAGGAGGTCATCCTAGTCTGACTCTCCCAGCCCCATGATGCTGTGTGGGGTGCTGGGACCCCCAAATGTACTCTCCTTGCCCCAAATCCCAGGGGGAACACACTGCTGCCTCCTCCTGCTCTTGGTACCTGGGGGAGCTGCATTTCTGCCTGGTTTCGCTTGGTTTTCTGTGCAGACACGGAGGTGGCAGCTACCCTACCACACTCCTGCCCTTTGCTTCCCACTTTCTGACTTTTCAGGCTGGTTCTGCCCCAAAACTAGTGTCTGGCATCTTGATGACGGGCTGTCCTGTCCTTCTATCTGTGTGAAACTGCTAGAGGCAGAGGGGAGGGTTGTGTGAGGAGCAGGTTGATACAGAAATAGGCAATGGGGGATCTCCTTGCCCAGCCTTGGTGAAGCTCAGGCAACTGTGCTGCTGTCTGAGACTCTCATCCCCATGCGAGGACAAGTTAGCTTTAGGTTCACACAGAGAAATGAAGGGGAAAATAATTATAGACCTTTGGGGGCAGCCCTGAGGGGCCACGGATGCTGGGCTGCCCCAGCAGGCAGCTGCCTTGCCTGGGCTGCCCTCGCGCGGGGGCCAGAGCGAGCGGCTCGCCGTGACTGCTGCATGAAGCGAGGGTTTCTGCTTTTCCTTAATTCTGGCCTCTCTTTATCTTTGCTGTTTTCAGTTCAAGATGGCTTTCCCATGCCCAGGCGCTTTTCTAAACCCGAATACCAACAATTCTTTTTAGGGATGCACAAAAAGTCTCTGGAGGCAGCGGCTGAGGCGGGGAGGAAGACGGAGGTGGAGCGCCAGGCCCTGCCCAAGCTTGACAAGGGTGACAAGGAAGAGAGGGGCCAGGATCCCAAAACCACCATTTCCCAGGAGGAACTGAGAGAAAACAGCATTGCCGCCCTCAGGGCCAAAGCTCAGGAGCACAGCACCAAAGTCCTGGGGACCATCGCCGGGGACACCCCGGCCCCAGGCAGGAAGCCGGAGACAGGGGAGGAGGTGGCAGTGGCGGAGGATGAGAGACAGACGGAGAAGTTGAACTCGTCGCAGAAGGAGGAGAAGCTGATCTAGGGGGGGGAAGAGGTGGCGGAAGCCAGCCCCAACAGACACTGTGTCCTCTGGGGGACGCGTTCCCCCTTGGACTGCCAGGTCCCCACAGCCGCCCCTACCCAGGGAGCGGGGCCTTGGTCTCTGAGTTTGGGGCTACCTGGCAGGGGTGCACCCCACCTGCTCCCCTCGAGCATACCCCTGCCCCTCGCTCCTCTGCCCCGCCGGGCCTTCCTCACCCCCCCCCCCTTCCTTTTGGGGGACCAGGAAGTGTCTCATCATCGTCGGCACCCGAGAGGACACCGAGGCTCTGGGTCCCTCCAGCCTCACGACCAGCTCTGGGGCTCTCTCCTCCTGCTCCAGCCCCAGACCCTATCTGCCATCTTGGAGCGAGCCTATCCCCTGCCGCCATGCCCCTCCTTGGTGCACGTCTCCCCCCAGTGCTGCCCAGGCCTCATCCCCTGGCACCCCGTCCCGCCATGCTCCAGGCAGACCCTCCACCTTCCCCTGGCCATCATCTCTGCCTCTGGCCCAGGCCACAGCAGGACAAGCCCGTGGCAGTGTTTGCATGAAATGGCGACTCTCTGTCCAGGGTGGTTTGCACCTTCCAGCCGTCTCTCCCTGCCCAGCACTGGGGTCTGCTGGGAAGGGGCTGCAGCTTTAGAGCGGTTGAGTTTTGCCTCCGTTTGGCAGGGAGAGGCAGGTTTAGCCAATGGGTGCGACACCCTGGTCCCACCTGGCACCTTGAGGTGACCCCAGCCCACGTTGCTGGCTCCCGCAGGGCTGGCCACCACAGACGGGTCTGACTCTGCCCCAAATGCCAAAGCCCTGCACCCCTGCGGAGGGGCCCAACAGTGAATTTATTTACTGAATACATTATTCCAGGTGAGACAACATCCGCCTAATGTATTTATTGAATTAAATTTGTCCAGCTCTCCCTCTGTGTGTTAAAGGGAATGACAGCCATGCACATCCACCCCGATACACCCTGTAACGTGTACATACGTCTCCCAGCTGGCCCCACACGAGCACACACAGGCCCACACAGCCAAACCCACTCCATGATACCATCACCTTTCCATCCCGGTAAGGCGCTGTTCCCCCCCCCAAAAGCCGTAGGACAGTGACTTCCAGGCGACCCTTTCTGTCCTGCTTTCAGCTGTGAGCACCCTTTCCCCAGAGCTACTGTTTTTCTTCTGTCAAAGGTTAAGCCCCGCCATCCAGCCCCTGTTTGTCTTTGTCCCCCGGTCGTTTGACGTGTTAGATGATAGCCCATGGTGTGTAAATAATGTATATACAGTGAGAAAAGAATTCAGTATTGAGGTGTTTGAGATATGGAGCTGTAACAACTTCTAGTCATCCAGCATCTGTGATTTATGTGCCATTTTCTGTAAAGATATGAACAAGAATAAAACTAAACGGGAATACTATGTATGAGTCTGGTCACTGATGTTCAAGGAGGGTGAATTCAGCCAAAGCTGAGAGGGGGTTGGACATCAGACTGTAGCCAGAGGGAGGTGGGAGCTCCAAAGCAGCACGGAGAGATGTCTGCACCTTCCTCCCCACCCAGGCATGGGGAAGACAGGGCTTGGGTGCTGCTCTCCCTTTGTGGTGAAAGACAAAGCTGAAAGGGGTGTGCGTGTACATGGGGCAGAAGTTAGGCGTCATGGCATACAAATGGTCAGAGAACAAGTCACTTCGGCATCCAGAACAGCTCTGGTGCGTTGGGTCACTCCATATCATATGTACCCTGACGTTAGAGAGCCAGGCAGACCTTTGGGCAGGCTCAGTCTCTCTGCCAGGAGCAGGCTGCAGGGCCCAGCTGGCCTGAGGAGCAGATGTGGCAGCCAGACGCGGCAAGTGCAGGGGAGCTTGTTGAGAGGGAAGGGCACCAACAGGTATTTCCAGCAAGGCGAGCCCCGATTTGAGAGTAGCAGGAGCCCATACTGAGTTATCAGAGAAGGAGCTGAGATTTGCCTGCCCTGCTGAGGGCATCTGGCAATGGTCTGATGGAAAAACCTGGTGTCTTACGGGGGAAAAAGGCTGAGGCACAGCAGTTGTGCATAGGAAATGAGAGACTTTGCTTGTGGAACAATGACACTGCTTGGGCTTGACTTTGCGGAGGGCCTGTAGGCCCACAGGACTACGTTTCCCTGGGGGGGACAGAGCCCTCGTAGGTACTCAGCTAGCTCTGGGAACAGCTCTGATACAAACCAGGTGTGTGGTCTGGGATGAGTGCACCTGCCATCAAATAGTGCCTGTCTCCCATACTGGTGTTCAGCCTGTTCACCAAACATATCAGCCCTGCAGACCATGACTGGTGTTGCACTACGAAGAGCATGGAGATCTACTAACCGTCTCATCTCTGCTGTTGATCCCATTGGTGTGCCTGGCTGAGAACAGCCCTGCTTGCAGGCAGAACCTTTTTCTGCTCTTCTTTTGTGTCCACTAGGAAAGGAGGGGAACCTGGTCAATGAAATTAAGGAAACCTCCAAGCTCTGCCTTAAAAAACACTACCTGTATAGGGCCTGAAGGAAAGGAAGGCAGAAAAAAAGCTGTTTGGAGGCAGGAACGCAGCTTAGCTCTCCTACAGTGAGTGGTGGGAGGTCTCGGCACGAGGAGATGGGCTGCAGTGTTTCATGCCAAACCACCACCCCCTGCTCCACCATGGCCTCACCGAGTGCTCCCAGTCCACCCTGTGGTACAGACTTGTCTGAAGTGTCTGGGAGGAGGCAGAAAGCCCAGCTCAGCTTGCTGGAGGGGACAACTCTGATAGCTGCCCAGCAGTGAGGTGGGATGGGATGCAATATCCCCCTCCTGCAGCAGACAGCTGCAGGAGAAAAACCTTCCCTGGCCCACCAAAGACAGCACAGCCTAGTGCTCTGCAGGGATAGGCCTTAATTTGGGGAAGGCGATGGTCCCATACTAGCATGGAGGGGACCCTAACTTTTACAGGTGAGCTGCCCCAGGCTGCTTTCATGGCCAGCAGAGGACCAGGGGGCTGCAGGGGGGGGGCGGGATTGGGGAGCAAGGGGATAGGGATGAATAGAGGGAGGTGGGAGGGAGGCGAGTGGGGGTGAAGCAGAGGGGTCTGGGAGCACAGCACAGCCCCAGGAGAGCATTGAGCAAGAGCGGGCTGGTAGATCCTGGCCCGGGCACCTCGGCCCCATGGGGAGCCCAGGCACCCGCTGAACCTGGCTCCCATTCAAGAGCAGCTGTCAGGACTCAGATTAGCATGAAGGTTATTTTCAGTCAAATATTTCTACAGCCCACCCCTTTCTCCTCCCTTAAAGGGATTGAATTTCTTTTTCCATGTAGCGCTCTGGAAGAGAGGAGGAGAGGAACGAGGCAGAGGAGAAGGGGTGCCCGGGCTCCCTGCACGGCAGAGCTGCTTTTTGTCCAGTCAGCCCAGGGCGACTTAGCCCCAGCTCCCACACGGGCCCGTCTTGCCCAGGCTGGGTGTCCCGAGCATCTGCAAGGGCTCCAGGCATCCACCTCGTCGATGAGAGGCAGGCGCCCTGCAATGATGGCCAGGCTGCTGGCTAGGGCTTGCTGCCCCAAAGCTCTTCCTCAGGGTCCCAGATGCTCCCTTGGGTCAGTGACTGCCAGAGCCTGGAGCAACGGGCCTCTCACCGCCTACATGCCCGAAGCTGTCGCCTTTCCCAAACCCAAGGACCACCAAGGCTTGTACAAGGTGTCAGTGGAGCAGGGGGATGCCTTCTGGGGAGCACTAGGGAGGAGCCGGCTCACCTGGATCACCCCCTTCCACTCTGTCCAGGACTGTGACCTGCGCCAGGGCAGGGTCTCCTGGTTCCTGGGTGGGCAGCTGAATGTGTCAGGTAAGGAGGGGGGTGCGCACGGGAGCCCACCAAGTGCCTGCAGGTGCCTCTCTGTGAAGGGCTTTGGCCCTGGGAGCAGATTGGAGGAGCACAGAGTTAAATGGTTGGCGTGAGGAGGATTCCCAAAAGGTCCAGTTGGTCCTGCAGTGGCTGTAATGTAAGGATGTGGCTGGTCCTAAGAGAGCAGCTGGGTCTCGCTGGAGGGGCTGCAGCTGGATCGGGGTGTGCTGGGAGCCAGGCAGCCGTCCCTCAGCCTCTGTGGATCCCACAGCAGTGCAGTGGCTCCATTCTGTAGGACCATATGCAACAGCACCGAACCCAGTGCATTCAGCAGGCAACGTTGCACTAGGTTATTCCTGCCCAGAGAAGGCAGTATGTATCTGCAGAAAGCAAAATACAGGAGCAATGAGCGGTACTGGAAGTCCCCACAGCTGTGGGAAGCTCTTCTTCTGTGGGCTGGGGCTACTGCCTTAGCAGGGCTACCAGGGCAAGACATAGGGGCTGGTGACACTGCATCCTGCTCACAGTGCTCTTGGTTCCAGTGTTCAAAATCTGAGACAGATCTCTCAGAAATCAGGTCTTATGTAGTCCATTTGGGCAGGACAGCAGGAGTTATTTGCCTTTGGGATTTGAGATCTTATTGTTCCCCCTTTCATGTGTGTTTCTTCCTCTCCCAGAAAACTACAAGTGGTCAGGAGAAAAAGGCATTTTGGTATGCAGACTAGGGCTGCTGCATCATCCCATGGCCTCAGTAGCAGGTTTAAGGAAAACACAGAGTGAAACAAGGCTTCTGAGGAAACTGCAGCTGCCAGCAATGCGGTAAACTTTTCTCAGAAGAATTACAGCCAAAGCCTCAGCCAACCACGTCCCTGGAAAGCCAGAGGCTGTGCACTCCTGACCCTGGTTCTCTTCCACCTTCGACAAATGCACCCTGCAGACTTCCTGCACAGAGCTTCGCTTCATCATACGTTTGTTATTTAGGAGCACCACCACTAAAAACCAGCCCTACTCCACCCCGGAGGCAGCTGCAAGGCAGTGCTGGGTGGAATGATGGCTGAGCTGATGTTTGCCAGGCCCTCTGAGGGCACTGGGGATGTGACCTCCAAAGGGACTTCGGGCAGTTTCTGCTCTGGACTGCGTTAGGTTGCAATTAAGAGGGAAGGTGATAGTGGGGATTGGTAGGTATTGGAGTGGTAATGGACTTGGGATGGTGCTTGTGATCTGCTGGCTGGTATCCACAAAGGTTTTTTCAGTGGATGCACAAGGCTAATGCTAAGAAGACTCACACACAGCCCTGACTGTTCTGAAAACGGGACTGCCAGTGCTGGCTTTATGGGAATTAGGAGGTACTGAGGGTTGCTCTGGCAATGAGACTGGGTTGTCTTTTCCAGTGAATTGTCTGGACCGACATGTCCATGTAGCCCCAGACAAAGTGGCCTTAATCTGGGAGAAGGATGAACCAGGAGAGCAGGTGCAGGTCACGTACAGGTCAGTACTTACCTCTGAGTGTATGACAGATGTATTGCAGCGTGCATAAACACTGCACAGGGCTGATCTGCTGATATGCATCATATGAGGGGGTACAGCATCCCTTCACACAGATAGATCAACAGTATGGTGGCTGTTAGCTTGCCTGGGCTGATCTGAGACTTCAGCCTACCTCCTGATTAACCTTCTGGGGCCCGAGGTGTCCCTACCCATCTGGGGACAGAGATGTAAGCCGCTTGTGGCAGCACTGCAATGCTTGTAGGTAAGACCACATGGGAAAGTCAGACGTGTGCCTTCCCAGCAAGGTTCCTGGTGTCTAAACTTGCAGGTAAATGGTCTGCAAGAGAGGCCAGATTCACAGCCACATGTGTGTTGGGAAGTCCCATGCTCATCTGCATGTCAGCAATGCTGCTGGGTTTGTCTCTCTGGGGCGACTGCCTGTCCAGCCCTGCTAGGTTAGTCTGGAGCCCCCCACCTTCCAGTTCAATTTGTCTGCTCTCCGAGTCTCCCCTACAGAATCCACTTAAATCCCTCTGCACACAGAACAAGTCCCTGTGTGCTCTCTGGCTCCAGAATTCACACGACAAACACGACCATCCACCACTGCCAATCTCTCTGCACGGAGAGCCCTTCCATGAAATGAGTCACTGACAGCCAAGCCATGGTTTCTGGGAGGGATGCTTCTCGGGAGAGGCATTGTTTTGCTCACTGCTTTCCTATAGCTGTTGTTCTCTCTGGTGGGCCCAAGCTGTGGAGGACTTGACCTTCCCAGCTTTAGCAAAGCATGGGGCCCTTTTTTCATGGGGGAAGACATCTATCTAACTCCTCACGTGTAGCTTCCAGCCTTGCAGGGTAGTGTGTTGCTCCAGTTGTACAGGCTGATAAGAAATGTGCAGGCTGCCATTGGGAAAGTCAGCTGAGGTGGTGTGGGCTTGCTGAGCCAGAGGAATTGCCAGTGGCCATTGCTGGCCCAATGGCTTGCTCCTGATGCTGGCCAGTGAGAGTGTCAAGCCCTGTACAGAGGCCATTCTGTTTTATTTTTTCCGTAAATAACGGCCCATGTTAGCGACTGTCTTCTCCTTTCCTTCCCACTGACATTTTACAGCTCTCCCATGGACTTCCAGCGTGGGGGGTTAGGGTGCGTAGGGATGTAAGCTGCATACCTGTGACTCTGAGGCCCCCCAACTTTATGCACACAGGTAAGATCTGCAAGAAAGTCTCTAACTGTGCCATTGCTTCTTTGGGCAGGGAACTGCTGGAGCTGACATGCCGCCTGGGAAACACCTTGAAACGGCAAGGGGTGAAACGGGGTGACAGGGTGACAATCTACATGCCTCCATGCCCGCTGGCGGTGGCTAGCATGCTGGCCTGTGCCCGCATTGGGGCTGTGCACGCTGTGGTGTTCGCTGGGTTCAGTGCAGAGTCCCTAGCAGACAGGATCCAGGATGGTAAGAGCCAGTGGGTAACAGGAACTTGTGTTTCCCTTGGGGGACAGTGCTGAGCTTGTTGGTTTGGCAGCTGGGGGGCTCAGGGTTGTGCTGCTGGCAAAGGTTTTCTGAGTAAGACTCCCTGGGCTAACTGAGGGTGTCCTGTCGTGATGTATGGCCATGGAGCAGGGATTAGCACCCCAGGAAATTGCACGGGCTCACTAACACAACATGAGATGGACTGGTTCTCTCCTTCATCCAAGGGACTAAAGAGCTGGGATACAGCATGTCCTCTGAGGGGATGCAACACAGGCAGGAATGAATGGGAAACAAAGATGCAAAGCTGCTGTTTTTGCTAAATGGAGGACATGAGTAACAGGGGCTGGGAGACAGAGGGAGATGTGCAGGGTCATGGTAGAGCCAAAGTGCTGTGTGACTGATGGAGAGGGGCAGAGCTGCTTATGTGGCTCTTCTGCATTCTGCAGCCCAGTCGGAGACAGTGATCACAGTGAACCAGGGCCTGAGAGGCGGCAAGGTTATTGAGCTAAAGAAGACAGTGGACCAGGCTGTGAAGCAGTGCCCAGGAGTGAAACGGATTCTGGTTTCCATGAGGACCGACAGCAAGGTTCCCATGACAGCCCTGGATGTGCTGCTGGAGGAGGTGAGAGGCTGTCCAGTGCTACTGCCGCTTCCCCTGAGCAATGTGCCCACTCTGGGAGCAGGGACAGGGGGTGAAGAGAGGGTGCTGGCTGGCCATGACAGTTTTGCTGGCATTGACACAATGTGGGGACATTGTCCTGCAGCAGCAATGGCAGCTGGAGCTGCATATGAGTTCAGGACAGTCCCAGGAGCTGTCAGGATGGGTAACGGGGTGGCTCTTCCCACAGCAGCAGCCCTGTACTGTCAGAGGCAGGCAGTGCAAACCAGGGCTCGTAGCAGAGTGGAGCAGGGGCTAGAAACACCCCAGACATGGGCTGACATGTTCTGAGCCCAGCCTTGGACTGCCACTGCACTGTCACACATGGCTCTGCTGGTGGACCTGGCACCCTCTGTGAGCGCCGCCAGCAGCTTGTGTGTGAGGAAGCAGGCAGTGAAGTTGTTTGTGTGCCCGTTATTTGTGGCACACAGGATGGCCAAGCCGCCAGCATGGAGCACTTTTTCTGAAGAGGTAAGCCCCTGCTGTGCATTTCTCTTAGCTCCCTGGACCTGCACAGAGGTCTCCTTGCCTCTGCCCATCCCATCTGCAAGCAATTTGTGCTAGAAAGGCTTCCTGGAAGGCTTCTGTGCTGGTCAAAGCAGCGGCAGCTTAAAAATAGCTGTCTCTTACTCAGCAGGTCTGCTCTGGCTGAGGAAAGTGTTTGCTAGCTCAGCAAGGCGAAAGAGAGTTCAGGCTGGTGAGCAAAGGGAGGGGAGGTGCAGAGGCAGGGAGGATGGCATTGGGGGAGCAGGGTAGCACAGGTGCTCAGAGGGAGGCTCAGGGGAGAGGTGCTCAAGCGGGTGTAGGGACAGCACAGGGAAGCCTGTGAGACCCCAAGAGAGAACTGCTGTGCTCTGTCCTGCAGGAGATGATGAAGGAGGATGCGTGCTGTGAGCCTGCTGCCATGGACAGTGAAGACATGTTGTTCCTTCTCTACACATCAGGCAGTACTGGCAAACCCAAGGGTCTGGTTCATTCCCAGGCTGGTTACCTGCTGTTTGCTGCTCTTACACACAAGGTAATGGATCCCAGCCACAGGGTGCTCATCAGCTAGCAGTTTATAGGCAGTGCAGGGAATAGACGTACTGCCTTGTTGCACCATGAGCTCATCCTTATCTAGAGCAAAGTCTCTGGGAAGCCCTCCTAGGGCATCAGCCCAGTAGAGCACATCAGCCTACAGGTAGTGGGGAAGAGCAACACATGCTCTGGAGCAGGGCTTCCCAAACACGTAGGCCTCTGAGCTACCTTCTTGGCTTTCTTCTTTCACTGCCTTATCCTAGACTGAATCATTGGATGGGATGCTCAGCCTTGCAAGGGTAATTTTATATTACTGGCTGAGGAGGAAGAAGCCGATTTGCTCCTAAAACCTCTGGCTTGCTTTCCCTACATGTAACTACCACAACTCAGGTGGCAGATCAAAGGCAGTGCTTCTGGGAGGGGCACATTCGAGGGTATCTGTAAAAGCTGGTGAGTGCCCTCAAGTCAAAGGGTCTATACCTGAAGAGTGTGGGTCATCTTTGGGAAGAAGAAAGCCTTTAACCCCTAGCATGCCCAAAGCAAACAACTGTAATAGAGCTGGATAAAAGGGCACTAAGCACAGCATGGAGCTGCACTTGGCTGCAGGAATGGTTACAAGGGACATTTCCTAAGACTTTATATAGAGTCCTCTGGAAGAGGGAGTTCTCTGAACAGTCCCTTAGCTTTAGGTCTGGCTCTCCCTGTGTGTGACTTAAGTTCCAGTAGTGCCTCAGACCACACACCCTATGATACAGTAAGCTAAGTGCTGACTGGGTCTTCTCTGTCAGCCGTGAGTGCTGGAGGCCAGACCTCCTGGGGTGTGTGCAGGGAAGCCCTTGGTTTTCCTGGGAGCTAAGCTGTCTGTACAGCTGCGCCCAGCATGATAAGTGACCCTCTTGAGACCATCAGAGATGGTTTGCGAGAGCCAGAGCTGCCATCCCAGAATAGTAATGCAGGGAGTGAGCAGCATGTGGCCATGTTAGCACTCAGGAGCACTGGAAACTGCGACACAGGGCTGGCACGCTCAGATCTCTCAGTTGGATGGGGCAGACCGCTGCTACCATAATTCACCACTCGGTTAAAAAGAGGCAGAGCAAGCAGGGGAAGTTTCCATTACAAGCACCCTGGAGCACTTGAGGCCCTGGAGTCCCCAGCTGGCAGCCTACAGACAGGGAGCTGCAGGAAGAGACAGGAAGGTCCTGAACACCAGATGCCAGAGCGGAAGGCGAGAAGTGATGGGCTAATGGGAGACGGGCCCCTGGGGAGCTTTCCTGGTGCTGAGTAAAGGAAATGAAGGAGAGTGCTTGAGGAAGCTGGATGTGTTGCTGCCTGTCTGATGGCACTCAGTTCTACCCTGCACGGGGCAGGCTCGTTCCCTCATGCTCCAGCCTTGCAGCGAAGGGTCTCCTGAGGCATAAATGGGGCAGCGGGAAAAAGAGCTTGTTCTGCTTTCTGCCTGCCTGCAGGTGCAGGGCTGTGCTCACCCAGCTGAGGCGGAGAGGTGCCAACTCCTGCGGGCAAGCTGGGGCTACTGGGCCGAGGCATCTCACGGTCCATCTGCTTGCTGCCTCAGTGCTCCTATGCTGGGGTCCTTGCTGAGCTCAGGGTTTTCCTGAGTCTTTACTGTGTATTTGGAGCCCAGCAGCACCTGGGAGTGGCTCATGGAGTCCTTCACTGCATTGCCCTTGCTTACAACTCCTCTCCTTCCATGTGGTCATGTAGGTGTGGAGGGAGGGACCATCCTCACCCTGAAAGTTCTCCTGTTTTGATGTGACAGGATACTTGGATCAACCTTGTCTAGATACCAGCAGAAGGAAGGAAAGGCTGTAGCTCTCTGCTTTGGAAAAGAGCAAATTTGGCTGTGTTGGGTTTGGTTTTTTTTTAAATGTCTCTCTCTCCTCCCACACCTTCATAAAGCACCTGACATTTTATTTTTTTCTGATAATGTTTTAAAAAACTCTTTGCGGGAAGAAGGTGTCCCTGCAGGGGTGGTGGGAAAACAGAAGGATACCATAACGTTAGGGTGGAGAAAGGGTACGCTGCTCCTGGTTGTCCCCCTTGCCGGGAGGGCAGGCCCAGGCTATACCCCTCACTGCCTCTCCTCCCTTGTGCAGTACGTGTTCAACTACCAGGACAGGGATATCTTTGGCTGCGTGGCAGACATCGGCTGGATCACAGGGCACACTTATGTGGTCTACGGCCCCCTCTGCAATGGTGGCACCACAGTCCTTTTTGAGAGCACTCCCATCCATCCTAACCCTGGTGAGTGAGAAGGTGTCGCGGGAGCTGGGATATGCCACAGCCACCCTGCGAGACCCACAGCAGGCAGGGAGCTGGAGGCTTGATGCCAGGACACAGGCAGCAATGGTTTTGCTGCCGCAGAAGCAGACTGCAGATTGTGCCCAGCAGACAGCTGCGAGGGCAAGAGTCTTTTCCTCTGGTTAGGAAGCCACTGCTGCTTCTCCAGGGGTGAAGCTGTTTCTCCCCATCCCTCCCTGCAGCATGGAGAGTAGCAGAGCTAGGTGATGTGGAGGAAAAGGGGCCACTGCTGCTCCTGGACTGCTTTAGTCCTTCCCAGTGTGGGATTAGCTTGGCTGAGGGTCCAGGCACTGCTCTCATCTCCTCTCCCTCTATCTTGGTCTTGGGCTGGGAGGATCTGTGTGGATGGTTACTGACCCCATTTCCATTCCAGGCCGCTACTGGGAAACAGTGGAGAGGTTAAAAATTAACCAGTTTTATGGAGCGCCCACTGCCATCCGCCTTCTCCTGAGATACGGCGATGAATGGGTGAAGAAGTACGACCGCTCTTCTCTCAAAGTGCTCGGCTCAGGTAACTGCTAGTGGCATGGGCTGGAGCAGCAAATCCTTGGGCATCAGGTTGTGCCTCTTCCCACAAATGCTAAGAGCAGCAGCACACGAGAGTGGAAAGTCAGGAGCCTGCGCTGCTTGGGGGTGGCTCTGTGAGCAGACCCTGGGAAGCTGTGTCTTTGACCTGCTCTTTCAGCTTTGTCCCTTTGTCTTTCCCTTTGCAGTGGGGGAACCCATCAACAAGGAGGCCTGGGAGTGGTACTTCCATGTGGTTGGTGAGACACGGTGCCCAGTAGTGGACACATGGTGGCAAACTGGTGAGATGCGTACGACCCCTTGTTCCAGCTTCTGCTCTCCCAGGCTTTAGGAGTGACCTGCTGCTTTGTTGGCCAAGTGGGAACGGTTGTTACTGACACTCTTGTAGGAGCAATGCCGTAAGGGGCCATGGACACCAAAACATGAAAGAGAGAAATGGCCTTTAAAGCTAACCCAGAGAAACACGGGGGAATTGATGGCAGGGAGCAGATCTCTGCTGAACTACGTGAGCAAGATCATCCTTCTGCAAAGAGCCTTCCTTCCCCAGCTCTCTAGCAAACCAGCCCCAGCCTGTGGTCTAGCAGGGTGCAGTGAGGGCCAGGGCAAAGGCTGTTGGTCAAGCAGTGCTACCTGGCTTTTCTCTTGTCCCTGACTTTGATGAGCATTACAGTTTCTTTTGCTTTAGAAACAGGAGGCATCTGTATCTCACCCCGTCCGTCTAATCCTGGAGCGAAAATCCTTCCAGGCATGGCTATGAGACCCTTTTTTGGGATCAGCCCCTCCCTCCTGGATGACAAGGTACATTTATAACCTGCAGCCTGGGCACTGGCTCAGCCCGCTTTCCCCCAGGCGCTTGCAGCATGTACTTGCTGATGGGAGCGGAGGTCTGTAACCACATCTTTCCTGCTCACCTCTGCTAGATGGTAACCTTCTTTACTGGAAGGGGATTAACAGTGAAGCTGTTCTTCCAACTAGTGCAGAAGTTGAATTTTTTTTTTGCTAGCTTCCTCTGTCCTGACAAGACAGGCTGTGCTTGGGCTCCCTGGCACACGTCTTTCCAAGGTGAGGTAGCTAGGCAGGGACAGCCAGCCTCCCTAGAGGGGCACAGTGTCCCACCATGGTAGTCGGCTAGTTGCAGATATCTGCTGGGAGACACTGAGCCTGTCCCATTGTAGTCGGGGGCACAGGACTCTCCCCACTGCCTTCCCTGACATTTCCATCACAGGGTTGTTAAATAGACAATGACTAAACAACCCAAGTACCCTCAGCCATGGTTACTAAAATGTTAACTATTTTACAGGGAAACGTCCTTCTGGAAAACAACATTTCTGGAGCTCTTTGCATCTCACAAGCCTGGCCAGGTATGGCACGAACCATTTACAATGACCACAAGAGATTTCTGGAAACCTATCTGACTCCTTATCCAGGTAAGGAAAACAGAAAAAAAGGCAGGTCACAGCAGAGGTGTTTAGTTGGGTACAGTTGGGTCTGCTTGCTGGTTTTCTGCATGGGGGCAGGACTCAGGAGAGCTGGTACTGCTACTTCGTTCTTCCACAGGCCCTCCCGTGGCATTGAGGCCCTTCATCTCCCCATACCTGATACCTCAGCACTGCCCTGGGAATGGGTCTCTCTCACCAACCTTCCCCATTGGATCACATGTGGTTTTAGGGCAATGGATTTGTCCTTCTGCCCCCAGTCCCCTTGAGCACAGAGAGGCCTTTTGGTGCAAACCCTGTCAGCTTCTGTCGCTCATCCAGAGTTACTGAGCAAGCCCAAGAGTGTGTGCCTTGAAGGAAAGGGGAGAACCTGCAGGACCACATACACCTGCACTGAAACAAAGTGCTCCCGGCTTGTGGTGATGAGGCAGGCTGGGCATTAGCCAGCGCACTGCAGAATGAGGGAAGGAGCCCCATGACAGAGCAGGTACCAACAGAGGCAGAAGACTAACAAGGAAAGTAGGCACCTTCACCCTGAGCAGTTGAGGAAGGAGCGGAGTATGTGAGCCCTGGTGCCAAACGAGAGGAGAAGGGGGTGAGGTGAGAGTGCAGCTGGCAAGCAGCTGACATGCTCACTGCAACAAGTGACCATGGCACGGTTCTGGCCACTGCAGGCTTTTTCTTCACCGGGGATGGTGTGTATCGTACCAGTGAGGGCTACTACCAGCTGACAGGACGGCTGGACGACATCATTAACATCAGCGGACATCGGCTGGGCACTGCAGAGGTGGAGGATATTGTGGTAAGTGGTGTGGGTGGGAGGTAAAGCCATCCAAGGGGACAGCGAAGGCACACGGGTGGTGCTCAGGGAAGTCTCTTTGAAATACCTGAACAGAAACATGCTGCTGCTGTAGCAGCAGGGAACAGTGTTGGACCTACAGCCTGACTGTGGGAACAACTGCCCACCCTCTCCCTTGCCATTCTGGCTCTCTGCAGCAAGGGAGGGACAAAGCCTGATAAGGCTGATGCTGTAAGTGGGTGAATCCCAAAGCGGCAGCCAGGCTTGTTAAGGAGGAGCATCCACAGGCCAGTAGATTGTGGGACCTCGTGGAGCAACCTGGAGGCACAGAACAGGGTCTAGAAGGTACAAGCCTAAAGCAGCCAGAGGGAGGGGGGAAGACTTGTGTTTGCAGACAGACCTGCTGAGGCAAGAAGGAAAAAGGGCAGAGGGCATATGAGGCCCTTCCTTATCCCTCCGCGTTACTGTGGGCTGCAGCAGCCAAGCCGGGTCAGGGCAGCTTCCAGGTGGCAGCCAGCCTGCTGAAAGCACTGAGCCAAACCCCAGTCCTGTTCTCTTCCAGAATCACCACGTGGCAGTGGCAGAGTCTGCTGTCATCGGCTACCCACATGAGATCAAGGGAGAAGGTAAGATGCTTTCCTGCCCCTGAAACATCTCTCATGGGGCTATTGCACTGCAGTGGGAAGTGGCACTGCCACACCCACCCCTGGCAGCAATGCCATGGCAACGCCATACAGCATGTTAGTGGGGATCTTGACACAGCCATCACAACCTACACAAGACCAGCTGGGCTTTGCGTAAGGTGCCAGCAGTAGCACCATGGCAAAAGCACTTACAGCTCAGGCTACAGAGCATCCCCGGAGGCTACCAGCAAAGAGGGACCTCTCCTGGCACTAGGTCCAGGTAGGCTCTCGGAAGCATGCTGTGCACAGTGCTCAGTAACCTGGTGGTCCTTCTGCCAGGAGCCTACGTGTTTGTCGTGCTGAAGAAGGACAGTGGCTACACGCAGGAGGCTCTCACTGCTGAGCTACAGGAGTTGATCTCAAAGAAGATCGCTAAGTATGCAGCTCCAGAGTATGTTCAGGTAACACGTGAAGGATAGTCCAACACCCACCCTAGCAGCCTGGCCAACCCCTTTCCCTCAGCCTTAGCTCTGCTCTTCCCTGTCATAGGTCACACACCGGCTGCCCAAGACACGCTCGGGGAAGATTATGCGTCGGGTGCTAAGGAAAATCGTGGAGGACAAGGCCAGTGAGCTTGGGGACCTAACCACCCTGGACGACCATGAAGCTGTGCAGCAGATAATAGAGGGACACAAGCTCCTGGTGGAGGGGTGGAAGACCTGCTAGCTTGGCTCTGCCAGCAGCCTCCTGCTCCTCCACTGCAAAACTGGGGCCACATTCAGAAATGTCACTAAACAACTGGTGGCCAGTAAGTGCTCAGAGACCGTACCTCCACTGCAGTCTCAAAGTGACCCCTCTGCAACACAGAGATCCTCAAAACCTCTGTCTCTACACACCTATGAGAGGCACAGGAGACAACATGACTCATCACAGGCAGAACAGCAAAGGGAGGTGAGCTTTGTTTCCTCCCCTAAAAGCAGAGGGCCAAAAGACCTCCTTGGCATTCCTTGTGCCTTGCAGTAGCTGTGAAGGTAGCAGCAGGCCAGGATGCCTAGCCCTGGATAGGTATATTACTCCTCCCCCTGCTCTGCTCTTCAGCAGTAGTCTAGTCCAGGACCATTGCCAATATACAAGCATCTCCTCCAAAGCAAACCCCAGAAGGAAAAGATGCAGCAGTCTGGTTAACAAATACTGTCTCTTCTCCATAAAAATCTTTGGAAAACAGGCCCCAGATTTTAATACAGAAATGTTCCTTTGACCTGTAACCCTGTGTCAGAAGGAGAGCAGAGACATGCCCCTTTTCTGTGCCAGCATTCTCTTCCCCTTACAGTGCATCCCTTGGCTCCTGCTGGGGAGCACAACCCTCAACAGAGCCACAGGTACAGAAGTCTGTTCTGCAGAGCTGTGCATCAAAGAGACAGAGGTCCCAGCAAGGCACAGAGGGCAGAACAGGAGGCTGCATCCTAGCCTTGCACCACTGCATCCTGGACAAGTGGAGGTTTCTCTCGCCATTGCTTCTACAAGCCCCATAAGCAGCATCTTCTCTTTGGGCAGCCTAGCAGCTCAGCCCTTTCCCCCATGAGAGGGAGGGAGGCAGGAGAAGGGGGTGGGAGAAGGATCGCATAGATGTATCTGCTCCTGGCAGAACCCCACACCATGAGTTCAGACTTGGCTCTGTGTCCATCAGCAAAATCCAGAACTGGTCTTGCACTGGATGAATCCCTTGTTGACGGCCGCTGGCTCGGCAGCTCCATGTCTACTATTCAGAGCTCTCCCACGCGTGTACAGGTTCTGCGGCTGACCAGACAAGGGCATGTTTTTCAGCATCCTTCCCCCACTGGGAGCTGCTTCACCTTCTCGCGCTGAGTGAGCTCCCATCTTCCCTCCCCATGAAGTTTCAAAATCCAGCTGTGGAACTGCAATTCAATAACACAATGACTGAGGGATGTTTCTATGAGGGTATATCCTCCCACTGTGAGGCTTGCCAACCTCAGTCACTCCCCTCTGCTCACCAGGGCCCCTCTCTACCTCCCCTTTCTTGCCACCACCAGGCAGGCGTGGAGCGCTGTCTCCCTGTCTCACCTTTTCCAGGCTGGCCCTGTGTCCCACACTAATCAGCGTCATGCCCAGCTGAAGGCACACACGATACAGTTCATGCTCCACCTCTTCTGTGAGGGCACTGGTGGCTTCATCTAGCACTAAGAGAAAAGTAATGAGTGCCACAAATCCCCTCCCAACCAGTCATCTCCCCCTAGGCAAAAGAGCAGCAACTGCAGAGAACATTTCACATATTAACCTGAGTTCACCAAGAACATCTGGAGAAGCCCAAGGACTCTGATTTTCCTGTGGTACAGCTGCTGTCAGTCAACTGGGAAAGCTGCCCTTCCCCACAAGCCCTTGAATCCACCCAAGCCATGCCGTTCACCTCATTCCTCTCCCTCAACAGCTGCCAGCCACTGCCTCGTCCTCACTGTTGTGAAAGCCAAGATGCAACCTTCTCAAGGCAGGTGGTATGCAAGAGCACCAGGCTGAGCAGCAGCCTGTGCACCCCTCCCACCTGGAGCATCCAGGATGGCCTGAGGCACCTTCCTGTCAGTTAAGGGTAAATACTACAGATCTGGAGCAGATAAATATAATTTGGTTTACATCATGTCTACAGCTTTTAGTTTGCAATCCACAGGTTCCTTCTGCCCAGACAGCACTGAAACGCACCGCAGGCTTCAGGGGAAGAGAGGTACTTAGATGTGGCTACATGCTACCGACACTGGCTCTGTTCACCCACACCCACCCTGGCCCTCATGACAAGTCCTCCAACAGCCCCCGCCAGTCCCCAGCAGTCACTAGCAATCTATGTATGCAAAGGAATTAGCCCCATCTGCTAACGGGAGCTGCTTCTGTGATCTCTCAGGACCGTTTCTTCCACTGCTCCTTCACTTCTTTTGCTGCGTTACAGCTAAATTTCCCACATTCCATCCATAACCCTGCAGAGGTTCATGAGCTTCAGATATGGCAGCTGACGCCATGCTCCCTAGCATGCACACTTCTTTACATGGCAACCAGTGAGCATGCCGAGAGGGGGCTTCTTCAGGTGTCATCGGACCTGGACCAAGAATATTAATCACTAGTTCCCCAAGAAGAGAATGTTTTATATACAGCCTCTTGATTCACCACCCTCCACACAGATAATGAAATGTTTTCACCCTGAATCCTCTGTGTGCTACACTGGTAAAATAACAATGAAGATGCAGCATGTTCCTAGCAAAGAAGGGATTTCATAAGCTCTCTCTGTACCAGCTTCTCTTTACACCAAAGGCCTTTCCCACCCTCCCCCCCTTTTCTGTTGCAGTCATTCACTCACCCGCATATTTTGGCTGGAGGTAGAAGAGCCGTGCAAACGAGAGCCTCTGCATCTCCCCTGGGGACAGGATGTCATACCTGCAGCAGGGTTGAGATTCAAAATCTCCCTCAATAAAAAGAGCTCGTTTGCCAAAGAGCTTATGGTTGCTGATATTGGATACCCCAGCAAGCAACTGTCCCTGTGTGTCCCCCTCCATGCTGGGACTGGCTCTGCACCCCTGTGCACAGTCAGGTGCCTGCAGAGCAGCATGGCTGGTGATGACATTGATATTTGGGGCATGAAGGCTTTGCCCCTGTATACTGCCCACCTCCTACATGACACAGCTGGACACAGATATTCCTAAGTCCAGCAGCAATGTGCATCTGCTTAGACATGTTCCCCACCCGGAGGAATCACCCAAATTCACGCAGACAGCAAGCTCCCTTACCAGTTCCAGTCCACGTGCTTGTCCAGTCCTCCAGCCCTTGCCAGCAAATCAGTCTGCAGAGAGCACAGCAGACTTGTAAACACAGCCCCCAACCCTGTCAGCCCACGGCCCTGAGCATAACCACCCCCTTCCTGCTACTCTCTCTTTTCCCGCTTGAGCTGAAGTTGCTCTGTATCCCTCCTCCTCTGCCTGTCCCATGGACAGTCCTGCTCCCACCTGCAGACAATGTCCCTGCATGTGTCCAGCACAGAGTCATGCTGTTCTGCCACAAAACCTCATCCCTTCTTCCCTCGCTGGCAGCACCATCAAAGGCGGCAGCAGCACTACCAGGGACTCACCAGCCCAGCCAGCTCCAGGAATCGCACAATTCTCTCATCATCTGCAGACCCTAGGGGAGAAAGCAGTAAAGCATAAGCAGAGGCAATATGTGCTGAGGCCACAGCTGCAAGGAGTCGGTGGGGCAGGAGGGATGGATTGGAGGATCTCCTGACATCCAGTGTAGCTGACTCAACCACTTAACTATATCAGGTCCTCAGCTTTGGCACAGAGAGCTCCCAAAGAGTGACCTTCCTTAAAAATGTTAACCATGCCTGTGAGCAGCATGCCAGGATGTAGCTGGGCTCCACAGATACACCTGAGACTTGGCTCAGTCCATGGTCACAGATGGACACAGCCAGAACACAAGGATCCAGGCTTCAATTGCCAAGGCCCTGCCCACCAGCTGCTCTCTTATGGCTGACTGCCCACTGTACGCTGCAGGTGGTGGAGTCATGGGAGCAAGGCTCTGGTAACAGCCAGCAAAAGGATCCTATGTGGGATGGAAAAACCTCAGGGTGAACCAGATGTGGAACAGAACAGACACTTGAGCTGGTACAGTCAGCAGCTATGGAAGCTGAGCAGAAGTGCTGTGCATCAGCCATGGACCTCTCTGAAGCTGCTGAAGAGCCACAACAGTAGCTGACGGCTGCTGTTGCTCTCTGCAAGACCGTGACTCCCAAGAGTTTGAAAGCAGCACATAACACCGCTTTACTCAGACAGAAACTTAAACCTGGACATCTCCAAGCTGCAGCAGACCACATGTGGTCTCACTTGGGAAAAGGGCAGGGAAGAGAAAGGATCCATCTAGTCTGACCTTGACGGCATGCAAGGCCCTGGCGCATCATTTGAAAAAGAGGAACAGTGAAAGATGGAGGTGGATGGAAAATGAGATGAAGGCAAACATAGCTTGCCCAAAGGCAGGTTGTACCAGACAGATCAGATGTATCCCAACAGCAAGGTGCCTCAACACGTATCACATGTCTAGCACAACATGCAGAGCGTGGCCAGCTTGTCCTCATTGCATCAAGAGAATATGTTCTTATCCAGAGAATATGTTCCCTCGCAAATGGGAGGGAACACAGAGCTGACCTTAACCTACACTAAGGTAAATCTTCCAGGGAAAAGCAGAGGGCAACAAAAGCAAAATGGATGAGTGCTCCTGAAGGGGCATGGTAGGGAAGAAGCTGCACTATGTACAGGACAGGGAGTTGACACTGCTGGGTTGGCTAATTGCTCTAATGAATTTCCATTAAAATACCTGAAACTGGATAGATCTCCTTCAGGGGATAGATCACCTGTTTAACAAAGCAAAAGAAGCCATGTCAGAGGGAGCTGGACACAGTCCATGAGAGATGCAATGGCAGTGGCATGAACTCAGGCACGAGGGAAGGAGCAGCGACAGGCACCCTCCCTCTTGCAGGCCTTTCTGCAGCACACAGGTTTGCAAGGCACAGCTGGGAGCAGAACTGGGGACAGTAGAGGCAGCCCCTGGGCTCACCTGCTCACGCAGGCTTCCATCGGTGAAGAAGGGCCGCTGCGGCAGGAACACCACTCCCCGAGGGCCAAAGCAGGTCAGCATCTTGATGCTCCCTGCACAGAGACACACTCATGCCAAGCCTGCAGTGCCAGCCAACAATTACCCCCCACCCCCCCGCAGCCCTGCCCCAGGAAGTAACCAATAAATTCCAGAATAGGTGTATTTGCAACACAGGGCAAAGCAATGAGAGCCAGAGCAGAGCATGCAATAGAGATGGGTGGCTCCAATGCATCAGTGACACATTCACCATTACAAGGTGGCACTGGCCTTACAACCCCACAGAGCCACCTTCCAAACACAGGGCAGCCCTGGTTGAGAAAGAGAAGGCTGCAGTGAGCAGCAGTCCTTACCCTGCGTGCTCTCCCAGAGTCCCCCAAGGACCCTCAGGAGAGATGTCTTCCCTGTGCCAGTGTTCCCCACAATCATCACACTGTTTCCTTGTGAGATCCTGAGGCTCAAGTCCTTGATGAGCAGCTTGCCAGAGGATGGCACCGAGAGCGTCATTCGCTCCAGAAGGAAAGCTGTGTCCCTTGGCACTGGGTCCTCCCCAGAATGGCTGCTGGGCCACCACCAAGACAAAGGAGGAGAGATCTGGGGGTAAGCGATCATGCTGAGACCTCCTGTGCCTCTGTGACACCAGCTTTGCCCCATGCACCCCGGGAATGACAAATCACAGTAAGCACTGCCTGCTCCACCAACTGCATGCAACAGGCTGTGACACCAAGGGCCACCTCCACCCCATGACAGCCCCACACTCTGGCACGTAAGCTGCAAGCCAGCCAGTTGCTGAGAGGAGACTCACCCATCCAAATCCCAGCTGGCTTTGACTTCTGAGTAGCTGTTATTTTTTTTTCTGCCAAGGCTCAACAAGGTCTCCTGTAGTTCACCAATCCTAGACAAACAGGAGGTTGCATGAATGCCAGGGACAACTCCAGCAGCCTCCTCACAATATCCAAACTTGTCTATGCTTGCTCACAAGCAATTGTTTCTTATTTATTTAGCACAGACCTGGGCAGATTCTTGTCCCGCATTTCCCTTTCCTGCAGAGATCTGCCCGCAGAGCTCACCTGTGCGTGTAGCCAGCGACATCGGTCACAGTGCTGGAGAGATCTATGAGCTGGCTGAAGCAGCCAATAAGGTAGATGGAAACAAAGGCATTCTGGGGAGAAATCACATGCCAGAGGAAGGGTCAGCGCTGAGCTGGGGCACTGCCCCTTCCTCCATGGCTGCAAGGAGGCAGCCAAGGAGTCCAGACATTTGGCCATGTCAGCAGTCCCAGCAAGATGAAGGAGGGTTGGAGAAGTCACCCAGGGTGGTGGGAGTGAAGGAGAAGATGACCATGTTTGGATGGAGCAAGGCTTCCCTGCTCAGTATAGCAGTTTTTGCCAGGTGGACACATCTTCTGCCACCCAGGGATGGTGTCTGCAGAGTGCCTGCTGGCCAGCCCAGGGCCCAGCATGCTCACCCTGTCTAAGTCATGCAGATGCATGCCACCAGCCCTGCCCCAGCACCGTACATGGTTCAGAGCAGGGTGTCTCAGCCTGCAGTGCCCACTTAGCTATTTTTAGCTCTGCATTCTCTGTCACAAGCCAGTTTTGAGTATCTGGGAACAAGTCAGGTCAGGAAGGCAAATGCAAGCCAGCTCAGCCTCACAGGTGGCCAGGCTCACCACGTGCAGCAGCCCAGGGCATAACCTGGACCCGCAGCACTGTGTGGACCCAATCCCCACCCATACTGCTGAAAGCCAGAGGCTTTCTGACCCCCTGGTTTTTTTTAGACACAGAGGTCTGAGCTAGGAAATGCTTACGTAGATGTGTTCTTGACAGATCTCACCCCCAGGTTAATCACACACCAACTGGCTCCAAGCTCCCATTTCCAGGCCACCATGGGCAGAGACATTCTAAGCTGAAGGTCAATTGCTGCAGGTTATCCAGCCTCAGTGCCACCAGCCCCACATGCAACCTCCATCCTCAGTGCCCGCACACCCTCCACAATGGGGTCTGGGAGATCACCCTTAGCTCACCTTGCTGACAAGGGCGCTGAGCTCTGTTGGACTCAGGTCACCGTAGACCCCAGAAAAGATGGGAATGGCAATGATCACATAGCTCAGGATGCTGCCCAGGTAGTCAAAGGTGTTGATCCCAACTTGTCAGAAGCACATTGAGAGAAGACAGTGAGTTAGGGTGAGAACCTCTGTCCCAGCCAGGCTCAAGTGCAGCCCATGAGCCCAGTCAGAGGAAGACCCTTGGTCTTGCCTCAGCCCTTCACAATGCACCAGAGCAGAACCACCTGTTTCGCATGATAGCACAAGCACCACAGTGAAAATTCATTTCCCAAGCAAAGAGCACTTTGGGGCAGGCCCCTGAGCAGAGAAACATCATCCAGACACACAGCTCAGGAACCACTATGGGGCAAAAGCCACTTTGCCTGCTTGTTTCTACTCTGCAGGGGCCTGGATAACTCACAAGAAAGAGGAGGGAGGGCAAAAAGGAAGCTCTGGGGCACGATGGTTGGCTGTGAAGTCTGTCTTGAAGCACAGGAGAGGCAGAAAGACTTAAGACCCCAAACTCCCACAGATACAGCTGTGTTCAGGGCTCTCCCTCCCTTTAAGCTGCTCAGAAGATCATTATGCTGGTGAGATGAGGAAGAGCTGTCTTGATAGTGGTCATTTAATGCCCAAACCTGGACCAGAGACAAAGGCAGAAGGGAGATTTTTCCAGGGACAACTATGCTCAAGGGACAGGCTCTATAGGAAAGAAGTTTCCACAGCTCCCAACCACACATACAGAGTCTTCTCCTTCCCCAAAGCTCAAGTCCTTCCCTCTCTTCTTGGCCATTAAACACCTGCCCCATAAAAAGCACAGTTTTCTGCAGATTCCCCTTTTGGGGCCTGCATTTTCTGACTTCACTGGGTCCTCCACAACTTTGCTCTCCGAGGCTTTTTCACAACAGGATTCCCATTTAGGACTGCAGGAGGCACCTTCTGTTCACCCTCAAGGCTTTCACGGTCCAGCAAGAGGCGGGAGAGGAAAACCCAGCACTGCTGCTCTAGCAGGAGGGTTCCCAAGCCTGTGGACCACCGCAATGGAGCTACCACATGCCCCACTTTGCACCCCAAACTACCCACTCACTGTATAGCCACAGCTCCTTCCCTATCAGCTCCCTCTGGGTCTGCAGCAGGCTCTGCAGCCTCCAGTCCGTGCGCATGTGCTCCACTCGCCCGGCCCTGTAAAATAAGATTGCAACATGCCACAGACATCCCACGAGCACCACAATGAGGTCAAAGCATGGGCTTTAGGACTGAGACTTGCAAAGCGTCTGGCACCTTAGCCTCCAAGCAACAAGCTCTTGGTTGAGCAGGAACTGAACAGCCAAGAGCGCCTTCCTGAAGAGCTTCACCAAGAAACTCTGGCAGCAACAAACAACCCTGCAAATCTCTCCCAGAGCCTGTGGATGCTGCTGTTGCACACAGGAGAAGGTGAGGCAAGGCCAGACACTGTCAGCGAGGCCTCAGCCTGGAACAATGTACACCCAAGGTCACACACGCTTTCCAAGCAGAGCCTGGTCAGAAGAGAGGGACAACACTGCTACACAGCTGGAGCCAGGAAGGAGAGGGCAGGGTTGAGTCCAGAAGGTGACAGCAAGGCAACACCACTGCATGGCCAGCAGCCCCAGTCCACCTCCTCCCGTTCCCCACCCCAGAGGAGTGGGACACAGACATGCCCCAGTCACTGCAGCCCCCAGCGTGGGTGACCCCAGCCCCACAGGCCCCCCCTTTCCCAGGGCTGTCTCCGCAGGCACCAGGGGGTCGCCCACCACCTGAGCTAGCAGCAACGCTCCCACGGCCAGGCTGAGCCAGTAGCAAGGAGGCACATCTCGGCTCTAAACCACCACCTTCAGCAAGCATGGCAGCTCCTTCTGCTCCTTTGCAAGGGCTGGCCTGCCCTCAGGTGGCAAAATGCAGACAGAGCTCCACATCTCACTCCAGGCTCCCACCTGCCACAGCAGCTATTCCCCCTGCACCCAACACATGCTTGTGCCCAGCACACACACCCACACTCCCACCACGGTCCATGCAAGGGGGGAGTCACTAGGGCCAGAGCAGATAGGGCCAGGAGCTGCACAAAAAAAATACAAATTAGGATTTTTGAAGAGTCAGTTCTAAAGATTCTTGGTTCTTAGAAAAACACATTTTCTTTCTCAAAAATACATCCAGTTAGACTGCAGTTTGGCATTACTGCCTCACAGCCCATTTCAGGTAACCACTGAGCTGCAGTCTTTGCTGCTGAGTATTTGGAAAGGACAAAGCCTTGGAAACAATGAGTTAAAAGCAAGGAAGGCACTGGCAACCAGAGCTATTATTTCTTTTGCAGACGGACAGATTGCTGTAAAGGTTTCAGCTTTTCCTCCCATTCAGTTCACTTTTAAAGCAAGTTTGCCAAAGGCTTAGAAACACAGAAAGAAGTAAAAAGGTGACAGTGCTCAGGTTTTGTTTCTTCGTTTACCAAAACGATCATTAGGCAGGTGCAAGAGGACAAGATCTAACCAACAGCTTCTACAAGCTAGAAGTCTGGCAATCAAAACCAGCCACTCGCCACGTGTTCCTCCTCTTGCAGAATTCTAGGAATGCAACCTTTTTAAAAATTCCTTTATTTTTAATTAAGATTCATACCATGAAAATGCCTCATTTTGTGCAATTCAATTAAATTCTAGCTTCCCACCAAGTGAAGCTTTTCTATATAATGAACTGTACTGAAGTTAATACACTCCATTTTCTGGTATAATAATTCACTTTCCATTTTCTACTTAGTAATAGAATAAAAAACTTCAAAATTGTGAGGAAAAGTACTGCAGCTTAACGAAGGGCACATAATTAGACTATCTTCTCCATTAAGAAAAATTATCATCAACCAATAAGAATCAACCAGTCCACAAAGAAATAACTCAAACTCGCCAATGCAAACCAAGACTGATTTCAGTTATTTAAATCAGAGTTTCATGCCTGTCAATATAAATATTTATGGAATTGGTTATTTTGAATCAAACCACTTTGGGGACAGCACCACAACACTTGAAATGCTCAGTCATTACAGCATGAAGGAACCAAATACAGATCACAAGCAGGGAAGACCAGAGACAGGACAGCTGCTGCTTGCTTAAATTCCTGGGAGAAGTGTGATTTTACAACATGCAGGGCTACGGCAGACACTTGACAAGAGAGGAGCAACGACCTCCTCCCACCAACCAGGCACCCCAGCACAAGCTACAGTAAAATCGTGGCCCTTTTTCTGGGTTCTAGCCATTTCTGTGAAACACCTTAAAGGCTCCAAGCAACAGCTCGACAGACTTCAGGGCATCACTAAGAGGGGAGGTGCTGCCAGGCTCCCAACTGTGCGCTCAGCTCTGGGGTAAACAACACTGAGCAAACTCACAGAGTAGCAGTACAGTGTTGAGAGAGTCAGAGCACAGACTGACCTAGAGGAGCAACAGAGGTAAGGAGGCCAGGCAACAGCTAGCACATCCACAGAAGACATGCAGGTTAGCAGCAGCAGGATGGGCCCAGAAGCAACCTGCAACAAGTCCCTGGGGGAACATCCTGACAAGATGCAATGAGACCTTGAGCAATCTTTCAGGTAAGGACCTGGCAAAACATCAGAAATGGTCTCTAAGCCAGCACCAAATCTGTATCAGGCCTCTGGGGATGTCAGAAGGGAGGCAGAGAAAAAATAGTTGTCTCCAGCTGCTGTGGAGTATTTCTGCAGATGATGTGCAGAATGCAAAGGAGAACAGAACGTCAGAGCTGTACGATACTTCAGCATGACAGAGGGGACAGAAAGCTCCGGCTGCAGCAACAGGACTTGGACTCCTCTGTGATACATGAATACAACAAGGATGCCCTGAGCTGGGAGGATCCTTACAAGGACGTAAAGAAATGAATGCTACTAACCTGTAGAAAGCAGCTGGTTCCGCATTGACACGAATCTGCATGTGCTTGAACCTGCACAACCCAAAGAAACATCATCAGTATTGTGCACAAATGCCCAGCGAATTATGTAGCCAACATCCTTGCTAAAGGAAACTTGTCTTGCATCTGACAGAGCACTGATATGAGGCATCTCTTGACAGAAATACTCAGTAAGCTCAAAAAGGCACCAGAGACCAAGGCTTAGCACAAGATGACATAATTCTGTGCCAGCTCAGTGGTGCATCGGTTTAGTATCCTGTTCTCTGTGCACATCTTCTCAGCCCTTGGGCCTCCCGTTTGCTAGCCCAGCATCTCCACCATACAGAATCACCACAGCCAACTGGCCTGGTCTGGGCTCCCTGTGCCACACCAGCTTCTGCTGCTGTCCCTGGATGCCCTGAGCCCCAGGGAAAGCTGCAAAGCTGCCTGCCACACACCCAGCCAACCCTGCAGGGGAAGGGGAGGGGACGAGTTACAGAGCATATGGAAAGACTGTGCTGTTTTGGGCACTTCATAAAGATGGTGGTGAAGCAGAAACCTGATTTCTGTCAGTAGATGCAGTTCACTGAACTTGCATCTGTACCCAAGGAAGCTCCATGTGCAGTTTTCTTGAACACATCCAACGCCCTAGCAGAGGCACCAGCAACAGCAATGACCAGGCAAGCAGCCTGGAGACTGAACCAGGATACTGAAGCAAGGGCACTGCCTGCCATGACACAGGGCAGTGAAAGGGGTGGTGGGGGCTCAGTACACGGACTTTGGGGCAGCGCTGTGCAGATAGGTTTCTCTGACTGTGGGCAAAGTCATGGACAAGAGAAGTAGCTGCGTACACAGCACTGAACAGGGACAAAAATGCAGCTTTAGCAGGAGCTGCCAAGAGGCAGTGAAAACACTGCCCTGCTGGGACTCACCTGAAATCCCCCTCCAGTTTTTCCTGCTGCACAAGTTTAGACACAATTGGGCTCATCAATACTTTGTTGACAATTGTCCCAATGATGAAATACCCAAAGATGCTCACCGGGCCTAGCCAGCCTGTGCTACAGAGGAGAAGGAGAGGTCAGCTAATAATCCAAGCAAAAGTACACCCTAGCACCCTTGGGCTCAAGCAGTCAGAGCCCTCAACTGTCACCTCTCTTGGCTTTCACAGAGGTCTGGAGGCCAGCACTGCACACTCCAGCATCCCCAAGGCAGAACTGCCTTTGCAGTGCAGAGACTGCTCACCCATACGTACAAGTGTTCCTCTGGTGAGTTGTAACATGGGTGCCAGGCTTCAAAAAAGAGCATAAGAAAGAGGTGTGAAAGCAGGGCCAGTACGGGTCCTTACCTGTGGAAGCACTGGTACGTGTAGTAGGCCAGCGTGAAGGGTGAGATGATGAGTTTTCTGGCCATGGAGCTGAGCTGCCTGCAGAACCTCTCCACATCCTGGCTGATGCGCTGGTCCCTGCTCAACACAAAGAGCCACAGATGCTGTTAAAGCCCAGGAGCGAGAACCAGTACTAACTCCCTAACAGAGTACAAGCCAGGCTGTTTCATTGCCTGAACTTAGAACAGGGTGCAAGTGAACAACCCTGCCTGGGAGGGACCTGCAGCTGTGACTCCTGTTCCCCCATAGGAGACAATTTCCATGGCCCAGGAGGACCCACCCAAGGGCCTTCCTGGCACCCAGGAAGAACAGCTCCTTCTGTTACTTTCACCCTGTTCCTTGTATTAACCCCTTGTTCCATGTGCAACATTGCTCAACTCTGTGCTAAAGGTCTCTGCATCCTTGTCCTTTACTCCTCTCCTGGACCCACCCCCGTACTACCAAAAACTACTGACTCTCCCCCAAACCTTCAGTAC
Organism: Haliaeetus albicilla; assembly: GCF_947461875.1. Classification (NCBI taxonomy): domain Eukaryota; kingdom Metazoa; phylum Chordata; class Aves; order Accipitriformes; family Accipitridae; genus Haliaeetus; species Haliaeetus albicilla. The sequence continues at coordinate 26,812,488 of NC_091487.1, read as the reverse complement.
TTGTGCTGCATCTCAGGCATCAGAGCCACAAGGACTGGCTAGGGCACAGGCCAGGCCTTCACCAGCTGTTGGACATTTGCAAACGCTTCCATCAAAGCCAACCCTTCCACAGTAGCTGGTCCGTTCACTCTACATGGAGTGCGCTCCAGTCCCTTTGCTGCAAGGAAGAAAGTGCTTCCACCCACCTCCATCCCACAAGAGCAGGCAGCAGCGCACCCCATCGGCAGCAGGCACATGGGTGACAGACCCTCAAGTCCCGTCTGGCCCACTGCTGAGCAGGAGTTGCATTTGGGGTAACTAGAAAGGATTTCAGCATATTTACTCCCTTGGCACCTCATCTGTCCAGAACACGTGGATGAGGGCTTCAGTCTGATGCTCTAAGCACAGATGGAAAGGCCACAACTGTGAATGTTAGAGTCCAGAATGAAGCACAAGACTGGACTCCCGCTTAGACATCAGTGCAGATACAACCACAGGGACATTCCTCTCTCAACTCTTTTTACAGTCCTGGAACAGCAATGGATTTAATTTTGGGGCAGCTCTCACCCTGACTGACCTTACAGTCATCATTTTTCCTTTTCCTCAGACTGTAATTGTTCCCATAAAGTTATAATTTAAGTCATACTATAGACTCATGGCAGAATATTGCTTTTTATGAGCTATTAAGCAACATGTAATGATAACACATAAACATCAACTCAAATGCCCTGCTAAGAGCTGCAAGTGTTTGTATGCCACTCATAACCCACTCTTCATTCCTTCTAGATGGATGACACCATGCATCTAACACTCAGTTTGTTTTGCACTGCATAATGGAGGTCACTTCATTGCTCTAGTTCATTCTCTAAGTACCCGGTGCAGGGAAAAAATTCTTACCAAGGAACTGCAAGATAAAGAAAATATTTGTAGTGGCACCAAAAAAGACACTGAACAATAAGATTGGATGTTTGAGCAGAAGCAAGGTGGTAATGAAAAATACTCTGCAGCAATCCCACACATTTGGTCTGCTGAGGTCAGGAGAGCTGGCTCCATCACTGCAGAGCAGACTGACCCAGTTATCTCATGCATTTCACTGCACAATGTGAGCACACTCCCTGGTTAAAAATAAACCTAAGCAGGATAGTTGAGCAGGATAGTCAATGTGGAGAGGGGCCTCTGTCCTCCCCTTCCCCACCCCACCCCACCCCCACCAAAGGAAAAGACAGGCATGCAGAAGCTTCTAGCTGTGGCCAATGTGCTACACTTCCTGGGAAGCACTGCATGCCTTGGTGACAGGCATGGCTTTTTAACCTCTCCTTGCAACTCCATACAACTGCAAAACACTACCAGAAATGAACATTTAACTAGGGTGGGAGTAACCCCATCAGGGGCTGGAAAGTGCATCAACATCATGAAGCTGTGATTTCACGTTTGGCAGTAGGGCTGTTTGACCCAAGCTAAGACCTCTCCTTGCTTGCTGCACCCCTGGCGCACAGCTGATTGCTCTTACTCGGGCTGTGTCCTAGCACTAGGCCAGCAGAAGCAGCCAGGGAACGCATCTGGCTGAAAAATGATACAGACAAAAAAACATCTGAGATACCCAGCACGATTCCATTCTGCAGCCACACAAACCACACTGTGCAACAAAGAGGCAAGGACAGGCAGCCAGGAACACTGGGCAGCAGAAGCACGGCAGCTGTTTCAGTTCCTTGAGGTCACCACTATGGACAACAGTTAGGAGTCCCTGCAAGACAGCCATTTCTCACAGGGACCTCAGGCCCGGTCTCCTCTGGTACCATCAACGTGTGACCAGAAGCGTCCCCTCCAGGGCAGGAGAGCTTAAAGTCTCAAAACAACTGTATAAAGCCACATAATTTGGAAGAAGTCATCCCCTGCTTTCTAGTTTTTCAGCAAGTATTTAATAACAACTTCTTTAAATTCTGGAGGGGAAAAAAAGCCTCTACCTCTTACATGATATCTAATGTAGGATCTTTAATACTTCAGAGTGAATAACTACAACAGCAGTGTCCAGCAAGGACAGGCTGGAAGGCCAGGGTCAGCACGCAGTTGTGAGGAAGGAAGGCGTTCAACCTTCGCTGCACAGCCCGGGTTAGATCAGCAGCTCTGCAGTAAGCACGACAGTGCACAAAGCAAACTGGAAGGGGATCTCGAGGTGGGCTGAGATAAGCAAGGAGGGACTGAATGCTCCTCCTTCTCTCATATTTCAAGTCACCTCTGACATTTCCTTCCTAGGAACAGGAAAGGTGGCCCTCATACAGTGCAAAACAAAGCCCTTCCTGGATGTAGCTCCCATGGGTTATTGAAACCACTAAAAACCCAACTAAAAAAGAACTGTGTTCAGCTGGAAGCTCTGGTGGTTGAAGTTCAAACAGAACAACAGGGACTGTCCTAACACACTGGCTGCGTGAAGGCAGGGAGAGGCGGTGCTCTCTGACTCCAGCCAGGCCCTTTGCAACATCACACTGAGTGTCAAGGGTTGAGTCTGCAGACGGCATGTTTTATAGCAGCACTAGTTCCCTGTTCTGCTGGGCCTCCATTTGCCTCGCAACAGAAACATCCTACTCCTAAAACCATCTCATGACCAGCAGTCATGGGAGATCCCAGCAACAGGCACCACCTCCCACCCAGGGCAGAAAAGGCTATTTGTGCCCAGATGGCAAATGCTTCTAGGGCTCAAGCCCCTACCCAGAGAGACAGAGAAGTCAGGAAAAGCTGCAGAGCAGCCCAGGAGAAGCCAAGCAAGAGGCTGAGAGAAGCCACAAGCAGCCTACGGGTTATCGATGTCCTCGCGCAGCACGTGCAGGCTGTAGTAGACCTGGCCTTGGAAGTAGCAGCTGTGGAGGTATTCGGTGAGGGATTTCCTCCAGCTCACGTACATCATGTTGCAGATAAACTGGTCGAAGCTCTTTAGCTGGAATGAGGGCAAGGAGACAGACGGGAAAAGATGAGCGAGAAGAACAAGCATTTCCTCAAATGAAATAAAAACTAACAGTTCGTACCAGTGATCTGTCCCACAGGTAGCTACCTAACGGGGCAAGGGCAGACCTCAATCCTTCGGCACCAGGATCACGCCGGGGGCCCGGGGCAGCTTTCCCTTTCCCTCCCAAGACACGGGAGCCTCTGGCCTGCCTTACCGTGGAGTTCGCTACGATCAGAGTCAGGGCAACGGCAGTCAGCGTTTTGAACCCGGAGAAGTCCTTGTTCCCCAGGACCTCATAGTACCGGCTGGGGATGACGCCGACCTGGTAAATGACCAGCTGCTCTGGAGGAGAGAGGCAAGCGCGGGCGGGACATGAAGGCCGGCGGTGGCACGGCAAAAGGCGGGGGGGAGCACGGGGGAACGGGGAGCAGACGCGGGGTGCGGCCCCCCCTCCCCACCACCCCAGGCTCACCCAGCAAGGCGACGCCGAGCAGCGTCAGGAACATCAGGGCGCTGGGGGAGGGCCAGCCGGGGAAGAGCACGGCCTGCAGCCGCAGGAAGCGCCGCAGGAACAGCCCGTCCAGCCGGGGGCCAGGCCTGCAACGGAGGAAGACGCGGGGGCCGGCACTCAGCTCTCGGGGGTGCCCACCTCCCCTCCGACCCGCCGAGGCACCCCCGAGCCCGGCCCCCCTCCTCACCGGCCGCCGGCCCCGGCTCCACCCGCCCCGGCGCTGCCTCCCGCCATCAGCACCCGGCCGGACACGGGCGGGCAGGCGAGGCCCGGGCCCCGCCCCCGAGGGCGCTACGACATGAATATTCATCACCTCGCCTCGCCGTCCATCAGCTCCGCGCCCCCCTGCCCCCGGGCAGGGGCGCCCGCCGCCGCTCCCCCCGAACGCTTCCGGCTGCGGCGTCACCACAGAGATCCCGTCCTCGCCCACAGGCGACCGAGCGGCAGCGCCCCCTGGCGAGGCGCCGCGCTGCCCGCGGGACACAGCGCCCCCTGGCGGCGCCGGGCGGAGGAGGGGGGGAGCGGCCGGCCCCGGCCGGCCCCGTGGCCTACCCAGGCAGCCGCGGGGTCCGGCGGGAGCTCCCGGGGCCGCGGGCCGTGCTCGCGTCCCTCGTCGCCTCCTCGCCGCCTGCCTGCCTGCCTGCTTGCACAGCCGGTCCGCTGGCTGAGCTGCGGCGCGGTGTCCCGGCCGCCCGCGCTGGGCGCCAGCCGGGGCAGAGGCCCAGAGGCCGTGGCTTGGCAGGGCCGTGGCTGCCGGGCCGGCTCCAGGGCCGAGCCGCGTCCCGGCTGCCACGGGCTGCGAGGCCGGAGAAACAGGGCACTGCCGCCCCTCCTCCTGAGGAAGGAGCTGGACAAGGGCGAGCTGCTCCTTCTGGGGACCCCAGAGGCTGAGGGATGGTCCCCGTGGGCAGCAGGCATTGCCCGCTTGTCACGGGGGACGTGGGAAAGCAGGGCTGAGCCCGGCACGTTTGGGTCATTTTGGGGCGGGCAGTGAGGTTTCGGGTTGCTTCAAAAGGACGCGCAATTTGTGGTGGCCGCTGTCTGCGGGGGATTTCTCAAGCTGGGACCTCGGTATAAGGCAGCGACCCCCGGTGTGACGGTGAATGGCAGTGTGTGCTCCCCGCTGTCTTGCGCCGACGGGAGCGGGGCAGTGCGAAACTGCGGGCGGGGGGAGGGAGGGACTTCGAGAAAGCAGCAATGGGCTGTGTCAGTGAATTCACCCTCTCTGGCTTCTCAGTGATCCCAAGTTTAATACAGAAACCAACTATTTTTTTTCCAGATTCGGGTAGTCGCCCGAACTCTGGGTTATGAAATGTTTCAGCACAAGTAAGTTTCTGGACAAGTCTGATGATAAGAGGTGAGGGATCCTACGAGCTGGAGTCCCTTCCTTCCTTGTGCATCTCTCACACCTACCGTCCTGTCGATACCGTTTCTTCTGCAGAGCTTCTGCAGAAGGGGGTCCCTCTTCTCATACGCCAGGTAGCTTCATTCTCTTGGCAGTTTCTTGCCTCCCAGCCCTCTTTGTCTTCCCTCATCCTCATCTGCCTCGTCTTTGCTCTGCTGCTACCTGCTCAGGGGTCCAGACACTTCAAAAGACAAAATCAGAATATATGTGCTCAGGGATGAAAAAAGATGCATCAGTCCGTTTTCTCAGCAAACGGCCCTGTCCCTAAGCAGTGTCCCTTTCTCCTTGCCCTCATCTCCCTTCTCTCAGCTCTTTTACTGCTGGAATTCACAATGCTATCAGTCATACCTAAAGGTTAAGCTCCAGAGGGCAGAGATCAGCCCTCTGAAAACCTGGCCTCAGCGATGACTAATTTTTATGTTAAAAGGATCGGGTTTTTTCTCAGCTGTTGCATCAGACCTGGGTGACGGTTGCTCCTAGGCAGTCACATCCTTTCACGATGCAGTATTGCAGCTGTGGCAATTGTGTGTGTCACCTTGTCAGTAGTTACCGGGACTGAACTGACTCCTTTGCTCCCTCGCCCACCTTATGGTGAGGGGATATTCCTCCCCTTCCCTGCTGATGAAATGGCTTCCCAGCACCGAGGGAGTCAGGGGATCTGACACAGAGATGAGATGGCCATAACTGTCTGCCCCAAACCCTTCCTCCTACCTCCTCCTCCTCCCTGCCCTTTGTCCTGTCCCTGTCACCCCACGACCACCACCTGATAAAGCACATGCTGTGAGCTCGCTTTAGTGAATCAGCTCTAGGATTGTTCCTGGGACCCCTCCTAAGGCAGCCAAGATCAAGAACAAAAGAGAAGTGCCTTCTCGGTGCCTCTCCATCCCCCCGCCGAGGCTGTGCCCTAGACACTCAGAGCTGCTCTCAGCACCGAAACATTTACATCTTTTACAGCACTCTGGCTCTACTTCTCACGTTTCTCCCCCAGCAAACACCATGGCCATTTCAGAGTGTGCCTGGGGGCAGGGCTTGGGAAAGGACTGGGGAATCACAACTTGAGCAGGGTTGTATAGCTCTGTTTACACTGCAGGGCCATATCTCAGCTCCCTGACTAGCTACAGACCCAAGAGAAACCCCCTCCGCATTGCTAACCATCACTAAACAGTCTGCCTTGGATCCAGGGAAGGGAGAGACGGGCACGGCTTGCTAAGTCCTGGGCTCCCTGTGGCAGTGCAAGTTAATTCCTTGTGGTGTTTAACCTCAGCCCCATCTGCTCCTGCTTGCTAGGTGTGAAACATCCCATCCCCCTTCCTCCCCTGCCTGCTGTCCGATGCATTTTCCCCCTGGCCGGGACCGATGGGGGAAGCCCCCGTCCAGATCCTCCCGCACCCCCGGCCTCCCAGCCCCTGCCTCCCGGCGGTCCCCACTGCCCCCCTGTGCTGCCACTTCCCTCCAGTCCCTCTCTGCCTGCTGGCCTGTAGCTGGGATGTAGGGAGCAGCCTCACAAACCCATCTTTCAGTGCCTTTGGGGGGCAAGTGGCCCTGGGTGCTCGCTGAAACAAGCAGCAGCTGCTGTGACCACCAACAGAAACACAAAACTGCAGCCTTGACTCAGCAGGTTGATTTCCCTCAGGTTTCCCATCCCAGGTCTCTCTTAATGCTACTGGGTTTGTGCGACATTGCATAATGAGGCACTGCCAGAAGAATATCACCTTCCCGGGCTTTCCAAAACAATCTGCTGTTTCCTGCCCGTGCTTCCAGTCTCCAGCCTCTTTGTATGTGCCCATCCTCACCGGAGCTTGCAGCTTCTTCGATTTGGGATCATCTGCAAGCTTTATCCCTCTCTCTGATCATTAGTCAGGAAGGGGTAATGGCGACTCTCATTCTGAGTTTCAGCTCTGTCTGTATTAGGGTATGAACTAAAGCAACTCATTTTCAGCTGGATCAGCAACCTGAACTGACTGAGTCCCCCAGACTCCTGTGCCACCCCAAAGCAGAGGGTGGGAATGGAGAACCGAGGGGGAGCGAACAGCAGAGGCCAGGCTCAGCATGGCTTAAACCTCCATGGAGCCACACCACCGGCTCCTGCTGTGATATCTTAATGATTCTGCCTTTTCCTCCTCCATGCTCTGTGCCTTAATTAGCCTTTCCCCCTCCTGTGGGCCAAACTGCTCTGCTTTCTTTTCAATCCTCCTTCCTCGTGCTTTGCCTCTAACAGTGTCTTTCTACTGTACACTTCAAAGGCTTTGCTTGCTGCATCTCCCCTGTGCTGGCATCGGCTGGTAACACCCCAAAGCAGGCCAGGTCTGCCAATGAACTCACTCACAGTCGTTGAAATGGCTTCAGGCCCTTTGGATATGGGCAAGAAGCAGGCATGGGGGAGGAGGGGTGGAAGGATTTTCACCATTTCACCTCTGAGAAGAGTTATTACTAACACAGGAAAAGCGAGGGGGAAAGCAGCCCCCTCCTCCACCCACCCTCCCCAGTGGAGAGCCTGCTGAGGGCAGAGTGCTTTTATGTGCAAGTGGGAGGGAAGGAGAGTGTTAGGGCTTTAGAGGGAAACGCTTTGATCTTGACTTTGAATCTCCTGCAGTTCCAGGCTCTCCCCCACCCTTCCCACCTACAGCCAGGACCCCAGGATGTGGCCAAGACTCCAGGTCCTCGCCTGGTGCTGTGGTACTGTGCTTGGTGCTTCATGTTTAATTCCCTCCTGCGTGCCTGGGAGCCTTGGGAACCAAGGGCACAGTGCCGGCACCAAGTTCAAACCTTCCCTCCCATCTCACAAAGCGGGAAGGAAGAGGGAGCCCAGCTGGACAGAAGCCAGAAGGGAAAAGAGCCCTGTGCCAGGCAGAGGAGAATTAGAGGTGGGACCTACTGTCAGGGTTTGCTACCCCAGGGCAGGGGACAGGCAGGCCTGGCTCTTCTGTGCACTCTTGGTGCATTAGACTGGTCAGTCCTGAACATCACCCAGAAGATGAACTGGGAGGCAGCTACCATTAGGAGAGGGACAGGGTACTCTGGGTGACTCTCAGGTGACAGCACTGAGATCCCCTGGTCCTACAAGGAGGGATCTTAAGTCAGAGAGAGGAGAACAGCAATGGGAACCCTGGGTGTTCTCTACGGGATAGGAAGGAGGCGGCACTGAGGGGTGCTGGAGGAAGGGGAACAACACTGAGCTCTGAGTCACTACTGCAGAGGAAGAGGACAACAGGGTATGGGAGAGCCTTAGCGGCCTCTGGTCTCTTGTCCAAGATGGGACCTAATGCCCAGGCCAGCTCCCAGCTTCCCTTAGGAGATGAAGCTCCTGGCTGGGCCTTGCTGCCAAGCTGTCCTAAAGTTCAGGCCACATTCTTCTGCCCTCTGTGCTATCCCTCTGTCCTGAGTCACACAGCTGAAGTCATCCCTGTTAACTGCTCTCACTCGCTGAGGTTGATGCACTTGGATGTCCCTGCCCGCCAGTTCTCACTTCAGCACTGGTAAATAGATTTTGCTCCTTGCATCATCTCTGATAATTCAATCACTCCAGTGCCGTTGCTCCTGGCTGAAAACTCCTTATAGTTTGTCACTCTCCCTCTCGGTATGATGTGAGCAGAACTGAACAAAATCATAATTGTCTGCCTGCTGGCACCCAGCATCATCCTGGGGCATGCACAGACATGAGGGTGCCTCACCGCAGAGCCCAGCAGAGCCCAGTAGTCTGTCTATCTGAGCATCCCTTTAAGGGCTCCAGCACAGGCACGAGATAGCGGGTTCAGAGATGGTTTCAGGGCTGGGAATGAGAAGTACCAGACAATGTGAACCCCAAACCAGGACTTCTGTCATTCAGTTTGAACAAGTTACTATGAAAATTGGGGCAGACTCCATGTTTTCCAGGTCCCTGTTGGGCATAGTTACACCAGAACCACTTGCCCTTCCTTCTTCCTAAAACTGGTGGGCAGACTGCAGCTGCAGCAACCCTATTTCTGTTGCCATCTCAGGCTGCAAGCTCTGCTCTTTCCTTGTGGAGCAATGCCAGGCACAGTGGAGAAACCCAGCCAAGTCAGCAGATGCTTAGGACCCTCCTGGAAGCCCCTGTGCCCTCAGTCCTGCCAGCCCCTCAGCACTCCCAGCTCTCCCAACTTCCCAGAAGGAAGATTCTGACTCTGCAGTTCTCTGGAGGGAGAAAGATGGAAAAAACAGAAGCCAGGACACCGGTAATGGCTTTGAGGGGATGGACATGTCAATTTAGCCCATTTAGGTCAACCTGTTCCAATTCCAGAGGTGGTTTTGGCAACCTGTCCATAGTCTGACCTGCCCTGAATGTCATTTGGCTGCCTCAAGTGCTTCAGGCATATCCCGTCCTATCTGAATGGTCTCCTCTGGTCCAGGCACGGACAGTGCTGCAGTGGGTAGGGTGGTCTGACTCCCTCCACCCCTGGAGGTCCCCTAGGTGGGAGTGGAGGTGGGACTGGGGAGCTTTCCTGCTGGGTGGGATAACCGAGTATTTGAATCTTGTCCCTACGTGTGGCAGTGTCAGCACTGTCACATTCCAGTGATAGAGCCAGAGGAAGCCTTACCTTATACAAGAACCCAGCACAAAGTCCTTGGGACACCCTTCCTCATCAGGTTCAAACCAACGAGAATTTTATCTGCTGAACATGGAGGTTGCTCTTGACCTGAGAGAAGACTCTAAGCCCAAACTTGGAGCAGTAAAGCCTGTCTTCCAGCATGGCTGGAAATACGGTGCTCTGAGACCCATGTGCAGCTGGACATCTCTGCATCTTTGCTCTGGGACTTGTCTGAGAGCAGATGGGCTGCAGCAGGCAGGTTAAAGCACAACAGGCAGAAAAGCTTCTAGCAGCCAGAGCTAAACTGCAAAGGTCTCCACGGCCTACTATCATGCTGAAGCATCCTGCATTAAATCAGGGATCACTCTGGTCCCCCACCAAACTCCTCCAAGGAACAGAAAAATGCTAACTACTTGTTTATATGCTGGAAGCCGGTGTGTGCAGTCATCTGCATAACAGAACTGCCCAGGCTGTCTCTTTGTGTGTTTTCCAGCTCCTATGTTAATCACTGACCCTGCTGACTCCGGCATTTACCAGTGTCTCACTGCCCTGTGAGCACCGCTTTGCATTTGCAACCAAAGAAGTTAAAAGGATGAAGGATGAGAAGGGGAGCTCAGCAGCTGTGTATATGAACACCAGCCTGCCGGGGAAAAGATCCAGGACTGGCCAGGTTAATAGCCAGAGTGGAGCTGGCTTTGGAGATAGGAAGATTGCTTGAGGAGGAAAAAAGCTCACCAGGGGATGGTTTAGGTCTCTCTTCCTTGCGCTGTAGCTTTTCTGTGTCCAGTGAGAGTGAAGTGACCCCTGTGAGCACTGAAGGCCAGGGTTCAGTGTCAGCTGGGGTGAAGGCTCCTAGCTGAGGCTGGGAGGACTCACAAGCAGCCAGTGCACAGCTTCCAGGGAGCCCATTCCTCCTGTCAAATGCTCCTTGCCCAGCCTCCCCCTGCACTCCTGGGCTCAGATGTGAGACAAGAGAAGTAAAAAAATGCTCTGGGGGTATGTGCTTCTGGGGGAGGTAGGACACACAGCAGCAAAGGTGTGCCTTGATGCGTGCTGCGATGCTTGCTCCCGGACTAATGTGGAAGGAAGGGCAGCAGGAGAGGGAGCTGGGCACACTTCCCCTGTTTGAAAGGTCCGTGTTTAGTTTTCTTCTGAATTGCACAAGAATGCCTTCTGCCCTCTCGTTGCCAAACGCTGCAGCAGAAACGAGCGCTACAGTGGGGTTCTCCGCGGTGGTAGCATGCAGAGAAGGAAACCCTTGCTGTTTCTGACATCAGGAGTTACTTTGTGCCCCTCACTGGGTGGGGGGGTTGCGCCCAGTCTCGGGCTGATCCCCGAGGGTAGGCTGGGGAGAGGAAACCAGATGCTGCTTGCAACCGGAGCTACACAACACAGGGGACATGAAGCACTGAGACCAGTTGGTGAAGAGCCCAACTCTGCCGTTGACCAAGCTGTGCCCCCTGTCATTAAAAAGTACCCAGCCCTTATGCCCAAGGGCAGATGGGCTCCTCAGGGACCCGCTTTGGGGTGGTGTAGCTTGGGATGAGGCAGGTCCTGGAGGAAGCTCTAGGGGTTCTGGACTTGTGAAGAGGACGCAGGGTGGAGCTGGCGTTGGCAGCTTAGCGATGCCGGAGTGAGGTGCCTGGCGCACGGGCTGTTTGCACAGCCTCACGTGATGCCCGAGGGACGGGATGAACCCATTGTGTGAGCGGGAATTAAGGAGGGGGACCTCGGCCCTGAGATTAGGCTGGGGAGGCAGTGGGGCAGCGATAGTGGGGAGGAAGGCTGCTCCAGCGAGGGCCCAGGCATGGGCAGGCAGACGCAAGCCTGTCCAGGAGGCTTCCCAGAGCCGAGGGCAGGGAAAAGGCTGCCGTCGTTTGGGTGCCTCCCACAGATAAACGGGAAGGTTTTGAAGGGCAGGGAAGGTTTTGAAGGGCAGCACCGCTGAGCTTCATCATCCCCGTGAGCACAGGGGTCCCACCAGCCTTGCCTTGCCGGGGGAAGGACGGGCACCGCTTGGGGAGGGGAGAGGAAAGGGTAACTATCTCCTAGCCAGCAGCACGGAGGGAGGACCACGGCCTCGGCAGGAGCTGGCGGGGAGAAGGGGCAGAGACGGACGCACGGGCTGTGCCAACCCCGGGGGCTGCAGCGACACCCGCTCGGGACCTGCCTGCTCCCCGTGCAGGCACCCAGCTCCCACCCGGCAGCCCCAGCGGGCTCCGTGGTCTACCGCGGGGCTGCAGGCCCGGGCAGGGCACGGGGCAGGAGGATGCTGCGGGGCGGCAGGGTGCCGGGGGGTGCCGGGGAGCACCGGGGCGCGGCGGGGCAGGGCGGCGGCGGGCCCTTTAAGCGCGGCGGCGGCGGGACAATGGCCATTATCACTTTAGCTTTGGAAGTGACCCCCGGCCCGCTCCGCTTTCATCTGGGCCGGGGCCGCGGGGATGGCCCGCTTCCTGCCGGGGGAGGGGAGGGAGGGGGCAGGCGGGGAGGGGCGGCCCGGCCCGGCCCGGCTCGGCCCGGCGCCGCACGCGGCCGCCCGCTCCCGAGGGTCACTGCGGGGCTGGCACCGGGGCGGCGGCGGCGGCGGGTCCGCGCCGCTTCCTGCCGCCGCCCTTAAAGGTGCGGGGCGGCCCAGGGCGCGGGCGGGGCGCGACCCGACCCGCGGAGCCAGGTGAGTGCGGTAGCCGGGCCGGGCGCCGTCGGGGCTGCGGCTCCCCGCCATCCCTCCTAACCCTGACCTCCGCGGGCTTGCCCCGCCGCGGCGGGCACCTTCACCCGGCGGGCGGGCGCCCTGCCCTCGGTCCCGGCTCGGCGGCTGCCCGGGCACCGGCGACCTCTCCCCCGCCCCCGGGCTGTTCGTCCCTTTGTCTCCCGGGCGAGGGGAGCGGCCGCCCGTGCTCCCACCCGGGGCGCAGGGCCGTCCCGGGGGCGGCCGCGCGGAGCCGCCTCCGCCGCGTTCGGGAGAGGCGGGAGCGGCCGTGGGGGCGCGCTCACGGGTGGACGGGGCTGGAGGTGGCTGTCAGGCGCGGCTTGCGCTCGAGCAGTCAGTGCCCTGCCCGAGGAGACGGCTGAAACCAGGCTTAGCTGCCGCGCTTTGGCCTAGGTTAAGGCGCGTCCGTGGCTTTTCTCTCTCCAGGCGAGTGTTGCCCCGGTTCTGGGCTTCGGTGTGGAGGTGTGGGTGTTGACAGACGGAGCAGGCTTCTCCCGTTGCTAGTGCTGCTCGCCCACCAAAACCCCCCTCCCTGGGATTTCTAGTGTGGTGATATTTCTAGCGTAGATAGCTCCTTGAGGTTACCATCTCTGTTGTGCCGTTACGGTGGTTCAAACCTCCTCCTCTCAAACGAGAGCCTTTACTGCTGGGATGGCCTGAGCCCGCAGCTGGGGCTGGGAAGTGAGCCACCTAACCCAGCTGGGCTGGGGTGCCTGGACACCCCTGCCCCTGCAAGGCACTGGCGGTCCCGGGCAGCCAGGGCGGCAGGGGCTGCGGTCTCCTGGATTCCTGCTGGCGGGAGTGTTTTTGGGGCTGGCTCGGGGAACTTGCACTACTGGATGCCACCAGCCCATCAGTTTAGGTGAAGGAACGTGATCTGCAAGTGCTTGCTTATCTGTTACAATGCAAAAGCAGCCAGGTTAGGTAAAGCCTCCTTTATCAGTGGTGAAAAGCTCCCTTGGTCGACTCGGTGCTGAGGCGGTTTAGGGAGCACTTGCCTGTCGTGTTCAGCTGGCTTTGCTGGGGGTGTGTGTGGAAAAATGTTCCCTTTGCAGTAGGTCCTCTGTGTTGAGAACTGCTAGGTTTGATCTGGCTGAGTTCTGCTTCTGGCTTACCTGAGCCCCTCTCCACCCTGCCCTGGGAGCTCATCTGTGCTGCTTTAGCTGTGGGTTTTGCCTTAGGATTGCTTTTGAGGTCCTGTTGCTCTGGGCAGCAGGAGCTGGCAGTGACATTGAAGCTGTGGGGTTAACACTGAAGGAAAGGATTAAATACTGTGCCCTTCAGCTCTCCTCGCCCTCCCTCTCCCCACAGGCTATAAGGGGATGGGAACTGCCAACCAGGCCATAAAGACCAGGATGGTTGCTGAAGTTCCCTAGCCTGTGTCAGCTCCTTACCCCCTCAAGGGGAAAAGCTTGTCTTGCCTTTCCTGGCTCTGCTGTCCAGGAGGTTGCTGCTGCAATGGTTTGGCAGGCCATGGAGAAGGAGGACTTGGGCTTTGCCAGCTCTGCAGCTCTCCTGAGGGATGCCTTTGCCTCAGCTCCTTGAGTGTATGTTGTTCACCACAGGCTTAGTCAAAATTTCTCTAAACTTCTATAAATTTCTACAAACTTCCAGGAGAAAAACAATACAGACCTGACCCAAAGTGACAACCCCATACTTGCTTGGGCCAGGATTTCAGGACAAGTTTATCTCCCCTGCTTCACAGCTGTGTGCATTCTCCTGTATTGTCTCTGATACCTGATGATCCACAGCTGTGGGAGCAGCTGTAAGAGAGGGCCCTGGCCCCTGACCTGCAGGAGACCATGGAGGAGCTTGGAGCAGGGGAGGGGAGTTGAGTCGAGTCGATTTGGTGACTAGCTGTGGCCTGATTAAAGGCAAGGGGCAGTGGCAGCAGCAGCATGGAGGCTCCCTGCAGTGAAGTAGCTGGGATGCAGCTGTGTGATTCTGTGGCACCTCATTTCGTTTGCTGTTTGGTCATGGCCAGGGGCCATAGATGCTGCAGCAATAATAACCTTATCTGCAGCAGTGTGCAGGGCTGAGAATTAGGCGAGGTCAGGCAGGACATCTGCTTTACTGCAGAGCTGCTGCTTTTCCTGCCGGGCTCTGCTGTTTCCCCATCTCCCTGCAGAGCTGGGAGTGATACCTGTGAAGTGTTGTGAGAAGGTGGGCTCCGGCTGGGATGTGAATTGAGTAGATTGCGAAGTGATGCCCTACATGTTGGGGGTGGCATGCGAATGAGCCTTAGGAGAAAATGGAGGAGATTGGGTTCCCTAGTTGAGTGAAGTGTTGTGGTCCCTGGAAGAAAACTAGCTCAGGAGGGAGAGACTGGGCTGGCTGGGGTGAGGGGCCTGAGGTGGCTGGTAGCAAAAAGGTGTGGAAGAGGGTTGCACTGATGGAACTGCATCATGGGGTAAGGACCGTGCAATCATCAGCAAAGCTCCTGGAGTTGTGGGGGCAGAGTCACAGAGGTGTCAAAAAGCTGACAAAGCGGGGGATGCAGGTCTGACCCTTTGGGTTGCCTGAGTGGGAACTGGCATGTGAAGGGAGGGAGGACAGGACTGCGATTGGCTCAGGCAGGGAAGAGGGCTCCATACAGCCTCTGAACTACCCACCCAGCGCTCATGTTCCATCTGCGCTTTTGGGTTGCCTCTTGCCTGATCTAGGAGAAGCCCTCCTTTTGCGGCTTCTCCTTGGCTGGTGGTATGTGTCTGCTGAGCAGCAAGTGACATCTAGTGTCAGCTCAGGAAGCAGTAACCGTGGTTTGGGCTGGCTCTGGCTCTGCTTCCCATCCCACGTTTTGTGACCGCAGCTTTTGGTGCATGCAATGGGTGCAGCTGCAGTGCCCTGCTCTGAGGGAGGGGGCAAGATCCTTGCCCATTCTTCTGTTAGGCTTGAACACCTTGAGCCGGGTCCCTCCACACCCCCACGCAGTGTTGCTCTGTCACAGGTCCCTTCTTGCAGAGATGACAAGGGTTTCCCCTTTGAGGCACTGTTCTCTCTGGGTGCTGGTAGTGGGGTGGTAAATGAAAGGGATGGAGTTACTGGTGGGAGAGACGGGTGTAGGGGTGAGGCTGGGTGCAAAGCCAGGCACGCAGGGGGTGGAGATGACCTGGCCTCCCACCTGGATGGATGTAATCACTCCTTAGTTTCACCTAGACAAGTGTCTCTGGAGCCTGTGTGCCGTGTGTGCTGCCCACAGGAGGTCACTGGAGAGCAAGCTGAGCCCATGTCCCTGTCCCAGGTCTGCCTGTGGGGATCCAGGCTTCCTCCTTTGTCCTTGAGAGTGTGGGTGGAGGGGTGAGCAGTGGCCTTTCCTGTACCCTTTTCCCCCATCCTGTCCTTTGGGGAAGAGCTGGACCTGGATGCCTGGCCCCTGGCAGTCTGGAGCATGCACAGTCTTCATCTCCAGTGACTTCTTTCTTTTTGCCATCCTTCAGGATGATTCAGCGGCACCAGCTGGTTCAGTCTGTGCTGCAGGAGCTGCAGGAGGCCACCGAATGCTTTGGTCTGGAGGGCCTCACCAGTGCCGCACTGGAGGCAGAGAGGACCCTGTCATCTTTCTCCCTGCCTGGCTATTGTGGGAGACAGTTCCAAGAGGAGCTGGAAGTTGACCGGGTAGCCAGGAGCCTCTATCCTGAGGATGCCCCAAGTAACATGCTGCCTCTGGTTTGCAAAGGTGAGGGGAACCGCCTCTTTGAGGCTGCCAGTGTGCTGCTCTGGGGCAACCCCAGCCTCAGCCTGGAGCTGCAGGTGCGTACAGTTGTGGAGATGCTGCTGCACAAGCAATACTACTTGAATGGCATGATTGACTCCAAGGTGATGCTGCAGGCTGCCCGCTATTCCCTCTGTACTGAGGAGACCCCTGAGATGACAAGCCTCCCCATGGCTATCCTGGAGGCCATCTTCGATGCTGATATCAAAGCTACCTGTTTTCCTGGCACCTTTGCCAACATGTGGCACGTCTATGCTCTTGCCTCAGTACTGCAGTGTAACATCTACTCCATCTACCCCATGAGCAACTTGAAGATCCGGCCCTATTTCAATCGGCTCATCCGACCCAGGAAGTGTGGCCCGCGAACCTCCACGCTCCACATCATGTGGTCAGGGCAGCAGCTCTCCCGGCAGGTCTTCAAAGCGCAGTACTTTGTGGCCGTGGTTGGCCTGGAGGAGCTAGAACCCACAATGCCTTTGCCAGAGCCTCCTGTCCAGCCCATGAAGACCCTTGAGCTCCTGAACAGTGACCCCCAGCTGACCTACTCCAACCTGCGTGACCGGTACAGCATTACCAAGAGCACCTTCTACCGTTGGAAGCGCCAATCTCGTGAACACCGGCAGAAAGCGGCTGCCAGGTTTGCAGCTAAACACTTCCTCCAGTCCTGCTTTCAGGAGGGCAATATAATCCCCCTCCAGCACTTCCGACAAATGTTTCCAGAAATCTCCCGATCCACATACTATGCCTGGAAGCATGAGATGCAGAGCATGGTCAGTGGTGATGCCTCTGCTCTGGCTGAGGCCCACAGGTTGCAGGAGCTTCACAGGGATGTCCCAAAAAAGGCTGATGTGAATGAGCCAGCAAATTCAGGGGGGAGCTTAAGATCCCTAAGTCCTTCCCTAGACCCCATCCAAGCAGGCATCTTCATGCAAGGAGCCAAATCCTACCTGGAGAAATGCATTTCCATGAACACTCTGGTGCCTTACAGGTGCTTCAAGCGCAGCTTCCCTGGCATCTCCAGGTCCACTTACTACAACTGGCGAAGAAAAGCCATCAAGGAGAACCCCAACTTCAAACCCCCTCAGTCTCCCTTGGATAGCCAGAAACCTCTAGCGATAAGCAAGCCGTTCCTGCAGTTGAAGCCAAGCAGCGTGCCTGTTAGGAAGAGGCTGAATGGAGACCGGCCAGCACCCAGGAGTCTCCTGCAGCTCAAGCCCTCTCTGTGCTGGAGAAAGCAGCTGCGAGACATGGCCAAGAGGCAGGTCCAGCAATGGCGACTGCCGTTCTGCAAGTACCGTGTGCGCTACCTGTCTCTCTCCTCCACAGCCTACTGGTTTTGGAAGGGCAGTGGCCGGGCCCTTGGGCAGCATCGCCTGCCCTGGACCAGCTCCCGCCGGCCGTTGAACCGGGTACCTTCCCTGGCACCTCTGAGGGTGGAGCCAGGCCTCAAGCCTCAGTGCCACGCAGAGGTAGCCACCAAGCAGCTAAACAAGCTGGTGCCAGCTACACCGTACAATGCCACCATTTCGGGCTATGCCATGTCAGAGAGAGCCAACAGCCGGATGTTTGTGATGGATGTGATTGCCACTGCCCAGTTCAAGGCACAGGCCAAGCTGTTCCTGCAGCAGCGCTTCGAGTCGAAGACCTTCCCTACCTACAAGGAGTTCAGTGCCCGCTTCCCGCTCACGGCACGTTCCACTTACTACATGTGGAAGCGTGCTCTGCACGATGGGCTGACGCTTGTGGATGCCTGAGCACCGGTTGCCAGCTGGCTTGGCCACAGGTCCTCTGCTGACGTGCCCTTTGGCTCTCTGGTGGGGTGCCTGGGCTGGGGCCCCGCTCTAACATTTGTTCCGGTTTGGTTTTGTTTTGTTCCTAGTCTCTGGTTTTCTTTTTGGTCTGGTTCAATCAGGTGTGGGAGCGTCTGCGCAGTGCCTGTTCCCAGAGATGGGAGGAGTGGAAGGAGAAGGCACTGAGCTGCCCCAAAGGGGATAAGCCAGGGGGTTGTCCTCTGTGCTCGGAGGGTGAGCAAGTGAGGGAGTACCATGCCAGTGTCACTGGATGCTGCTGGGCCTCTTGGGATGGAGGATGTGAAGGTCTCTCTGCCCCAGGCACTTGCTTGAATGAGTAATGTGGAGGTGCAGCATGGGCACGGAGGTGCCCAGCATCCCCTTGGTGAGCAGAGCGGTGCTGGCTCAGCTGTGGGTGAGGAGGGGCTTGGGGAGTGCTCAGCTTTATGGGAGGAAGGACCATCTTTGATCTGGGTTCTGCCCAGCTAAGGAGAACACAAGCTTTGCTTGGGGTCAGCACTGATGCCATCTTGGCTTTCTGGCTCTTAATACCTGCCTCTGGCTGCCCTGATCTTCCCTAGAGGGAGCAGAGGCTGGTGGAGGAGGGGATGTGTTTGTGTCCCCATTGTAGTCTGTCTGCTGGGAATGCTAAGCTCGGAGCCAGTGTCCTTTGCAGGCTCTGGAGAAGCTGTCCCTGACCTTTCTGGTCTTGTAGCCATAACCTTTCACACAATCCTTTACTCTCTCACAGCTGGCAGCTGCCTTACTTTCCTAGGGTCTCTCTTTCCTGGTGCTTGGGAGAAGGCAGAGAGACCGAACCTTGTGTGCCCAGTGTCTCTGTGTCCCCTGTGCTGTGCTGCAAGCTGAATGCAATGTGGATGTCTCCTTGCAGCAAGCCTAGATGCATGTATCTCACTTGTAAGAAACCAAAGCAATAAAGACTCTTCCACTTCTAGTCCTGTGCAGTTTCTTACTCTTGCTTGTGTGATTTCTGGGCAAGGCTTTCTCCTCCATGTCTGCTTCTAAAACTGGCTTGTGTGTGCAGGCTCTCCCTGCCCACATCAATCCCTGCTCCTGTGAAGGTCCTTTTCTGCTTCCTGGGACCTGGTGGGGACCATCTGCTCAATGGTGCTCTGGAGGCCTGGCAGGAGCTGTGTGCTCCCTGGCAAGAGGCCAGGACTCGCCTCCAAGATGGATGCAAGGCTGGGGACACCGCAGTCGGCATAGCTCTGTGTGTCGGCAGGGATGTGGTTGAGATGTCAGCAAGTGGTCCTGCCCTGAAGTGGTGGTTCTGTACTGGGAGGCTGAAACCAGCTGTTTGTACCTCTGCTCTGCCAGCATCTTGGGGTGCAGGGCTGTGAGGGTCCCTGCCTGCCCAGGCTCTGCTGGGGGTCTCAAAAAATACTTGTCTCCTTCAGTGTGTGGGCTCCCTTGTGGTGTCTGCCAGCATGGCTGTGCAGGACTGAGCTATAGGGCATGTGGGGCTGGCTGCTACTACTGCAATACCTGCTCTTATTTCCCACAAAGCTGCTGGGAGTCAGAGCACCCTGCAACTGTGAGGGGAGAGCCTCTTCAGCCCTGCACCTACAATATCAGCCCCTGAGGCTGGGTCTAACAGCAGGGCTGAGTCCTGCCTTTTTTACCCTCAGGCCTTTGCAGGGGGATAGGGAGCTTCAGTGACCTTGTTAGGAGATACAATCACACCCTGCCCAGCCTTGCTTGCAAATAACTTATTTTTCTTTCTTCAATGTGTCTGGGACCTCTCAGTCCTTACTGTAGCCCAGTCCTGCTCCAGGTGCCGTCTAGCTTCCTTGATCACCAACCTCTTGGGGGGGGGGGGGGGCAGGAACCTGTGCTAGAAAGCCCTGCTGAGCTTTCCTGGGCATCAACCTGCTCGAGAAAGGGGGGCTCAAGGTCATCCTGTGGCATCCTTGAGCCTGAGCTATGTGGTGGGGCAGCCCTAGAGGAGTGGTGCTCAGCCAGTGGGGCATCTCTTCAGGTATCACTTAGCTCCATGTCCTTGGTGCCAGTGGGTTTTCACCACCACTCATGCTCACCCGTGTACCCTGCGTGGTCCCAGAGGAGGGGATCTGGGGCAGTGGATGCCCTGGGGAGGGAGGCACGTGGGGAGCCAGGAGCTGCCGAGCAGTGCTGTGTGCTGCTGCAGAGAGCCCTGGGCACCCAGGCTCTGTGTGTCAGGAAGTAATTAGAGTAATTAGCTGCCAGCGACTTCTTACCAGTGAACTCCTCCGAGGGAGTAAGCTGGTAATTACTCCAGAATGATTACCCGTGTCTCCAAACTGCCAGAGGCTGGAGATAGTTGCTTTTGGCAGCAGCGGTGGCTGCAGCAGTGGCCGTGAAGGTGGATGCGAGAACCCCAAAGTGTGCCCTTCCTCAGCTAAGTGGAGGGAAGGATCAGGGAGGGTGTGTTTCCTGACTGTGGGTGCTAACACAGGCCCCATTTGGGTGGCCCTGGGCCTGGGGCAGACCGTGCCCAGCAGCAGGGCAGTGGCTGGGGCATCCATTGGCATGGCACAGCACGGTGGGTGGCTGCCAGGTGCTGCTGGGGGGCGATGGGCGTCAGGAGAGCCTGGGGGACCCTCTGTGGTGGGAGGGACCTGGTGCTCTGCAGGGTGGAGGGATGGCTTCTCCTGCTTCCCATCGCCTAACTCTCCCTGAACTGTGAGTGTTGTGTGCCTCACAGTGAGGTGTGGTTGCAGGATGAATCTCTCCTGGGTGCTGGCCTTGGGCTCTCTTCCCCCATCCTCCACCACCCCCTTGCAAGACATTGTTGAGGAACGTGGGTGAAGAGATCCAAGTGTGATGGTTTTTCTGCCCTTAGCTGTATGCCTGGGTGGGGCATGGTGGGAAAATAATACTCATCCCTCTGATGGGTTTTACAAGTGCCCTTAAGTTTCTCCTTCCCTGTGCCTTGATGGCAGCAGGATCATGGTGGGTCTCTGCCAGTTGGCACCACCTAAGTGGTGGGTGCTTGTTATTTACTGATGCAGTTTGTGGCTGAGCAGACTTTAAGTGTGTGTGGGGAAATGCAGCACTTGATTCGTACCTGTCATGCTGCTCTCACGTTGAGCTGGTGGTGGGAGATGAATTTGAGGTGGCCTCAGCTGCTCCATGCTGCACTGCCAGGCACCAGCTGATACATCTCTCCCTTTGCATGCGTGGAGTGATGTTTAGCTCAGGGGTCACCCGAACTCCCTCAGAGGTGGGTGCTTAAAAGCACTGACCCCAGCAAAGATGGAAATTAAAAGGTAAGTGAAACACAGAGGCTAGGGGGCTGCAAAGCCCATGGGGAGCAGCTCCCTGCTTACCTGCAATTTAGGGCTCTGCTCCTCCACTAATGCACCCCATTTGCATCTGCGGGAGGGGGTTTGCAGGTGCAGGAGGTGGGCAATGCAGCGCAGCGGAGCCTGCCTGGTCACTGTGCCGTGGGAGTAGTTGACTATGCCCAAGCAAAGCTTTGGGGCACTTACCTGGTATGTGTTAGCTCAAGCACCGCTTTGCTTCCAGATTTTGCACAGGCATCTGGTTTGTGGGTGCAAAGAGCAATAGCGTTGGTCTTAAAAGCATCTCAAGGTCGTGAAAGGGCTGGGATTTGCAAGATAGCTCCTGTGCTTTGCTGGGATCATCAGAGTGGAGATGTAGCAGCAGCAGGAGGACAAAAAAGTCAGTGCCACCATTCAAAACTGCTCCTGAGCTGACAAGCCCAAAAGCAATTCATTATCAAGAATATCTATGTGGGGAGGGAAGGAAAGAAGATGAGGAGAAAAAGGAAAAAAGGGGTCTTTTGGATCAGTCCCCTGCATAATTGCCTCCATAGGTCTGGGCTACAAGCAACTAGAGCTGCTGAGCCAACCCAGCTGTTGAGACGAGAGTCTTTTTCTTCCTGTGCCCCCAGGGTATTTGTGGGGAACCATCTGCCTCTGTCCTGGCAGGTTACACCAGCTACGGCCAGATCCCCGTTCTCCATTCTCCACCATGCTCTCTGCCTTCTTCCCATTAAAACCCATCTGTCACGTGCTGTGGCTGAAAATGTCTCCCGGAGACCAGCTGTGGCCTACCGCTGCCCTGCCGTTGTCCTTCATGCATATTTTTGCTGAACCAATTTGCCCTGTAGATCTTTAGGTCAGATTCGCCTTTTTCATGCTGCAGCGATGGCTCAGGCCTTTCCCTGCTGGCCGAGGAGCTCCCTGCCTGCTGCAGCAATTCCTACTGGCAATCTCCCTGCATTTCATCCCATCTCCACCCATCCTGCCTTCAAGGTAACCCAGTTCCTTCAGTCTTCTTCTGTATTTCCAAACCCTCCTGATTTTGTTTCATTAGCAAATGGCAGCAAGGCACCCCTCCTTCCTATGCCAACTTGCTAGTGAAAATATGGAAGATCAATCCTCATAGGGATCCTCCAGGATTTTGCCCTCCAGCCCAACAGATCTCCTAAAATATTAATAACCTGTTAATACACGTCTTACCTTTCTTGAACCAGCCCCCACCTGACAACTGTTGATGTGGCATCATCCCAGTGGTTTGGCCAAGGTCCAGAAGCAGCATTCCCTGCCTTTCCTCTTCTAGAAAACAAGTGAGCTGATGTGTAATGCTAATTTAGCATTAGTCAACATCTGGAAAATGCCAGTGTTTTGAAGAAAATATGCAGATATGAAAGCACTTCAGGAAGGAAAAAATTCTATCTTTCTAGCCTAATACTGTCAAGAGTTTACTGCCAGCGCCTAGACTTCGATATATTACTTTGAGGGTAGCATTTTGGCAGATATTGCATTTTTTTGCATTTAATTTCTCCTTCCTTGGCTTCCTCCTTTGCCCCTCTCCTCATCCCTGCTCCATCACTTCAGTAACCACAGCACTGGGGGAAGGTGGGAGAGCTGTGGCCCGACAGACACCTCCTGCCACACTCAGACGCTTGAGAATAAAGTTACATCTTCCTAGCACTTCTCCTGCAGCATGAGTCTGGGTAGGGGGCAGTCAGGGAGCCTGCTTGTACAGCAGGAAGGATGGTGCTGGCTCCGGATCCCTTGCCCGTGGGGCTTTCCTTCAGCTCTCCATGCCAGGACAAGGCAGCCACCCCTTTGTGGGGCACTTGCAGAGCTGAGTGACCCCAGAGGTAGGGTGGCCTTCTTCCTTTCCATGCCATTACAGCTTGTGAGGGGTTAACCCCTGATAACCAGATTTCACAAGCCTGTTGCACACTTGAATCACAGATGATACAGATGACATTAAGCACCATGCTTCAGGCAGGGGCATAGTTAAAACCACAGATTTTGTTGGCCATTTGTTGGCCTGTGGAGCTCTGTAACACTTGTCCACCCATCTGTGAAGACACGGAGATGTTGCAGGGAGCCTTTTCCTGGTGTGCAGACAGAGCTGTGCTGCTGTGGCCGACACCGGCATGCATGAAGGTGTAGCACAGGTGAAGCATCCTTTGACTGTGAACCACAAAGCTGCCAGTCCAACTTCACAGATGAGGCTGAGAGTTTGGTTGCCAGAGGCGATGGTGTTGCTGTAACGAACGCCAACTTTGCGAGACACTGGGTTTGGTCCTGCCTGACCTTTTGATTAAGCAACAAGATTGGTTTAAAAATTAAGCCAGCAAACACTGAACGGATTAAAATCCAGTTAAGCGCTGTGTCTCCGAAAGTAAAGAGAGACTCCCTGTGGAGCAGGGGTATTTCTGCTGGGAAGCCTCCAAAAGGCTCCCAAGGATGGGAGCGAGCTGAGCGCAGCCAGAAAAGCTCCTGAGCAGAAATGGGGGCAGGACGGTTGTGTTGTCTGTGTCCAGCACTGGAGCGGCCGCTGCAGGACACGATGGCATCTTTGGAAGTGAGTAATGTGGAAAAGCTCGGATGAACCAGGGAGCTCCAGAGAAGAGCAGCAGTGGGGAAGATGAGCCATACGGGAAGAGAGCCCAGCAGGTCAGCCTCTTCAAGGCCACAGAGA
The DNA here is from genome assembly GCF_947461875.1 of Haliaeetus albicilla. Classification (NCBI taxonomy): domain Eukaryota; kingdom Metazoa; phylum Chordata; class Aves; order Accipitriformes; family Accipitridae; genus Haliaeetus; species Haliaeetus albicilla. The sequence goes on along the minus strand of NC_091487.1, from coordinate 26,788,926 downwards.
TGACACTGCGTGGAAGGGGAGCTGGGCAGACCCTGGTGGCAGCAGGGTGGACGGCTGGCAGCAGAAAGGAGCCCTGCGCATGTAGGACTGAAGCACCGTGTTTTCAGCATCAGTGGAAGTCAGCCATGTGAACCGCTTCCCGAAGGTCCAGGGGTGGCTTCTTCTTTTGCTTGCTGGGAAAAGGAGGTGGAAAAATCCTGGCCATGCGGAGTGTGGTGGGGTGAGCAAGAAGAGAGGCTCTTCCATGGCTGCCCCCATCTCCTCCCGCTCTCTGGCACGGATGGAGAGGCAGCACCAGCTCCCCTGCTCAGGGGAGCTTGGCCAGAGGGGAGCTTCTGCACATTTGGGGTGGGGGAACACAGACCCCGCCTGGCCTAGGAGCTAACAAGTCAGGTGCTTCTGGCACTTGTTAGTCTTGAGTGTCCAAAGCTGCCAAAGTATCACATGTGAGGATATTTAAATTGCATCTTTAAGATACACCTTCTAAAGGGCAGCCCAGGCACCAGCTACAGCAAAACCGAGGTCAGCTTAAAGGATCAGCACATCCTCAAACATCCCTGCACCTGGACACCACGGGGACATGGAGGGAGACAGTGGGGAGGGGGCCATGAGGGGGACAGATGGGCAGTGGAGGGTGAGGCTAACACTCTCCAGTGCATCACCCTCACTAACCCAACCTCTCCCATGTGTCACAGCAAGCTCCATGGCTCGCGGTGGGCCATGGGGACAGCATCTGCCTTGTCCCCACCTAGCATTCTGTCCCCTCTCAGCACCACTCGTCCTCCTGCCCCATGGGGACAGCTCAGCCCCCCCAGTGCGTTCCTGCACATGTGGCTACCGGAGGCTGTGGAAGAGGGAGCTGGTGCCTGTGTCTGTGGGGAGAGGAGAGGTAATGAGCCTCCTGATTTCACAGCAGCTGATGCCTAAGTGATGGCTCTTAATTGGCTTCTCTCTGCAGAAATTCTCTCCCGCCAGCCCCAGGAGAGATGGCATTGCCACAGGCTGTGCCTTCCCCCACTCTCTCTGCTGCAGGCTGGTTTTGGGGAGCAAAGGGGAAAGGATAAGCCAGGTGAAGAGATGCACTGCTAAGTGCTTTTTAAAAATTTTTTTGGGCAGAAATAGAAAATTTGCTCTGTCTTAGATAATTAGCTATTTTCTTACTGGATTACTGTGAAGGGGAAACACTGACTGTGCCATTAAGTGAGGCGAAGGACTTACTCCGCTTTTATTTCCATGTGTCTCTTTTCTTGCCAGCTTCTGGAGGACACTATGAGGGTGGTGAGGCACTGGAACAGGTTGCCCCGAGAGGCTGTGGATGCCCCTGCCCTGGAAGTGTTCAAGGCCAGGTTGGATGGGGCTTTGAGCAACCTGGTCTAGTGGAAGGTGTCCCTGCCTTCAGGCAGAGGGGTTGGAACTAGATGGTCCCTTCGAACCCAAACCATTCTATGACAGATGGGGGGAGAATCGAGGCATTTCTGCCCCACCAGCACTGGTTACAATCCTACCCCGCTAATGGGCACTGCTCAGAGAGCAGGCAGTGGCTTTGCCTCTGCAAGGGGCTGCGTCCTCCCAGGTAGATGAAGGAGCACAGCAGGAAGGACACGCTGCAACCCGCACCGGTCGTTTTCATATCACCCACCTTGGGGATGACCCTGAGGAGAGGCAGGTTGGCTGGGACGATGTGGGAGGACCAGTGCACCAGTAGATCCCTTCAGCCCAGGACAGAGTCCCGCAGGGGTCTTGTGTCCCCCATAAACCACATCAACTTCTTTTCCCTTCTCTGTCCTCTCGCCTCATCCCTGTGGGAAGAGGAGCAAGATCCAGCATGGCCCGATCCCTGCATCCCTCGTCATGACTCTCCAGCCTGTGGAGACTCTCTGTTTGCAGCCCGCGGCCCCGTTTTGGCATGTCGCAGCACTCGATGAGGGGTGAGCGGTGCAAGTGGAGCTAGGGGAAGCAGGTGGTGGCTCAGATGCACTGGTTGCTCAGATCAGCAGCCAAGGTGCCAGTGCTTTTTTCCTTGGCAGCTTTCTCCCTGGCTGCGTCCCAGAAGGGGGCAATATTCAAAGGGCAGCCCTGCCCTTGTCACGGGCTCCATCTGCCCCATCCTTAGCTGCTTCTGAAGAGAAATGCCTGCTGGGAAGTGCTTATGTTGGTGTTGCGGACATTACAAAAGGGGCCCAAGCTGGAAGCTGACATGTTTTCCACTGCTGCAAAAAGAAACCGAAGCCCAGTGCACTTCAGACAGCACTGCCCTGAGCTCCTGGCTGAGCGAGGAGCATCTCCAGGGCAGAGGAGGGATGGAGGGGATGTTCAGCCAGCTGCAGGGAGCAGGGCTGGCTCTGTCCCCAAGGTCTTCTCCTCACAGTGGGAGGGCATCTGGGACACCTGGTGATGGCACTTCTCGCAATCCAAAAGCCGCCCAGCATGTGAGACGAGAGAGGGGTATCCAGGCATGGGCCTGGGAGAGAGGGCAGGGGATGTGCTTTCTGGTGACTTTCTGTGTCTGTTTCTTGGTGTCACTGGCTTAGAGCGAGGGCTGGGGGTGCTGGTGGGACCACGGGGCCGGGGCAAGGGCATTTGGGGAGCAGTGGGCAGGAGGGCAATGGGACAGGGTTGTGTGGGACCGTGCCTGTGTTGGGGATGCCAGACAGCACCTGCATTTACAGGGACAGGCACCTGCAGCCCACTGGCGGGGAGCTCAGTTGCAAATAGTTGTCCTAATTTATGGATAATTACTTATTCATGAATGGAGAATGGGGGCTTGTTCTGATATATCATAAGACCCTTAAGCACCTCTTGTGCTTATTTTTTAGAAAACTCTGGGGTCTGGTGAAAGACAGCAGGTTGCTGTGTACACCCTTGTAAGACATCACTATTTAACCACCACTCTGCCCCCCCCAGCTCAGAGAACCCTAAATCCTCCCTCGCCAGCCAGCAGGAGTCCTGCTCCACCACTGACCCTCTGCATGGGCACAGATCATCTCTGCACTCCCTCCCCTTCGCATCACCTCCGACAGCTGCGACGTGCCCTGCCCCCCCTTCTCCTTTCTGGGATAGACATGTTGCCAGAATTCGAGGCTATTCCTCCTTTGTCCCAGATTTCTGAGTATCCCCTGTGGGATCAGGACCATTACAGAGCTCTGCCATGGGTCTGGGCATCCCAGGTGGGAAAGCAACCCCTCCCCTGGGAGGACAGGAGGGAGGGGGCAAAGAGTCACCTCTTCCACACCCACTGGTAGGGTTTAGTTTAACATTTATTTTTTTTTTAAGCTCAATCAAATTTCTGGAGCTTGCATCTTCACTGGCTGCTGTGCCTTGTTGCCTTTTTGCTTCCTTCCCTTCTGCTCGGGCGGCTGCAGCAGACGCTGTGAGTCTATAATAAGTTATTCAGCAGCAGTCTACATGATGGTCCTCGGATTTCAATTTCCACATGTTTCCCTTCAGGCTGTTTCCAACTAATTTCTCCATTTGCATAATTCCCCCCTTAGGGATGCTCTGGCACCGCCCCTTCCCCCCTCCTTTGACAAGATCATCAGAGATTCAGGCTATTAGCGGAAAACACTTTAATTCTGTTGGCCCTTTAGCCCGGTCCTTCCCCGTGTGTCTCCAATTAAAAAAAGACAAAGAGGTGGGTTGGGGTGCAGGAGGCCGGGGTGCCCATGGGGAGTGGGCTAGGGGCTGCTGGCCCCCCACCCAGGGCAGCCCCTGGAGGGAACCAACTGGCAGAATTACAAATTCACAGCAAACACAGTTTCTCATTACCGATTCTGGTCCAGCAGCCCTGATGGTTTTGTCTGGACAAGAATCAGCAGGTAGCCCCCCCGCCATCCCTGCCCCTGGCTGGGGATGCTTGAGGAGGAGAGGCGGGGAGGGGTTTAGCTGGGATGGCACTGAGCTGGAGGGGGGTGGTGGGTCTGGTCACCCCTGCTGCATGGGCATCCATGGACGTCCCCTCTCCTGAAATTGGGCTCCTGTCCTGCTCGGTTATTTGGAGGGACGGATGCCCAAGAAGGCTGAGCACGCGAAGGAGAGGGGAATGAAAACCATCCCTCAGCTGCTGGGCGAGGGTGAACCTCATCTTTCCTCTCTAAGCCACCTCATGCCTTCTGGACACCCCAGTCCTCCCCTGCAAATTCGGTCTCTCTCTGTCCACCATCAGAAGCAAGACCTGCTTATTCCCTCCTGATGTTCATATTTTTCTGCCTCTCTTCAAGCACATTTTATTTTATGCTTCTACGACACACAGAGCAGCGTGAACATAAACGACGCTCCAGTCTCTCTCTCTCCCCCTAATGCTTGTCCATCCACACATGGCAAAAAGCATACATCACCATCCCGCTCCCAGCACTAGCTGCTTGCTGTGATCTACATTGCAGTACATCTCCCTCTTGAGTTGCCCAGACACCAGCTGGATTATAACTTCTTTCGGGAACTGCATAAATCCCTCCAGGTTTAAGTGAGCTCAGCACTCCTGCAAAGCTCACCTCTTCCCTAGCCAGCTCCATGTCCTTATAAACAGTCTTTTTTCCTGCTTTTTTTATTTATTAGCTCTTCCATGTTATAAAACGTAATGGGAACTTTCAGACCAGCTTCTGAACAGGTCTCTGATGTGCTTCTCTCTTTCATGGCTCAAGTACAACATCAATCGCAGACATTAACATGCTTCTCTAGAATGAAATGTACATTTGAATGGCACCCAGCTCAAGGAACATGCTGTGCCTCTTGGAGAGCTGGCTGCAGCCCGCCCAGAAACCCTGGTGAGGGGGTGATGGATGCCCAGAGTCTGCCTGCAGCCCCCTGCACATGGGGGAAGGAGGCGGCAGGGGAGCCATGGCCAGGGCAAGGGACGGTCAAGGTGGTTGCTGGGGAGGGGAGTGAAGCAGGGCCTTTTAATGCCAGCCCTTTGGGGCAGTCATTGCCTTCACACCCACCTCTGACAATATACGAATTAGCAAAGGTAAGGTGTGAGTGGGGATGCATGGGATTTCCTTGTCAGCAGGGCCTGTGGATGGATGGAGATACCCCGCTCCAAGGCATGGGAAGAAGTGTGTTGGGGTCACCCCTGTGTCTCAGGCACCCTCCAAGTCTTCCCCCTCTCTGGATCTCATCCCCTGGCAAACAGCACTCCCACCCCAGGCTCTGTGTTTCACGTCAGCCTTTTCTTTCCATCCCTTTTTGTGTGTGAGGCCCTGACCTAGTGCCGAGAGTGGAGTCCTTCAGGACCCCACCCCTCCCAGGTCACTTCTTGGGTAGAAATTGCCATTACAAGTATTTTCAGGGCCCAGCACTGTGGGAGACCAATCTTATGGGGACTCCTACTTGCAATTATCACGACAGTCATTATTAACACAGAGAACACCTTGTTGTCTTTGCCAGCTTGCTCTAACGATGGGAGTGATGGTGTGCAACCACCAGCCGGTCTTCCTCCTTGTTTCTTGCCTGGGATGGGCCAGCGACTGGGATGTCCCCTGGATCAGGGGTCTGTCTGCAGAGGGATCTGGAGAGCATGCCCTTCGGTCATGTCCATGCTGCAGTTGTCCTCCTACTTTGCTGCAGCTGAGGGGCCAGGTGCCACCCCATGACACTGAAATGAGAATGTTGTCCCCATCATGGGAGTCTGGAGACCTCAGTAGGACCCCAGCCTCCCGGGGCCATTCCCCGGTGCCGTATCCCCTCTTCTCCCTGCGTGCCCCCTTCATGGGCCAAGCCTGGAGACCAGCGGTGCATCTCCCGGCTGTGGGGCTGGGAGAGAAAACAGTGGCCCTGGAGCAGGGGTGGTGGCACCAGCCCAGCAGCAGCACGCAGTATGTCTCCTGCACATCATCCAGCAGGCAAATGTGCTCCTCCTGGTCCTAGCAGCCAAGCCGGTGCCCAATTCCCTGCTGTCGGATGGTGGCACTCCACAGCCTTGGGGAAAATGGGGCTCTACTGTTTGTCTGAAAGGGGAAAGAGCCTGCGCAGGGCATCCAAGCCGGAGTCACGCCGTGCAAGCAGCCCTTGCAGGCACTGGCACCCTGTGCTCCTCAGGAAAGCTCAGTCCCAGGAGGGCCACGGCCAGGGCGGCACTGATATGTGGTTGGCAGCTATACGTGGCCCCCTTTGGAAAGATAAGCGATCAGCGCTACCACCACCCCGACGTACACTCCTGTGCCGATGGTTATGGAGAGCGCGGCGAGGAAGAGAGCTCGGCGAGAAGCTGAACTGGCCAGATGGAAATCTCCTTTGGAGACAGCCTTGCTGGTCTGGAAGGAGAAGAAACGCTCTTTGGTCACAGCAGTACCAACCTGGCCTTTTAGCCTGTGTGCAGTCATTTCACTACTGAGTCAGCCCCCCTTCCCTGGCCGGTGCATCTCATGAAGGCTGGGGACAGACAGCAAGGCGTCCATCAGTCCGCTGGACCCTCATAAGACCAGGCAAACGATCAGTGCATGGGATGACGGCTGTGTGGTACTGACTAGATACCAATATACCCTATACAGACATATAATGAGTACTGCTTAGTCTCAGGGAGCTGAATCCAGATAGCATGGCCTGTTGGTCTGGCTCTGCGCCACTTGATTTTGCCTGCATGCGTTTTTCAGGTGAAGCCTATTTGCTATAGAAGTGCTGATGGAGCCAGTGATGGAGACAGATGTGGGTGTTGGCTCTCCGGGCTGGCAACTTCCAGCTTCCCTGAGCGCTCAGGGTGCATTCAGAGCTACTCTTGGTATTACCTACTATTTGTGTTTGAGTTGCCATGTGGAGATCAGGGCACTCACTGTGCACAGACACTGAATAAAAAGATGGTCCTTGCCTCAGTGAGTGAACGGAAGTGGTAGTTATAGCAAATGGAGCTAAATATAAATTGCACGAAGTATATCATCATGTGGAGAGTGCACCATGCTACCCTGCACCACGTGGAAAAATGTGAAATCAGCCCCTCCTCAGGGTCCTAATCAGTTAAAGCTTCCCCTGCCTCTCACCGCCTCTGTGCCAGGTACTCATGTTATATACTTTTCCATTTCTGTTTCTATCTTCTTGATTTAACTTCTTAATGCCTCCCCCCTATCTATTCTTGGTACAGCAGCATCTGTGCAAATGTAGAGTAAATCCCCTGGCTCTGCATGCATTATTCTGGGTCAACAGTAATGGAAGTGAGCCCAGGCTCTGGGCTAAGCCCTCAAGAAGGCAGCAGCTCCTCTGAGCTGGCGCAGTCCGAGGGCCACCACCCTCTCCAGCGTCTGCCAGCCTGGCGTTGGCTCACACCGCTTAGCCAGTGCATGGCAGGAACAAGTGCAACAGAGAAGCTCTAGTGTGATACGGACACCAGGCTCCTCTTTGCGCCCAGGCTCCAGAGCAGCCTGACTCCTGGGGCGCGAGCTGCCTCGGACTGGGTCATGGTGTAGGACCTCCGCCCTACTGGAGAATGGGAGGGCAGGTGGGAAAATGCCATTTTCCTGAGCCTGGCTGGAGGGTGAGAACCTGGGCAAGGGGCCAAGGGGAGCCCCAGTTCCCTAAATAACACACAAAAGACCCAAAGGAAAAGCCTGACCTCCAGTAACCCACACAAGCGCTGGAGGACTTGCAACCCCACAGCAGTTGTGGACACATCCAGAAGCCAGGAGCACCCTTTGCCTCAGCCCTCAGGGGTCTGGGCATGGCACAGAGATGAGCCTTAGAGCCAGAAAGGTACCCGGTCCCCTCCAGGGCTGCTGTGGCTTGCAGGACCCTTGCTCCAGCACTCAATGCATGCAGGCAAGCAAAGGGATTTCTTACCCCTTGGGAGAAGTAGAAGGCAGCAATCCCCAGGGGCCAGAAGCAGCACAGCATGGAGAAAAGGGCTAAGCCCAGATGGTCCCGGGGGGGAAGCATCAGGAAATGATCCTCACTTTCGCTGTCACTGGAGGAGTCACTCTGCAAAACCAGATGGATTCAGCACATGCCCACCTCCCCGTGCCACCCTGCAGGCTGCATCCCAGCCCCTCTCCTCCCAGCTCCTGCTCTCTCCTGGCCCCGTCACATATTCTCATATGTTTCCCACCTGCAAATTCAAGGAATGAGTTTCAAAAATATTTTAGCCTCCTCAGCCTGGTTTGATCAGAAAAAATGTAGCTCAGCAAATTCAGGAGCGGAGTGGATTCTCGGCTCCCTGCCAGAGCAAATGCTGAGCTTGCTTGCTGGGGGTCTGGGATTTCCCTGGGAGATAGATAGTCTTAAACTGAAATATCTTCAGCTTTGGCAGAACTGGCTGTTTGTCAGCTTAAACAAACTTAAACAAAAAGTGCCTTATCCCCATTAGGGACTAGGAGATCGATATCCTGCTAAACTAATTTAGCAAGTGAGGGAAAGCGGTTGAATTGGAGCCTCCATCACAGGGGCGACGTGTCCTGTCCCCTTAGCGAGCGCATTGCTCAGAGCAGCTGCGGTCAGCCCTCCTGCCTTTGGGCACCTCTTGGCCAGCCGCAGACCAGCCTGGAAGTGATGTGTCTCGGTGGGGAAGGCACGCAGAGGTGGAGATGCCCCTGCTGCCATCTGAAAAGGCCACACCAACGGCACCGAAAGCAGCAGAGCTGTGCTGGGTCATCAGACATCAGCTCCAGCAGGCTCCGGGGACTTGCTCCCACTTCTTAAGGTCCTGGGTGATGTTCCCAGCCTCTGTGCTGCCGCTCGAGCTGTGGTGGGGCACAGAGTGCAGCATGAGCCTGCTTTGCCAGCTCTCATTCTTCCTTTGCAGGATTCGTCCTGTCTTTATATATAAAGCTTTCTCTCGGCTGCTGCCATCAGGCCTGTGAATTTTGCTGTTATACAAAGATTGCTATTTCCCCTTAGCTCGAGTGCCACAGCGGTGGCAGGCTGCCCTTGTCAAAGGGTCCCCATATCCCAAGGGTCCTGCAGAGATGGCCCCACCTCACCTTTGCTCCATGCAGCCAGGCTGCCCTCAGGGATGCTGACCTCCTTCTGAGGTCTGCAGTGAGGAAAAGGGAGCAGAAATGATAAGGAGGAAGAAGGAATATTGAGTGCACAGGGAGAGGCAGGAGATCGTAGGGTCTGGGGGGAAGCTCTGGGGAAAGAAGGGAGAATAAATGACCAAGGATTTGGGCTGATGGCCAGAGTTACCAGGGGAGGAGTTTGGTGCCATCCCACCTGGCAAAGCTCACCTCGTACTCCTGGAGCTCCTCTTCCTCCACCTCGTAGGACACAGTTTGGATGCGGATATCGCTCTCTACCAGGCAGGACCCTTGCGCCTCATGCCCATCGGGACCTTCGGATGGAGCCTCTTTGCTTTCCATAAAAGTGGTCTCGCAGCTTTCTGTCTTGCTGTCCTTGGCCTTGAGAGCAGTCTCATCCTTCACAAGGATGAAATTGGGGCCGTACAAGGCTTCAACGGCCAGCTGCAGGGAACTGGCATCCAGCAGCTGGTGAGTCCTGGCACCGCCAGTGTTTTGGAAGATGTAGGAATACAGTTTCCCTTGGCAGCGATGACTGGGGTAGTCCTGGCTGTGATGCTGGTGGTAAGAATAGCTGCTGCGAAGGTGCCCGTTGGCCTTGGCCAAGAGCGGGTTTTGGAGCTCACGCACACTCTCCATGCTGCCGGCAGCGGGGGGGAGCGATCCTGCGGGAGCAAAGAGTGGGAGGGAGGAGGCTGTTATTTCAGCAAGGCGAGGGAGCCAAAAAGCCTCTCTCCCATGCAGAGCTGATGTCAAGATGAGGCTAGTGGGAACAGAAAGATGTGGCAATGCTGGAGAAGCAAGAGCCCTCCCCACCTCTCCACAGCTTGAATGCTATCTCGGCAAACTGAGCATCTCTTCATCTCTCCCCAGCTGGTAGTAAGATAAGGATGCAGCCCTGCAACAAGATGATCTGATTCAGGCTGGATTAAGATGAGGGTTTGCTGTATCTATAATGCATCTTGAGATGGCCACGTGCAGCCTGACAGGAAAGGACCTACTGCATCTTTTCTGCTGGCTCATAACGTGTGCTGCGACAAAGCCTAACAGACAGCACAGAAGTAGATAAGAGGCTGACAGCCACTTGAGGGGCCTCCCTGACTTCCCAAAGCGGAGAGTTGCATGGTGAATTACAGCCCTCCAGGCATTACACATGCACCTAACTGGCTTTCAGGTACGTGGGAGGTTTTCTAGGGCTCCTCCAAGACTGAGCTGGGGGCTGGAGCGAAAGCAGTGAGCCATCGAGGGAAGCCAGGAGGCTGCTGTGAGGGCATAGAGGTGCTGTTTAGGCTAGGATTTGGAGTGTTGGATGCTCAGCCAGCCAGGCGGAGGAATGAGGAACGGAGGGATATAGAGGTTAAAGAGGAGACCCCAGGGGGTTTGGTCCACATTGAAATTACAATTTAAGTAAAGGACCCATCACATCAGAGCTCTGTTCAAACCAGCTACACCCCTGGGTACAGGACAGCTGTGCAGCCCTGGCTCCGGGCCACCGGCTTCAGAAAATGCCAAGTCCAAATGGGATCCTCAGCTACAAATGCCAACACGGGTTTCTTCCTCAGGGAAATTCACCCCCCACTCCCTTCCTCCATTTCAGTGTGCTGAAACCTTGTGCTGCTTTTTTTTTTTTTTGCATGACAATTTCTGAGATAAAATATTTCAACCCCTTTTCTTCAGAGGAGCGTTTGCTATTTTGGCTTCCCAACCCACCTTGGCACAAAGAAAATGTGTAGTGAAATATCAGCATTCCCCAGGAGAGAGAAACAATTACTTTGTGCTCCTCAGTACCTGAGCCCTGTGTTTTACAGCCGCTCTCTAGCACGTTCCCAGCTCCTAGTCTGTGCCACCTTATTGCCTTGCAACCCCAAATGTTCCTGTCTTCCTTAGAGACCTCCATCACTGACTCCTCTGCAGGACGCTGTGTAGCAGAGACACGCTTCTGCCTGCTATAGGGTTCCCCAAGGTGTGCTAGGCTTTCTGATAGAAGGCACATCACCTTGGCTTTAAATCTGTCCTCAAGAAGAAAATATAAATAAAGAAGTTGGAGTTGAAGACTCCAGAGAGTGAAAAGCCCAAGTGGTCCCATCCCCTTGGCCAAATTCTACCATACTGCACAGGTCTGAGTGTCATACCTGGTTTTAAACAGCCCTGTCGATGGGCTTTGTTTTGGCAGCAGTCATCACATTTTGGAAAGCTGCTCAGGAAAATGGAGCCATTCAAAAGCACTCTCACGCTGCTAAAACTCTGCACATTTTGGTGAATGCCCTCCACTTCTCCCTCCCCAAAACCATTCTCTGCTTTCTGCAGTCTCCCACTTTACTAATAAAGCCTGTAATGGCTTATGCGGCAGATGGCCATTAAGTATTTTCAAAATATTTAAGCGAGATGCATATTTGTAGCACAGACGGTTTTCTTTCCCGCACAGACCCAGAGAAGCTCAAAGCTTCATCCCAGTTTTCAGGCAAGGAAAGCATGAACCTCTTCTTTGCTTACCTCAACATGCAAATTAGATTTCCAATAAAATGTCTTGCTTTTTAATGACACAGTAAGGAAAGACCACTCACTGAGTGTCATTTGAGAGCAGCAGCCCAAGCAGGAGCAGAAGCCCATCTCTAGCAAGAGAAAGTTGACAGTTTTGGTAGGGCATCCATGCCTCATCTCAAGTTTCTGGCAGCAAGCTAGGGTAGGGAAGGATGGGATATTGCGGAGAGCTGCCAGAGGGAGCAGGCTCCAAATGCACTGAGAAATGCCAGCAGAAAGGCTGTGGGCAGGCTGCCGGCCATCAGGCAGCGGATGCTGCCGGCATGGAGGTTGCTGCTCTGCTCACTTCAGGTCTTCGGCATTGGGTTAGAGGAGCGGGAGAGCTGTGTGGCAAAGCCATGTTTCACAGCAGCAAGCGCTGGGAAACACTCAGAGCATAGGGAGAGGAAGAAGGGAAAGGAGATGGGAGGAACTGGAAACCTAAAAGGCAGCTTAGGAGGCAGCAGATATAACAGACCAGGGTGGGAAGAGCGCGTTGATGCAGCTGAACTGCTGCTGGACATGGACTCTGCTGACTTTGGGCATCCCGAAGGATGCTAAAAGGGCCGGCTGGCGGGAGATGGCTGGCTGACCTGGGCTGGGGGGAAGAGGCAAGGAGGGCTTGCAGGTAGCAAATATCCCAGGGTGAACACACCTTGGAAGAGTAACAGTGTGGGTAGCAAAAGAAGCAGCAGGAAAATACTGCTGAAACATGGGGAAGTCTCTGCGAATGTGAGCTGGGCAGGGCTGAAGGCTTTGCCCCAGGGGAGCAGGGAGAGCCCAAACCTCTCTGGTCCCTCAGACTGCCCTGGAGCTGTCCTTAGAGCAGGGCCAGGAGCATGGAGGCTGCTGCACTGCACAAAATGTGGACAGGGCAGGGCTACAGCTAGAAGATTTTAGTCCATGCTAGTCTTGTACTCTCTGGGATTATAAAAGCTTTACCTGTACTAAACTCTGTTTTCTTGCTGCCTTCCACTCTCAGGAGTTGGGGAGGATGCTCTCCCTGGGAGCAGGATAGGGCAATATCAGGGCTGCAGGGATGAGGGGAAAAGTGCAGAAGGAGATCTCACTGCGCTTCTCATAAATAGGCAAAGGGACCACCAAGTGCAGCCCTAGCACCAGGTCTGAGCATTTTTCAGCAGTGGGGAGGGGATGCCGAGGGCCAGCATCACAGCATGCCTATGGCAGTGTGCTCAGCCCTGCTGGAAAGCAGCCAGGCTGGAATGTCCCTCCCTGAGAGCTGATGTGAAGAGTCCCAGTGCTGGAGGTGTTAGAGGTGCTTCCCACTCCTTAGTCACCAAGATCACTGCATCACATAGAGACCGCACCTGTGTGCACAAGCATGCGTGCTTGCGTGCGCCAAACGGCCTGGGTTTGCAGGTGGAGATGAGGGCCGTCAAACCTCTAGAGATGATATTAGAGAGGGAATGGCAGGGAGGGTGAAGACCAGCCCCACGCGCATACGCGCAGGGAAGGACAGAGCCAAACCAGCCCTGCCATCGTCCCCAAACCCCATTTGGATTACCTGCATCCTATAGTGAATTTAGCCACACAGGGACTTAATAAAGTAAGCCTGGTAATAAAATAAGCTTGGTAATAACGAGGCTTGGGGGAAGAAGAATGAAACCAGCAGGTAAAAGCAAGGAAGCTGTAAAAGACAAAATTGGCAAAGAGTGGCCATTCTCTGTCCTCGTTACCAGCATGAATGGATAGCACGCATATCCATCAGCTCCACGGGGCTAGTCTGGGCAGTACTGGCAGCAGGTAACGGCGGCGAGATGCTGTTAAGTGCACAGGGAGGATGCACACATACAAGTGTACATGCACAACGTGAGCCCGGGGGGGGCACACCTGGGAGGAGGCAGACTCCAGTGCCCTGATTGAGCTGGACTATTGCTGCAGCCCTACCGCCAAGACTAACAGCTGCTGCCTCCCTAACAAACTGCCTCCCCCACTGCACGGCTGCTCCTGTAACCACCCGGTGGGGCAGGGCCCCCCACGGTCCCCAAGCTGCTTGCAGCGGTCCCCAGCAGAGTGAGAAATGCACAACTATGTTGTGTACTCTCAGCTTCTCAAGGCGAGTACTGGCTAAAAGGAGCCAAAATAAGGCATGAAAATAAAGAGGTAGCAAATTTAGCTTTGTGCTTCACGGATCTCACCTCCACACCACATCCCCTGGGGCAGTTCAGGTCCCCCTCGGGACCATCCTGAGTGTTTTCAGCCCACGTGAGAGGTGCTGAGGTCACTGGCCACCCCCGCCAGCAGCAGCACAGCCCTCAGAGAGACCCTCAGCACAGATGCTGGCTATGATAAGCCCGGTTAATGATGAATTAAGTAGCTGTTCCAGGAATCAATCATCATTTAATTGCCCTGTCAAGCAAACACTCTGCCTTGCTTCCCAGGCTCATTAGCAGGTTGCGACTGCGTTGCATGTCCCCAGACTCCTGAGTGAGAAGGTTAGCCTATCCTGGCCAAAGGCTTTCCAATTCAGGACAGCACCCAGGGAAGCCTGTGCCCTTGGGGAGTGGTGCCCGGCTGCCCCGCCATGCCCTGGCTGGTCCGAGGGCAGGGGACAGTGCAAATGCCTGTTTCTGACCTGGCTGATGGAAGCAGCATCACAGCCAGGTACAGCTGCCATAACCCTGGGACAGAGGTGGGCCAGCTCCTGATGGAGCAGAAAAGCACAGGAGATGTGGCTAGCACCCTTCCCAGAGCCCAGGCACTCCTGGAAGCTCTCAGGAGGTGCTTTGGGGCTTCTAGGCAGAGGTTTAAGTCCTGCCAGGGCACAGTACCTCTAGCTCTGGGCATCCAAGCTTGCGATTCTGCCCAAGAGAAAACCAGCTCACAAAGGCTGCTGAGAAGCAAGGGCAGAGCATCACAGGGAGGCAAGTTGGCATTTTGGAGAGGGAATATGGAAGTGAAGGAAGGGCTGTGAGGACTTGTGGACAATGGCAGGGGCAGACCAAGCCCTCCCTCAGCCCTAGGAGGCTGCACAGCAGCGTGGATACCTGCTGCATCCCAGCCTTGAGCCCTGCAGGGTGAAGCACAGCTCAAGGGGAGAAGGAAGCGCTTTCATCATCCCCGCAGACATGGCTGCTGAAAGCGGTCACGCTCCAGCCAACATTCAAGCCCTCCTGCGGGTGCTTGTCTCCACACCACTGCTCCTGCCTCAGGTGTAGCACCAGTGTGCAGAACGGGGGCTGTTCATCCCTGGGGTGTAACGAAGCCTTCACCAGTCCTGGGAAATGTTGCTGCGGCAGGAGGAGGTGGCTGGGGGGTGGAAGGGGCAGGGCGGTGGTGTGGGGGAGGCAGCTCTTGGTGTGGGGCAGGAGAGGAGGGTGGTGGGGCATGACAGCCCTGATGGGGCCGGCAGAGGTGGTACCCAGAGAAGCAAAGGGGTACGGTAGGGACAGCAGTGGGAAGGGAAATGGTGGGCAAGAGGCACGGGGCAGGGGAAGCAAAGTGACGTCTGAGCCAGACAGAGAGGTGGGCCCCGGCCACCAGGATGGAGAAGAAAGGGATTGTGGAGCTGCTGGAGGGGAAAGAGTTGGTGAGGACCAGGAGGGAAGGAAGGAGGTGACAGAGTCCGTGGACATGGATTAGAGGGAGGATAGCTGAGGTGTTCGTGATTCATCTGATTCACAACTTTGCTGCAGCTGGTTTGACAGAGCTGGAAAGGAGTGAATAAAGTGCTTGTTCTGATCTCCTGACAGGTATAGCCAGTGCCTCGGCAATGGGCTCCTGGCTCCAACAGAGACTAAATTGCTCTGAGAATTGGGATGCGATGGGCTGCTTTTCAAGGTTCGCAAGTCAAATTGGGCAATTTCCAGGTGGAAATCGAGTCTTTATTCTCCCTGGTAAAAATGTTTCTCTGCAGCAGTGTTTCGACCCAGCTGTGCTCAGAGCTAAGGCGTTGCTCCTAACGGTAAGAAACAGCAAATCCATCCCCGGGGCTGGCAGGGGAGAGCCGGGCTGCTTTCTGGAGGAGCCGTACCAGGGGCTCTGCAGGGCTGGGGGCTCTCCCACCGCCCCGTCCCCAGCCCCGGTGCCAGCGAGCCCGACACCCTGCGCGTGAGCATCAGCAGGGGAGCAGCGTGAGCTCCGTCGCCTCCAAACACGGGGAAGAGGCGCTCGTAACACTCGACCTCAAACCGGGAGTGCCCGCAAACCGGCTGCGCCCCGCCGCTGTGGCTCCACGGGGCTGCGGGGCCGGCAGGGCGCCCGTGGCCCGCTGCCACCGTGTTCCCCACCCCCGGCCGGGGACCCCCAGTCCGGCACCCGCCCCCGGCAGGGCCCGGCACTTGGAGAGGTGGCCGCTAGATGTCCCAGGCACTCCACGCAGCGCAGGCTGCCGCTCCGGCCGCCGCACCGCCCCGGGGCCGCGGAGAGCGGGGCGGGGGGCGGGGGACGACACGCACAGACCCGGCCGCTCCCCCACCACCCCCGGCCCCCGCCTGCCTGTCCCGGCCGAGCATCCCACAGCACCGCGGGGCCGGGACGGCGCCCGCATGCGAAGCCTGGGCCTAGCGCCTGTCCGTCCAAATCGTTGGGCGCTGCTAGGCCGCCTCAGCACCCCGCGGCTGGCGTCGGCCTCGCTGGCGTGAGTCCCAGCGCCCGCCCGGAGTCGGAGCTCACCCGCGGGGATGCACCCCTCTGTGCCCCTCGTGCAAGGGAGAGCGGGAAAGGGCTCACCGAGCTGGCGAGGGGGCAAGGAGGAAGCACGGAGCGTGATGGTAATAAAACACATGGTCGTGTGGGCGGCTAGGTGTATAATTAGCAGGTTTGGACTCTCTCGGCGCCCTTTTTTTTAGCTGGAGACGCAAACAAGTAAATAAGGCAGCTGTCAGGAGTCTCTGCAGGCTGTCCTGGGTGTGGGTCTCCCGGGTGTGTGGGATCAGGGAGGAGAGGGGGCAACAGCGGGGCTGCTCCTGGGGGCTGCCCCGGTGCTGGAGGGGCGGCCAGCTGAGGCGGAGCAGAGCAGGTGACCGGCCAGCAGCGTTGTGCCGGGGAAGTGGGCCGGGGCGGATTCAGGGATGGACGAGTTCTGGAGGTGCCAAGGGCCACGCTGGGGCAGTCCTCTCAGCCTCGGGGTGCTCCTGCTGGATTTGCACCCAAACAACCTTCAGCCCTGCAGCGCCCTCAACAAGCCCCAGTGCGGGGCTTTAAAGGGGCACATGATGCCAACCAAAACTGATTGATAGCTCTCACTGGAGGCTTCTTCACATGCTTGTTTGGGGACCCAGCAGGGTTGCTTGGAGGCAGTGGAGGTCAGGGCGATGACTCCCACGAGGGGAGGCTGCTGGGGCTGTTGCTCAGCATCTCCAGCCCTTTGAGGCATCAGCCAACGAGGACACCTTGGGGGGCTGTCGGGCTCTGACTGCTCATCTCAGCCACAAAATGCCAGCCCAGGGTCAGGGGAGAGTGACTTCCCCCGCCTGCTGCAGCATCCAAATCACTGGCCTGGGAAAACATGAGCTCAGCCTGGGTCCAGGCTTCAGCCTCCTCTTCCTCAGCTCAGAATCACCCTAAGGAAATACCCTAAGGCTGCTGTCTGGAGATAAGGGCATTGGCACCCTACCCTGAATGTAGAAAGCCTACTTAGAAACGTCCGTGCCTGTAGAGCTATTGGGAGCCAAATTCACTGACCCCCAGGCTCCAGGAAGCACAAATGTTTCCAGCACAGAGGCAGCCCTGACCCTTGCCGAGACCAGGCTCCTTGCCCAGGGTGCCCAAAAGGACACCAAGCATCACACAGGAGAGCTCACAGAGGTCTCTCAAGATGTGTTTATTGCCAGGATGTTCTCGCTGCTGCTGGAAGATGCACAGAAGCTCGTGCTTGTGGATTATAATTTTGCTCATGGCTGATTTTCCTATGCTAATGGTTACAGTCTTCAATTACACATCAGGTTTTCTCCGTCGCTATTTATACCCAGTATTGAACTGATCATGGTGGGTATCCTAGATGGGTCCACGCTCTTCTCCCAGCTTGCCCGATTTCATCCATACTCCTTGCTCCAGTCCCATCCTCTCCACTTCAAGGCTCTTCTCCTGCCTGCGAAGTCTCACAGGCCATTGCCCCTTCATGGCTGCTGCTGCCCCGGGACCCCATACCCCATCCTCCCCACTGCTCCCTCCCCACAGACCACTCTGCTGCCTGGTCCTGTGTCACAGGGTGAGCATCACCCTCAGGGAGCAGCGATACCCTGTGCTGGAGCTCCTCTCCAGGACCAGCCCTGCGCCTCTCAGCCCTCCAGCCCACCCTGCCCCGGGGCCACACCCGGGGTCCGCACCCCAAGGATGCCCTCCCTGCCACAGCCTGTCACCCATCACAAAAGTGATCTGGCAGATAGGACCTGGCTTTTTGCCAGGGGGGAGACCTGCACTGGCCGAGACCCAAGATGGGGACAGGGACATAGCACATGGTTGGCAGCAGGCATCGGGGGGACAGAGAGATGTCCTCCCCTTCGCAGCTGTGGCTTGCTGATAGAGCAGCTTAGCCACAGCACCTATCTCCATCCTCGCATCTCTCTGCAAATCACCCTCCTATCAATCGAAGCTGGCAATGTAAAGCGGCTGTTAAGGACTGCTCATTTGTCTCTGTTTAAAACATATCCGTACTCAAATGATTCATAACCACCCTGAAGGCTAGCGCATGCTGGCACCCTCCTTTCCCCACCGTCCTGTTTATTTTATCCACCGTCTGCCTGCCTGCAGCTCAGGGCTATTTCCACATTGCTTACTGTGGCCTGATTCTCCTGGGGATTCACTGGGCTCTTCTACAGTTCAGATGTTTAATTCATTTGCCAATGATCTGTTCTCTCTTTAAAAATGAAGTTATTTTGTGAAGATGACACCTTTCTAGCTTACTTTTCCAAAGCCTAAGTTTCCAAACATAGCCTGTATGTATCAGCAGTAAGCTGATCTCCTGGTCCAGCAAATAAGTGGATCGCTCTCTTCCCACTCTGGCCAATGTCTGCAGACTCAGACAAACTTCAAGGTGTTAAATTACTAACCAGGTCAATAGGTGCAATCCAAAACAAATGCTGAGCCCCTCTTTCATATTTGTTATTGCCAAAGAAACTGAATCCTCAGGTGGAGATGTGCCCTCAGTCCCAGGGGGACAGGAGTGTGCAGAGGATGGTGCTATATTTTCTTACATATTGTATGGAAAGAGATGCTACAAAATGATGTCACATTTTCTTTTCCATGGCCCTGTCAAGTCCCAACCATGCCTTGCTGAGGGACCCTTTGGGTTGCTCCTGCCTTTGCTGTATGGATGCTTTCCCTCTCTTCCTGGCCCGTTTCTCTTTCCTGCCCACGTCACCACTGGACCCAGATCAGCCCTTCCTGGGACAGGGCTCAGGCTGCAGCTTGCACCCGTCCGGAGGCGTAGCACATGGCAGCAGGTGGCTCTGCTTTGGGTGAGCAGCACCGGTGGTCCCACGCAGGCTGAGCGAGGACATCCCACTCACGGTGCTTCCCTCCCAGTGTGTCCGTGCTGCATGGGGATGAGCCCCAGCAGCCTCCGTCTCACCCTGCCTTGCCACCTTGGAGGTCGCAGGGAGATGGGAGGATTTGCAGAGAAACCTTCACCCAGCTCAGGAGCAGCACCAGCGTGGCTGCCACAAGTGGCATCGTGTCTCTGAGCAGGCACACACGTGCCCCAGGCCAATTTTTCATGCCAACAGTTGAGTTTCCAGATATAGAGCTTGGGGACAAATCCTGTGACCGACCCTGGTTTTCAAATAATACCTGAAGTGTTCGTTTAAGTGAGGCACGCAAAAACCACTGGGGACGAGTGGAGCCTTCCCTTCCAGGCTGAGCAAAGCATTTGGGCTGGTTTGCTGCCTTTTTCACTTGACAGAGAAGCAGCAACAGAAAGACAATTTGGAGGAAATCTATAATGGACTTTTTTTTTCCCCTCTCTAATGCTGTGGTTTGGCCCTCCAACTGGAAAAGTCAATCATTTGCCCATCTCTAATTCTACAGATAGAGAAATACTGGCTGAAGACCTTGCCTGAAATTACCCCCTGAAAGCAGCAGAAGAGCTGCATCCGGCAAGTGGTGCCTGCCAGTGTCCGGCTTGGGTACAGGGCTTTAGAAAATAGGCAGAAAAGAGCCAAAATTTGCCTGATTCAGAGACCATGGGAGCTGGAGAACAATGCCAAGCATGGATATTAAATGGAGGGAGGGTGATGAAGGTTTAAGAGAGACTTGGGGAAGGGACACAGTGTATCAGTGTTCAGGGTCTAACACTGATGGGGACAGGGTGGCACCAGGGGCACCCAGCAGGGAGAGCGGGGGGCAGGAATGGCAGAGCTTCAGGCTGCCCGTTGAGATCAAGGATGCTCCTGGGAAGCTGCAAGCACATCCCATCCCATGCAGAGGGGCCATGAAAGGGGCAGCCAAACCACAGGGGGCTGAAGTGCCCACATCTGTGTCGCGGGGCCATTCCCTAGAGCCCGCAGGCTGCTCTGCCGCAGGCTGCTAGGCCAGGCAGGACTGGCCCCTTTGGGGCTTGCTCCAGCCAGCTTGCAGGTGGCAGAGGGGGATTTTAATGGGCAAGTTTTTGCCAAGCGCTTGGTCACCTCTCCACAAGTGATGGCGACGTCTGCAGGCTGGGCCGAGGGCAGGGAGGGGTTGGGTACCATGCAAAAGCAGGCATCTGCTGTACAAATTCACTGTGGTGGAGCTGCAGCAAATTGCTCATTCTTTAATAATGGTGTTTATTACCTGCCTCTGATGGTGGTTGAGGGAGCCAAAGTGAAGTGGATTCAGCTCCCCAAAGCTTTAGCTCTGCCAGCCATTTTCATGACACAAGAAACTTTTGCCAGAGAAATGCAGTCACTACATTTTGTCTTGGGTAATTCCTTCTCCTGACAGCCTACAAAGTAACCAGCAATTATCCCCCAGAGACCAAGGCTTTTTTTTCCTTGTGCGTTGCAGGCAGGCTCAGACCCCGCTCCTCTGGTTATCCCTGGTGTTTACATAGTGCTACCTTCCTCCTGGGAAAAAGGTTTCTACTGGTGGCAGACCCCGAGCTCATGAAAAGGGAATTTATTTTTTTCAGAAGCAAAGCAGGCAGCCCAGTAAAGTGGGTTTGGGGAGAGCAGCACAGCTATTGTGAAACCCGCAGCAGCTTCGGAGAAGGAATTATAAACAGGCACTGGGCAGAGACAGAAAGCGCTGCCCTTTGAAACTCCTGAAGGTTCGGCTCTCCCCTCAGACACAAGCCGGGAGGGCGTCCGCAGGACTATAGGGAGACGGTGCTGTTCAGGGCAGTCGGTTCCTTGGCACAATTCACGGCGCTGGCAATAGCCGTCTCGACCGAAGTCGCCGGACCATTCCCCTGCCCGGGTACATCCCAAGGATGCGCACCTGGGGTGGCCGGCGGCGGGGTGGCTCCCGCCGGCTGCTGAAGCTGCTCAGCAGAAGGAAAACAACCCCCAAACTTCAGCCGGCGGCTGAGGTGCCTCCCAGGGAGGGAGCCCCGATGGCCGCCTGGGTCCAAGGAGCCATTGCAGTTGCTCTGACATATCCGGCCTCCGAAACTTTTGCCGAAATGCTTACATTTGGCCCACCCCAGAGCCTCCGATCAGGTAATTTTGTCCTGCTTTCTCCGGGCTGCAGCCTTTCGTCTTTACAGCCCCCGACACGTTTTCTGCCCCCCGCCCCGGGGCCAACCCGAGCTCGGCGCCGGGCTGGCTTCCCCCGGGGACCTGCTGCCACCCCGCGGGAACAGCCCGGGGACGAGCGCCCGGACCCCCCAGGAGAGCCACCCGCCCGCCTCCGAGCGGGGCTGCCCCCATCCCGGAGCGGAGCGCGGGTCCTTACCTGCGTGTCGAGGAAGGGCTCACCCGCCAACTTGGAGCGGCGGCGGCAGAAGCGGAGCGGCGGCGGGCATGGCCGTGGCCGGCGGCGGCTCTCGGCGGCGGGGCACGCCGCGGCCCGCCGCCCGGGTGGGCGTCCGGCGGCCCTGCGGCGGGCCCGGCCGCGGGCTGCCGGGGAGCGGCGGGGAGCGGCGCGGCGGAGCCCCAGCCGGTGCCGGGGTGTGCGGCAGCGCACCAGGCTCGGCACGGGGCTGTGCGGCAGCGGCGAAGCCCTCTAGCTGCAGTGAAGCCGTACTTCACGTTCGCGCCCAGAGACCCCGCGCCCGCTCGCTGCCTCCCCTCGCTCTGGCACGCTGGCTCTGCTGCCACCGGCTCCTAAGGCTCGCTAATGAGAGCTGCGCGTCGCCGCCGCTCCCCGGCGCCCGACATGATTTCTTCTCCCGCTGGGTTGGGTAACACGGCGGAAACTCTCTCCTTTCTCTTCTGCTCCCTCCGCTGCCCGGGGCACAGCCCTTCCCGCTGCCCCAGCCAGGGAAAGACCCAGTGCCGGCAAGCAGAGTTTGAAGGAAAAGGGTCAAGGAGATTTCTTCCCGCCGGAGCCCGTGCGGAGGGGTCGGGCAGCCCGGCCTGGGTGCTGCATCCCAGGGGCAGGCAGCTCGCTCGCTGGCTCAGCCAGGTATTTTTCTGCCCCGCTCCGCGAGGACGCGGGTGCGATGTTGATTTGCCTCACACACACCTGGGCATCGCTCCCATTGGTGGAGTTAATCCGGATTTGCACCAGCACAGCGGGAGTCGACACCGCAACCCCCGCAGTCCATCCTTCCTGCACCGCCCCCCCCAGCCCAGGTAATGCCCCGGGGAGCCTGTGCTGCTCCCCCACACTCCGGCAGCTCCCCAGGTCCTGCACTGTCTCCCCGCTTGCTCCTAACCTCTCCAAGTACCCCCCCCAGCAGCTCCCCCAGCTCAGGAGCACCCAGTACGGGGACGACTGTGAGCAGATGCACACACGGCTGAAGCCTGGTCCAGCCAGGGGGACCTGCTGGAGCACGGACGAGAGCTGCCTGCCTTCGCCCATCCCCAGTGCTGCTCTTCCAGGAGCAGACCTTGCCGGCCAGACCCAGGTGTGACCCACAGCCACCCGTGCCCACCATCCACACTACCCAGCAGTCACCCCTCACAGCCCGCAGCCCTCAGGACCACACTGTGGCTTCTCAGCACAACACACATTTCTGGAGGTCCAGGCTGGTCTCGCAACACCTCCCAGCTTCTTCCAGGTGCTGAACTGATGGGTGACGGGTTATGTGCCGGGGCAGGCCAGTCCTGAGGTCCCATTCCCGGAGGGGCTGGGGCTCTGGCTAGGAGAGGAGATGGCAGGGCAGCCTCCCCTCTGCTCTGGCTCCCAGAGGGGTGCACATCTTTCCAGTAGCAGCAGTGAGATCCTTTTGCAAAACCAAAGGTGCTGGATTATGTGGGCTAATGACGGACCAAAGCACCTGCCTTCCCCAAAGAACCAGTGACAGCTGGCCACCTTTCCCTCCCTGGGGGGGATCCACGTGTCCCGCTGGTGGCATCCCCCAGCAGGTCTGGGAAGGATGTGAGCCCAAAATGCCAGCCCCAGGCTGGAGGCCTCAGCTGGGAGGCTGTCTTCCAGGATGTCAGCCGGAGCACAGAGCTGCTGCTATGAACAGAGTGATCCCCAGGGAAAAGGTGTCCCTGTTGGCCAGACCCAGCCAGCATAGCTTAAGAGGGGGTCTGAGAAGGCAATAGTCCATCCCCACGTCCCTAGGGAGTGGGACAGACAGGAAAGGGCTTGCGATGCAGCAAAGGATGTTTGGCATCTCCATCATCTGAGGTCTCTCGGTCCAGGTTAGAGGCATCCTTTGGAAATGACCTCAGCATGTGACACTCTGCCTTGGGGCAGAGGGTCGGAGTAGACAACTTGCAGTGGCTCCTTCCACTCCAGCGGCTCCAACTCAGCCAAACTCCCAGCAGGTGTGGAGCAAAGCCCTGGCCATGCACAGCCCAGGACTTTGGGGTGTTTGCAAGCAGGGCCCAGGTCCCCAGTCCTGTGTAGGTGTGGGGTGAGCTGCAGCCCTGTGAGGAAGCAGGGGATGCAGTGGGACTTACTGTTGCATGGCTGGGAACAAGGAGGTTTCATGGCAATCCCCTTCCCCGGGTGAAAGTCCCTGTAAGGGTGCTGTTCGTGTCCCTGGGAGCCCGTGGGGATGTGGTCAGCTGGAGCGCAGCCTGCCACTGGCTGCCCACTTTCCCGGTCCTGTTGTTTGCCTCAGTTATCAGACCCTGTGCAGCCCTGTCCAGCCAGCATGAGCTAATTAAAGGCAAACAAAGAGGGCCTCATCACACATGGACAGCCTTTTGGCAAGGCTGGAGGGGCTGTGGAGGTGAAGGGAAGTGAGATATGGGCTTGAAATCCCTTCCCTCTGTGCCATGGGGAAGCCTGAAGTTAAAACTCGGTCGCTGGATGAAGCATCTTCATCCATGGCTTGCCAAGGCCCAGAGAGCTGCCTTGGCTTTACACCATGCCAAGGTGCCAAGGCACCCAGCAGAAGGTGAGTGGGCAAGCAGGGACGATGGCTGACAGAGGCAGCACTGCCACCGCGGTATGCGTGGCCACCTTGGCCACAGCTGCTCCTGCACAGTCCCCATCAGCTGCTTTTGTCAGCCTGGGGCGGCTGCTTCGTCCTTCACCGGGGCCACACACATCACTGGATTAACACGCAGGCACTGCGATTGCCCGGCGGGGTGGGGGATTAGCCCTTACCAACTTTTATATATACACTGCTTAGCGGCAGAGCTGCAGCACTGTTTCTCCTGCTTTAACAAAGATAAGGCGACATTAGCATCCCAAATCAAAGTCTCTCCAACCTCGGGCGGCTCTGAGAGAAATGTATGCATGCACAGATATTATATGTACATGCTAGTGCTTATGGAGGTATGGTGAAAACCAGCCTAAGCAATTTGGTTTGGGGCTTTGCTTTTATAACTGCAGCCATTCAGTCCAGATTAGAGAGGGGCAGTGTCTCTGGGAGGTGACACGAGGCAAAAGGGCTGTGTGACCTAGAAGAGTCAGTCAGAGATGAACTACCTCCGGGGCACTGAGGATAAGCTGCCGGTTGGAAACTTTCCTGCCCAGAGAAGGAAAAGGGACAGGCTCCGACGGGAGTGCAGCAAAATGCACAGAGCCTCCCGCTCCACTGAAATGTCTTGTTGTATTTATGCATCTGCTGGGATGAATGAAAGGAAAATGGATATCGAAATGGCCCTTTGCTCTCAGCTGGAAGAGAGACCTCTGGCAAGAGCCCATCCAGCAGAAGGAAATGAGATCTCATTACATTAAATATTAGCTGAGGCACTATCACATTGGACTTGTTATACCAGCTAAATGATGCCCCTCTTCAAAAAATAATTAGAAAAAATGTTGCCACAGACATAAAATACGTGAGGAAAAGGCTGTGCTTGTGTTTCGGGGCTGCCTCGCACGGGAAGGTGGGGTTTTGTTTTTCATTATGTTCTCGCAAACATTAAAACCACCCTGCCAATATGTCCTGAGCTTCACATGCTTCATCTAACTACAGACATAGCAACAGATAAATATGCCACGACAAATTTGGTAACATTACTTTATTGACAGCCAAAAAAACCCCAGATCACTCGAGACTGAAAGCCTGAACTCCTGCCAAACAGTTGCAAGCAGAGAGCTGAGATGAAAGATTTCGTACCAGAAAGGGACAGAAACTACTGAAACTCCCAATAACTGGAAGGCCTCTGCGAAGGTGAGGACTCAGCTGCAGAGCATCCTCAAAGAAGCAGAAACAGAAAGCAGAGACATGATGTAAGGGGAAAAAATCACACTTGAGACAACTGGACATTGCCGCTCAGGCGGCTGCATCAGTGGGACTAGAGGACATTAGGCAGGACCTGCTCATCAGGGGCACTCGGTGCCCCTTGCGCCGGCAAAATAAGTGGGGGGATTTGAAGTACCTATTTATGATGACTGGAGGGACCACTGAACAGATTAAAGTTATATTTGCAGCTATTAAAAATGATCAGATTAGTGAAATCTAGAGATGAGAGAGAAGCTTCAGAGGGATCAGCCAAAGCTAATTAATTGGGCAGCGTGATGGGAGAGGAAATTAAGCACGGACAAGGAGAAGGTAAAGCATATTGGAAGGAACAACTTCAACGCTTCATAATCACTAGTGATTTCTAAATTAACTGGAAGCATGAAGGGAAAAAAAAGATGTGGGTGTATCTGTGGACAATAGAGTGAAAACCATCTGGTTAATGTACAGTGGTGAGGAAAAAAAAGCCCCCACATGCTGTCAGATTGCTTTCATAGAGGGATACAGAAAATAATAAAAATATTACAGTACCGTGTTGGTAGTGACTCAGCTGTTACGGATAAGTTGAGGTTTTTCAATTAAAAGACAGATTCAGATCATTTGTTGTGAAAAATACAGTTAAAAAAAAGAAGTCTTCTGTAAAAGTGAAGTGCCGAGCCCTGGAGCGCAGCATGAACTTTTTAAGCATTTAGGAGGAAATCTGCCTGTTTAGGAGGCAGCAATAAGCAAGGTGTAAGCTGCAGGTCCCTTACAAAACATAGCACCCAGCATCAGATTTTGTCATGCGTTTGATATGATTAGCACCTGATAACACAGATGTCTTCAACTTCCTGCGTAGTTAAAGCTCCTGAGAAGCCTGTGTCTGTGATATATTTGAATAGCATCCTTCTGGGATTAGTGTCATTTTCTTCCCTCTCAGTAAATGTTGGCTTCTGAGGAGGCTGAACACTAAAACGCTTCAGTGCAGAAAAATCCAGAGGGAAATCCCTTCTTACCCCCGCCTTGCCCCCCATCGCCCACGACCCTGAGAGTGTCTTGTGCAGCCATGCCGAAACAGATCCCTCTTCTTCCTAGCCCTTGTCAGCAGTGCTGGAGCAGTATTCAGGCTGCCCA
Source organism: Haliaeetus albicilla (assembly GCF_947461875.1). Lineage (NCBI taxonomy): Eukaryota > Metazoa > Chordata > Aves > Accipitriformes > Accipitridae > Haliaeetus > Haliaeetus albicilla. Next base: position 26,762,670 of record NC_091487.1, on the reverse strand, counting down.
GTGCCAGGCACTTTTCTTCGGCAGACGATGAACGGGGGAAGGCAGGTGCCTTTGGAAAGCTATTCAGAGCATCTGAATTCTGCGGTAATTAAGCTCTCAGTTGATGTGCTGTGAAGACCCATTCAGTGGGACCTTTTTCTTGGTTCAGCTAGGGAGCCTTGTTGGTTGCCTGAAGTATGTGGCAGCATCTCCAGCTCCTCACAGCGTAGTAAACTCCAGTCTCTTGGATGCCCATCCCACTTGGGATGACAGGACATGGAGGTCATTATGGAAAAGGGCAAGTCCTCATGAGAGCAAGAGTCCTCCATGAATTCCAAATGTCCCCTTCAGGGCTGTGGCTCCTGGACCAGAACCAGCTGAGGTGTAGGCTGGGTGAACGGCCAAGCGGTGTGGGATGTACAAGGATGTGAAGAGGGGCAAGGAGGGAGAAGGGGGTGGTGTGTATGGGTGCATGCACATCACGTAGGGGATGTGTTCAGGCAAATAGCTGACATCTGGAGGACGAGCGGGATAGGAAAGGGAACCCTGTGTGCTGTCTAGCTGCTTTGCATCGCTCTGGCAAAGCAAAGCAGCTCTAAACCCAGAATAGCTGGTCCATATGCTTTGGCTGCTTTCTCCCGCAGCCAGAGCCTTGTGGTAAATCTGGCTATGAAACACAACAGTCTCTTAAAAAAACAAAGCTGAGCTGGTGGGACTACCTGTCTACCATGGATAACCTTGGTATGGTCCTTCCGGCCTGATGTGCTGTGATTCTGCAACCATGTAGTGTTTGGATGGTGTCACTGAATGTCAGAGCTGAGATTGGTGTTGAAGGTAAAACTCCGAGTTATGAAGAAAATCAAGGGGGAAAAGCCACACAACCCCAAACCTATACTCCCATGTAGTCTGTACCAAAAAAAGCTCAGTGAACTTCAGCTGTAAAAAATGTAGATGTATTTGGGCCAGGGCAGAATGCTTGAGACCTGTCTGTGCACTTCTGCATCCTATTATGTTGAATTTAGGGCATAAACTCAAGACTTCACTGTGACATAATTCTTCCCAGGAATAGAAGTCTGTGACACGTGCTTGCCTGGCAAACCTTGCCCAGCTCCAGTCAGGATGGAAGTGAGGTCAATGGCTGATGGACGTGATTCAGCCTTCCTGCTACCAGCGCTGGTTCTGCTGCTGGTACAGACTGCAGCCACTAGTCCCCAGGGCCTTGGAGGGCAAGGATTGTGCCATGTTTTGAGAGGAGATGACAGAGAGTGAATTCCCCATGTCCCACAGCTGGCTTTGAGCCAACAGGGTTCAATCCTGTAATCCCACAAGGGCCTGATCTGCGATGCTTGACTTCCTCAAAGGTTCATCTGCTTTCTTTCCTCTTCCCTCTCATTTTTCAGGGTTGTCCTACTCTGCCCAAAAAGACCGTGTCGAGCGAGGATGTGTCACAGCCTGTGCACATGGGGACATGGGCAGCCACAGTGGCTGGGGGCTCTCAGGCTGCCGCCATGCTGCGATGTGGCTGCGAAGGGTTTAAGTCCAACCCCAGCAAAGACAGCAACTACCTGCAGTGGCAGTCACCTGCTTGAAAGCAGGTTCCCCACTGACTAATTGCTGAATAAAGCATCTTTAGAGGCTGGCAGACTGAGCCCTGGGGACCTCTTCACTCAGCTATTGGCAGGAGGCAAAGTCTCTGGAAACAAAGCTTTACAAGGCTGCCGAAGCCCGAGATGAAAGGCGGGCGGCAGGTTTAAGAAGAAGATATCAAGGCTCATCTGTGTAAGCACCACAGGGACCTTCCCCATCTGTGCTCGGCCCCTTGCTGGCTGAGAGGAGGGGCAGCGGTGGGTTGCATCCCTGTCTGCAGGATCCTGCAGCCTCCTGCAGACCCTCCAGCATCCCCTTGCCCTCTCCTGAGGGCTTGTGCTCGGCTCGCGGGCAGCTGTGTCCATGGGGCAACCTCCACTTCACAGCTGGGATGGGGAGTGGACCTTGCACTGGGGGAGCCTCCCGTTGCAAACCCCTGTGCACACAGACCTTGGGGCTTTTCCTTTTTTCCTCCTTCCTGGTATTAAGCCTCTGGGAAACTGGTTGTGAGCATTTTAAAGAAATTCAGCTTGGCAAACAGGAACAGAAGGGCTTTGCCCCCCAAACACTTAAAAAATATTGAAATTCACTTGAATAAGCAAAAAAATGGCTGAACTGTCATGCATGAGGCACATGAATCATCTTCGGGGAGGAAAGCGATCCTGGCGATGTCTGGGCTTGAAGTAACAGTAGTTAACATTATAATGACTCATACCACATATGCGTCACATCGTTTTTCATTAGGAGCAGCATTCTGGTGTCCTGTGACTAACTGAAAGCTGAAATTGTGGTCCTAAAGCCTTGGGCCAGGGACTTGTCTCGCCCATATGCTCTGGCTGAGTGCCAAAGGCATTATCAGCTGTCAAATATTAAATAATAATAATAATAATTCTCAGATCAAACAGTTCATTCAAATGACAAAATGAGATGGGTTTTGGAGCTGCCGTCCCCAGGGAGTGCCGTGGTTTTAATAGGGAGAAAATGGATAAATTGAGGGCAGGCACCTCCAGAGAGGCCCTTCTTCTACTCTCAGCTCATTAATGTCAAACTAGGCTCTGCAGTCCATTTCTGATCTTCAGACAAGGTCAAAATTTCCATTTTTGTCTCTCCACAGAAAGACCTTGGATTCCTTTTCAGTAACCCAATGGCCCCCTCAGCATCCTCCCAACAAATCTTTTGATCTGTGTAAATCCCTGCTAGCAAGCCACGGATGTCAGCTCCTGCAGCCCGAGTCACTCAATCAGCATCACCCAGGCCGGTCTGTGTCCCACCAAGCCTCTTGGTTTGCCCATACTTGACAGGGACCGGGGTTGGCCCTGACCCTTCACCCTGCAAAACAGGGGGCTGGAGGCTGGAGGAGTTTGGGGTGACAGAGGTGGAGGGGTAATGGTGGGCAAGAGATGCAATACAAGGATGGATGTGTCAGGGAGGGAGAAATGCAGGGGGAGTCGGGGAATGAATTAGCAGCAACTGATTGAGGACAACCTCAATTTTTTTGAGGGCAGCAGCTGCAGCTTTTGTGGGCTCAGAACATTGTACCTGGCCAGGGGAGGTGGCAAGGCTCTGTGATGATGCCACCTCCCCTGGCCAGGCCAGCCTTCACCAGCATCTAAGCCTTGCTGCTGCCTCGTAAGCTTGGTCAGGCTCTTCTGGGGTTTGCTTTCAGTCTGCTGGTGGGGGATGGAGGGCAGTGAAGCCACCCAGGGCAGTGCGCCCACCCAAGGCAGTGCTCATGCACTATTGCCTCTGCTCCAATGACAAAATGCTCACATTATATAAAAATTTGATGAGTGGCAGGAGGAAATTGCCAGGAAATGGGAGGTGAAGGTGAGGAGACCCCCAGGAACAACCTGTCATAGGGAAAAATAGGAGAGATGTGGCTCTGGGATGCCAGCCAAGGATGTCCTGAGCTGCCAGGGGGATGGTTTCAGGCTCCTACGCCACAGCTATGTTCTGGTGGTAGCATAACTCCGCTTCCCAGAGGAACACCGCAGGCTTTGGGGCACAATCGATGTTACTTGTTGGCCATGGTTGACTTGTTTCGGTGCTGGTAGAGCTACTGCACCCATTTGGGGCTAGAGCACTCCGTGGGGGATTGCAATGAGCAGTCCCTAAAGCGACTGCTGGAGCCTGCAGAAGGTCACAGGCTGGGTACCACAAGAGGTTGTACAAACACCGCTGCGTGGCTGGGAAACACCCCTCCTGTTCAGACCTGCCTTGTGATAAGGGTATGGAGAGCTTGGTCCATGAGATGGGTGGGAAGCCCTGGTGCGGAGCAGCGGCAGATGTGCTTATAGCAAGAGCGACTTCCTACAGACATCTGTGGAGTCTCATGTTGTCAGGGCAATGGCTCCTCCAGGCTCTGGGCCCTGCTAAAGCTTGTGCCATCAGCTTAAAGCCGGTCTTCATAACCAAATTATCCTTTAGCATAATGACAGCCTTAGACCTGGGTGCGAGCAGAGTAGCTGAGGGATATGCTGGAGTTACCGTATCAAACTGCAGGAAGAGAAAAAACACAATCTGGAAGATATCTGTGGTGCTAAAACCACTTTACCCCCCTCCTATCTGAATAATACAGACCAGCCAAACAGATTTTTATCAAACTTTGCAAAATATACCACCTATGGGCTGAAGGAAGCACAAGAAAAATGCATCTCAAAGGGTAGTATTTGTACAGAAAGTGATGAACTACCAAAAATAAGTGCTTATAATTGAAGCTCCCTGTTGATCATTGCAGCAGGACAAGGACAGTGCTCTCCCCGCTGAAGAGCAAGCCCTATCATGGGTGGCACTGATGCACCATCTGAAATCCATAGCAGGCCAATAATCATTCACATCAGCTGATGAAATACCTTATAGTGGCTAGATTAACAGGAGGAAGAGTCTTGCAAACCTTGGGAGGTGAGACTGCCTGGAGATACAGATAAAAATACAATAGCAGTGGGGTTCAGAGGGAAAACAGCAGTCGTATAAATTGCCCATTCAGCTTTGCCTCTCTAACCCCAGGACGACCCCTGAGCTGGACCTGTGACAAGGACAGCATCTGCAACCATTTTGGTACCCACTGACTCAGACTAGCTCCGAGGTACTTTCACAAGCAGGTGGGCCATGGTGGGGAGCTTTAATGTAAGGAGAAGTAGCCAATATATTTGGGTTTTTTTGTGGATGCTTGGCTGTAACAACCAACTGTGCATGAAGTCTGTGCAGCTGCTTGTTTTTTATTTGGGTCCCTTCTCAGGGTCATAGATTTAGCTGTACCAATAACTGCCTCAACCTCAGACTGGAGATATTTATAAACAGGAAATTATTTCAAGTGTTGAGCGTGCCAGGCTATGACATAAATGGTAATAGTTTGGAGGGACTGTGCCATAATCAGTTGACTTAAGACACTGTTATCTGTGAGACAGTTAAAGATCCAAACTCAAAAGCAAATTTCTAAAAGGTGAGAATACAAAATAAAAAAATGTTTTACAAGACCCTCTGGCTCTCCAAAAGCCATCAATGTGTTTCTAACACAGCATGTCAAACCCATCAGCACAAATAGCATCATGGCTTTCCTGAAGGGGCCTGCCTGCCTGCCCTTTTCCTCCAACTCCTTGCACCTGCCAGGAGGGACCTGCACATGCAGCCCTGTGGGCTCAGGGCCACAACGCTGGGCCTGAACAGGTAAGGCCTGAAGACCAAAATGACCACGTAGCTTCCCACATAGCTTCTGGATTGAGGTGTCCCAGCCAGGGTCACCTCATAGCAGCACGTCCAGGACATGTGGTTGGACATTATTCCCAACTGCAGCATCTCTCAGCTGTATGAAGGTGCCCTATTTTTAAAAACAAGCTATTGCTCCAGACTGATGCGACAACTTTGCAAAGTTGCTCTCACCAGGCTCTTCACAGCCAGATATCACTCCCCTGCACTGCATGCCACAGCAGCGTGCTTTCGAAGCGTGGGGGTGCTGCAGCAGCTCTGCCAGCCCTGGAAACCGGGGAGGTGGGTACCAAAGAGCATTCTGTTTGTTTTCCCCCAGTTGCACAATTTGCCCAGGCTTTACCCTGATTTACTGCACCCTCTGATGACCTTGCAAGAGCAGTAAACATCCACATGGCCATTTGGTTCAATTATTGTAATTCCCTCTCCACAGGGCTTCTCCATCGTGCCTTGCAGGTTGTTCTGGAACCAGCAACACGCTGACTTGCTGGTTGGAGCTGCATTTATTGTGTATCTTCACTTCAGCTGCCTTTAAAGCACTGAATTGACCGACTTCGCCTCACCAGTGCTTAAAGCCTTCACCAATGTTTATTGTGGATGTCCTAAAGTCCTGTTCTCCATCCACACAGGAAATGCCTGTCAAATCTTCTTGTCAAACGTCTGTCCGCACCTTAGCCTACTCTGTTCCTTCAGCAGTGCTACTATGGAGCAAAAAGGTCTGGGCCTGGAAGGTGCTGCACCATTAGTATTATTCTTGTTTCTCACCTGGCTGCAATGTGGACTTCAGTAAATACCATCTTCTAACAGTGGACATGCCAGTGACAGGCAATACGCTGGCAGCAGGTATTGCATGGACATGAAAGAGGGAAATGTGGGGTGCATACCTAGGATGCTGCACATAATGGCACAAAGCCAGCCACAGGAGCAGTGCCTTCAGGAGACCTCGAAGCTAAAGTGGTTGGGAGATCAGGAAGGTCAATCAGAAGCTAAGTAGAAAAGAGAGGAAGGATAAAGTTAGGGAGATGAGGATGAGAAGATTAAACCTGATTCAAGAAGAAGCCAACAGAGAGAAAGACATCGATGCCACATCATGGTGACAGAAGCAGGTGCCCTTGGGCATGGGCTGAAGGAGGCAGGGATAAAGGACATGACTTTGACCAGCGCCTGGGTTAGAGCTAGTGTTGTCCATACAGTGGAGCAAGCCAGACCCTAGGGAAGCCAGGCACGATAGATCGAGCAGTCTTGGACATGGGCTGGGTGTGCAGGGCGAGGGATGGAGGCTGGATGAAGGTGCCCATACGAGCTTCAAGCTTGGGTCACAGGGAAAGGAGCATCACAGGAACAATGTCTCTTCGCTGGTACGGTAGGTTTTTAGCATTCTCCTCGCCATTCCTTTTTTCCCTCCTGCTCTGCACCAACTTCCTTTAATTTGCTCATTAAAGGGAGCTGGGTTATTACAACAAATTGTGGCATTTTCTCTTTAAACCTGTGAAAAAGCTAGAGCCCTGAAATTGCCCTGAACACTAATGGGTACAATCCTGGCTCAACCGCATTATTGGCAAGCTTCTCACTGACTCCTGCAGAGCCAAGATTTCACCTCAGATGGAGGCTATCTTTCAATTAAAGGTATTACTCTTAATATTCATTAAAATTCTGTTTAATCCAGGCTCTACAAGGGGCAAACCCTGAAATTCATTAAGAGTTGTATAAAAAGCCAGCACGAAGGACCACAGTCAGGAAAAGTGCCTCATTGCAGAGGCTGAGGAATGCCACCAATTTAAGGCCAGGCCTGAGGAGTGGGACAACCTGGTGCTGGAGCCCACTGAGAACACAAGCTCCCAGGGTGTGAGGGGCTGTGGAGCTGGTGGGGCCCCCTCCAGCTCCCCGTGGCTTCGCTCCCATAGCTCCTCACCTTTTCGAAGGGTCCCAGTGCTGAGGCAGAGAAGGGCAGGCGGAGGCAGCATGGAGCTACAGCTGCTGTGAAGTGCCTAGCTAATGCTCTTGCTTCACCCTCTCTCCTTCCTCAGCCTCCTTCACGTACCCACCCAGACATGGCCTCGCTCTTGTCTGCAAGTGCTTCCCGCGCCTGCCGTCCCCAGCAGCTCAGCCCACAGCCCTGCTGCAGTCGCAGGGCAGTCTGGTCCCCATGACCCTGCAGGATGATCCTTGCCATCCCAGCCTATTTTGTGTCCATCCACCACCCCCTGAAGCGTCTCCCCAGAAAAGAGTCTGAGGAGCTCAGCCATCAGTGGGGAGTAGCTGCCGCCTGTCCTGCACGGGGGGAGAAGCCCACAGCTCCGATCAGCTGGGGGTCCGGTGGTGATCATCCACCCTTCACTGCTTTTGGAGGCTGGGGGTGCAAAGGAGAAAATGCTCTGTGCATGTGAGGAGCTACCCCAGCTCCTTACCAGCTGTGGGGGCTGTCACAGGTGTCCCTCCCGAGGACCTCAGCTGCATCCCTGACACCGGGATATCACAGCATCTGCCTGGGGAGCTGGGCTGGTGCTCAGCTTCCCGAGACCCCTCCAGGCTGGAAGCACCCCAAAGACTGGATTCAGCTTGCAGGTTGCCAGTGGACCTCACTGCCTGTGTGAAAGGAGGATGAGGGCAGGAGGTAAACGTGGGAGCCATCCTGGGCGGCTGCTGCCCACCTTCCTCCAGCACGCTGCCTGGCTTTAGACAGTGTGCTAAGCAGCCATGTGCAATTCCTTCCCCTTCGCGGCACTTTGGCCTCTGCTTGCGTGCAGGAGGGCACCCAAGATGCCCCAATTCACCCAGAGGCCACCATATTCCTGAAGAAAACCAGCCCCAGTTCTGTGTTTCAGCCAGTGAGACCGTTCCTCCCCACCACAACCTGCACTTCACTGCACACTTGTGCAAAGCCCCACGGGCTGCATCTGATGGGCTTCAAAACCCACTCTCACCAAGGCATTGAGAGAACACCCTAAGAAGTCGCCCAAGGGGTTGCAGTTACCTGCCTGGAGATGCAGCCCCTTCTGGCAGCGAGCAGGCAGCTGGCAGGGAGAGCCGGTGCTCGCAGCCCTGACATTAGCAGCTGGGATAAAAAACCTGCGGGTTGCTGAAAGGAGAAAATGGCTCAGAGGCTGGAAGAGAGAGAAATGAAATGGAAGAAGCTGGCCAGGTGAACTCTGCGAGGACCACGCCACACCGCAGCAGGTGAGGCGGGCGCTTCTGCAGGATGAAGGCTGGGATCAATTCACAGGATTAGAGACACTTGGCCAAAAAGCTAATGAATCACCTCAGCTGGGGAGCTGAACCCCAGATACCATAGTATTTTCTGACCCTCAAAAGCGAATCAAAGTGCCTTGGGTCTGTCCTTTAGGTCACTTTAATTTCAGTGCAGGCATCTAAGATTCTCTGCCTGTATTTGCAGATGCTGTGATTGTGTATGCGTTTTCATGAGGCTTATATAAATAAAAAATATTCTTCATCAAATAAGTATCAGTGCATTTTTCACAGGCTGCAGCTTTAGGTGGTTGCTCGACCTCTGTGAGAAGCCCTGCTCTACCACGTTAGACAAACAATTTTTCTCTGTCCCTTGTGTTTCTCTGCATCTGTTAATTCCTTTATTTTTATTTCTAAAACTGTCCCATCAGGCTGGATGACTCCTAAATCCCTGTCCTCTCTCTGCATTCTGCAACCCAGATTTAACCCTACAAGCACCACTGCTGCCTGAAGCCAGAAGGCAGGCTGCCAACAGCCCCCGCTCCCTCTCCTCCCAAACATCAGCTGCCTTTCCCAGCCATGAAATATTGCTGGATGAAATACATTAGGTTCCCTTGATCAATAATCCATCAGTACTCCTGAGCACCAGGGAAGCAGCCAGCTTCCGCCTCTTCCAGCTAATTCCCGGAGAACTGTTCTCCTGTCTCCCCTGTTGCCCTGCCAGATCCTTTTTCTCTCCAGCCCTCCCTTGCCCCTCTGTTCTTTCCAAAGTCTGGCACTGTTCTTCCTTATCCTTGTTCTATTTCCCTAAACTGCGCCCATATTTCTCCTACTTCTTGCTCTCTACCTTTTCTCGCTTTCTTCTTCCAGCCTCTCCCCTCTGCTTCCTCCTTACTTCTATCTCTTGGTAAACTGTATACTGTCATTTACAACTGTAATGATGATGAAAGACCCGAGATGTGGAAATAGCAGGCGCCGGTTCCCTCCCTGCCCCTTCCCTCCTCCCCTCACACCCCAGGCATATTTCATTTTTCCAGCTCTCCTGCAGCCAGAGCAGCGGAGCTCCAGCCTGCCGGGGGAGCATCCGCATCATGCCAGCAGATACAAAAGTGATGAAGGATGGCAGAAAGGGCCAGCTCCCCCGGCTAAGCTCCTTCGGGGAGCCGTGATGTTACAGCTGGAGCAAGGTGAGGGCTGGCTCTCAGAGTGCTTTCCACCCAGCCATCGCCAAGTGCTCTGCAGTGATAGGCAAATCGCTTTATCTCTGTGACACAGATGGAGAAGCTGAAACAAATCACTGGGCTCTGTAATGAGTGAGAGGGACACAAGCAGAGTGCCCCCCCTTTATGCTTTGAAGGAAAATATCACTGAAGGGGACTGGCCTCAGGCACCAACCATAGCTGAGCTTGACTCTCCTGGTGGGAACAGTAACATCTTTTTGCTGCCGATCTGGAGTCTGCGGTGTAAAATTCAGCCCAAAGTTTGACACTCCTCCGCCTCCAGCCTGCTGTTGAGGCGGCAGGGGACTGAGTCACAGGGAGCACGTGCAGAGGCTGGACCTTGGCCGCAGCACACAGCATGCCAGGGAAGGCTGAGGGGAGCAGCCCTTTAGGGGGGAAGCCAACAGAGCAGACAAACACGGTGGTGGATATGACCATGGCATGGCAAAGACCATGAGAGACAGGCATAGCCCACATAGCCCCACACAGGAACTCCCACCTTCACCTTACCCAGACGCCAGGGAACAGGTACGTTTATTGGAAGTTGATCCAAGTAGCCCCTGGACAAACCCAGCCCAACATCTCACCTTGGCCATGGCTACAGGTCAGGCCCCACAGAGCCACCAGCCCTGCTCCTGCTCATTCTGTTCGTCCTCGCTTTAAAGGAGTGGTTTTTTACTTGTCTCTCCTTTCAAATGGTTTTTACCTGTCTCTCCTCTTGAAATACCTGTGCCTGTTCCTACATTGCATGTGTCATTCTTGATGATCTCAGTAAATCAAAGCAGGTAGCCAACTGTTGGCTGAACATTAGCCATGCTGGAGATGCTTTTCCAGTGGTATAAGCTGTTTCGATAAGATAATGAGAAATTAGTCAAGCGTTCACGAACAGATGCTCTTCCTTCTGAAGAACACAGAGCTCACTTCATTGTTTGAACAAATCTTTCTACTAAGCCGCTGCTAGCTGCTAAGGTGCTGATTTGATGTGACGCTTACCATTCATCTTCATAACAGTTTCCAAGTTGGGCTCTACAAACTGAGCTCTGCTGTTACCCATGCACTGTTTTGGCTGAGTCAGACGCACCTCCCAGTGAGTGCCTTCAGTGGTTGGAAAGGAAACTTCTTGAGCTGGTCCAGGAGGCCACCACATTCCTCGTTTCAATGCCTTCCCACCGGTCCTCCTGCAACGCCATCTGGCCACTGTGTGCAAGACCCACAAAGCCAGTGGTCACTGTTGTGTTGGCTCTGAGGAGCACATAGGCCATTCCTGTTTTCTTTCCTCTCTGGAAAGCACATGCAGCTCTCTGCAAGGCTGCAGTGTGCCATGCATACAGTGAGTCATCTTCATGGCAGTGGCCGAAGGGTGTGGACACCCTATCAAGGACGGACACCTAGACCCAACATCTCTGGCTATCTCCAGTAATGGAGTGAGCAATTCAGTGTCTTCTCAAGAGGGGCAATTCAAAAAAGCAGGTCACTGCTGGCTCTACCATGCGGTATGGTTTCAGTCAGCCTTGTCCTGGTCTTTGTAGGGAGGAATGAAATAGTGGAAAACTTCTAAGACTTTTTTTTGTATTTCAGGAATCCCTGTGAAAAAAGAGTATATTCCAAAATGACTTGCTTTTCTGGAATGAGAGCAAACACTGGAGTTTGGTGGCTCAGTGGTTTCATTCATAAGGATCAAATTCTCTATAAAAAGTTGATAAATTGATACTTGTGTTTGTCAATCCAAAAGCTACAGCTCTTCACATGGGGTCTGGCTGCACCCAGGCTCTCAGGACCCTTATTTTATATCTGGCAGGTTCTAGCGGTTTATTAACACATTTACTCTTGTCCAGTCTCTTGCTCAAAGCTTTATACATCAAGGGCGACACCACCACAGCACAGACCTGTGCTGCTGGCTCCCTGGGCTCTCATTCCTAGGCTCAGCACAGCTGCGTGCTGCTGAAATTCTGGCCACTTGCAGAGAAGTAGAGCACATCAATGTATAAAAAAGAGGTTATTCTCCTGGATTTACAGTCTCTCCAAAATCTCTATAGCTCTTATGCAATCTTTTTTTTTTTTGTACAAGCATGCAGAATGTATGAACCTATAACCCAACCCATTCTTCTCCTTCAAGGTTGCACACCCAAAGCTCTAGTTATTCAGCCTCACTTGTCTTCCTGGGGTGCTGTATTTATCCCTGGTTGTCTTCTGACTATCAAAACAGATTTGGGTGTGAACTCAGTGATGGGCATCATGGGGCACAGGAAACAATTATAAGGAGCAGAAATAGCCTACATACACAGCGGGAACAGCTCTCTGATTCAGAGCCCTTATTATAGATCAGAGCCCGGAAGATTCAAAGTCCGTATAGACCATCAGAGACTGTGTGGTCTCTGGGTTTCCTCTGAAACATGCCTTGTCAAGTAGAAAAAGATATGTCTGTCATATAATACAATATATTTAACCCTTGCCAGCCTGGGGTGGACCAGTGTAGTAGAAAGAGGGGTGTCTGAAGCTGGGGCTGGGTTAAAGCAGGGCACACTAGCCCAGAAATTTTTACATCTGGATTCTGCAGCAGCAACAGATGACTTGATTAGGATCGGTGATGGAACTCCAGGGCTGATTGGACTAATTGTCTCTCAGCCCTGAAAACGCATCCTCAGCCATTTTCAGAAAATTAAGTTCTGTGTCCATAGGCATCTTCTCACTCACTGATTTCCCTTGTACACTGGTGAAACAGCCTTAATACGCAAAGGGGTTCAATCAGGTAGGACACAACATACTCTGAAAGTCGTTTCTGATCAAAGCCATTGCCCTTCCAAAAGCAGAACCACCCTGAATCCTTGGGAACCCCCTGATGCTGTGAAAATATATGACACCGGGTTGCTCTTACTGCACCGATTCCCCCCCGGCTCAGCAGTGCAGGAGGCAGGGGGGTGCTTTCTTCACCTGCTTTTCTGATTCTGTCTCTATCCTCAGTGCAGGAGCCGTCCCTTCCTGAGACCACTTCCTTGGGGCATGCAGAAGCATTACCTGAATCTGCTTTCTGATGCACGGTTTGCACCAAACCCAGTGCTTCGTGACCAGCCATCATGGTCACTGAAGAAGCAGTGCCTCCTCTGCACTCCCGTTAGAGGACATTGATGTTTGTTGTTTCCTCTCTGCTTGTTGCCGTCAGAGACTTGCACACCTCACTGCCCCAGCCCAGCAACTCATCAATGCCATGATACGTTTGTGAGGCCCATCAAAGCCGTGGGATTAGGGCCTTCACAAGCCACCAGCTTTCTGCTGAATGCACCCCCAACTTTGCTGACAAATCTGCAGCAGCAATGACCCAATTTTGTTTCTCTCTGCCACTCAACCTTAGACAAGAGTGTAGGATTTATTATGCTGGGACTTGTGCTCCTAAGCGTGAGGACGTTGCTGTTATCAGCAGTTGACAGGCCATCAAGAAAACATTGCTGTCAAAGTGACAAGCCAGTGGTTAGCATCTCCCCAAACCCCTGTTTTTGTGTAAACAGCAGGAGGAGTGCAACTCCCAGTCATGAAAACGGGCTCTCCAGGGCCTGAGGGGGAATCATTCCCACACCCCCTGTCCAGGACAGGACCCGGGTCCCAGCCCTGCAGGATCACTGCTGGAGGATGGGCAGTTTCTGAGATGGCTGCTGTGCACTGCCGCAGGTGGGAGGAAGCCCTGGCCGCCTCACCAAAGACTTCTCTGTTTGGTGAGGGGTAAAGATAGTCAGTGTGGTGTGGCTGTCCACCACGTCTGCACCCTATTTTTTGGAAGAACGTGTATTAGGTTTGAATAACCTCTAAGCATGGCAGAGAGGACTTGATATGGAGCATCAGGCCCATGGGCTCCCTAATCTGGGCATTACCCGGGAGTGGCTACTACCCAGAGGTCACAACCATTTTTTATTTTTTTTTTTATTTTATTAAAGCAAATTTTTTCTCATTAAACCTCCTTCTTTAAAATTTAGGACCACAATTCTCGGCATGCCGTTTTCCCTGACGATGTGGGCGCTCTTACACTGTGGCCTCAATTCCTTCGGATGAGGATGCCCCTGCCAGCGGCAGCCGAGAGGCCATCCCACACGCGGCGCTGCCAGGCTGACAAACGGGAGGTCACCCACAGTTATTTTGTGAAGCAACCCACATGCATTATTTAGAGCAAAACCCAGAGTGACGCCTCCCTTGTGTGCTCTTGAGCCGGACTGGTCTAATATGCAATTGTTTGAAATGTCATGTCAGGAGGACCTTTACCAGCAAGCGCTGTGTGCAAAAAAGAGACATTTTGGAAGCATGTATGTGGTTTAGCTCTTTTTAGGGGCTGGTGTCTCAGGGGAGCAGGCTGTCTCCACCACTTTGTGTCTGTTTTCCATGGGCCAAGCCAGTTCACAGCTGTTTGGTTACTTTTGATAATGTATATGGGGTTTCTGTCTGAAATGAAGCCAGTGCACGGGATGTTTCCCTTTGCATTTAAAGTGCTTTTCCACCAGGGGAACTGGCCTGAGGTTTCAAGGTATTGAATCACTCCCTTTCGTTCACAGGTGTTTTTACTCTAATAATGTATCACGAAGCAATGAAAAAAGAAAAAAAGGAGGAGAAAAAAAATGCTGAAATCCATCTCGTGACTTAGCCATGGCCAGATATTAAAGACAGGTTTTAGCACCTTATTCCCTCCTCCCAGAAAATCCTTCATCCCTGTGAGGTGTTTTGGTGAAGTGCCCAGAGGTATTAAAGGACAAGGATGATGCATGACCCTGGGTCCAAATGAGCACCCCTTGTTGAAATTTCATCAGATAAAATCAGAAGCCACCTATTCCCCAAAATTAGATTTTCTACAGCCCGTCGTTTCCATCCAGGCAGTGTCATCAGTGTTAGGCAGGACACAGCATAAGCTCAGCTCTGCTGTAGGCAGGCAGGGGGTGAGCAGGAGCCTGCCTCTTTAATGGGGAAGGAAACCAAATTAATCCCCTTCAGACCCAAAGCCTACTGTCAGAGGAAGGCTGAGAGGTCAGTGAAGAACTGCTCTACATAGTTACATTTTTATTGTATTAATTTCCCTGCTGCTCAGTCAGAGGATTCAAGAGCAAATCCACTTTGCAGCTAACATTTAAATAGAGAAAACCTTTTAGAAAATGGTGGGAACCGGTATCACCACAGCAAAAGTCTGCATCGCCCAGCTTTGCTTTTCCCAGAAACAAGGCTGCCTTTCGAAGGTGGTCTGCTGGTGTTTGCTCTCCTGGTCCCTGAGTGTGACGGGTATGAAATTGAGGTTTCTCTGCTGGGGCCAGCTCCAGGTCACTGCTGAGCATCCTGCAGGTCATTGCCGAGCATCCTGCTGGAGCTGCTGGTCCGGGGCAAAGTTCCTACCCTCCTGCCTTATTTCAAGAGAGCAAAGATGCTGGATTTTCTCCCAAAACCGTTCATGCAGCCTCAGTCGGAAAGGAAAGATCCACATTTCATTCAAAGTCAGGAATTCAGAAGATTAGAGAAAAAAATAGCCAATTGCTATTTCTGTCAATGAGACAGAGATCAACTTTTTCTGCCCTAAATGAACAGGCTTCTCTTTCTTCCCCTGCTAATGCAGAAGCCTGCAAATTCCTGTCTGAAAATGGTTTCCCATAACTGGTGACTGTATGCATGTTAACTGCTGCATTGCATTGAATTATTTTGCATTTTTTATTGTCATGATTAAAAGGTTGGGGAAAAATTTAGCTGTCATCTCATGACTCCAAGGCTCGACTTTTACATTCCCAGTTTTTTAGTTGCTCAACTTCTCAGGCAACTGCACAGACCTGGTGATGGCAGCACAGAGTTCGATGGCTCAGAAAGTATAGCAGAACTAGCAGGGGCTGTTTCCCTCGCTTCATCTGAACCTTCTTTTTCTGCCACTGCTGTGGTGGTCTGCGAAGGTGCTTGCCATAGGAGCTGCTGTCTCAGGGGATGACCCTGGTTTCCAGCCTGCTACAGCCTCCACCATCATGTGCTTGGAAACACAGAGTTTGCCAGTAAAAGCTGAGGCTGGTGCCTGCTCCCCCCCTCCCAACAGAGGGGCTTCGGTTGCCGTTTGAACCATTTGAGTCCAGTGGGGTGCTGGGAAGGATCCAGGAGACTGCAGGGAGGACTGGCACCCTTCACCTGCTGCCTGGGACATGTGTGGCACTGCACGGCACACCAGCCCCAGGAGTTGACCCTGTAAGGGCTGGAGAAGCTGGGGAGCAGGGCCCAGGAGTGGCTTTGGCAGAGCCACTGGGACAGGGGAGCCCTGGCTGGGGGAGTGGGGGGAGCAAGGCAGGGGATTTGGGGGAATGGGGCAGTTCCAGGGAAGCGTGGCAGCGAGTGAGCAACAAGGTGCGAGGGGAGGGGAAGGGAAGCAAAACATGATTGGGGCTGCTCTGAGCAGCAAAGGAGCACCCAAGTAGTCCCTGGTGGATGATGGCGCTGTCCCTGACCCTGTCTTTAGCCCCACTGCTGTGGGAGCCTGAGTTCTGGGTAACCCTCCCGGGGAGCTTGCTCAGCCTGCAGAGGAGTCCAAAAAAAGGAGTCCTTACTCCCTCCCGGCTGGTGCCTTGGGGTGCAGGGACAGCTACAGGGGTAATGGCAGGGGGCTGCAGCCATTGCAGCACCCAGTAAATCGATGCGAGGACTGCTCCTCAGTGTGGCTGCAAGCAGGATGATGCAGGGAGGACTCTTCTGGGATGACTCCGTTTGTCTCATTTTTATCTCTCTTTTGCTACCTTGCCTTGTCGCTTCTTCTTCAAGAGCTCTTCCTCTGGCTCATCTCCCTTTTTTCCTTTCTCCAGGGCTCCTGTGTCTCTTCTCCCACCTTCTGGTCCCATCTTTCTTCCTCCTCCTCTGCCACCTCCCTTGCCTCTGTGCCCCTGTCCCCATCTGGAGCTTCCAGATGCCCACATATCAATGCCACATGTGGCCAGGCTAACTTTTCTGATCTTCCCTCACACTTAACCACACCATTGCTGACTTTGAAGGGACAAGGAAGAGGAGAGGTGGATAGCTGCCTTGCTGGGAATGGAGAAAATCTGGAGCTGGGTGATCCAGGCATCAGATGCTGTTGGACAGGGCTCAATTCTGACCCAGGATGGGAAAGCTGCTTCATTGCCACAGTTTTTGCTGTCTCTGTTGGGTTGGCTCCCGTGGTCTCAGCTGAGTGCTTGCTCGAGGTGGTCCCCAGGCTCTGAGGCTGAGCACAGGCTTCCCCTTGGAGGTGGATGGGTCTCCTCTGGACAGGTCTTCAAGGACAGCTCTGCTGGCCTTAAAGACAGACCAATGTTGGACAGAGAACCTGTTATCTCCACTTTGCAAGTGCAGAGCAGAGTGCCTGCAGCTTGCAGTGCCCCCACTCTGGGCCAAAGTGGGGGACCACTCTGTGGCCATGAGGGGGGGGTTCCTGGACATGACCTTGATGGGCAGCAAGCTGCAAAGGTCCTGCCTACCAGCCTGACCCCCACAGCACCCCAACCCAAGCCCCCTTCTGGGTCGTGCCGGCAGGGAGAACATGTGCTTTGGCATGTTCTTGGCTGGTCCTGTGTGGGGTGCTGGGTTGAAGATGCCCGCCAGAGCAGGGCCCCGCCGCTGCCAGCACACTGCTGACTGTACGAGTTCCTGCAGCTGGCCCGGCCAGCCCCCTCACTCGCGCTTATTGGAAAAAATAATTGGATGGATTGAAGTGCAGTACCGTTTTACTTAACAGATAAGAAATGTCATATCTACCCTGATTAGGGGCCAAAAGATATGAGCTCACTCCAGAGCCAGCAACGGAGGCAATTTCATTTCACTTCTGCTGACAGGGGAAGAAGTTTGAGGGGCTGAGCACTGCTGTGGTTTGCTGCATTAATGTCACTGCAAGGGGGGACCTGCCTGCTCCCAACAGGCACGGGGATGCTCTGAGGAGTTCAGCCAGGGAGGTGTTGTGCCCCCAGAGAGCCCCATGCATTGCCTGAGCACAGCTGTCTGGCATCTGGCAGCGAGCACAGTGTGGGGGCTCGGGGCAGCGTACGATGCTCATCTTCCCACTCAGCCCCTTGAGGGCAGCGGGGTCCTGAGCCCTTGCTGCCTATGCCAGTGGTACCTGGCACCTCACCACCTCTGCTCCTTCATTGCAGGTGCAAAACACCCAGACTGGTAAAGAAAATCAGAGTCAAGCTGAAGCCATCATGGCACATGGGTCTGTTTAAACTGGCAACAGCTTGGCTGTCACCTTGTGTCAGGTGTAGCACAGCTGTGATGTCTTCGGTGCCTCATCTTGGTGTGACAAAAGGTCTTCACTAGACGTATTGTCTAAATCTCTCAGGACTGAGGTCCCCACTGGTCCCCCCTGCTTTCTGGCTGTCTTGCCATCACAGGGCCATGTGAAATGGGCTGTGTCACAGCACAGCCAGCTCTTGCAGATGGGCCAGGACACAAGCCCATGTCACCGCAGAGACACATGTGCTTGAGCATCTCTGTCCTCAGCAGTGGTTGGAGGTACCCAGTAAGTCCGTGTACTCACCAAGGTAGCCAGGATGTCCCCCACTTCCCAAAGCGGCCAGCTGGCGAGGAAAGCAGAGTCCTGGCAGCCGACAGGACAAAGCTCAAATGGGGAAAATTTGGGCAGCTCTCCAACTCTGCAACCAAAGCTGGAGCAGATAAGCGTGCAGGTATGAAGAGGAGGACCTTTGCCTGTGCTTAGACTGAAACCAGTAAAGTTATTAATTGCCATCAGAGTGATGAGCCAGAGTGGGATGCTACACTGTGCTGAGAGAAATGCCATCTGAGGTTGAGGCGGCCGTGTCAGGAGAAGATATAAATAACAGCGGGTATGAAGTTGCTCCTTGAACACAGGGTCCTCAGCGTGCAAAAAGCCAGGGGACAGGGTGAGAGGAGACATGTGGGGCACTGAGGACTGGCCACTGGTTCCCTGATGGCACGAACACTTGGCACACAGACAGTGCTGTCAGCCCTCACAACTTCATTCCTAAGCTCATGGTGTTTGACACCCCTCCTTGGGGCTCAGTGTCTACAGGCATGTTTCCATCAGCTGCAAATAAAAATATTTTTCATATATTTTAATATATTTTTCAGTATTTTCAAAATAAAAATAATTTCCAGCCTGTCGGAGCGTAAGCTGGGACTGTGCGACTGAGGGGTGTTGGTAGTGCTGCATCCTTCATCATGGGCAATCCTCATGAAGGAAAGGGCAGCAGTTTGGCTAAGGTGGTGAGTCCTTAGGATCTGGGAGCATCTGCAACGAGGCCAGCAGCAGGTGGCGAAGAGCAGCAGGTTCACGTGGTGCTGTTTCTAGGCTCGTGAAATGCCTAAAAACACCATCAGTCCCTAACGGATCCACAAAATGGAAGGGATTGAGCATCCTTCACATACTGAGAGGCTTTTGGGGAGTTGAGTGCCCCCTCACACAACCCTGCGCAAGGCATAGGGCAGAGATTAACCTGGGATGGAGGGTTGTGTGGTGATAAATGTTCTCCTGCCATCAGCCAGGACCAGGCACTGGTGTTCATGGGAGGAAGCCAGGGAGATTTCACCTCCCTTACAAAACTGATGTTAAGTTTTTAAATCAATAGCTTCACCTTCTAAAATGTTCCAGAAGAGCCTGTAATGATTTTTAATCTATTCTAAATGTCAGAACAAACAGCGTTTTCTTCCGAAAGGCTTTGCAGGCAGCAGTGCTGGGAGCCAGACGGGCACTGAGTACAGCTGCTCTGCCTCTCCATCCCTCTGCTCCAGGTTACACAGCTGCCATGGCACCCACCTCGTACCGATCCATGGTCCTCGGCTGTTGCAAGAAGCCTTGGCCCAGGCTGCAGGCAGGAGCCAGCTTTATTTCTTGGGCTATTTTCTATTAAAGCAGGAATAACTACAGAGAGAAGACCTGTGCCCCAGGGTGAAGCTTTATCATTATTTCTTGCTGCTACATATGGTTTAGTTTGGAGCAGCCAGGTCCTGGGGGACGGTTCAGCCCCCAAGAAAGGGAGGATGTTAATCCCGAAGCCTGCTTTGATTTAAGGATAAAGTCCCTGGCAGCTGTCAGGGCTGAGAGGTCCTCAGGGCTCACGTCATGCTCCCACTGCCTTCCTGCAGCCACTGGTTTGGGAGCACTGGTGTCAAGCCTGTTGCAGTGAGACGAGGCATTCCCAGGAGCAAGCTGCTTCAGAGGAGGTGCTTTCAGCAGTCCTCTGGTCCCTCTGGGGATTTGCAGACAGCTCGAGTCACATCTGCTGCTTGCTTTTTTCTCTCTTACCTTTGCAGATGCATTTTCCTCACACTTCCTCCACCAAGCCCCTCCTTCCCTCCTCCAGGCTGTGGGAGCAGAAGTGGTGAAGATGGGAAAACACTGAATTCATGGAAATAGGTCAGAGACTCTCAGGTCTCCTGGTGTGCCAGAACAGGTTATTAAGATGGGCAAGCATTAAGCTGTTTAAGCCATGAAATGATGCAGAGGGTCTTGCCTGGCACCGGCTTTGGTCACCCTCCCGCCTCAAGGGTGTACCTTGTCAACATCTGCTTTATTGAGCTCAAAACAAGCCCAGACAGCCCAGTCCTGCCTAGCATGGGCAATTGTGACATCCACCCCCAACACATGCCCTTAGAGTCTCTAACCTGCCGGGCACCTGGGGTGGGAATTGGGGAAAGGGGTGTAAGCGGCCGAAGCCCTACCGCAGCTGGTGCCTGGCACAGAGGTGCTGCGTGAGACCAGAGGTCTCAGTGTACAGTGGTACGCTGCATTGTAAATGGCAATTTCCTCTTGACATCTAATCTCGCTGCTGAAAGCATGTACACTTCTCAATAGGCCAGGCAGGGATACAGTATTCTGTGACTGGCCCTGCTCCTCTCCCTCCGATCAGGAAATCATGCACTCATGCTCTCCAAGAATCCCCTTTTGGGAACGTTGTTATGCCAGAAACCTCCATGTTTCTCTTTCCCATGCTGCACGAGCCACTGAAGGATGGCTCTGGCTTATTTATAGTTCCTTTCCCCACCATCACACACTAAAAATTATCAGGGCCCCAGTTTTCACCCCTGCAGCAGAGCCGTGGCTTGAGCCAAAGGCAGGAGCAGGCACATCGACCTGCGGGTACGCGTGCCATCCTTCCCACTGCGGGCAGAGAGGTGCTGGCAGGAGCCGGGTTGCGGTGAGACCCTAAGGCAGCCACACAGAGCTGCCCTGGGCACGGCCAGGACCTGCCCAGCTTGTGCCAAGCATACCCAGGCAGCTTGACTCCCCAGGCAACTTTCTGGGCCCTGCTCAGCACTGCCGCACCTCAGATGCCTGTGTTGTGCCCAGGAGGGTATGAAACATGTTTGGCATGTGCCAAGCTTGCCTCAAAATGCAGTTTTCAGGACGCCAAACTTTTCAGCCACATTTGTTAGCAAGTTTTGTCTGAAAATGTATGGGATAATTTTTTCCTGAAAATGTCAAAACATTTTGTTTAGACATTTTCTAAATAAGGTAGCTTGGCTTTCTTTCGACGTGACAGTTCCATCTCAAAGCTGACCTATCTTTTAAAATATTTTTTTAAAAATGCTAAATAATGTGAAACATTTGGGATTCAAATTGACATTTTTATTTTATTTTCTTAAAGTCCCCCCCAGGTTTTCCATTTGGTTTGAAGGAGCAGGTCTCCCCCTTCCTCCTGTCTGTGTGGGGAGGGGTGGGGATGGTTAGCAGATGATGAAATTCACTCTCACCGTGGTACCGAGGCTATAGGGAACTCTCCCACGACTCTCTTCTTGCTGGGGCACTGCCTTGGATACCCATACTCCCCTCCATCGCCTGACCCCTGTCTCCCACCCTGGGGTTTTACTCCAGTGCTCCATTCCCCCATCCTGGGAATAAAAATGATAGAATCATAGAATCATTTAGGTTGGAAAAGACCTTCAAGATCATCGAGTCCAACCATCAACCATGCTGCTTTCAAGGCTGCCTCTGCCTCTCTGGCCCCCACAACATGTTTTCCATTAAAGCCAAAGATTAATTTCTGACAATTTACTTGACTGACAGTGCACCAAGGGGGGAAAAATGGAGCAGTTTGTGGGAGGAGAGGACACAAAATCAGGGGTGGCATCTGTTCGGTATCAGTAACCCCTGCCAGGGCACGGAGTGTGTGGGGCTGGCTCTGGGGTGAACACAGACCCCCAAAAACCTGCCTTGCAGAGACCCTGGGGGCCACACACTCCCATTGCACCCTCATGCCCTGGCCTGGCTGGGGGTGAACTGGGACAGCCCGGATGCTGCTACCTCCATCAGGAGCATCAGGATGTTCCTTTTCTTGTCCCACCCCACCGCTGGCCCAGGATAGGGAGAAACCTTCATTTCCCTCCATTGGCTTCCCCGCTGCAGCTGACACCACTGATTGCTATGGAAACCTGGGGGGATGCGGAGCGGGGGGATGCTGCCAGGCCAGGGGGCTCCTGCAGCAGGAAGGGGTCCTGCAGGAGGAGGTGTGATGTGGTGAGGCTGGGCACCTCTGCTGGGGTGAGCCCATGACCAAGCCCCTGCACGGAGGCAGAGGACAAGCACTGGCTCACCCTCCCTATCCCACTGACAACCCACTGGGTTCGAGGTGCTAGTTATTGCCTACAGAGGATCCTGCGCTTTTCCTCTCTCCATCTCTGCATCAGTCATAACAGGAGCTTGCAGCAGAAAAGCAC
Organism: Haliaeetus albicilla; assembly: GCF_947461875.1. Lineage (NCBI taxonomy): Eukaryota > Metazoa > Chordata > Aves > Accipitriformes > Accipitridae > Haliaeetus > Haliaeetus albicilla. The sequence continues at coordinate 26,740,336 of NC_091487.1, read as the reverse complement.
CTCGCTCGCCAGCTGGGGACTGTTGCCAGATTTTGGCTCCACCAGCCTTTTTTCCCCCAGCGATGTACAGAGGTTTTTCTTATACATGCAGCTCAAAGGCTCTTCTGTTTCACTTTCTTGTGAGGACTATCAAAGTGCTCGCAGACTTTTTTTTCTTTTTTCTTTTTTTTTTTTTTTTTTTTATGTTTAGCAGCTTTTAAGAGGGGTCCCAGCACAGGCAAGAGGCTCTCATCAGGCACAGGTTCTGCCTCCCCCTCTGAGCAGCAGAAAGGCAGCAGAGAGAGAAAGTCTCTTAATTAGCAAGCCAGTGTCCCCCTTCCTCTTTCTCCCTGCCCAAGCCCCAGCAAAAGGCCACGAACATCCATCCAGGGCACAAAATCAGCTTCTGATGACAGTACCTCCCTTGGCTAGGCACATACATCTCCTGGCAGCCACATGAAACTTTGAGGAAAACACATTAACAACTTTCTTCTGCAAAGACACCAAATCAGCTTTATCTACCCTAGGTATGTTTGTAACCCTCTTTCCTCTTAGTATCTCTTAGTTGTTAATGCAGGCAAACTCCTGCTGCGGCAAGCGCTCTTATCTTGGTATTACAGATCATGAGGTGACACGAGCAAAGGTTGTGAGCAAGCCGGTGATGTTAAGATGAGGTTATCTGTGTAGGCAGTCTCTGAAACAGGGCAATAGCACAGCCTGTACTGGGATCATCAGCCAGAAACATATCGGAGAGGCACACACATAGGGAGTATTAGGCTTTTAAGGACGTCCAGGTTATGTTTCCTTCCTCTCTTCCCCCACTGTCTTTCCCCCGGGGTAAATTCATACAGAGAATATCCTTTCCAGTGCTGCTGGCTCTGCCTGTGATGCACACATGAAGCTGCTTGGGACCAAAATACCCAGCTCTGCAGTGACTCTGCTAATAAAATGGACCCCTGGGGAACCTGCCATCCCGAGGTACTGGTTGGGCTGCACAGACCTGAGATGGGAAGAGGAGGCTGGTGCTCAGATCAGACCTGAGAGGCTTTAGTAAGGCAGCAGCTGACTCACCATGCTGCCTGAGGCAGGGAAGAAGCCGGCACAAGCCCAAGGGACAGACAAGTGCTGTCTGCAGGTCTCTCCAGGGAGAGGTGCAATGCCCCTCACACCAGTTTGGGAGAGGAGGAAGCCAGAAAGGGAGCTGCTCCCTGGCACTCTGCATCCCATTTTTATTCAAAAAGGTGGGTATCGTTCTGACTCGTCCCTGAATCCTGGCTTTGATGTGACAACCTGCACAGAGAGGTACAAAAGAGAGGAGGGAGATCTAGAAAATGCTTCGTGCCTGAGCCAGGGTTTAGTTAGACTCCTATAATTAACGACTGTGGCTCTCCTAAGAAAGATCCCAGATGCTTTGCTCTGCAGCCTGCTCTATCAATTTTTCTCTCATGCAACCGACACGCACCAAAACTCATTCCTTTGAGGAAGGGAATGAGTATGTATAAATCAAATGCATCTGGAAAACATGAGCAGGAGGGGAGGGGGCAAAGGGAGCACAGACTCCAAAGGAAGCGACACAACTCACCATCCCTGTGAGGATGCAGTCAGGTTCCCCTGGGCCAAAGAAGCTTGCAGGGTCTTGTGTAGCAAGCCCTTCATACCTGAGCATTAGGTGAGGAGCTCAGGCAGTGAGTGAGACCTCTCTGTGCCCAGAATAGCATCCATACGCTATACAAGGTGTGCCCTCATTTTGTCTTGAGATAAACAACTCTCTCAATAAGCTGTCCTGCTGAACTACTTTGTGTTTGGACCAGCCCCAGGGGACCTAGGACTCCCCTTTCCCCCCCAAGCCCCATTCTTTAAGAAGCCCTCCCAACCTGACACTTCTAGCAGTCTCATCTGCCCTATAAAATTATCACATCCAGCATGGATCGAGAGGACATCAACCTGCAACGCCCAGCATATTGTAGAAGCGTACATTCTCAAGCAGCAGAAGTCTGGTCCTCAACTCCTTACCACAGGAGCCTTTACTCATTCGGACAATTAGCCCATGCTCCTAAGCATGTAACACGTTGACCAAGGCTCTCTGTGCACCCTTGCTTTATGGATCTGGTGCCTTTTCTCTAGGCCAGCAGGGCTCAGCCCTTGAAAAGCAGGTAATTTTCCAGTCCTTTGTCAGGTCTGGTTTTCATCTCTGAAACTTTAGCACTTTGTTTGCTGAAGGTCCTGCCCCACAGGCTGTTGCCATCCAAAGTTCAGCCAGTGCAAAGCAGAGCAGGTCAGTGGCTTCATGGATCTGGCATCCCCATGGCTGTATCTCAGGGGGACGGCTGTCCACTGGGCACGGGCACATACTCTGCTCAGCCCCTGCATCCCCTTGGTCTAGCTGCCTACTTTTGTTCCTCCATCCCATTCACTTTTTCCTACATGAACTACACCCCATCCCTTCACCAGTTCTTGTCTTCTCAGAGGCTCCCAGGTCTCACCAGGTTCTTTTGCCTCTTACTATACGTGGACAGCTGTAAGTGCCCTCCCACCTTCTGACTGCCACAGCCATCCACAAACCCGTGCTTCTGCAGCAGCGCTGGGGGAGGCTCAGCAAATACCTCCTATTGCCTTCCACCCCTGAGCATCTGTCTGGGCTATTCCCTCTTCTCCCATACCAGCCTGTTTTGTCTTCACTCTCTCACAGAGCTTCATTTGATTTGCAGACACAATTCTCTCCCATGTAATTCAGCTCTGCCCTGTGAATTGGCTCTTCACTGATACATTTTTGCTTAGCTCGAAGAGGATTAAGTAACTTCTTTCACCACGGCAGTCCTATTTCTGGCCTATGCTTGTTATCTGGGAACATAGGACAGTGGCAGCAGGGGGAAGCGTTTTCTTAAGAGGCCAAGGGATCTGCCACACAGTCCCATTGCTTCCCTGCTCCCCACTAAGCTTTTGCAGGCACTGGTAGATAAGTTCTGCTAACAATAGCATCGCCCCTTTATTTCTGCCCTTGTCACCAAAGGCAGCTACTGAATTCTTTTTTCCAAACGCTATTAGCTCTTCCCTGAAAAGTTTCTATATTTAACACGAATCTTCCAGGTCTGAAGTTTGTAGCAGGCATGTGTGGGTAGGCAAGGAAGCAATGGGAAGCCTGTCACACAGCCTGCGGGATGTGCTGGCCAGAGCATGGCTACCCTCACCTGGACACAGCGCAGGATGCTGGCAAAGAGAATTGACCCTATGTGCCAAGAAGCTGAACAAGGGGCTGTGTTACTCCCCCAGTCAGTGCCTGCTCAGCTGCTACGGACATGAAGGGAAGAGCCTAAAGCCACCCTGTGGCTGCGCAGCTTTGCAAGCCACAGGAGCAGGGATATGACCAAGCCCACGGGCAAACCTCCTTATGGTTCTAGCCCACAGCACAAGCCTGCCAGCCCACAGCGGTCTCAGCAGGAAGAGCTCAGGCTGTCCCTGCTCTCACACTGCCACGCAGCAGGAGAGCTCCCCACAGCAGCCGGAGGGTAGCCACCACTTCACACACGAGCACATACAGCAAACCTTCCTCCATACCCTCTGCTACAGCACCTCATGGAGCCAAGCCAGCCAGGTCCAGCACCAGCAGCACATCCGCCAGCAAACTTCTGCCCATGCAAACTCACAGTTTGTCCCACTACTCAACACCTCAGTTCAGGGGGGACATCCCCACATTTCAGAGACCATTCTCGGTGTCTTCCAAGGAATAGCTCCCAACCAAACCCTGGCAGCGTGTCCAGGCAGTAATTCTTCCAGGGTGAAATCCTGCAAGTTCAGCCATGTACAGGGCTCTGGTCTTTGTTCTCCCCTTGATGAGAACCCAGGCTGATTGTGACAGCTCTTTGTCATGTGCAATCAGCACTGTGGTAGACTACAGCAAGGAAGAGTTGTGCTTGAGCAGCACCTGCCTCACCTGGCTGACCTGTTCTGAAGACTGCATCTGCCTCCATGTAACTCCTGAGCAGACAGAGCTTTATCATCCTCTGCTTCAGCACCTATGAAAGGCTAGTGGGGCAGATGTGGCAGGAGAGCTCTACCACATCCTCTCCATGGATGACTCTATTGCATCAGGCTAGAACAGTGCAAGACAAGCTTTTTCCCCTCAGTAACCAAGATTAGACCATGAATAAGAGGAATTAGCTAAAGGTCAAGCCAGCTAGAACAAGAATAATGAACACAGGCTTAAAGAACAGCTGTGTGCAATTGCTCAAAGTACAGCAAATTCTATCCTTTTTTTTTGACTCAGTGGCTGGGGGAGGCAGAGATGTTAGCAGTGGCCAAGAGCAATTCTGGCTGGGGGACTGCAAGACCCATCATACAGCAAACACCTGGTTTCTCTGCCCTACACCCCCTGAGTCACACATAAAACAGATAAGCATCACCTTTGATCCCTCTCTCTGATGGGTGTGACCTCCTGGAGCAGTCCATGCTGCCCCCCTTGCAATAAAGTCCCTTGCTCCTGAGGTTAATGTGATGTGCCCTGGTGCCTCCAGTCGAAGCAGACAAAGGCTGCTCCTGAGAGTCTTAGACCCCATAATTAACCCTTGTCCCTTCGGACCAAAAGGAGCTGGGACACATTGACTTTCAGAACCTGTTGGAAAGTTCAGTTAACTTCAAGGGCCTTTTCTGGGAGCATTAGCTGAGGAAACAAAGAGCTCAGAGAAGAGCTGGAACATTGTCATCAAATTATTCTGAATGTCTCTATTTTTAGAAGGGTGAAAGAGAGGAGCTGAAGACAATACCTTGGAGCCCCAGCACACGGGATGGAGGCAGTAGTCACAGGCCTCTCTCAGCCCGAAGCCTGAGTCAGAGGAGGAAAGGGGGTGGTGATGATGATGGTGGTAGCATCTTTCTCTTCCTTTTTTTTTTTTTTTTTTTTTTATTTTTTTAAGAGATGAAGTTCCATTTTCACCACCCCACCCCCATGGTCAGAAAATGAGACCCACAGATAGAGCTGAAGATAATGGCAGGTTGCCATGGAAATGTGCATTTAGTCTCACTGTTTCCATGGCAACTGAAAGACATACCATTCTGTTCCTCTGAAGGATGCCAAAGGTAAATGAGCACTGATTAAAACAGGGGCACAAACTTGGGCTCTAATCAACCACAAAGACTAGGGCCATAAACTCTTATTGCTCAAGCAGGAAATACTAAGAGCCATACAAATGCTGGGAAGGCCAGAGGCAGGAAGCGCTGTGCAGAAACTGCTCCCCACAGGGTGAGGAATCACAGCCTTGGAGTAATGGCCCATCTTGCTGTCATTCAGCTGCCTCACCACAGCGTTTCTATCCACAGCTGGATGCTAAACCCACCCCAAGTCCATGATCTACTGAGCTGTTTTATAAGCAGGTATCTGCACAGATCAAAGCCAGTTGCATCCTAATCCTGGAAACCATGCAGAGCAAACATATTCCTCAGAACCCAGGAAGATCCAAACTGCACCATCAATCCTATACCTAGCCCCTAAGGGCGTTTAGTTCAAGGATTCAACCTCTTAAAAAAAAGGGGGGGGGGGGCAATAAAAAGATTACCCAAATGGAAGAATTTGATAAAATATAGGTGGCTGCAGTTTATTCTCACCAATGCTCAGTCTCCTTGAATCGTGGTTCTTTTTCTAGGCTGCCTGACAGTCATATCAAACACACCATTACGGAACATTATCCATTTCTCTGCTGCCAGTCTCTCCAGTAGCTACAGCCCATTCCAGAGGAGCATGGTGAACGCTGGACAAGAGCTTCAGCTGGTGTGGCAAAGTCAAAAAGGTCAACATCCTATCACACCCTCTGCTAATGAACCCGACTGCTGTGTTCGCTAGTGGAGAAGGTGTGTGGTTCGGTCCTCAAGCATGTGCTGTAGCAGCTCATCCTGGAAATGCAGCACGCTTACTCTGAACTCAATAAAGTCCTCTGGCCAGTCCCAGCTAACTGTGTGAGTAGTGGGGTTTATACTGCTCTGGTTTTTTTACTGATACAAAAGCATTCGCCTTCACAGTGTGGGACACAGACAAGAGAAACCTTCTTTCATGCACTTTTGCCTTCCTGTAACTGCCTCCTCCACCATTCAACCATTCAGTGATTCCTCTCCCAGGTGCTGGATTCAGGCAAGCCCCAAGGTAGCAGGAAATTACACTACAGGGGAGGGGGGGGGAGGGGGGCCGGGGCAGGGGGAGCAGAAGCCCTGGTGGGTGTCATCCAGGGGGTACTGGCTCCTCAGCCCTAGCTGTCTTCCTGATTCACCCAACAGCTCTGTACAGACGTACAATTTCACAAGGGAAAGGGCTGAGCTTAGTGAAATTTTGCAGATAAAAATTTGCAGGTCAGAGGGCCAGTTGTTCCCCTAACATCTACCCCAGGCTGGCCCTCAGTCTTATAAGAGCCACTCACCCCCAAACACTCTTTGTAGCAAGTAGTACCACACAGAAGCCCACCAAGGCAAGCACGGCATTCTCATACATATCCCTAAACCACGAGAAAAGGGACATGACAAAAATCTGCCATTTCTCTACCACTGCCTGGCTTGAAGCCTGGAAGAGGGACCCACAGTTAACAGGCAATGGTAGATACCTAATTTGAAGGACAGAGCCAGTCACAGGCTGAGGATGTGCTGGTTGTCTACTAACAAGTCCCTGTAGAGCTCCAACAAGCCCTCGTGAAAGTAAGGATTTCTATTTCATCCTCTTCTACCCACCTGTCAGTGACACCAATGATTGCACCCTTTTCCCTTGAAGTTTCATCTTAACGTAGGTTGCCATAAATATCTTTCTTGATCCTTGATTCCTTGTCAGGTGGGTGAACTGAGAGAATCCTCCTTCTTCATGTGGGAGCAGAGAAAGAATTTCCACTGCAGTTTCTCATTTGCCATGAAGCGAAGGCGGCACCTCCAGCTCCGTACTCCTGCTTTTTCTTGGTGGTTCAGCGCAAGGGCTCCCACCTATCCCCACACTACGGGCCCCTCACAGGCGTGCCTTGCCAGTCCCTCACAGGCCAGGCAGAACCACATCTCCTGTCTAATCTTCTGCACCCTTCTCTTGGCACTGCTGGTCTTACCCCACAGCCTACAGTGTGGTGCCATTTTTGCCCCCTAAGGCTATTCAGTGTACAAACCTTGACAGGTGTTTTTTTTTTTTTCTTCCATAGGAGCCAGGATCTAGCCTCTTCTGCCTACACAGCCAAAATTCACCAAGGTCACCTTCACCCCCCTCTGTGAACAGGACCCCCTTTGCTGACTTGCTAATGTGGACAGAAGTGTTCAATTTCTGATGTAATGACAGACTTTTTTAAGAGTCAGGAGGACTCTGGAGGTGACAGACAGCCCTTTGCACCCATTCCCTCCTGGGAACTGGAAGACTAATAGCTTTGGCCAGTAGATCACAGCTGCTCCCAGGAAGCAGGACTAGGAGGCCAAGAACAACATGTACAGCTGGAACCTCTCCAGCTCCTAGCAGTTTCTCTGATCTAGAGACCACACTGCTGCAATACCAGATGAACTCAGCTCCAGCTTGCCTCCAAAACAGGCAGCTGCAAAGAAACTTTCGCTCTTGCCTAGGCCCTGCATGGAGCAGATCCAACCTCACCCCAGACAGAAGTCGAAATGCCTGTGTATGTTCAGCACAGCAACACCCAAGTAGTAAGGGGTCCACCTAGTGCAGTTAGAGCAGTACTGCCAGAACCGCAGGCAGAGCAAGCCACACATGCAAGCTTCCCCATCAGCCCAGCAATGCTGCTGGTGGCACTGGTGGGGACCCTAAGCCTCATCCTCTGTGTAGTCCCTGGGAGGGAGAGGCAGATTCTCTGAAAGGGGTGGCACTCCACTCCAGCACTTGCTTGATTTACTTCATCAGTGTAGTGTGAGTGAGGGCAGGTGGAACCTGGCTAGGTTGAACAGAGACAGCATATTTACATTTACTAAGAACAGTAATTCAATATGAAGGCTGCATGCCTACAGGGGCTGAAGGCAGGCTTTAGTTTAGGGAAAAAAACGCCTTGGTAGCTACTGGTTTGCTACCTCCCCAGCACTACTCCTGCACTTTTATTTCCCATGAAAGATCCTGAAAGAGACCTAACCAAGGTCAGACTGTGTGAAATGGATCAAGAACGGATCCAGAAAGCAATTCCTCCCACCAACTTTCATTGCTCAGTTATCCCAGCTGAAAGAAAAGGAGTTTATCTAATGTTTTCTACCTACACAAGCTTGTAGGTCTCACACTTTTCAAAGGCAGTTCTGGATGACATCACATTCAAGACCTGGGAGCATAAGGGTAGGGCCAAAACATCCTGCAGGGGTTTAGACAAGTCTTTTAATCACATCCTTTTGCTCCCTTTTAAAAAATGGGACAGTGCTACATTCAGCTCCCTCTGATAGCAACATAACTAGGTAGAACTTGTTGACTGCAGGAAACAGAAATGCAAAAGGCTAAACGAAAAGAGCTGCTGCTCCAAATCCCATCCATATTCCCCATGTGACAGTCAGAGCAGATCACATACAAACTCTCGTAACTTCTACGGATGAAACTGAAACTAGTTATCAACCCTCTGAATGCTAGAAATCAATAGGCAAATCAGTGCTGTACATATGCACTGCTGATTAGTTTAGAAAGGCATTTGGGAAGCTTAACAACAAAAGTGCCTGTGGCACAGAGTCTTAAAAAGCTCATGGTTTGCCATAAGCAGTAAGCAGTTTCCTTGAGACCAAAGTCATGCAGTGTTCCCACACTCACGTGAAAGACTCGAGTCTTAGACAATTTGGTTATGATCAGATAAAACATAAGAGAGGGAATAAAAATAGCTTCCCCATCTCTCCTTTCACCCAGAAGCAGGTGAATCACTTTGATTTAAAAGACATCTAGTGGTAGATAAAAAACTACAGAAAACAACTAATCAAAAGGATGTTGTTCTGGAAACTTCGAGATTTCCCATTCTATGGGAGTTTCAGAAAGGAAAGGAGCGATTTCATTCTTTCATCAAACCAGGCAAAAGTTAGACAGAGATTAAACAGTGAAGCAAGTTATGGAAAAGATTCTCAGACAACTAAGTCAAAAGGACTTGAGGACCCTTAAGCAGTACTTCAGATCCTCCTCTGCCTGTGTCACCTGAACTTCCCTTCCTGCTGGCACGGGAAGGCAGCAGACACACTATGAAACCTGAGAGTTTGTATGACCTAAAATTCCAAGCCAGGTTTAGGAACAGCCTAAAATGGCACTGGGGGATGGCTGGCTGTGTATTTTATTTTTATATATATACACAAGTTGTTTTTTTTTTTTTTTAAGAAAAGAAAAAAGCTACTAATTCTTCCTACCTCAATTTTTTTAGTTTCACTTACTCTAAACAAGTAAAAACTTTCATCCCAGGGACTGACAGCAAAACCACTGTAAGTTCCTGGGACCGAGAGAAGCCTGCTGGGTAAGAGAACAGTGAAATATCTGGAAAAGCCCACTGTGAGTTGGGAAGTGGAGAGTCAGCAACACTGGGAGGTGTATAGGAGAAAGAGCCCGAGTCCCATTCAGCTGGAAGACATGGAATAAGCAACAGTAGCCTGAAAGAACCCAGATTCTACCTGTGCGAGAATGCATGAGCAATACCAATCAAAGACTTTCTTTTAGTAGGAACTTTCAATAAACACACACACATATATACAGCCTCCTCTTGCAGAGACAAGCAGTTAAGTGCTTCCACATTCAGGACAGGGTAGGCAAGTCAGCACCACCTGGCCAGTGGTTCACAAGGCGCTGAGGATGCTCCCGTGTGCGTGCTCACAGCTACTTCGTGTTTGTGAAGGGAAGGCCAACAAGTCTTTCAGATAGGCTCAGTGCAGACACACACACAGCTGGAGTCATATGTAACAGCTGTGTTACAGGATAAGGGAGATGAGAGGGAGCAGCTGGGAAAACAACAAGCAAAAACCCTCTGAAGACTGCCAGGAAGTCTCTGCAGACAGTGTCCATCCATGGGAAGTCCAGTCAGAATTTGACAGAGAAGGAAGTCCCACATGAGCAACCCTTCTCTGCCTGGGGGTTGCTTACCACCTGGAAGGAGCTGCGAATCAGCTCCTGGCTGAAGTCCACCATGGAACCTTTGACAAAGGCCAGGCTGTCCACATCCACGACCACACGGGCACCACCTTGTTCAAACACCCTGCAGAAAAGCAGCATATTTAACCATTAACTGTGCTGCAGACCCAACAGAGAAGCACTGCGTGAGCACTTTCCTTATCTCACAGGCTTCCTCCCTTCAACGCAACGTACTGTCACATCACACACCCCCTTCTCGTCACCTTTGCAAAGAACAGTCACACCTGACCACCACTACACCCCTTTGCCCTTGCCTGTCATCAGGATTGATAACTGTGTCCAAGGAAAACTTGTACTGGAATCCAGAGCAGCCACCTCCTTCCACCTGCAGCCTGAGAAACTCTGAGCCTTCTGTAATCTCCAGCAGCCTCTGCAAAGGAGGAGAGAATTAAAAGACCTGCTGAACAAACCGGCAAACACTCAAACGCCTCCCCTATGTGCCCACAGCAGAGCAGGCAGCTTGGAAATCCCTCCGAGAGGCACCCAAGCTGCTTCCCGGGGTCCCTACCTTCACGCAGCTCTCGCTGAGGAAGACCTGTCCCTCGCTGGGGTCGCTCTCCGTCGGGCCCGGCTGGGAGAAGGACGATGCCCACCGCAGCGGGCGGCTAACCGCACAGGCGGGGCGCGGCGGGGGCCTCGGCAGCGCTCGTCCTCGGCGCAGCGGAGCGGGACACCAGCTGCTTCAGGGAGAGGGGAGGAAAGGAACAGCCTCAGAGGGGTCCCCGCCACCGGGCGGCCCCGGCCCCGGCCCCCGCCACCCCCTGCCGCACAGCGGGGAGACTCGGCGCCCTACCCGAGGGGACCGAGCAGGCCCGCCGCGGAGCGGTACCTCCTCATCCGGCCGCCCAACGCCAACCTCCACCAGCCCCTCAGAGCCCCCGGCGCCGCCATACTGCCCCCGCCGCCCGCCCCAGCGCCCCGCCCCCGCCCGCCCATTGGCTGCCCGCCGCCTCCGCTTCCGGCGAGGGCTGCCATGGCGCCCGCCGAGGCGGAAGTGCTGAGCCGGTGGGGGTTGCTAGGCAACGCGCTGCCCGCCCCGCCGGGCGGGCCCGGCCGGCGCGGTGCAGTCGCCGGCAAAGGCACGGAGCCGCCGTCAGGCCTTGGGGGTGTTCGCTTTCAGAAGCGGTGACGCTCACGGAGGGAAATAAACAGCAACAAGCCAGTAAGGAGCAATGCAATAAATAAGGCAGCGCTCTCTAGCAGAGCGTGTTTGTCCTGGAATTAGCTGTGAGGGTTGTTTACCGCGAACAGAACCCAGAGACCCCGAGGGGGATCAAGGAGCCGCCGCAGGGGGAGTTAGGCGAGCAGGGGAGCAAACGCGGGGCCCGACTGAAGGGGTTTTAGGGGTTTTCCCCGGTCCTGGCTTTTCTGGTTTGCTCTCCTTTACCAGGCAGGGGCTTAGCTCAGACACCCCGCGGAGGGGATTAGTGCTCAGCCTCCCGCACTCCCCCGCCGTCCCTCCCGTCCCCTCCGCTCCCGGCTTCCCCCCTGCCGGAGCCGGGCCCCCGGCAGCCCGGCCGGCCCTGCCCTGTAGCCGCCTGAAGGACGTTTCCTTCGGTGGTTTCACCTCCTCCCCATCATCTGCCGTGACAGCGGTCTGGCCGGTCGCTCACGGATGCGCCCACGGTTAAGGGTCTTAATCTCTTTCTTCCTCATGTGCTTCTGGGGGAGGAATCCTATTCCTCGCCCCCGGCCAGGCCTGTGGAGAGTCACACAGTGGGATGGTGGAGGGAAACCAGTCATCCCAGCGGGAGAGGGTGACTGAACGTCAGGGGACCCTGTGATGGTTTGCTTTCTCACCCGTCCCGCTCCAAGCAAGGCGATGCTTTTGCAGCCACATGCTTTTGCTACCACATGCTTTTGCTTATTTGTCCCACCCTGAGCATGTGAATAAAGACTGGTTTGAGCTGTTTACTCTTGCTTGCTCTTGGGTGAACTCTGACAACGTTAAGATAAAGCCAGGAAAGTATCACAGGCAGAGTCCCGGGGGGGGCTGGTATTAATGTAGGTACCTGCGGTGGCTGATGAACCACCATCAGAACACTTAATGTTTTTAAAAACATATTGGGGTGTTTCTCCAGTTATTATCAATGTGGCATCCCAAAAGCAGACAAATCCGAAGGAGCAAATCAAGAACTCTGGGAGAAAAGGCGGGGAATCGTGCCTGCTTTCCATACAGCACCAGCTTTCCTTCTCTCTCCTGCAGGGTGTATTAGACCGATCCTACTGCATTTCCTTGTGTTGTGACTATAGTCACTGTCAGCACCTTTTGGAGAATGGATATAGCCCCAGAAAACAGACACTCTTACTTTCTAATTGCCTTCGTTTTTACCAGTGTTAAGCGTCCGAAGTGTGACAAGTACCTTCAAGGCACTTTGGGATGTTGCTCAGATCATTACTGCAGACTGAAAGAATGAGAAAGAAGCCATCTGGCCTTACTCAGAGTTAATTTAATCTAATTAATAATCCATTATGCTGATGAGTGACTCAGGTGCTGGAGGCAAATTTTTTGAGCAGCTAGGAGAGGTGGGTGTAACTAAGGAGAACAGCTACTTCTTTGTACCTCTTTCTTATTGTTGGGCTGTTTTTTGCTTCTGCTAGCTGTGTATTATGGTGGTGTTTTTCTCTCACCCAGAGTTACAGTCTAGGTTTTCTTCCTTCCTGGGCTGTGATTTTGTTGGTCATCTTGTTCCTGACAGCTTAGTGTAACCTGGTTTTAGGTTTGGTTGTGTTTTGTTTTCCCCTTCTCATTCTGGTCTGCGGTATCTGGGTTTGGGGAGTTCCTTTAGCTCTCTTTAAGCACACTGTATTGAAGAGATTTGTCTGTGAGTTGAATTCTCTAGGTATTTTTCTCTACTCTTCTCTGCAATGTGTATGCTTAAATCATCTTTTATCTGTTTTGGTGGAAAGCTGAACTTGTTTCAGTGCTTCAGAAACCGGTGATAATAAAACCTCCGGTGTGGTGTTGAATCCAAGAGTGGATTGTGATGCATTTTGATGTGAATTCTGACGGTCTGTATCAAAAGGAGCATGTTCTGGCTGAAAGAATGGTAAAATTGATTAGTCTCTGTATGTGGATTTTCTTGAGAACCTGACTTCTGTATTCACTGCTGCTGTAGTGCCTGCAGGTGCATCTGTTTACTGAGCTGCAAGTGCAATGCTGTTAGAGGGATTTGGATTCATTGGGTGTAGGTAGCTCATAAAGTGGAACCTTAGACTTTTTCCTCATGTAATAGAGTTGGTTGGATTACAGAAATTAAGAACTTGAGTATCAGTCTTGCTGGAAAGAATTTATCTGTTGGCTTTCTTAGCCTTTTCTCCTGGTGTTTCTGCATGTTAGCACAAGCTCCCTGAGATGTTGGTAATCTGGGAGGAGCTCTGTCTGCAAAATAATGAGACCAGCCTAAAGCTGAATCGAGTCTTTCTGAAGTATTTGGGGCTCCAAGGTGACCTGGAGGCCCATGTCCTGTATCAGGTGTTGAAAGGGGCATGAGCCTAAAAGCAAGGTCTGTTTGGCCTATAATGCTTATGCTGCCCTGGGCAATCTAAGCTTTAGTGCTGTTATTGCAAAACTGGCATGATGGTAATGCGTGATACCAGCTAAAAACCTTGGGCAGAAGGTTTCTGCTTCTTTCTTGTGTAAAGGCCTTGGCTGTAATTTTACAAACTTACACTTCTTAGGCTTTTTATTAATCCAGGTCTGGGGGGGAATAGATGTGTTAATTTTGATCCTAGATTCAATGATTTTTAGTTCAAAGCCTTTGAAATACGTGTAGAGTTGTATGTGTGTAGTCACTGCCGCTGTGCAAAAGCATCTGTGAAGAGAAGATATCTGTTGAGCCGTTTCACAGGGAGGCTTCCTGATTTAATGCATTGTGGAATTTGCTCCCAAGCATGACAGTGCTTATCCTGTGAATGTGTGACGGCAGTTTATGGTGTTGCTCTGACCCTACTGCACTTCTGTTCCTTGCAGTCAGATAGGCGGCTTTGCTTACCATCTGTAAGACTTGAAGGATGGGGGGAAGAAAAGCCTTTCTAAGGGCATGAGTTCCCATGCGCAAGGAAAAGAGTTTATCTGGTTCGGTTATGAATTGTGCTAGGTGGACTTAAATATACGGTTTAGTCTCAGCAGGGTCTTTGGGGTTTTTTGAGCCCTCTACAAACCGAATGCTTACTCAGAATCCTTTAAAAAAAAAAAAGCACCCCACACCCCTTTCTGAAGGAAGGGATCCCTTTTCTTCTGAAGAGCTAAACTGCTCAGCAGAGACACATGAGAGCAAGTCCCGCTCAGTCCTGCTAACACCTCTGGGGTTTCTGGTGTGACACCCTTTGTGGAGAGCCTGAGCAAAGCGTGGGGGTTTCACCTCTGAGTCACTTGGCAGCGCAGCTGAAGCTGAGTAGGCAGACACCTCACTGGGACAGAGGTCCGAAGGGGGCAAGCTGTGTCAGCTCTGTTCCTACCAAATCAGCACTCACATGCCTTTCTCTCCATTGTGTTCCTGACATGACCCCTTTAAGGGTAACACTTGCTACCACGTGAAATTGGTGAAAAGCTGTAAACTTTAGCTTGGGTCAAATGCTTTCTGAAGTGTTTTAATTGTCCCCTGGTTTGTCTCAGCATCCACAGCATAAAGCTGGGAGTCTCTGGCGTTTCACAAGTTTAAGAAGCAGGACTAACTTGTGCGCACTCTCTGCACGGCAGCAGCCACGCCAATTACTTAGTAGATGTAACTCTCGGCACTCGCGTTGTACGGGCAGCTTTGAACCTGCAGAACATGATGGAGTAAGTAACAAGTAAGGCCACAGGCCGGTCTACTACGCTAGCTTCTTCATGTTTATTTTTTCCCCTCTCAGCAGAAGCAGTGAAAGAGCTTCCCAGCCGATCGCACTGGCTGTACGCGAGCGTGTCCTCCAGCCGCTGCCCTTTAGCACTGAATGCGCCAGTACAGCCCAGGAGCGGGGATTTCCAGGCTGTCTGTCTGTCCAAGCGCTGGAGTTCCATCACAGTAACCTCCCCCTCCCCCCCCCCCCCGCTGTCCTCTCCTCTCCTGCACCGGAGGAGCCACGGCGGTGTATCCGCTGCCCTTTTCCAGGCTGCAGCCTCGGCCACCGCACCGGGGGCGGCAGGGGAGCGCGGTCCAGCCTCACCCGGCTCCACGGAAACCGCCCGGGAGGGAGGCGCGGCGGCCCCGGCCGACCCCCGCCCCCGGCCCGGCCCCGCGGGCGGGGCGCGCCCCAGCTGACCGGCGGGCGGGGCCGCCACGCTCATGTGACCCCGCGGAGCCGCTGCCGCCGCCGTTCGCGCCGCCGCCGCCGCCATGGTGCCCTCTCCGCTCGCCCTGCTGCTGGCGCTGGGCGCCGCCGCCACCGCCCTGGCTGAGCCCCTCCGCTTCGTCGACTGCGGTGAGTGGCTCCGGCCGGCCGCGGGGCGAGGGGGCGGTCAGCAGGCGGAGAAGGCCCGGTAACCCCGGCTCTTCCTTGCAGGTTCCAAAGACGGCAGCATCCAAGAGGTGAACGTGAGCCCCTGCCCCACGCAGCCCTGCCTGCTCCACAAGGGGACATCCTACAGCATCAACGTCACCTTCGCCAGCAGTAAGTATCGCTTCCCCAGCTGGGGTGCCAGAGGGGCGGCAATCGCCTCTGTCCCACTGCTTGGAGAGGAGTGGCGAAGGGTGGCCGGAGAGGGGTCTGGGTGGGAAGAAGTGGCCGGGGAGGAAGAGTGTCCCTTAGTCGTGTTCTTGCAGCCTTCAGGGTATGTGGAGGGGAGGGTGTAAGGTAGAAATGTGTTCCCTGCTCCGGTGCCATGCTCACGCTTCTCTGTGTTCTGCAGAGATCGAGAGCCAGGGCAGCAAAGCGAGAGTGTACGGTGAGATGCTGCACGTGGACATACCCTTTCCCATTCCTGAGCCTGATGGATGCAAGTCCGGGATCCAGTGCCCCATTCAGAAGGGCCATTCCTACAGCTACCTGAATAAACTCCCTGTGAAGAGCGAGTACCCCAGTGTAAGTAAGCAGGCAGCTGGTCTGCTCCTCAGAGCTGCCATCATTCCTGGGACAGTCCCACCACCTGCCTTTAAGGAAGGACACCTTGTCCTGTGGAGGGGAGGGAAGAGGTTAGAAGGCTCCTCAGACTATTGGGTAGCACTTCTGCTGTGAGTATGACCCTGTCTCAACTTCCCACTTTGGGATAGACCCAGCAGAGGAAGCAGCCCGGCTCCAGCTGCTGAGAAGTGGCTTCAGCTGTCCAAGTATGTCTCCTTACAGAGCCTGCTGCATTCAGCCAAATGCTCCCAAACTGGGGGTGCTCGATTCCAGGGTGCAGTTCAGTTGGGAGGCTGCAGGGTGTTTCCACTCCACTTATTCAGAGTGGAGATCCAAGTGCAGTGTGTGGAGGTCTCCTGTGTCACGCAACAGAACTCTCCATCCATGTAAGATACTCCAGGAGTCACTGCATGAACGTGGCTCACCTACTGCTGTGGGGGCAATGCCCTAGCGCTATCCTCTTTGTGCAGAACTCCCAGGACCTCCTTGCTCCACACAAGTGATGACTCCCCTCCCCGTGTCCTTGCCTTAAAGTCTCCTGAACACTCTATTTCCCTCTGCTCTTCTCTCTTTTTCAGATTAAACTGATTGTGAAGTGGGAGCTGGTGGATGACCAGGACCAGATGTTGTTCTGCTGGAAGATACCAGTGCAGATCACCAGCTGAGAAGCCCTGCCATTAGTAGGGCTTGGGGAGGGGAAAAACAGAAGACAACACAGGCCAAATTATTTTATATAATAAGCATTTCTTACTGCTTCCTTCAGAGCTCTGCAGCCTCTGAGCAGCCAGTACTGTGTTCCTGCAAGGTCAGCCACGGGCAGAGGGCTCTTACTCTGTTTAGAGTCCCCTGGGGTGTTCTCACAGCAGCTCAAGGGGTAGGAGTGACTGAGCATCATCCTCCACCTGTTCTTGGAGGTGCTTTAGTTGATTGAAACGGAGCCCTCTGTCCTCACAAAGGAATTTCTCTGCGATGAACCTGGCTAGTGTCTGAGCTGCTAACTGGTAACCCCTTCAGTGCCTCTTGTAGAATGCTGGCTGCATCTACCCTCCTGCACTTCTGCTCTGTCGCAATCAGGATGCCCCTGGGACTTGCATTTGCCATCCATGCAGCTGAAGGAGAGGGAAGGAGGGGAGACTCCCTGAGCTGGCAGCCTGCTCTGTCCTGGGCCCCTACTCAAGCTGGCAGGACTGCAGCTGGGAAAACTTCCTTTTTGTGGATGCAAAGCCAAATGGCATTCGATGTCTCTGCAGGGATGATTCTTTCTCTAACCAATGGTTTGCACTACTACTAATTCGGAGCTGCTGGGAGCTCCTGAACCTCTTTTTATAACTTTCCTTTTAATAAAGGCTAGACAAAATCTGCTTGTGTTGTCTTCTGTGAGTGGAGAGGAGCAGGAGGAAAAGCAGAGTGGTGGGCATCTAGTTGGGGGTGGGCTGGTCTTATTTCTCAGCTGAAGGCATGGATGGAGGTGGCATGCTGGCCTGAGTGTAGGTGACCTGCAAGCAGCCAGGCATATCTGCTCCTGGCTGCCAGGGTGTCCAGTTGGTGATGTCTGGCTGTGCTCCTGCCTTGCTGGTCCTGTGCTGGCCTGAAATTGTGCAAAGGCTCTCTGAGGAGGTGGTGGTGTATAACATGGCCTTGCTTGCTGCAGCATAGGTAAAGACATTTCTAGTGAGGGCTCTGGGGCTGGAAAAGCAGCTCCCAGACCTGCCCAAGAACCAACTGCAGAAACCTACATGCTCTTTTGCATAAACTGCAGCCCCCTTGTGTGTGAACAGCTACAACTGCGGTGCTGTCTGTGGGGGCTGGAGTTGGCTCCTGGGACAGGCACCGGGCTGGGGAGATAAGCAAGTATTTGGCCTGGCAAGGGTCTCCGCTCAGGAGCGGGAGGAGGCTGGGTGCCAGTGTGAGAGAGGTAAGAATTGGCTTATGAGAGTGGGGTGGCATTGCTAGGCTGGACCCACAGGGAGGATGTGGCTCATGCCCCTTGGCAGAGGCAAAACTAGCACAGTTCTGATCAGCCCCAGTGTCTTGAGCCACAGAGGCCCAAAATAAATGTTTTATTTAACAACATGAGAGAAGTTTCCAGCAGACTCGGTTAAAAAAAAAGGTCACCAACAGCTTTACAGAAAGGAAGCTGGACCTGCTTTCCCCTCCCGCTGCCCAGCCGGTGTGGGGCATGAAGGCAAAGTGCGGGGCTGAGGAATGCGCCTGGGCTGGCTGCAGGGAGAGCTGGCCCTGGAGCCCCTCCGGCCTCTCCCCTGTGCCCCAAGGTTAGGCAGTAGCTTTAGAAAGCTGGGGTTGACCCCCCCCTCAAAGCTCTGGCCTAGGGGCTGGATGCTTCACAAGAAGCGGGGCCAGCACCCGTGATGTGGGTGAGGCTTGTCGCTAGGTCAGTGCAGCAGTGGTGGGGAGATGAAGCCCCTTTCTCGGCAGGGCAAGAGGGGTAGGCTGGGGCTGCGTGGCAGGGGAAGGTGTCCTGTGAGCCTCCACAGCACGGGGCGATGTGCCGGGTGCTGGGGTCCAGGGTGGGCTCTGCTGCGGCAGGGGCTGGCAGGGTGGAGGGGGTTGCAGAGGCTGGGAGCTCAGCCCTGCCCTGTACAGCGAGGTGGTGGGGAAGTTGTGCGCTTCGGAGGGGAAGAAGCGAAGAGCCTCGAAGCACCCGCAGCCCCGGGGTGCCTTTCTCCGTGCTCCCAGGTCCTGGGTGCCAGAGCCACGCACTGGACGGGGGCACCCTCACTGCCGCTCCCCTAGAGCTACGCTGCCGCTGGGCGCTGGGCTGTTTGGGGTACGCAGTGGTGGGGCTGGGCGAGGGCCACATAGCCTGGTGAGCAGTGGCAGCGGTAGGAGCCCTCAGTGTTCTCACAGGTGCCACCCCGGCACAGGGGCTCAGGGCCACCCACCTCCTCGCACTCGTTGATGTCTGCAAGGAGGAGAAGGATAGGGGTGAGTCAGTGGCAGAGTAAGCAGTCCCAGCCTGCAGCCAAGATCTCCTTGTGCCCCTGCCATTCCCTCCCAGCCCTCCCGCACAGGTGCCCTATGCCCCTCCCCAACACCTCCAGGATGCCCACCATGACCCCACCAGCCTCCCACACCCCTCAGCACATCCACAGAGCCCCCTCAGTCCCCAAGGGTGACACCCCCAGCATTTGGCATCACCCAGCACAGGAAGGAGCACACACGCCCCCCCCCCAGCAATGCACACCAGATAAGGGCCCCCCCATGCTCTGCAGCTGGTGACACCCTCAGGTTAGCAGTTTCCTGCTAATAAGTTGTGCTAGCATAAGATCTGGGAGAAAGGCCACCTTCAGCCTTGGAAAACACCCTTTCCTGATCTGACAAGGCCAAGAAGGCAGATGATGGTGGCCCTGAGAGGCTGATTATCACCTCCAGGACCAGAACACAGAGGGACCTCACACTGCACAAACAAGGGCTTGTTTTATTAACCTGCAAACTGTGCCAAAGGGCTCACTTAGCTGGCTCGCCACTGGGCTAGAGCGTGTATGCGAGCCCTACAGCAGCTGCCCCACTGCGACGAGTCTGCTCTGCTAAATGCACTTCCCCGGAAAAGTCTGCCCATGCTACCCCAACTTGTGGTGGGGCCACCAGCTAGGCAGAGCATCCCTGCGCACCCCAGAGTCCTTGTTTGCACCCACAGGACCTCCAGAGCCCAAATCCTCACCTACCAAGGCAGGTCCAAGCCCTCTGACCACAAATTCCAGCCTCAACCCCCCCCCCCCAGATCAGCAGGGAGGAGTGAGGAGCAGCTGATGGGTTCAGCTGCCCACCCAAGGGAGAGTGAAGGCCCCCAGCAGTGACCGACAGACCCCCAGGAGGACTGAAGAGCTCTGCCACCCTGGGGACCTCGGGTTATCTGTAGCACAGGTGGAGGGGGCCATCTGGCAAAGAAAGGGAAGTGCAACCCCTGGGAGGGAGGCTGGAAGCAAAACCTCCAGGCACGGTGGGAGGAAGCACAGCAGTCATGGGAGGGAGGAGGAAGAGAGGGGAAGAGTGAGATGAGAGAGCTTGGGGAACAAGGCAGCCTTCATATGCAGCCAAAGCAATGGCTGAACAGGCTAAATCTCAGGAAAAGAACATCGCCATGGATGGGACGGGCTTGCTCAGAAGCCCAAGGAGGAGATGTTAGGCAGCACATCAGGGAAGACGTGCTCTGCAGCCTGGGAAGTGGGGGGAGGCAGCCTTGCTGGGGGCTCCAGGGAAAGGTAAAAGGGGGAAAAGCAGGCAGGCTGGTCTGGCTGTGGACCACTAAATTGAGAGAAGTAAAACAAGGCTACTTTAGCCCAGAGGCACCTGAAAGCCAGAAGTAGCAGAGTAGTGCCAGCGGTGTGCACCAAGCCCTGGAGCCTGCCCACTCAGGCAGGGCTGGGGGCAGGCAGCCCATCTTGCAGGACAAGGGCAAGCTAGCCCCATAGGGAGGCAAGAAGGGAAGCACTGCAGCTGCTACAGGAGTACTCCAAAGGCCTGAAGTCAGCAAGGTAAAAACATGGGGATCACTAAGCACCATGTAGGAGAACTGAAGGCGGGGGGGGGGGGGAATGGAACAGGACAGGCTCCAGTGTAAAATGAGTGCTAATTAGTCCAGGACAGGAAAAGCAACAAGCAAAGGCTCCATAAATATGTTAGCAGGAAACAATGGGGAATGTTGTCTGGTCCTTATCGACAGAGGAAACAAAAGCCAGCCAAGCTGGCTGGAGCAGCTAATGCGGGCTTTGTTCCAGTCATCATAAAAATGCTTGTGGTGACCAGACAGGGTGCAGACCATGTTTGAAGTGTTTAAACGAGGGTGCAGGAGTACAGGGAGGGAAAGGCCACACTGTGATGGAGAGGTTCGACAATTGGCTAGGTAAAGCAGTTACATTCATATTGCTAAAGGCTTGCTGCAACTCATCTTCACATGCTTAATGCTCCTGCAGTCCCTGAAAAGTTGGCAGTTCTCTCTGAGATGGAGGGTAAAGGAGGTCTCAGAGACCCAAGGAAGGGTAAATTTGGTAACTACCTTCAAAAACAGAGAAGGGAGAATCCAGAATTACAGACTGGTCACCCCCATTCCCTTAAGCAGACCAGGTTTGTGAGTGATTAGGTCACAACCCTCCAAAGGATATCAGGGTCATTAAATAGCTGATGCAGATCTGTTAAAGCCTGATTACGTTAATCCAATCTGGTTCCCTTTGCTGACCTGATAACTGGTCTGTCAGATAAGGGAGAAGTGGTGGATATGATGTGCCTTGGCCACAGTGAAGATTTCAACACACTCTCACATGACACTCAAGCAGACAGAGAAAATACAGGCTAGGTAAAAATGCGGCAATTGCACAATGGGCTGCAAAGCTGCACTCCAAAGGTAATTAGCAATACCTGGCTGTTACAATAAAAGCCATTTAAGCAGGGGTCTGTCCTGACCCCTAATCCATCCAGATGTTGTCATTAAGGTGGACGAAGGAAGAATCCCCATGCTTATAAAATGTATCATCTGTGTGATGCCACACTGCAAGCACTTTGCAGTGTTCAGACTCATTCTGATCAAGCAGAGAAGCGGTCCAAAATCAACCAGACAAAATTCACTGAAGGAAAATGCAAAGCACTGTGGCCAAAGAAAGGGAAACGGTGCACAAATGCAGAACGGGGAGTAAAAGCTCAGGCAGCCGTTCTGCCCAGCAGCATTTGGGGAGGGAGAGAGACCACAGGTTCTGTATGAAGCTGCATGATTGTGTCATGCAATAAAGATGCTGGGAGCTGCAGTAAGTGCCGTGCCTAAGGAAAAGGAGAGTCTGCATCTGCTCTGTTGAGCGCCCGGGGCCTCAGCTGGCTTGGGGAAGCTGCACTGTGAAAAGGATGGAGACATGGCATAGGGATGTAGAGGAAATGCAGAGAGAAGCTTTAGAGACAGTGCCTCATAGGGCAGGGTGGAAAGTGAGGAATTTCATCAGGGCAATGGCGAACGTAGAGGAAATTAATCAGGGATAGAGTCACAGTGGCTGGTGATAATACAAGAGCGTTACGCAAAGGGAGCCATCAGGGGCTCCCCGTGATGCCCAGCGGTGCCCTAGCTGCCAGCAGAAAGTGGCCGCCTGAACCTCCAGGAAGGTCGTCCCAGGTCTACGGGAAGGAAGCGCTAGGAAGAGCCGGGACTCCTCCGCCAGCTGTCCCGGCCAGCACCGCCAGAGAGCGGCAGCCGGCAAGGAATGCGGGGGCCCGGCTGCCCGCACAGCCCCGGCTGCCCCGCCCGGCAGCCCCCGGGGCTGGCCCCGGCCGCCACTCACCCACGCAGGCCATGCGGGTCATGTCCAGCTGGAAGCCGTCAAAGCAGTCGCAGGTGTAGCCCTCCCGGACGCGCACGCAGCGCCCGTTCTCGCAGCCGTTGAGGATCCCGCACTCCTCAGCCTGCAGCCCCTCAAAGCCCTCGTAGAGACCTGGAGGGTGGCAAGGTGGTGTCAGACCAGGGTGATCCTCCGCCCAGCTGTGGAGGGGACATGGGGGGCACGCGGCGAGACGGTGCCGGTGGGGCCAGGACCGACTCAGAGCTGCCAGGAGCAGAGCTTGCTCCAAGCCTGGAGCCCCCTGGCCGGGGTGGGAGCTGCCAGGCAGTCCCCATGGACACAGGCTGGGAGGGAAGGCACGTCTCTGTGTCTCCCAGTACTCACCAGTTTGGCTGGGCAGGTAGCGGGGCGGGGACCGCCCTGGGCTGTGGTGGAGAGGTCTGCCGTGATACTCGCTGTTGGGCTCCCTCCGAGGGAAACCAGCATCGGGGTTTCCATACTCGGACTCCAGGTAGTTGTAGTAGGGGCCCGTATCGGGGCTGGGAAGGCCATAGTGGGGGTCTTCCAAGCCTGGTGCGTACTCATACCTAGGTCTTTCTCGGAGCTCAGCCCCTCTCTCACTGTCTTCACTGGCCCCATTACACAGGAAAGCAAAATCAGCTGCAAGCAGTGAGAGAAAAGGGTCAGCAGCCTGGCTCAAGAGAGATAGGTCCACTATGGCCAGAGAGGGTAGATCCACACCAGGCCAGCAGAGCCAGGCCTGCTGGGCTCAATGGGCTCCAAAGCTGCAGCTCTGTAGTTTGCTGATGGGATCCTGTCTTTGAGAAGACCAGCTCCTGTCTGGGGCCACCAAGTTCTTGAGCAGCAAGAAGCCTAGTTCCCAATGTGCTCCCATCCCCGGCTGCCACTGCCTCACCTCTCCTAAGCTAAGCAGGAGCAGCGGGATGCACAGAGCAGCTCTCCCCTCGAACACCTTGGACTCATTGCAAACCAGTTTCAGGTACATCCTACCCACTGGTGCAGCTCAGCCCTGGAGAAGTGGTGGGTTCACCCACTCCTTGCGCTGGCTTTGGCAATGTAGGCAACAAGAGGAACCCTTGCTGCAGTCATACGTGGCTGACTCTGCATGACATGACCACTGGCAGCCCAGTCCGTCCCCACTTCTGCCAGGGGATGCTTGCCCACGCCGCCCCGCTCACCAGAGGACCTGTGCGGGCAGAGCGCACAGTTCTGGCCCCAGGCTTCACCAAGCCGGCAGCAGCACTCGGTGTACGTGGTCTGCTCGCCATGCAGCAGGTCTTGGCAGATGTAGTCGGCAACGGTCTGCCAGCAGACATCCAGGTGGATTTCATACTCCTCCAAGGCATCTGTCAGTGACACAAGCAAAGGATGCCATGAAGATCCAGAAGAGTGCTACCCTACCTTGTCCTGAGAGGGATGACCATGTGCTCCAGCTCCTGCCCCCCCTGCCATGGCTGCACACTGTGCTGATGCTGGCACACCTCAGCCTGACACTGAGCCCCCACCTGCTGCTCCCTGCCGGGAGACCCAGCTGTGGGGCAGGATGTGCAGGGCGAAGGTGTGCTGTGGCGGGGGCCCGGGCTCACCTGCCCTGCTGGAGAGGTTCACACACCGATTGCCAGTGGCATCCAGCACAAGAGGGAGGCTGCAGAAGCAGTGGTAGGAGCCGTCTGTGTTCAGGCACTCGCCATTGATGCAGTACACTTCGTTCTGACACTCGTCCTGGTCTACCCATACACAAGGACAGAGCAATGTTTCAGGCTGGCAGACATGAGCAATATGACCCTTCCCTTTCCCCAAATGGGGACCTCAGGGGCTCCTGCCACCTCCTCTCTCGTTCCCCAGGAGGGTCCCAGGAAGCCTGTTGTCCAGACCTGGCCCTGTAGCCTAGGCAGCAGCGACAACTCTGGGTGCAGCAGCACGTCTGTCCCTCTGTGCGCAGTGGGGTGCCTGCTGCACTTTGAGACCATCTTACCAACACACTCAAGCCTGCTGGAGTCGTAGAAGTAGCCCGTACGGCAGAAGCACTTGTAGCCCGGCACCGTGTTCAAACACTGTCCGTTGCGGCAGAACTCGGAGCCAAATATCTCACACTCGTCCATGTCTGAGGGAGGGATGGAGGGAGGGAGAGAGCATCTCAGGGAGCAGAGCCGTGGAAGCAAGGCGGGCTGGGTGTTGTACCTGCAGAAAGCCGGCACGGCACCTTGGCCTGGATCACTGGCAGGTCCCCAAGTGAGCCCCCCCCCCCAGCCTGTCCCACCGGCTCCATGCCTGAGAGCAGAGGGGGAAGCACACACAGGCAGAGCAGGGCGAGGGATGGTGGGGAACAGAATACTTTCACAAATAGGAAATTCATGTGTGTTTCTGGAAGGTTGAGAACACAAGCCCCTGGAGATGAAGTGCCAAAGACTGAGCCAGCCAGCCACTGGGAGATCTGAGCAGTAACTGGAAGGGTTGTGTCTTACTAGACCCCATCCCTGGTTCAAAATGGGCATGGGAGAATTGTACGAAGAAAGAATCACTGCCAGCAGTGAGGCAGGACTGGAAGAAGGGCCACTTCCAGCTCGGTGATACTGGCAATCTGGGATTTCTCTGGATGGAGGAAAGCAGCAGCAGGGTGTTAGCATCCCCCACCACAGCCCCAGGGAGATATTTCTGTGGATGCATCTCCATGCAGGGCTTTGCACAGCACCCTCCCTCTTCCCCCTGGGAGAAATGAGAGAAAACGGCGCTAGTACCTGTGAAAGAGACTTTTCCTGAGAGCAGATCTTCCTGGGGAACATAGCCCTTCCCGAGAGGGCAGATCTCTTGGTACTCCACTAGCAAGGAAGCAGATGCCAAGGGGAGATGGAAAGAAAAGAAACGGCTTGTTAGTGCAACCAAGGTGGAGCTGGCAGGCAGAGCACAGGCCTTGCCTGGTGTCGAGGGGCCAGAGTCCTACCTGTGCCTGGGATGGGGCAGGGGTAAGTCTCACAGTTGTCACCCCAGGCTGCCCCCACAGTACAGCAGCACTCTTCCTTGGTGATGTTCTTGGCCAGGACACTGTCACACAGGCGAACATCACTGATGTGGTAGTAGCACTGCTTGCGCTCTGCACTGTCAGAGAGGTGGGCTGCGTGTGTCTCGGGGCCCTCTAGAAGACAGCAGAGCAGGGACGGGATGGGGTCCTTGGCACCCCAACGCAGCATCCCACACCTAGGAGGTCCCAGAGCACACCCATCACTGGCAGCATGGCCTTCCCAGGTCGCCGCTTTCAGGCTCCTCAGCTCTCCCCAGACAAAAGCTTGCCCATGCCTGCATGGGCTTGTACAGCCCTGGCAGCCCCTCAGCTTTATCTCACCCCAGCCAGGGCTACCACGCTCCTGCTCTAGCTGCCATCCATGCTTCTGTCCTAGCTGCCTACTCACCCATGGCTGCTCGGGGCTGGCACTGCCCTGCCTCTGTGTCATACTCCTCATGGTCGCTGGGGCAGAGGCACAGGAAGGATCCCTCCACGTTCTCACAAAGCGCAGTCCCGCACACAGCGACCATCAGCTCACACTCGTTCACATCTGCAAAGCAAGTGGCAGTGGTGGGCAGCGGAAGCCCTGCCTCTGCATGGGCAGCCTGTGCATGGTCTGCTGCATGGGGTCACCCTTCAGCAGGGAGATGTAAGCTGCTAGGGACAAGCTGAGAGCTCTGTTCACACCATGGCTCAGCACAAGTCTGGCAAGAGCTTCCTGCCCTGCTCTCAGTGGATTCAAGGAGCCTGGACTCCAGCTTGCAGTTAGTCACTGGATCACAGGATCGTCGGAGGTATGTAGCACAACCCCTGCTCAAAGCAGGGTCAGTTATGGGATCCCACCAGGCTGCTCAGGGCTTTGTCTTGTTGGGTCTTTAAAACCTCTAAAGCAGGCAACTGCACAGCCATCTTAGGCATCTGTTCCACTGCCTGCCTGTCTTCATGGTGAAAACATTTTTTCTTATATTACACCCTGCCTGTTCTCTCCAGGCACCCATTAAAGTACCTCTCTAGCACCTTCAGTGCCTCCAGCCCCTGAGCACCTCCTTTCCACCTGCACAGAGAAGGGCTCCATGTTCACTGGGAGCCACTCACTTTTTCATAGAGCCCTGCTCCTTTGCAGTCTCAAGGATCTGCTGTGCTAAGGGGAGGATTTTTGCCTCCACGAGCTGCCCTGTCCATGTCTGGGATTCTCCACGTGCAGATGCAGTCCCTGCCCATGCTCTGGGAGCTGTCACACAGCGGGGACACCAGCCTGGCATCCGCTGATGGCTCTCCCTCACTGACTGGCAGAGTGATCATGGGACACTCACCAACACAGTAGTGCCCAGAGGGCGAGCTCTCATAGCCACGGTCGCAGAGGCAGCGGAAGGAGCCATCTGAGTTCTCGCAGAAGCCATGGCTCCCGCACAGCGTCTCGTTGGCACACTCATCTATATCTGCAGCAGAGCGGAGAGCAGGAATTGCCCCAGACCCCACCTCTCCCAATGGAGCCCCCCGTGTCCAGGCCCTTCTGCTCTGACCCCAAGACCTGGGGATGGGGCAGGCATTCCCTTGATGTGAGGGACTGTGTCTGGCTGCCCCACTCACTCCCCTGCTATGAGTGCACATATTAAGAGATGCTTCCTGCAACATCCAGAGCTGCAAAGAGGCCACGTGGATAGAGCAACAGGAGCAAAGTGGGAATGGGAAACGGATGTGAAGCGTGGGAGGTGGCTGGCAGGGGTGACTGAGGGTAGCACAGGTCCCTGCAGAGGCATAAAGGGACACAGAGCCTACAGGCTCACATCAGCAGGAGATACAAGGGTGCAACTGAAGTGTATGGAGCAAGAGCAGAAAGATATAGTATGATACCCTCCTGCCCCATTCTTCTTGAGCTGGTCTTTCTCCAACTGCTATAGTGCCAGGGAGTAATCTCTGCCTTGCCCCAGCCTGGTGGGGTTGGACAGTCACAACCGGGTCCTCTGCCTACAGAGGGCAGGTTTACAGCCCTGCTGGCTGCATCCCGCTCCCCTCCTACTGCTGGATGGGAGAGATTTCCCTGGAGCAGCCAGAGCAGCTGCGTGCCCCCAGCCTGCTGCTCCCAAGGCCAGGAGTATCTCCACATGCTAAATCTGAGTCTTGGAGCAGCCCAGAGGCTGGCAGCAGCTCCTCCTTGCTGCAGCCTTCCCTGAGCCGGGGGGAGCCTCAAAAACTGTAGAAAGCCCTTTGCTCTTTCCTCTTTGCTGGAGCCTGAACTCCAAACCCAGAGTCCCCAGCCTAGCACATAGTGGTACCAGCAGCCTTTGCCCTCACCCAGCCCTGCCAGGCAGGTGACAGGCACAGGCAGCAGCCCCAGCAAGCACAGCCTACAGGGAGCTGTGGTCCAGCCCCAAGCCTGGAATGGCTGTAACCTGCCCAGGACTCTCCCCGAGCGGAAAGCAGCACAATGCAGTGTCTGTTCCAGATGCCAGGAAGAGAGAAGTCTAGACACAAGCAGGCAGCTCAGCCAAGAAAACAAACTCTCAGCATTATCTGCCTCTCCACCAGCCACACGTTTCCTCCTCCTCCTCCTTCTCCCCCGCGCCCCTGGCAGAGATGTCCCACAGCCACCCTGTCACTGCCAGGAGGAGAGACAGGGACACCCAGGGCCATACTCACCAATGCAGTCACCCAAGGGGGTCCAGTGGAAGCCAGGCTGGCAGCCCATAATACAACGGTAGGAGCCCAGGCTGTTCTGGCACCGCCACGTGCCACAGATGGCATCCCCGTATTCTTTACACTCATCCACGTCTGCAGGAAGAAGGGCAAGGGGATGAGGATGGTCAGACGGGGACCCTGCTTGCTCACTGCAGCACGTGGGTCAAGTTCAGCTGGCTGGAGGCCCTGAGCCATTGCTAGTCCTCCTTACAAGTCACCAGCAACTTTGGGTGCTGGGAGCAGAACTGCCCTGCCCCCTGCACTGGCTGCATCTATCCCCCCAAGTCCCAGGGGGCTAATCTCCCCAACACTGAGCTCTCACCCACGCAGTCATCAGTCTCCTGTGAGTGTTTGAACCCATTTTCACACAGACACCTGTAGGAGCCTTCTGTGTTCAGGCACTGGCCCTGCGAGCACCGGGACTTGTCTGTGCATTCATCCACATCTGCAAAATCAGGCCAAAATCATCAACCTGGACCTCACAGCAGGGGAGGGAACAGAGGGCAGGACCAAAGGTATGTCACTGCCATCCTCCAGCTCACCTTGGCAGCTGACTCCGCCAGCCGTGTTCGAGAAGCCAGGAGCACAAATGCAGAAGTAGGATCCATGACTGTTGAGACACTCGCCACTGGGGCTGCAGATCTCGCTGTTCAGGCACTCATTCACATCTGCAGAGGGAGCAGAGTCAGGGCCACGCACCCGGCCCTGGGGGACACCCTTCACCAAAGCCACATGGATTCCCTCTCCCCAGTCTCTTATAGGCAGCTCTTGCAGTGCTCATGGCCCCTTGCTTTTCTTGCCATGGAGACAGAGATCTTCCCTGTCCATGGTAATCCTGCATTTGGCTACAACCTTATGGATGTGCCATGCATGGTGGCATCACCTGCCCTTTCTCCCTGCCGAGAAAGAAGGGGGATCCATAGGGAGGCTGTATGTCCTGGACCCAGAGGACTGCAGGGATGGGGTTTGTACCTTCACACATGGTGCCGTTAATGAGCTCGAAGCCAGTCTGGCAGTGGCACTCGTAGGAGCCCGGGGTGTTCCTGCACTCTCCCCCCAGGCACTGAACAGCAGGGTCCTCACACTCATCGGTATCTGCCAAGCAGAAGGGCACATCACAGAGTGAGGCCTCAGCTCTTGCTGCCACTGGAGAAGATCCCCACCCAGGGAAGCCATCATGCAGCTGTTGGCCTGCAAAGTGGGTTTGAGCTGCCCTCCCAGACCACACCGTCACACTGAGATGAGGGCAGAGACTCCCTGTTACTGGGGCGTGAGGAGTCAGCTCAGACCCTTTACTCCCCTCCATCATGGGGACCAAGATAAACTGGATCCCAGCACCAAGTCAGTGGTGCCCAGTGACAGGACCAGAGGCAATGAGCACAAACTGAAACACTGGAGGTCCTGTCTGAATATCAGGAAACACTTTTTCACTGTGAGGGTTACTGAGCACTGGCACAGGTTGCCCAAAGAGGTCGTGGAGTCTCCCGCCTTGGAGATATTCAAAAGCCATCTGGATGTGGTCCTGGGCAACTGGGTCTAGGTGGCCCTGCTTGAGCAGGGGGATTGGACAAGATGATCTCCAGAGCTCTCTTCCAACCTCAGCCATTCTGTGATTCTGTGAGGACAGGGATACTGCTAACCCCAGTGTCCACCTCCAGCAGAGCTCTGCACTGGGTACCAGAACCACCGAGAGGCCAGTGCAGAGCCACAGTTGCTGACAAACCCTCTCTCCAGCCAAACGCACAAAGAGCAAACATCAGGAAAGTAAGCCAGCACCAGCCATACCTTATGCGGCAATGCTTTCCTGCCTGCCAGACTTGCCTACAATGTCCTCCTGGCAAAGCTGGCTGGGGGGCCTACATCAGCTCTTACCCAGCTGCAGAGCTCCACAAACCCTCTCCCACCCAAGTTCCACAGGCCTTGGACAGAGCCTGCTGGCAGTCTGAGGATTTTGCTCACAGCAGAGGAGAGAGGGGTAGCTTCCCTCTGACAGAGGGCTGCGAGATGCCAGGAGACTGCTGTTGCCTGCAGGCCCATGAGGTAGGGGGAAGCACTGGAGGGCACTGCTAATCAGAAGGATGGGTTGGTGTGCAGGCAGCAGAAGACGTGCTAGTAGAGAAGGTCCTGCTCTACTCTTCTCCCCTGCCAGGAGCTAAAGTCCTGAGACTGGCACAGGGCAGGGACCTCCTCTTCCCCTTCGCAGAGCACTGAGCATGCCAGAGGCATAAATGAACATCGCTCCCTACTGCCTCCGGGCAGGATTCCCAGCTGTTCAGTCTCAAAGGGTTGCAAGTAGCAATATTCTTGAATCTTTCTGGAGATGAACCATAACCTAGTTTATTTATCACAAAACTATCATGAAACCCTTATCATTTTTCAAATATGAAACCCAGATCCACAGACAAGGCCACCAGCCAAGGCAGGGAAGAACATGCCATCCTGCCATCTGGTCAGTGTGACCCAAACAGTATCGAACCCTGATAAGGTGCCCTCGTGACAGGGCTGGGGCAAGGTGGCTGAGAAGGGGCTCACATGGAGTCTTGGGAAAGGGGGAGAGCAGATGGAAGTGATCAAACCATGGTTCTTCCATTGCACCCAAAAATCAGTTGGAAAATAAGCTCATTTCACACTGGCTTTTTCAGACACTAAAACAGAGGAGAATAGAAGGAGGAGAGCCTCCCTCTCCTTCCCCATTGGAGGCCCCCATGCAGGGGGGTGTTCTGAGAGTCATATCAAAGGCAAGATCTTCTGTTTGCCAGCTATGTCGAGGCTGTAGAGCTCTGCAGTGCTCCAGAGAGAAATTTACAGCACACGGCCAATCTTTAAACAAATACCTTTGCCAGCTCTGCCCCCTCCGTTCCCTTGCTCCAAAGAGGGAATTTGCCTCAAGCCATCTCAAGCCCAGGACGTCCCCTGGGGGCAATCACCAGGAAGGGAATTTCCATGCCTGTGCTGGGGGAGTCAGGCTATAAGGCTGGGATGGAGTGCTCTCATGTCTCAGCAATGCAACCAACATAGATCAATGCTGGTGTTAACTGCCATGCATACCTGGCACAGCAGAGCCCTTGAACTAAGCTTTCCTTTTTAAACATGTCCAAGTTACATTAGGGGCTGGGGAAAAATGATGAAACATGGGTGCCCACAGTCTCTCCACTGGCTGTGGACCCAAGGTTTCTCCCTCTGTTGAGGACCTACATTTGGGGCATGTGCTCCCAGGCACATGGTTCTGAACTGAACCACACACAACTCCTCTGCCCATGTTTCCAGGCCTCCTGTACTCCGCTGGCCTTTGTCAGCATCCCCCAGGTCATCATTAGTCCAGGAGTCTCATCAGTGAATCCTTCCCCCCCATCCTCTTCCTGCGTGAGGAAGACCATCTTCCTGCTGCTCTAGGTGACATCTGCTTGCAGCGCCCCATGCTCTCTGCTGATCAGAGCTAAAGAGCTGGAGACGGATCCCAAGGCTAAAGGAAGTCCCCAGGCCCCACCAGTAACCCAGCTATTGCAATGTCTCTTCCCTCATTCCCTCCAGCACCCGCTCCTCTGTCCCTGGGAAAGGGATACCTTCACACATGCTGCCATCTCTGGAGACGGTGTAGCCAGCGTCACAAGCCGTGCAGGAGTAGGAGCCCTCCGTGTTGAGGCAGAGTCCAGAGGGACAGGCAGCCTGGGCTGTGCACTCATCGATGTCTGCATAAGCACATGAGGGAGAGCAGGATGAGTGGGAATGATGCGGAGTAACCATGACCGGGGCAGATGTGTTGAGAGAACTAGCCAACATGGTGGCCAGGACTCAGGCAGAGCCAAGCGCTCAGGAAGAGCCTAGGGAAACCTCTGGATTGGGTGCATGACACTTCAGAGGGTCTGGACCCACAGCCCCCTGGTACCTTGGCAGCTTTTCCCATCAGTTGCCACCTCATAGCCCTGGTAGCAGGAACAGCGGAAGGAGCCGTCCAGGTTGACACACCGTCCATGAGCACAAGTCCCCTCCGCAAGGCACTCGTCCACGTCTGCGTGACACAGCAGAGGCCAACATGGCATGGGAGGATGCACAGGGCCGTCCCCACCACCCAGGCCACAAGGGTGCTGTGCCCTGGCCATGCAGGCTGGCTGCCCGCGGGAGAAGGGTGCTGCCTGTGCCCCTGCTCCTTGTGAGAGTTGCAGGGAGCACTTCTGTGGGGGGTGAGGGTGCTGCCCAGAGACAGCCCAAGCTCCTCACCAATACATCTCCCATTCCTGGGCCGGTAGCCATCCCCACAGCTGACACACTTGTAGGATCCCAGCGTATTGACACACTTCCCACTGCGGCAGGGGCTGGGATCCACGCACTCATTGACATCTGCCAAGAAACACACTCCTTTCAGGCTCCCAAAGGTGAAAAGTGCAGCCTTCTCCAGGATGTCCCTGCCAGCTGGATCCTCAGACTCCCCCTCAGGGGGACAGCGATGCCCAAGAGGAAGTGAGACAAGTTTGCCAGGTCTTGGGCAACACTTCTTCTAGTCCCACTTACCACTCAGGATCCTACACCCACACCTGAGGGCTGACATAATCCAGCAGCAAAAGTTACTGCCACAGGGTGTTGCCAAGGCCAGGAATGTGCATGGGCAGAAAAAGGGATCAGAGAACATCTGTGCAGGGCTGTTTCACCTGGGACCTTCATAACTATGATTAGGATGCAGCCTCCAGCTCAGCAAGTCCTTAAGGCAAGTGCTTTCTGGAGGCCATGCGGGGGGAGCAGCATTCTGTGCATGCCCCATTTCTCATACTGCCTCCTAAAATAGTCTCCCACTCTCTGTTGGAGATGACCTACTGAGAAAGTGGGATCTTTGATCAGGCACATTGTATGTTCACAAGGTTGAATGCTCTCAAGGGCCCAGGTCATGCCATGTGAGTGGGATGCTGTGGGCACAGGTGGCCTGAGTCTCTGCAGCCTGCTCTCCCTGCAGTCCACTTGCCAGCATGAGGGTCTGGTGACAGAGGAAAAGTGGCAGGAAAATGGATGGGCAACTCCTCCCAGAATGGGAACCTGGCATGGACTGGTCGTGGGGGATCTCCCTGGGGAGGTGGGAGAGGATCTTGGGAGAACTCCCCTCTCTGCCCAGGAAAGCCTGTCCCTCCTGCAGGCAGAGAAGAAGACAGACAGCCCTCAGGGAGAGTACAGGGCAGACAGACATGGGGGGGTCCTTCCTCCCTTCCAGGAGACATGGAGCGGTGAGGAAAGAAGGTGTTCAGCCGTGCACAGGGTGCGTAGGAGGGGCAGGGGAACAGGGAGCAGCAAGCTTCACCTTCACACTGTCCTCTGGGACCCATGGCAAAGCCCTCCTTGCACTCGCAGCGGTAGGAGCCAGGGGTGTTGATGCATCGCTGTCCCCGGCAGGTAGAGGGCTGCTCACACTCATCTCGATCTGGCAACAGACAGGGAGACAGTCCTTAAGTCTTCCCCCTCCAGCATGTGGAAGGCTGGGTGCAGGAGAGGAGCTGCTCCACCTGCAGCGCTCTGCCTAGGGGACCCATGCCCAGGCTCTCCTCCATCCCCCATCTGTCTTAGCACCCCCTTTGCCATGAAGCAGTGATCAGGGCTGGCATTGCAAGCTCCGGCCCAGATGATCATGGGCAAGGTCCTGTCCCTGAGCAAGCAGGAGAGGGTGATCCCCATGGATCAGGCTGTCTGTGGGCAGGCCTGTGGGGAGGGAGGGTGCACAGGTGTGCATATGTGTGTGCACTGTGTACATGAGTGCTTGTGTGTGTGCACAGGCATGAGAGAGCATGAGGGTGGCAGGCACCCCGAGGAGGTGGCAGCCCTGTGCCAGGCGGACACTACTTACCCTCACAGCTCTGCTTGCCTTCTGAAACAGCCAGGATGTACCCAGAGTAGCAGAGGCAAAAATAAGAGCCCACGCTATTGATGCAGCGACCTTTTCCAGCACAAGGATCTTTCAGGCACTCATCTTCATCTGTGCACAGGCAAGGAAGGAAGACAG
This sequence comes from Haliaeetus albicilla, assembly GCF_947461875.1. NCBI lineage: Eukaryota > Metazoa > Chordata > Aves > Accipitriformes > Accipitridae > Haliaeetus > Haliaeetus albicilla. Next base: position 26,706,272 of record NC_091487.1, on the reverse strand, counting down.
GCAGTCACCACCTGCAGCTGCCTGCCAGACCCCTGCCAAACCCCTGCCAGCCCCGCGGTGCAGCAAGTGGGCAGGGGCTCAGCAGAGCTGCCAGAAAACCTTCCCCCAGGACCCTGAAGGACCAAATGGTCCATCGAAGCCCGGCAGGCAGAGGAGGTGCCAACCTACCAATGCAGTGGAGGCGGCTGGGGTCCAACGTATAGCCGGGGTGGCACAAGCATCTGTATCCCTCTGGGGTAAGCACGCAAGTGCCGGCTCCGCAGGAGAGGGGTGAAGAGGCACAGCTGCTGACCCCTGGGAGGGGAAAGCATGGGGTTGGGGGCAGCACCGAAAGGGTGCACCGAGTCTGGCATCTGCCTTGTTTCCCCAGCACCACTGGGAGGGAGGCTGCTTCTCCCCTTCTTAGAGAGCGATGCTGAGCTCTATGTCTTCAGGCAGCCTGCACCCACAGGGCTGCAGGGAGGACACAGCAGACCCTGCCACCTCCTCCAGCCTGAGCCCAGCTGGGATGCCGCGGTCCCCTGCACTGCTCACCTGTGCCCCGGCCCCACAAAAGGGTGGTGAGGAAGCCTGCCAGCCCCATGCCTTGGAGGAGGACTGGCAGCAGAGCCTGGCACCTGTAAGGGGGCTCCTTTTGGGGTGACAGCAGGGCTCCCCCCACCGCCACTCTGCTAAGCGGGGTGCAGGCGGCAGTGGGGGGGCAGCGGGGCATGGCACACCCCTCGGCACTGAGCCAGCCAGGGGGGGCCAACCCAACCCCAGACAAAAGGCTATGGAGGAAGATGCATTCCTCAGCAAGGTGCCTTCGCCAGGCCTGCTCCCCAAGGTGCTCCAGCCCCCAGCGGAGGGCAGGGGCCTCGCTCCCAGACTTAAGCAACCCTGGAACAACAGTGCCCTTGTTTCCAGCGCTGTAAACAAGCCGCCCCGGGAGCCACATGCCTCCCCTTGCGCTCCCCCTTCCCGATGAGTCAGCTTGCGCCGTGGGGGAACGGGGCCAAAGCCACAGGAGCAGGCGCGTGATCCCCCTCGCCTGGCAGCCACTGCTGTGCCGGGCAAGTCAGCTGCAGGTGGGGAAGGACCCAGAAAGCCAAACATTTTGCTCCCCATACAGGATCACCCTCGTGCCTCCCCACAGCCAGCCAGCTTTCCCTGGCTGGCAGCACTTGGGACCAGGCTGGGACAACACCCCAAGGCGGTAGGGCAGGGACTTTTCTTTGGGAAGTCAAGGGAAGCATGTGGGATGATAAGCAGGCTGGGGAAGGGAGAGAGCCCCTGGGCTGAGCTTAGGGCATAATTTCCCCATAGTGCTAGGCAGAGAGAGAAGGGAAATCTCTGAGAGTGGTGGACACACACCTGAGCCCTGCGCTGGCATCTGTGTTGGAGCAGCAGCATCCCAGGTGGTGGTGGAGCCAGGCTGGGGATGACTGCGCCAGGACTCATCTTCCTCTGCTGAGGAAGAAGAGAGGTGAGGTCCAGACCCCAATCCCAGGCAGAGGTGCCCACCCAAGGTTTACCCGTGCTGGGTGTCCCCCCATCCACAGCCCCGAGAGAGCATATGGAAAGGGGCCACAGGGTGGCTGCAGCAACCTCATCATCTTGTTATTTAACACAGCCTGCTCCACCTCCCCACATCCCTATGGCCCCACGTCAGCCACCCCAGTGTGGCGTTGGTCCCCCACACTGTCCCGCAGCCAGCCCAGCCAGGAGCCCGTCCTGCCCAGCACCAGGGGCTGCGGTGCAGACGAGGCAGCTCCCAGCCTTCCCACTCTCCTCCCTCCTCGCTGCCCCGTCCTCTTCCCCATGACCGCCCTGCCCTCCCGCCAGCCGGGCGCTCACCTCTGCGTGTGGCGGGCTCTGCGGTGGCATCAGCAGCGCCCTGAGGGACAGACACATAGGACTGCCTCTATTCCTGTGCATGTAGCTGGGATGCAGCATCCCTGAGACATTTTCCCACCCACCTCCTGGCTCCTCTTGCTCCCCAAGACACCATCCTGGGAGGAGAAGCTGCCACATCTGGGTGCAGCTGGCAGGGCCTCTCTGTCCTGAGCACATCATCCTGAGCAAAACAGCTCCTGGCCATGCCCGGGGGGCTGCCCACAGAGGGGCCATGCCAGCATGCTGTGCAGGTGAGACCCAGGGCACTGCTACTGGGCAGGCACCTCCACAAGATGGCCAGGAAGGGCATCCAGGCATGATAAATACTGCCACTGGCAGCTCTGGAGGGCTGAGGACAGCCACTACTCCAACCTGCCTCAAGAGCACTACCTACTAGAAGGGTGCTTGGTGCTAGATGCTCTTTCTCAACATCCCCTCCTGGCAAACCCATGGCTGCCAAAGGAGGTGTTGGAGCACAACCTGGGTCTCTGCTCCAAGGATCTTTCCACAATGGATGAAGAAAACAGATGGCTGAGCAATATACATCCCAGACTAGCTCTGCTTCAGATTTGGAAGCTCTGGTTCAAATTTCTGCCCTGTCTTGAGCTTTCTCATGTGTCCTTGGGCAAGTCACTTCATGTCTATGAAGCAGTGACGATGGCAGTGCTGTCCCCTCTCTCAGAGAGGTTGCAAGCACATTCTGAGGGCTGGGCTGCTATAGCAAGGGGGCACAGAGATGCTCAGGAGAGATATGGCCCAACTTCTACTGACAGCAGGGATCAAGAGACACACATTTTTCAAGTGAGACTCAATAAAGAAACCCAGCCCCAGGAAAGCCTGCCAGAGAATCAGTCCCCAGGCTGCTCCCATCAGACAGGGTGAATTCACACAGCCAGTGTGGGAGACACCCGCGCCAACTGCTCCAGTGGAGTTTCTGCTGCACCCACATGAGCACGGGGAGACCTGCCTGCGAGCTGGGCTTGGACATGACACTGGGCTTCATGAGAGGAGCAGACCCCAAGCTGACTGCAGCAGTTGCCCTTCCCCTGCCGCTCATTAGCTCTACAGCCAGGCCAGGCTGACAGCAGGGAGTGAGCACCCACACCTCAGCCAGCTCCGGCCTCAGCCTGGGCTGCTAGCCCAGCCCCAGCAAACGCCAGCTGGAGTCAATGCTGACCATGAACTACTGCAGCAGAGCCCTCAGCACCTGTTGGTTTGAGCTAATGGCCTCTTAGCAAGGGCCGAGCAGGCATGTGGCACAGTGCCTTCAGCCATGGCAACTAAGCCAGGGTGATAGAGTTTGCAGTTCACACTCTGTTCCCTCTGGCAGCAGCTACTTGCTTTCCTTAGTGATCTCTCTGACCACATTTCACACCTCCCTGTCACCTATTTCTATGACATCCCCTAGCATGGATGCACCCAGATATAGCAAGACAAACCTTACTCACCTGCGCAGCAGGAGAAACTTCACCTGGAAAGTGAAACAGTGCATGGTGAGTAGAGACAAGGCAGGCAGGCATCCTCCTTAAAACCCTGGCTGCCCTAACTTCACCCCACCTCTAAGACACTGCCACTCAGTTCCTCATGCTCCTCCGCAAGAGCTTGTTCCCAAAGCCAACACACCCAGACTCCTCTCCTGGCAATGTGCAGACCCCAGGAGCTTCTACTCCAGCAGGTGCTGGCACAAGCAGCTGGTCACACTTGCCTCCAGCTGGGCTGGACAAAAGCCCAAGGACTGCAGTGCCAGGGCTGCCACGCAGACCTGAGGTCCCAGTGGAGGCAGCCTGGCCAGCCAGCACCAACTGCAGAGATGTGGTCACAGGAGCCTGAAACACTCAACCTCTTCTCCAAAGGCTTGAAGACATGGTGTCTCATGCCCCAGGAACACTAGTAGGGCTGAAGAACACCTTGCGTATTCATGAAGATATAGAAAGTTCTTATCAGCTAGAAGTCCATCCATGGGGGCATGGCAGGACCTGGGAATTTGCCCACCCTTGCTAGGGGCCCAGATGGAGCAGCTTTAAGCAGTAGACCCCACACTACCCTCTCCTGCCGAGGTGCCAGGGTGGGGGAATGCCTCCAGGACGCTCCCACGCAGGCTGTCCTGCAGTTGCTGTCTCCTTGCTGCCCAGTCCAAAGTCCAGTTGCTGCTCTCCCCTTGCTCTTCCAAGCTGAGGGGCAGCTCTTCTGCCTCTGCCTTCCTCATCAACAGGCGGATATCAGAGCTGGAGTAGGTATAGCCATGTCCTGCTGGGCAAATCTCCTTGAAGGCTTCTGCAAGGGAAAATCAAATCGAAGCTTTAGAAGGCAGAGGTTGGAGAGAAGAGGGTATTGCAGGGATCACCTGGCTTACTACACCCAGACATGATAGTGGGACAAGTGGAAGAAAGGAGTGAAGATGGACAGGCATATATGTGAATGCAGGTACCAGTTTCTCCCATCCTATCATTTTCCGGAGATTTCTAAGGGTTAAATCCTTACAGAAACACATCTGGGCTGCAGTGGGTGGATGCTTCAAGCAGAAGGAATCTGCTTACAGGGCAGGGTGGGTTTCTAACAGGCACTGGCTGGTACTCCTAGACACCAAAACTGAAATCCCTCCCCTGGGTCAGTACTGCTAGGAAGGGATCATGCCACAGGAAGGTCAAAGATGAGCAAGGGAGCAAATAAAAGTGAACTCCTAGAACCTCGGCACTGAGCACTTTGCACATCGCTCAAGATGCTCTGCATAAACCACCTGAAAATTTTTCCCAGCCCTGAGGATTTCAGTGCTTTCCCCTCCACCCTACCCCATACTGAGATATGCCAAACTCACCCTCACCTGACTTTCATCCCAGCAGAAGATGTAGGAGAGACAAAAAGGCTGTCGAGCAAAGCCAGGCACAGACATGGCTGTGCTCTCTCTCTGGTACAGAGTGGTTTCCCATCAGGGATTTCTCCATCTTCCCAGTATTACCCAGGTCTGCTTCCTGGGCTGCTGCACCCATCTCACAGGCCAGCATTTGCACCGTTCAGCTCTGGGTCCTGCAGCCATCTGCATGGCAGCAAGTTCAGGCAAGCCAAAACCCCAGTCTAGCCAGAGCAGGCAAAGCTGAAGCAGGCACATCTCACCTGAGCCAGGCACAGGGCACTCCTCGCAGTTCTTCCCCCAGCCCTTGCCGACGCGGCTGCAGCAGCAGATCTGCTGGGTGATGCGGTGGGAGAGAGGAAAGGAGCACACGCCTCCGGCTGCAGAGCGGTAGCACAGCCCCTGCTCCATTGACACTGCTTTGTCCGCTGAAACACAATGGCAGGGTTAGTGCCAGAGGCCAAGCTCTACACTCTCCAAAGAGAGAATGGGAGACACTCAGTCTCTCCCCCTCGGGCCCTTCTCTGCCCATGCCTCCCAGCCTGTCCCAAGGGCTGCCCCATCCTCTTGCCAGAACATCCCCTGGCCTTCAGCCATCAGGCCATCCCCCCAGCAGTGCCAGCCCCAAGCAAATCCAGCTCCTGTGGGAGCTCTCAACCCAGAAGGCTGTGTCCTGTGCTGCTGCACCACAGGCATGTCCCCTCCAGAGGGGCCATGAGATGTCCCTGGAGAAGAACAATGAATGAAGCGAGCCCGAGGCATGGGGACCTATCCTGCACACAAGCACAGGATAGAGTAACTCAGCCGCACTTGCCAGAGACACGAAGCATGCTGCAGCCTTCATTCAGCCGTGGGGTCCTTCTCAGGCCCCTTCCCAAACTGAGGGGTTCCCTGGAGCACTTACAGATACAATGGCTACGGGATGGGTCCAGCATGGTGCCAGGCTTGCAGGTGCAGCGGAAGCTGCCGCGGGTGTTCACACACTCGGCATCTTTGCACAGGCCTTGCATCAAGCACTCGTTGATATCTGTGGACAGGAGAGAGCCTGGTGAGATGTGAGGAAGCCGAGGGTGAACTGAACCCCCTACTCCGTACCTCCCATTCAGGTGCCACGGACCAAGGGGGTCTCAGCCAGGCTGGTGTCTGAGGCAGACTCCGCACTAAGCAGTGCGGTGGGGACCTCCACAGTGACAGCAGTCCCACATCTGCAGTGCAGAGCTCGCTCGCTGCAGCTGGAGGGATGGCTTGTGAATGACTGCTCTGCTTCACAGTCCTCATGGAAAACAGATGTGGGCCCTACGGTGAGCCACCCCAGCAGGCTCACTCTTACAGCCATCACGGTTGTTGTTTGCAAGCCTGGACTGGTGAGTCCTGTCCTTTCACCTGATCCCTGGTCCTGCTCGTATGGAGCTGTCATCCACGGAGTATCCTTGCTAAGAAACTCAGTGCCAGCACACGGGGACGACAGTGACTGATCTCCTCCGGAGGTGGAGGGATGGTGGGCCAGGCTGCGCTGGTGTCTTCTTCCAGGAACAGGTTGAGCAAGTGGGACTTCGCCAAGCTCAAGCCCTGCCTCAAGCTCTGCCTCTGCCCCTGACTCAGCACACATCAGACACAGTCTTCAGGAAGGGAGGTTGGGCTTATCCCAGGGAAACACTGTCAGGCTCACCCATTTGGCCTGCAGTAAAGCCTTTCCTGCAGCAGCACTATGTGGGAATGTATGAGCTAAGCTGGAGAAGACAGGGATTGGCAAAAGGTGCATAAAGGGGAACTGAGGGCAACTTTCATGGTGGAGAATGAGGAGGAAGCCCTCCTCATGGATTGATGTAGTGTTATATCTTCACTAAAGAGCTTGGCCCAGAAAAGTCAGCATGCTGATGAAATGTGCTGTGTCAGGAGGCACAAGCTGTGCAGGAAGAGCTGGATGGGAGCACGGAGTGGCAGGAGCGGGATGAACCTCAGCACAACCTCAGGACAAATCACAGGAACATATACTACAAGCTAAGAGGTGGGAGCAGGCAGTGAGAGGGACCTGGGCACACTTGCTGCTCACAGGACAGCTGCAAGCTGCCAAGACCAAGAAATGCCAACATGATGCTAGGCAGCATCACAAACACTTTTCCACAAACACACATAGGGCAGTCCCAATGCCAACGTACAAGGCCCTGGTAAGACCTCAGGTGCCCTGAGAGCACCCAATGGTGCTCTAGAGACTCTCAGGGTGGAAGGGGTGCAGAGGTGGGCTGCTGGGACACTTGGAAAAATGCAGATACTGGAAGAGCTTGACTGAGAACAGCTAGGCTCAGGAATGGCTTTCAGAGCATTACCTTATTCCTCAGAGCTGAAGCATCACTGCTTGGTGGAAGTGGGGGTGTCACACAGCCAGCTACGACAGCTGGAGTTCAGACTTAAGGATCTGAGAGGTTCTCCCCAGTCCTGTGCTCTTAAACTACCCCATTCACCACACCAGCTGCCCCATACATGGTTGAGACACACAGCAGCCATCAAGACCAGACCATGATGTTCAGTGAATTGGAAGTACCAACGCTACAGGGTTGTGCAGCAGGCCAGGGAATAGTAGGATTTGGCTGCATAATGTAATGGTTTCCTGCTCCATAGCAAGCACAGGACAGACTTCATGAGAACAACCAGTGGCCAGACCCCAAATGTACTGGGAAACCCACTCAGAGGAGAGGCTTGGGCTCTCCAGAGGAGCCTCGGGGCTCATCCCTGTCACTCCCAGGCACGGTTGGAACACTGTGTTGCTCTGACACACCAACTGGTTGAAGTGTTTGGCCTTCACATAACCAAAGGGATTGAAGGGATTAGAGTAATGAGAGCACAAAACAAACAAGCACCAAGGGCTAGGCTTTATGAGCTTAATTTAAAACAGGGCCACATCCCGGCCTCAGTCCAACCCCCTCTATTCCACTGGCAGCAGAGGACCCACCCGCAGTGGAAATCCCCACGGGGAACAGAAGCAGGCAGGCGCGCTTGGGGCCACGCACTCCTACCCCCTGCAGCATGCCAGGGATGGGGCTAGCCCACAAGAAGAGGCCTCAGGGACCACAAACTGAGATCTGTAAGCTGTCTCAGTTGCTTCTTCCCACCCCACAGAAGCCTGCCAATGCTCCTTAGAAACAGCCATGCTGGGTCAGGCAGCCTGTGGTAGAAAGGTGCAGGCTGGTTTATCCTGGCGCTTAGTGAGCAGGAAGGACCTGAATCAGCAACAGACACCAAGTATGTACGGACACCAGGGATATACGGACACCAAGGTGCTGGCTTGTGTCCTGTGCAGTGACTTCTGTGCATGCACACCTCCCCACCACCGAGCCTCCAAGACAAGGTTTGTCTCATGTCTAGCGACCACATTATCCCTTCCAGTGCCATCCTTCCTGCTGGTCCCAGCAGCACCAGGAGGTTCCCTGGCTGGGTCTGCCAGACACTCTCAACTCATGCAGCCTTGTTCCTGCTCAATGGGGTGCAGCAAGGAAAGGAAAGAAGATCTTGCAGAGATGAGACATTTGTTCCTCTGCTGGCAGGCACCAGAGACAACCCTTTCTGCCCATACAGAAGAGAGGAAAGTGGGCTTCTGCGAGGGCCCTCCTCTAGTCACCATCTATGCTTTGACAACAGCCTACAAAACCAGAGCCCAGCTGCTTCCCAGCTCAGCTCCTCTCTTACAACCAACGGCCTCAGGAACCATCAGCCCTTGTCCAGCCCCTTGGCCCCCCTCCTACCTGGGCTGGCAAGAGAAGGTCCCATGTAGCCTCTCCCATAGTCTATCAGCCAAATTGCTCACTCTGGACCCTGAAGTGAAGTGCTGGGCTTCCTGACACAAGTCCCACTGCAACAGCAGACATGAGAAAAACACCTTGAGGAAGCAGAGTGTCTGCAGAACAGTATTCCTCCAGCCCAACTTTCGAAGGAGCACGCAGAGGCACAAATCTCCGGTTCATGCTTTTTCCTGTCGAAAAACATCTTCCTGGCCAACTCCACATTGCCATCTCCCTCTGCTCCTCTGAGCCTCTCCCTGCTCCAGAGGGAATGCAAATCCAGAGCAAGCACTACAGGTCTCTGCTCGCTGACATGAGTCCCTCCAGCTGCTCTGCTCCTCCAACTCCTATTCATTGTCTCCGGGTAGCTCCTCATACCCATAGCACTGTCTGTGGCTGCATAAGGGATGAGATCTGAGGGCAAGGAGAATAGGATCCATTGCGTTGTTGAAAGTTCTCCCCCAGGACAATGTTGGGAGGTTGAATCATTAATTAAGTAAGCATGGTGGAAAGTCCCAGCTAAAAGAGATGAGTCATTGGATTGCCAGCCCTGGGCCTGGGCCCAGGCTCCCTGCTGCATCTTCGAGATGACACCTCTCAGCTTATCATGAATCACGAGAAGGAAACCGTAAAATTCCACTTCAGTCAGAACACGGAAAAACACAAGCACTGTGGGTCCAAGAGATGCCAAATAAACATGAACCAGAGAAAAAAGAGGAGAGATGGCGCCTTCCTCATATGGAGCTGAGGAACTGCAGGAATGAGAAGTGGATAGACCCCAGCAGCATGGGGCAGGCAGGGCAGTCTGGCAGCATGGACAAGTGACACACTCGGAACAGAAGGAATCACTTTTACGGCACTCTCCCACTTGTAAATGAACAACTGATCAAGCTGAGAACCTTCCCAAATGTTTTCAGGCAACAGAACTTCTGTTGCTTCAGACTATGGGAGAAATGTTTTTACACTAACACTTAGCACAGCAGCAACATAGGTCCTTATTGGGTCAGCAGGATTTAACAGGTGAGTTTTCTTGTGCTGGCCCAACTATGCGCTGACTATGCTTATCAGCTGAGTCATGTAGTCCACTGTTAACCTGTTTTTCTTTCATTCTTGATGAAAGCACAGAGATTTTTAGAAGTTGCATTCTTTGCAGATCTCTATCAGGGAGTTAGATAATTGTATTTTACTTGTGTAGGTAGTTACAGCTCTGACAGTGGATGTGGGAAGGAGAGAGAGATATGAAAGCAGCATCCTTACCTTGGCAGTGGCTCCGGTTCAGCCTCTTGTATCCTTGGGGACACTCCACCCGCCCGTTCTCAATCACAGGATGTGCTGGGAAGAAAGCAAACAGTGTGGGACGTCGGCAGTAGAGGCAGCCACCAGCATCCTACCTTCTTTCTGTCCTCCTTGTGGAGGGGAAAGGGTCCCTAGGCCTGCCTCAGATGGGCCTCCAATGACTCCCATGGCAGAGGGAAAGGTGGGAACAGCCATATTTCCCAAGCAGGGTCTTTGGCTGCTTGGCAGGTGCCAATCTGGTGACCCAGAGGTGCTGCCTGTGCTTCATATCTATCACTGTGTCACCTTGGCTCCTCCCAGGCCAGCTTGGATAGCCAGATGACACATGACAAGAGGGATCAGAGTTAAAGTAATGACAGAGGTCCTTGACAAAATGCTGAAAAAACAGCCTGGGGCCTGTTTAATACATTTTCCCCCTTTTTTACTGCATGTGATTTCCTGCCCCAGTCACCCTCATCAAAGAAAATTTCAAATTGCTGCTTAAAATAGTTTTGTGGCTTTCAAAATGGCCTATAACCCACACAATTAAATCTCCAAATTTTTTAAAGGCAAGTAAAATGTGGCCCATAAATTCCAAGGATGTCAAATTTAGGCACAGTATTTTGGAGCAAGGGGAAGGGAATCAGGAGGTGATGGGTTGGGAAGTGAGTAAGCACAGGGTGGGGTAGGAAGAAGGGTGCTTTGGATGGGATTTTTCCAGGGTGAGGTTTCTTTTTAATTTTCTGGATCATACACTTGGAAACAAGAAGTGTGTGTAACAGCTAAGTGACTGTCCAGCCATATTCCTACCACTTGAATTCCTCCTGCCTGGCATCAGTAGCTCACACCCTGGTGTCATACATGGAAAGCCCTCCATGGCAATAGCTATATTGAGGATCTGGCAGATTCCTAACGCATTGCAGCTTTTGAGAACCAGGGACAAACTGAGACCATCCTTGCAGCAGGAGATGGTCGGAAAGACCCTGCAAAGGTTAAGAACACAAACAGTGCACTGGGGGCACGGAACAGGCATGTCCATAACTCTTTGTCCTGGACACTTTGACCCTATAAAGCAGTCTGAAGCCATTCTAGGACATTTCTTGAAAGGCAAAAGTTAGGGAGCAGCTTCCTAGGATAAAGGCGCTTGGGAGATAAAAGATGGGAGAACAAGTTGTTCACCAGCCTGTACCAGGAAGGAGAATAGAAAGCCTGTTTTCCCCAGGTATATTAAATGAAGTTACAAGGTTTTCTGGGTGCAGAGAGATCCTCAGCAGCTGGATGAATGACTAAGACAAAAAATCTATTCACCCCCTTCAACAGTCCCATCATGAACTGTAAGCAGGAGGTGCTTACAAATATCTGGATGTTAGGGGCAAGGGGGTTACTGGTGATACTGGGAATCTCTGGGTACATTTCCAACCTTCTGGGAAGGGAAAAGAAACCTCTGGCTCATGGGCTCCAGGCTCAGCAAGCCGGTGGGATTCCAGGTCCTCCCACACCACAGCCTGTGGGCTTGGGGCTCTGGACAGGCATTAACGATGCTTGGAAGCATCCGTCAGCCTCTGCGCGATGTGATAACAGACGCTCAAATGAAGCAGCATCATTGTATGCGAGCCCTCCGATGGGGAGCCAAGCATGCTGGAGATCAAACAGTGATGATGTGTCAGAGCCCACTCACTCTCTGAAAAGCCTTTGTGGAGAAACAGATCCTGCAGCATCCCTCTGCCAGATGCTGCTGGGGAGAGGGCAAGGCAGAAAATACTAGTGATGGGGGGTGACCGTGCAGGTCTCATGTCACCTCAGCACTCCTATGACTCCAGTCTGCAGAAATATGCAGCTCATTACTGCAGCAAACGACTTGTGAGGCTGTGGACAAATGTCTTAATTTTGCAACGAAACCCATGTTCCCTGGAAAGAATAACTAATGTAATGTGAGCAGATCTCTCTGTACCAAGGGGAACCAAGACACTTTCTGAAGTACTGGATGGAGGCTGCTTTCTTTCTGCCAGGACCTGGCCACAAGGGAAGACAGCGTGTGGCTGCAGGAGGATGTAAGCTATTAACTCTCAGCTTTGTACTTAGTTACTCGAGCAGAAGACCATTTCCTTCCATGCGCTCTGATGTTGCCGAACTACAGCAGAGATGGCCAAAGACCCCTGAAAAAGCAGCCTAGGACACCTGAGTTTCCTGCAAAGGGGATCAGCAGCCACCCCTCTCCCATGTAGCTGGTAGGAGTGTGGAGACTGGCTTTGGAGGCTATTCCTCTGGAACCCAGCAAAGGGGAAAAGCCGATCTGATGATCAGACAGGGCAGAAATCTGGGGCAGGGCATCCACAGCTGGAGGGGTCCCAGTCTCCTGTGTCTGTCTGCCTGTCTGTCTATCTATACTCTCTCCAGAAAGGGGTTCTCCCAGAGCCTGAGGCTGGGGATGGAGCAGCTGAGCTGCATCTGTCAGACAGAGGGATTTCAGTCTTGCTGAGGGCAGGGAGCTCTGGCTCCTGATTCAAAGGTGTGATTTCAGAGCCTTGCCTCCTGGGCACTTCAGGCCCGTAGGCACTGTGCCAAAGCAATGTGCTCAGCTGGTACCTGCACACCAGGACTCCCCCTTGACTCTCCTCATCACTCCATCCAGCTCTGCTTCATCCCACCGCACGGTGCTGCTTTCTACAAGGTCTGCAGGCACCAGGCATCCCCAGCGGCACCGGGTGCACACAAAGGAGCTCACAGACCCAGGCTGGAGGTGAGCACAAAGCAGCCATGGCCCAGGACTCCCACCAGCACCTTTGTCCCCAGCTAGAACAATACTCGAACAGAGCAGAGTAAGAAGGGAAATGAATGCATGGAAATCAGGCAGAGGGATTTTGCAGCCTAGCAGGATGATCTTTAAGCAGCTGGGCTAGTTTTCCATCACTTCCCAGGGGAACAGGCTTTACCCAAAGGCCCTGGCTCCCCAAACACTCTCTGAAGATGGGATGAAGAAGCTCAGGCTGATGGTGAAGTGGAAATAAACCACTTTTAGTGGTGGTAGCCACAAAGGCCTGAGCAAGGCAAGGTTTATAGGGTGAGATAATACATTGCATTAGGCCAGCCAATATTACTCTGTTAAAAGGGGAAGAGGCAAGCCTGCGGTCAGATGAGAAGTGAGGAAATGCTTGGCTGCTGAAAGCTAGCCCATTTCTTTCAACTCTTTCCATATATCATACAAAAGGCATTATCTCTCTGAGAAGCCTTGCCTTGCTGAACTCCTTTGCCACTTTCAGGACTTACAGAGATTTCTGGAGACCCCAGATCAGCTCCACAGAAGAACCCCCATCCGGGCTGGACCCCAGGCATCTCCCCATGCCTGCAGTGGGCACAGAGCATGCAATCAGGAGGGTGGCTGTGGTGTCTCTGCTTGCCCTGCGTTTTCTAGCACGTGGGAGATGACAAGGAGCCAGAGTGCGTGGTGTCGTAGCATCTGGAGTGGTGGGGGTGGTGGACCCAGTCAAACCTCAGCCTGGTTTAGTGTGAAGCAGAGAAGATCAGCCTCCACTGCAGAGAGGACCTCAGCTGCTGAACTCGCTGGCAGAAGAACAGAGCAGCTCTGACCCCACAGCAGTCTCCTGAGAGCAAATGTATTGAAGATGCCAGGCCAAGAAGTACACAGGGCTGTGGCTGTGGGGATAAGCTGAGTTCCCGGGCAGAATGGACAAGAGGGAGAGGACACAAATCCTTCAGTCCAGATCTGTCACAACTGCTCTCCTCTCCTCTGGGTAGTCTGTGGTAGGCAGGTTCCAGCAAGACTTTCTCCAATGCCCCAACAAAGGCTAGGGTAGCAGGGGTGGGGAGGGCATGCACCAGTGCTGATGTGCAATATGAAACTAAGCCCTCTGCTCTACTCATGGTCAATAAAGAACTTCAAGGTGAAAAAGATGCTTGAAGGAAAAAAAGACTCCGGTAATTACTGTCGGCCTTTGGGGTCGTTTCAACAGAGAGTCCTCATTCTGCTCCCACATTGTCTTCCAGCTAGGACAAAATACCTCTGTACCTAAAAAAACCCCCACTTTTGCAACACTGTGCTCTTGTGTGCCAAGACCATGATGCTGCAGATGAATGATGGGCAAAACAAGCACCCTACAGAACAAGGCAGACCGGAAAATGTTGCGCTTCCCCAGGTTAAGCATTGCTGTCTGCAGTACTGCCACATCCTTGCAGAGGTTTCAGCTTCTTTCCCCACATCTAGCCCTTCTTTACTGTCCTGGACAGACTCCCTGTGGCACATGGGCGTAGCAGTGGCAGAACCAGCCCCCTCCATAGGCTCCTTCCCATATTTCCAGGGTTCTTTTCCTGTATCCTCCCCAACCTGATCACAACAAGAGCAGACCAGGGGGATGATTTTCAAGGGGTTTCCTGTGGCTGTTTCAATGCCTGCAGGCACAGTGCAGGGGAGCGCGTGGCTTGCAGAGCTGCTTGGCGTTTCTGATGACTACAGCTCCATGGGTGAGCTGCCACCCCTCTCGCAGTGGGAGGTCTGTTTGGGGAGTGCTGCGGACGCCAAGCCAGACATTACAAGATCCAACTTTCCAGTGAAATTCAGACTTTTCTCTAGGACAAAAAACTTGAAAAAACACGGGGAGTGGGAATAAAACCAAAACAATAGCCTTCAAAGACTTGTTTCTTAATGCTGTTAAAACCCATAGGCAGGAGGAGCGAAAGCAGCCCAGAAAGATCTGCAGTGAGCACAACCAGTGGGTGCTGACTGCAGCCTGAAATAAGGGACAGGGGGCACTGAAAAACCAGGACCTGGAAGATGCAGTTTTACTGCTGCACCCCGAAAGTCCCCCAAACCCACATAGAAAGGTGAGACTTGTAGCTCCTGGGCAGTACCAGAGACAGTGCCCATCACTAGTATGGGCTTCTCTTGGAGCACTGCTGGTCGCAGAGGTGTGTGGTCTCAGGGACAGGGAGGAGGTGGAAGAGGAGGGCTGTGACCCCCTCTGGGCAGAACTCTCTGCCACCAGTTTCCTTTATCCCCATAGGGCTGAGGAGGGCCAAGGCTTCAGGGAAACCAGTGTCCAAATCCACACCTGCCCTGGGGTATGTGTTGACCTGCAGCTTGGGTCTTGTTCGTTTTAGTTTACGTGGACCATCTCTTGACTTCATTCCAGCATATTCTTCTCCACAGACCACTGTATACCCCAAAATAGTATATGGTCTGGCAGGTAAGCAGGAGCAGCTCTGACCAGCAGTGCGCCTGCTACTAACCCCACGTCCTGAGCTTGCCACGGGACAGGACATTGCTTCAGCACAGCTTCCTCACCAGTACTGCTCAAATACCCTGCTGGTCCTTAGGCTTCGTCCCAGCCATGACCAAGTGTCTCTACTTCAGCTGCCTCCTCAGCCTCCAAATCCCTTTCCCCACTGTCAGTCTTCTCCACGTTTTACCTTCTAGCTCCCATATGCTCCTACCTCCCTGTTCTAGCCTTTCAGTGTGTGCTCCACTGCCTCCTCCGAGTACTAAAGACCCAGGAGGGTCATTGGATGTCTCCATCTGATTTATCCTATCTTGCAGTGCAGTACATTTCATCCAGCCATCTCCAGACGGAGCTGAAGGACTGCAGCCGCACAACAGCATGCAGGTGTCCTGCCACTCTCCAGGCCCCTGCCTGTGGCTCATCTCTGTCTTTCATGGGTTGGGCGACAGCCTTTGCCCCAACAGCTCACGGAGCAAGCTCTTGGCTCTCCCTCTTCTCCCAGGGCTGCCTCTGACATATCCTGGGGGTCCCATCTTCAGCAAACTCCCAGCAGCTTCTACTACAGCCTGCTTGAATACCCATCTCTGTGCCCACTTCTCTGAAGGGGCCTAACAAGATACACCCTCCCAGAAGCAAACCAGACAGCCAAAAGCCTGAGCAGAGCCTAAGGAAACCTCTGAAACTAATGTAACACCCACTTCACAGAGTCCTGGCCAGGTCAACCGCACCCCTACCTTAATTCTGAACTCAGCCTTTAACATGCTCTCTTTCGGGTGCAGGCAAAGCATTCAAGTACTTTGGCTTTTCTGATGCTGGGCAAAACACAAAAAATAGCAGGGACTGGTCATGGCAGGTTCACTCGGACGGATGCCTGCCTCCGATTCTTCTTCTCTGATGTCTTTCCGCACACAAACACGTAGCAAACATGAAAGCTGCAGTCAACGGAGACATCCGGACGTATCCAGACTCTACTAACAATCAGTGTCTCGGGCAGACAGTCAATCCAAACAAGTTCTCCATTTGTCTAGCTCTTGCCTGGCTGCACTTCTGTACATTTGTAAGTATTTACACTGAACTAGCTTCTGCCATTTCTGTCTCTGGTTGCTGGAATTAAATTCCCAGTGCTGTCAAGTCTGCGCTGGTGCACGCCTCCCTGGGACAGATGAGTGCAAGGAGAAGTTCTCTGTGAAGACCACAGTGCCAAGAAGAAAGCTGGAAAGACCCACGGGACATGTTATCTCTGTGCATGAGACACCAGGTCACTGAACTACAGCCCAGTGACTTTGAGTGAGCACAACACAGGCCAGCAAGACCAGGAGACAGAAGGAATGTGAGTGTGGGATGTGGTCGACAGGCAGGAACAATGCAGAGCGATGCCTTCACACTGGACAGGCGTGGACCTGGGAGCTCTGGCAGAGGAGGCACGGGGCAATGAGAGGTCACGGTGCTCGATGGCTCTGTTAGAGTAGCAAGATCATGGAGAAAAGACTGTTTCCCTGGCTCCACTCTAGGGCAAGATCTCTCGCATGTGAAGACAGCACACCAGAGAAAAACCATGCCAGCCACATGGGCTTCTCACTTCAAAACAGCCGGGCTCTCTTAGGCTGCCTCCATCAAGTGCCCGCCTTACACCTCCCTTCACTTGCATTGTGTGGTCTCCTGCATGTGGGGCTGGTTATGGGGCAGTTAATCAGAGGTCGCCAAAGGAGGGAGATACTTGCACATGATTAAAGAGGATGAAAACGGCTCCTTCAACTAGCCTGAACTCCTGCCAAAATCAACAAGAGCCCTTTGGTCTCGAAGGGGGAACTTTACTGCCCAAAGCCAGAAGGACTGAGAATGGGATTTTCTTGTGGCACAGGAAAACAGAAGACCCACGGGGATACATTTTTCATATCCCCAAAGAATTAATCTGAAAAAAAGCCAGACAAGCATCTCTCCACTCAATGAAGACCAGCAGTGACAACCTCCCTTGAGTTTCATCTGCTGCTGGGACACAGGGCTTGCGCTAAGCTGTGGAAGTGGGACCTGCTGGCAGCTAGGAGGCATTTCTTAAGTGCATTTGCTCTACTGGCTGGCTGACTGCAAGGAGCACGTGGGGGTATTTTGTGCCTGTTTTCATGTCTTGGAAGCCTGTGATTACAGACACGTTTTGAAGCCTGAAGATCTAAATCACTGCTGCAGCTCTGGCCACCGAGCAATACCTAGCATCCTGGCACGGAGAAAGAGAAAGGAGTTGCAGCAATTTTGCAGCCATCTGCAGCCTAACTGAAGTGTTAAGCAGCCCTCCTGCTTCCTAATGGGGGATCACAGAGAGACAAGGTGAGAAACGGGGAGACTGCTGTGGGATGGGGAGGAGAAAGCCGTGACGTGGGATGCGAAGGTCGGGGACAAAGAGGAGGGGGCTGAGGCCTGTGTGGGGCATTTCCTTGTTTGTGCTGAACCTGGAGACCCTGTGGTCACCCCCATGCCACATGTGCCCAAGGCTCCCTTGGGGCTGGCACATGGACAAAGGCAGGCAGGTAGCAGCGTGGCCCAGGGCCACAGCAGAGCCATGCAGGGCAGGAAGATGACAGCAATCAGAGCTCCCCAGACCTGCACTGGGTTCCAGGATGCTGACAACCTCATCCGTGATTGCGAGGAATTTGGCTCCAGCTGGCCCTACCCCTGGCTGAGGAGGAACTGAATCAAGGGAGGATAAGATGCAAACAGCTCTTGGGAGCATGCGTGTGAGCAGGACAGTCTCTGGGCAGAGCTAGAAGGTGCCAACACCACGCTTGCACAAAACCTGCTACCTTGGACACCTCCGCTCTCCTCAGGGGTCAAAGTCTCCTGGACCATGGGTTCTGTTTACTTTAGTCCTTCGATCCAGTGAAGGCATGTGAATGAGCAGCCAGGCAGTGATGACAGGTGGCAGGCAGGCAGGGGGGAGGTGAGCAGTTCCCTGCCTGCATTGCATTGGACATGTGCACCTTGCCCTGCACCAGACCCGCTCAGCACTGGCTGCCGGAGCCACTGTGCCTGTGGGGCTGCCTCCCCCCAGCCAGGAGTTCTTCAGCATGGCCTCTCCACCGCAGCATGGGATGGGGCCATGGCGCGAGGGGCTGTGCCTGTTAAAGAGCACCCCAAGCGAAGCAGCTGAGGAATCCCCGTCTCCTGCTGGATCAGTCTGTCCAGCTCCCAAGCACAGCAGAAACGGAGCTGGACGCCTGTGCCCCTGGAACGGACCCCGGGTGCGCTCCTGCCAATTGTTTGATGTAGTGTTATTTCCAGAGCCCCTGCCAAGCCCATGTTGGGCCCAGAGCAAGCCCGTAACTCTATAGGGCCGAGTCTGCAGCCTCCTCCACCGATCTAGAACTGCACCTCCTAAAACCATGGCCACTCTTTTCCCTTTTCTTCCTCTGAGCGAGGCTACCACGGCGGGAACCACCAGCTGCACCGGGGTTTCGCAGGGGCAGTTTAGGGAGAAAGCACCAAGCCCGGGGCCAGCAGCCAAACCAGAGTGCTCCTCCCTGGTGCATGGGCTGGGGCAGCAGCCAGCATAGCCCTCCATACCACCTCAGACATGCCGCCCATCCCCAAGGGCCTTGGGCAAGGGAGAGCCACACGGCAGGGGACCCGCGGGTCTGGTCCATGCCTCCCAAGCTGCAGGAGGCAGCCTGACCATTTTTGCTTGCCAAGGATGCAGGCCATCCCTCGCACCGTCCCAGGCAGTGGCAGTACTCACCTGGCCGGGGGGGGCAGGCCAGGCACCAGTCCGCACCCCAGAAGAGCCCCACGCTGCCACAGCAGTCCTCCAGCTTGGTCAGCCCTGGCAGGGGGTTTGTGCACTGTGGAGAGAGGACCAGAGGATCAGGCTTCTGTGGGACAGGGAGGGGACGCACGCCTGTCCACTGCGGCTGGCTGGTGCGGCAGTGGCAGAGCCAGCATGGGGGACTATGGTTTGGGGTCAGAGGCTGGCACGGCCCTCCCAGCACAGCTCCGCACCAGGACGTGGTGGAACCAGGGATGCGGTTTAAGACAGTAGCAGAGAGAAAAACACAAGACTCCTTCAACTGCACCCTTTGGAGGGGAAGGGGACATCAAACAGAGCAGGAGATGAACCAGAGATGATATCACCTGGCAAAGCCCTGGGATCAGCCCCGTGCTTGGCTGATTAGCCAGCGAAATGGGTGCACCACTCCAGCCCAGCGGGGAGCTTGTGGTCAGGCACCTTCCTCTGCTTAATGAGTCTCTCTTTCCTGCCGCCCCCAGCCCTCCCGCAAGGCCCTCTGGATTACAGGCTTCCCCATTAGAGCAGAGCCGCCGCAGCCCACAGGCCGGAGCTGGCCCCTGTCCAGGCGCGCGTGGCCGCCTGCCCAGCGCTCGCATACCGATTGACTCGGCTGTGGTTGAGCGGAGAGACGCAAGCGCTCCCTGCCAGGCTCCTCGCCCTCTCCCAGGCACGGCATCACCCCGGCTGGGTGAGGTGTGAGCACAGCAAGGGTACCCCCTGCTAGACCCCTTGCCCTCCCCAGAGCATCTCCTACAGCCTCTCCAGGCATCCACAAGCATCTCCATGCATCATCATCTGCTCCCAGGGTCCAAGAGCTGTCGTCTCCCCACAGAGGAGCAGGGCTTTTCCAGCCCGAGGGTCTGATCTCATTTATTTTTGCACCAGGGAATGGCTGAGAATGTATCCCGCTAGAAACGGCTTGGATGGGAGCGACTGAAGGACAGGATGGGATCTGGGAGCAGCCCCCCAGAAAGGGCTGGGGAGCACTGGGGAGGGGGCCAAGTCCCAGGCTGCCCAGCTGGGGGGTCTCGCTCAGCATGAGCTGCTCCAGGGAGCTCACAGGTGTTCCTGTGGGTGCCAAAAATGTCCGATGCTTTTCCAATGATGCAAGAGAAACATATGGGGAAAGACAAAATAAGAAATTACGATGACTGCGGGACAGGGGTGAGAAAGCTCCTCACGTGCATTTGCTTCCCAAGCCCCGACCGAGCTGCCCAGGAAGGCGTCGTTCCATGGAAATCAGACTTTCATTTATCGTCTGAGAGAGAAAGGAATTTTCCTATGTTTTATACGTTTCCTACAATAATCGCAGAGCATGACTGTAAATGTTGCTATAAATAGGGCACCCTTTTTAAATGAGACTGTGTGTGAAAGCCATCAAGTCTGGGCTGTGCTGCCCCAGGGCACAGCCTGGTCAGGGCAAGGCAGCAAGGTCTTCCTGTTGGGCCAAAACAAGGGATTTTCTTCCCAAGTATCAACACATTGCTGCCCATGCCCACAGCACCTGGGTGATGTCCACGCTGATGCTCAACAGCTTCATGCAATGAAAGGCTACCCTCCCTGCCCCATAACCCAATGCACCCATACCCCACAACAAGAAATGTATCTACACACGCTCCAAAGCTTGACGGGTGTCCCCTTACCTGCCCATGGAGAGCCTCCCGAAAGCACCTCCCCAGCAGCCCCGGGGCTCTCTGCTGCTGCCGGCTGCTCTCTGTGGCAATGCTGTTGCCGTTCCCGTGGGTATAGGTGTACCAGGGCATGGCGGCCAGCTGAGGCACCAGGACTGCCTCCACGCTGTTCTCCTCCGACACCTCTGTGTCACCCCGCACCCTGGCCACCTGGTGAATCTGCACAGTGGCTTCTGGAGGGTGGTTGATGTGGACATTCACCAGGGAAGGGTTTAGGGAAGCTGGAAGATGAGTTTATTCCACAGTTGTGACAATCTGGCAACAATTTGGCACCTGAAGAGCATCTTGTCATCAACAAAATCATAAGGGAGGAGAGGTAGACTGAGCCCACCAGGAAATCTAGAGGAAGATTGCATCTAAGAGAAAACACTTCTCTGGCCCAAAACCAGGACAAGTCTACCAAAAACTTTTCCCAGCAACCTGAGCCCTTCAGAAACTAGGGAAACCACATTTCTCATAACCTGGCCTGAAAAGGCAAGCATAAGGAGGTAGTGGCCTCCTCGGGCCTGTTAATGAAGATCTGAGGAGCACCCAAGTAAGAGCAGAATGCAGGGTTTGGAGCCGCCAGCCACGCTCACCCAGCTGGTTGGACAAGGGCAGGGTGTAGGTGGAGTGCTTCACGGAGCTGCTGGCCAGGGTCTTTGGGTCTCTCCCTCCTTGCTTCTTTTCCAGAGAGGGAGCTGGCAGATGGCAAAACTTCCCCGTGGAGTTGGAGGGGCACCAGCACTCGTCCCGGCCCACGCAGCGCCCTCCATTCAGGCAGGGGATCTGGCAGAAGTCTGCAAGGCAAAGAGAGGTCTGCTTAGCAGAGAAACTGAGACACTGCCTGTAGCCAAGGGGCAGCTGGGGGAGGCCAGGCAGCTGGATCTGGGCCACCATTAGCCCCATGGTGCCCAAGGACCGGGCCCAGCATTGGGCTGGAGTCAGCACTTGCAGCCTGGAGGCAGCCTGGGGTCCCTGCTGTGCACCACCATCTCCCCCAAGCTCTGCTCACAACTGGAGTCATGGGTTGAAGATGATGAGCCCTCCCTTGGGCCCAGGGACCACAGCCAGCCTGGGGCACCCATGCCCTGTGGGGCAGCCCCCCAAGGCCAAGGTGGTGTTGCTGGCACAGCAGGATCCCTTGGAGTGGGGCAGGAGCTCCGGCAGCTGCATGCAGCCAACTCAGCACAATTCCTTCTCTTCTGCATTGCCCCCTCCCCACTTGGCAGAGTTTTTATCCCAGCCCAGAAGGGAACTCAGTGGGGACGGGAGAGGCAGAGAGAACGGGCAGAGAGCCACATCCTCAGAGCCTGTCTCCTGGCCAGCCCTGGCCCTGCCAGCAGCTCAAGTGGGATAAGCGTGGAGTGGGACAAAAGAACCAGGAGCAATTCATCTGCACAGGCTTGGAAAAAGCATCCACAGATGAAACTGAAGTCACGTCTTTTCTGGCTTCATCAGATGCTAGGAGCAACCCAGAGCATCTCTCAGTGTGAGCAACACTCAGGCAAGGCACGGGATTCCCTGACAGATCATACTGACTCATTTCAGTGTGAGATGAGATACTGCTGCTGCACATCCCTGGATGGCTTGTCAGGTTCACCCCAGGGGATGAGCTCCCATCTGCTCCAAGTTCATTTGCTCAAGACCAGCAACCAGTTTTGGGGGGAGGAGACACATCTTTGGACTGGCATCTAGGCAGAAACTCCTGTGAACCCCGTATCAGCTGGTGTCCACGACAGCCAGACTTTGCATTCTCTCAGTGTTAGAAGAATTTGAGAGTTACAGAGGCTTTTAGAGGACAAGTCCCACCAGGTCCTGCTCCAAGAGGCTGTGCCCAACCCACAGCTGGGTATCCCAGTGACCTGATGAGCAATCCCAGCAGCTCTGAAAGGCGAGCAGAGGTTTCAGCAGCCCTGTTTATAAGAACAGCTCGCAACCTGCAGCCAGCTCCCTTGGCTGCCACGTGAGTGAAAGGAGAGAACAGGAGGAAATTAGGTGATGAAAGTCAGCCCCAAGACTGGATGCCAATGAAAGCAGTGAGCTGGCTCTGAGAAGGAGGGGGTGGGGAGGCTTGGCTGCAGGCCTGACTCAAACACACGCGTCCCCTCTACCTGGGGTGGGATGGAAACAGAAGTTGCTTGCCCAGGAAGGAGAGCAATGAGGCAAGGTCTGTCTTCCTCCCCCAGAGACACAGATGGAGTAAGCCTCAAAGACCCCAGGAGATATTTTCCAAGGCACTGAGAGAGGCCATCTCCTCCCATCTCTATAGCAGCCCAAGCCCTCAGTCTGCAGAGGCAGGAAAGGCAGAAGGAGGAGAGGAGGAGAGTGGGGGAGCAGGCAAGAAGGTGGGCTGGGGGCCTCGGGGTGCTTACAGATGCGGAAGCCAGACTTGGGATCGTGGTCATGCCCCCCTTGGCTGTAGAGAGTAGTGGTGTCTCCTTTCTCGCAGCTGTTGTAGCAGTGCCCGCTCCGGCATGTCTGTTTGCAGATGGTGGGTGTGAAGACGATTTTTATCTTCCTAATCTTCTCTGTCAGGTTGGCCCCTATGAAAGAAGAGGATAGTGCTAAGTGGAAACAACATCTCCAGGCCAGGGGGCCAGTAATCTGCAGCTCAAGCTCCAAAGCATTCCCAGAGCAAGGAGGGGTCTGTGTCCCTCCCCAGGGCAGTGTGTCTCCTTGCCCCTTGCTCACTCCAGCCTGTCCTCTGCTCCAGCATCAGTAAAGGTCTATCAACACGTGAAAAATGGAGAGCAGCATGCTCTGCCTGCCCAGCTGGAGTGGCATAACTCTCTGTGAAGGGACACACACACACACAAACTCCAGTACAAAGGGTGTTTTTCTGCTTTAGACAATATTCCTTCTCCAGCTACATCAGTAGCTGTGAGACTGGCTGCCCTTAAACCACTGGAAGGCTTCCCACATGAACAGCCACACTGGTATCCATCAAAGAGAGTCTTAGGGCTTGAGAAAACCAATGTCTCCCTACAGGCGTCCCCTGACCTCCTGCAGTTACCTGCGGTCCCCTCCTGGTCCCTCACCATCCTCACATTAGATACAGGGGGAAATCACACTCAGAGCTCTTGGGGGCTTGTGGAAAATGGACAACAGGCAGAACAGTTGTGGAACCATGAACCAGCTGGCTCGACATCAGAGCCCTCCACCCCAGCCCACCATGACAGCCATTTCTGTGAGTGTTCCCCTTGCTGTGCTCAACCCTCACTCTCCCCGTTTCAGTCGCCGCTTTCAGATTACAGCTTCAGTCAGGCTCACGGCCCTGCTCATAAGGGCTGAGATGCCACATGGTGCCTCCTTGGGGAATCACGGCTTCAGGGGGAGCCAAGCTGCAGAAGACAACTTGCATCTGTCCTAGCTGGGGAGGCGCTGAGGCTCAGCAACTGCACGTCCCAGCAGCCTGGCCTGAGCCCTGCTCATGTCAGAATGCACCAAGGGGGCAGCCAAAGGGAAGAACTAGATGCTAGTTGCACAATCTGACCTTGAGGGCTGCTCAGGCTGAGGAGGAAGCTGGGAGACACTGTTCCTGTAGACTGAGGCAATCACCTTCACAGCAGTGTGCTGGGGTGATGTTCAACACCTCTGGGAGGCATCTGTCACATCCCCCCGGCTCCTCTCCCCTGCCGTCAGCATTTTGCTCCCCTGATCTGTCCTCCTTCGGTAGGGTGTCTTTCTTTGCCAAGCCCAGCAATGCCCATGCTCACGTTCCCCTTCCATCCCACCCAGCAACACACTCCTTGGAGTCCAGGGTTTCTTGGGGATACTCAGTCACACCATTGCCCTTCCCCACAACACCCCAACAAGAAGCCCCAAAAGAGTGACAACTCTGGAGGCCTTACCCCTTGCAGACAAGGTGTGCTCCTGGGAAACCGTGTGTGGCCCAGAGCTGCTCTGCTCATGTCCATTCCCATTGGGGAGTGCATTAGAGGTGAGCTGGCCATTGCTGGCTGGGTAGCGCCGGACAGTCCGTGATGGCCCTATGTGCTGGGGGGAGACAGGAGAGCCAATTCTGCTCTGAGTCCTGTGAAAGAGAAAAAATGAACTGATACTCCTCATGAGTAACTGTGCTGTCCACCAGGATACCCTGCGGTAACCTTCACTGCTGAGCTGCCTGAGCTGCCTGAGCCACCATCTGGACACAGAGCTCTGCCTACCTGAGCAGGGTCCCACTCCTCACCTGCTTTCAGTCATTACAATGGCACTATTTCACTCTAGGAACGATGCCCCATGCCCTGAGCCTGGCAGGGCATAGTATTCACCAAGATACCCCTCCTGTACTGTCACATCAGGCTGCCCCACCACAGGGATGCCCCAGCTGCCTTGAAGAACCTCTGCCTGCCCATCAAGCTCAAGGGCTGCTCCTTGCCCCACCACATCCCTTCCCCAGCAAACACAAGCAGCTCCAAATACGCTTGTTCTTATTGTGGGAACTTTCTCAGGACCTGCCTTCCCAGCCCCAAATGAGCACTGAAAAACCAGTGAGGCAGTCAGAAGAGAAGCCAGGCCAAGCAAATAAACAAAACTTGGCCCATGAGAGTCACAAAAAAGGAGAGAATGACCAAAACCTCAAGCCTGTAAGTGCAGTTACAACCTTCTAAAGTAACTGCATTTATGGCTTTTGGTGTTTTCCGGGGACTAAGCATGGAGAAGCCATCTAGCTCATAAGGTCACACTTCTTACACTCTTTTATCAAGCCATGCAGACGGCTAGGCAGAGGTCTTTGCATTAAACCAGCAAAACAGCACATCTTGCTCTACTGCACTTGCTCCCATTCCCTTTCACTGACTGGCAGCACTAAGCTTCCAAGAGGGTGCTCTGTGCTTATCAGCAAATGTCTCCCTCACTCTTGCCTGCACCACCTGCATGGAAAAAGGCTTTAGTACACCAGAGCCAAAATAGCTTGGCTGCCCATATGCCCCTTGAGATTCTTTGAAAGTCCCAGCCTTGGATTCCTCTGCAACTGAATTTAAGCACTGACAGGTCTTCTGCATACCCTGTCCAACACTTCCATCTCTGACCGAATGGCTGGGGCAAAGAGGCTAGCTCTGTCCCACCGAAGTGCCCAGAGAGGTCCACCCCATCTTACGGTTTTTACCATCTTCCCTGTCACAGCCAGCACAGGGGAGGTGTTACAGTGTCTACAGGGAACACACATTTCTAAACCCAACAGGACTGGATAAATCCAAAGAGAGTTGGCTAACAGTAGCTCTGGCTCACTGACATTCCTGGCTTGGACAGCTTGGAATAACAGCAAGATTTGGGGAGATGGAAAGGGAGCTAATGCTATGCTGGTATTCAAATGGGTCAAGCGTGATACACAAGGTAACTGTCAGCCAGTGAGCCTGAAATCAGCCCTGAACAACGGAATGGAAAAGATGACGCACAGGTCAATTAATTGGGAACTAAAGGAAAGGAATATAGAAGTGAGGTCAAGTCAATGGGGTCTATGGAGAACCACTCTTGTCAAAAGAGTCTGTTTTCATAATTCAATAGAATTACATACATGCACACCAACAGGCTGAGAGCCCATGCTATTTTGATAAAAAAATAAACAGGGCAGTACAATGTCAGTCAGGCACATGTGAAATGAATAACAAACTGGCTGTGTGACAGAACACAAGAAGCAGTTGTCACTGGGGAGGGAATTAGATGGGTTCCAGGGTGATCAGTATGAGGCCTGGCACGATTTAAGGATTTCAGCTGGAAATAAATATTTTTATTTCGAAATAAACATACGATCGACATTGATAATGTGTGCTGCTGACACAAAAATTTGCAATGTGGTGTATCGTGATGAGAACAGAGCAATCACACAGAGCAGTTTGGATCACTGCGGAGGGCAAATCCATCCAAGCAATATGGGATTTTAATAGAGCCAAATGCAGAATTACACTTCTAGGAAGAAAGAATGCAGGCAGCAGCTGCAGATAGAAGGAGACGATCCTGGAAGACAGCAATTCTGAAAAGATTTTGGGGGTAATGACAAGCAATTAAATATGAACTGTCAGTTCAATGCCCTGACACAAGGGCAGTGAAACACTGCAGGAACAGGGAGGTATTTTTGCCTCCCTACACATCCTCATCATAGCAGGGTGTATATATGCTAAAATACCACATCTACCTCTGATGTGAAGTATGTCACATCTTCTAAGGGATGTTGAAAAACTGGAGAGGATATGGGAAAAAACATGACAAAAATAATTTGAGGGCTGGTGAAAATGCCTTTCTGTAAGAAACCTAAAGTATTCAATCTCTTCAATTTAGCAAAAAGAAGACGAAGAGGTGCTCTGATTACGGGGCACAGGTTTCTCCACAGGAACAAAACGCCAGGTGTAAAGAGCCTTGTAATCTAACCGAGAAAGGCAAACTATGAAACAACAACATCTGCACACCAAAGCCAAATGATTCCCTACTAGAAATCACGCCCATATGCAGCAGTATAGCTGTTTTCCTTCTGAAAAAAAACCACCCCAGTAGTGGATTCCCCAAATCCCAATACCATAGCTTCAGGAGAGGAAAGTGTGCTACTGGGAGATGAGGCATCACTGGAACAATGCAAATATAAATAACTAAAATGCATGATCTGTGCTGTCCTGGAGGTGATTTTAGAATATCTATTGATCATTTCTGGCCTTGATCTGTAGGAATCCAAGAATGAATGGGTTTATCCCAGAGACAGAAGTCCCAAGTCTGGATACTCATTACCTAACTGTTTCTAACACAGGAAAACCTTGAAAATGAGTGGCTGAGCTGCTGGGAGGAGGCATGAATGGGAGTCCTGAGAAAAAGCAGCACAGGTAACCTGTGCTGCTGGGCAGATGCTCAGCTTTGCAGGCTGAAGGTTCATAGACTGTTTGGAGTGGAGTCTGGCTAGAGGTCATTCAGGGATGGAGACAGAGCAAGTGGGATTGGTCAAAGAGTGATGGATTATGATGGATAATGAAATTATTACCTGCTGATAAAATATTTGTTGTCTTGTTAAAATCAAGATCTAAACTGAGATGAGGACAGCAAACACTGCTTGTTTTTCAGTAGTCAGCAAGGCTAACCATAATAATTGCAGAGAAGTGAACTTTATTTCAGCCCTACCTCAGTCCCTACCAGCCTCTTTCAGAAGCTCTCCTGAGTTTCTGCAGAGTACCATCTACTCCTAATGGCCATGGGGCCCAGGCATGACCTGCCCACACATTTCTGAGCTACTAATTGAGCCCTGATACCAGCGAAGGAACTTCTGGTGCTTGTTATCTACTGCTTTATTACCTGGTGTGCTATTGCTGGTTTTGTTAGTGACAAAGGAAAAGCTGTATGGAGCTCTAGGGAGTCTAGGTGAGAGCTACCAAGCCCTGGAAGCTCAGGCACATTTATTCTCTGATCTCTGGTGAGAGATCCCAAGCATAGTCCTATGGGTGAATGTAGCTGGGGTTCCAAGGTCTTTTACTGCATAGATGGTAGCACCGCAAGGAAAAGAAGCGAGAGTTCCCCAGCCCAGCAATGCTCACTGTACTAGTGCTGGTCACTTGAGGGCAACTTCAGCCCTAAGTTCTGAAGAGTCATTGGGTGAAGGTGACCGGTGGCATAAGACAGGGAAATATCAGCTCTTGTGCTTGAAACTACTCACATCAGATCTATCCTTGAGGAAGGCAGTATGTTATGTGCAAGTAGCAGGGCTTGGCTGGGCACTACCCATTGCCTGCCTGAAGGAATTCCACCCCTTGGCTTTAGGGACAACTCCTGTCATTCCCAGGATCATGAGATTTTGTAAAACAAAAACCTCAAAAAACCAACATATGAAGGGCTTTAAATAAAATAATCATTAGCATTTTGGTTACAAAGAAAAGGGATTATATGCACTTACTGTGAGGGGCAGTGCCAACTTCACAGAGGAAAAAACAGAGGAGGAACATTACTCCATAGCTTGCAACACTTCAGGAAAAGCCATCCTACTGGGATCCTGTTGGCAAAGCACTCCAGTGTGTGTCGCAGCAGGGTGAGGCAGAATTGCTTTGAATTAATTTGTTTATTTGGTTCTATTCTAGGCGGATGAGCTCTGGGATTTGTGGACCGAGTTGAGTAACACCATCCTACCCCAGGCCACAGAAATCAATGGCAAAAGGCATCTTTCCATCTCAGTTTGTCAGTCCCAATCCATCCCCAAGTCACACCAAGTGGCTGGCTCATAGTCAGGGAATACAAAACAGAGCTTTTCCCCTCCAAACCTTCAGAGTCAGTCCATGCTGGGCAGATGGGGACTGGCTTGGTTGAAGGGTCTTAGGGAATGAACTTGAGCTCACCACATCAGTACAGACCTGGCCAGAAGGCATTAGCAACCCCTAACCATTTGGTGGATCTTAATATATGGCCAGAGCTTGTCCAGTTCCCAGGGATCTGCATTGCCACAAGTGCTCTCGCTGGTGTGGCTGTCCTAGGGGTGACAGCAAGGATGGAAAACAGATGGGGCAGCTCCAAATCAGCAGAATGGGGAGCTTGTGCTACCACTTTCCATGCCTCCACCTGCTTGAGGAAGAGGCACTGAAGAGGTGGAGGTTGACACCTCAAGCACTCTATTCCGGGACACCTGAAGTCCCAGGGCTTCACATTCATTCAGTCTTGCAGCTTCCCTCAGCATGGTATTACTCACTTCCACTCTTCCAGCCAGGCACATGGCCAGCAAGATCTCTGCAAAGAGGCAGTGGTCTCTTCCTTTATAGGCAACCGCCTGCCAAGCAGCTGGTTTCCCTGCTCTTCATCTGTCAGAGCTGCTGACAGCTTTCTCCGTGTCAGGCACAGCCTGTGGGGCAGAAACAGCATGCAGACTCCTAGGACACCTCTCCTTCTGGGCTGTCCTGGGGCGCCCGCCTCTGCAGTGGCCGGATAACAGCAGCAGCAGTCCAGGGGAAAACACGGGTCAAGGAGGGAAGGTACAGGGAGCAATGTTCTCCTTCCAGAAGCAAGGATGTGTGTGCTCCTGCTGATCTCTACCAGGCTGACAGCTGAAAAGTCACTGGCTGAGAGACCTCAGTCATGGGCACATGGCAAGTTTCACTCCCATAGGTATCAGGTGCTAATCAAAATTAAAAGAGATTTGGGATGGGAGGGAGCTGTGCAGACAGACTGACCCGCATCTGCAACAGTTCAAAACTACCCAACAAGCACTTGTAGCTGCCCTCTTCTGAGGTGCAGGTCAAGGACCTGGACTCCCCATAAGCCTCCGAGGACACATGCCAGGAGTCAGGAGAACCCAGGGAGACCGGGTCCATTACATTCTAGTCCTACACATCCCTGCAGGGTTCAAATTACACCTGTATGACATCCAGCAAGGGACCTGCACACCTGCCACCGCACCTTTGTCTGCGTATAAATGCTTTATTTTAAATAGGTTTTGTTACCGGTTACACTCTGCTGTATATTTACTGTAGAGACAGCAGGCTAGAGGAGGTACGAAAATGTTGTATTCCTTGGATACGATGGCTCTCCTGCCCAGTCCCTGATGAACCTGCAAGGTGCCTGTTCCCTGCCTGGAGGTGAGCAGTATCTCTCGCCCCACTGAGGACAGCAAGCAGAAGACTGAGCTGGCAGGCTCCCGGCAACCACACAGATGAACATGAGGACCACTGTTTTCTGAATCAACCACAGTTTTTTTAAAAAGGCTGCAATTTCAAGACTAGGTTCACAGAATCACAATAACCAAGTCTAAATCACTGAGACCATGGGGTCCAGAAAACAATACTGTTTTTCTAACCCACTGTATATAGAAAGCATTTTTCAAATCTCTGATCACTTTTGATGATCATGGTTCTCTGGGTAAGCAAAAGCCACAGAGAATCCAGGTGGGTATACAGCTGTGGCTTCTTTTAGTGACCTGAGGCCAGGCATCCTCCTTGGGGCTGGAGGCAAAGGTGGCAAACTCTTCAAAGCACTTCCCTCTCCCCAGCAGCAACACCTCAGTCTTTCCTGGATTTAGCTTCTATCAGCTACTCTTCGTCCAACTGTTGACTTTGGCCAGA
This sequence comes from Haliaeetus albicilla, assembly GCF_947461875.1. Lineage (NCBI taxonomy): Eukaryota > Metazoa > Chordata > Aves > Accipitriformes > Accipitridae > Haliaeetus > Haliaeetus albicilla. The sequence goes on along the minus strand of NC_091487.1, from coordinate 26,675,800 downwards.
TAGTTAGTGAGCTGGGAAATGGTGTTTTTTGTGTTTGCGTAAAGGAAACACAGAGCCAAGTGCCACAGGAGTATTACTGGTTTTTCATCCAGCCTGCCTCGCCTTCTCCCCAGCCAAAGTCTGACTGACCATAGCAGGGTGGATGGCCCAAGACACTGTGGAGAGAGTGAATCCTGGACAGTGCAGTCAGCGGGGAGGGGTGCTAAGCCCAGACGAGGCAAGGGCTGGCCAGATGAGGATTGGAAAGTCACTCTTCCCGCTGGAAACAAATCTGCGCCCTGCTGAGCATCAGGGAGAGACGATAGAGACCATAGAGACCTAAGGAGCAATTTCCAGGAGGGCAACAACAGAGTGGGATAGCACTGGCCAAAACAAAGCTGAATATAAGCTGCCCTCAGAGAAGGAACCATCTTCCCAGCGTCCAGAAACCCCCATCCCAGGGCCTGAGCTCAACAAGCTCCATCTCTCCAAATACAACCAGCCTGCTGCCTGGGACGCAACTGCTGCCTCCAGCCAGCCGGAGAGGCAGCATGCTGCCCACGGGGCTGGGAGCAGGGTCCCACGGAAGGAAGCCACTGCAGAACTGGTGAGTCCAGCCCAGCTCCTCCAGCCCGCAGCCCGTGCGCGCGGCTCCAAGGTGAGAAGGCTCAGCCAGGATGGGGGCTGAGTCATGCTCAGCCCCTGATAACCTGCCAGGACAACAGGCAGGTTCTCCCCTGGTTTTTAAGCGCTGAACAATATTCTTGATGTCTGTCTTGTCCATCCGCCTGTCCCTTTGGCTAGACGCCCTCCCTGCTTGGGGCCATGGGGACCAAAATCAGTGATTCACTTCCCCCTTTGTAATGCTCGGCAGTTGCTGATTTTCCACTAAAGCATCGCAAAAGAATGGGCAGCCTCAACACCAGCGTCTGTGTCTACAGGGGGAGAGAGAAGCAGCCAGCCTTGGAAAGCAGCAAATTGACCGCAGACCAGAAACTTCCCCTTTCTTGGACTCAGAACAGGTTCCTCAGCAGGCAGACAGGATTCATGGCTCAGTCTGCGGGCCCCGGAGCACAGGAGAAGCATTGCTTAGAGAGCACTCAAGCTTATTATCAATTAGCTCACAAACATGCTGACAAGGAAGACAGCTCTGTTAGGACTCAGGGAGGAGGAGGGAAACCACACCATACAAGGCACCTGACTTCAAGCCCACCCACATTATATCCATAAATCCTGGCTCAGTTTATTATCCCCACGAGCAGCAGAGATCTCTCTGAAACCTGCCTGCTTCAGGCTTCCCACTGTCCCTCCTGTGGTTGCCTTCAGCCCTGGTACCCCCCGTGCAAGTGAGGGACACACCGAAGTCCAAAGCCCCCTGCTCCCCAGGGTTTGCTGGAAGGCAAGGAAAGTTCTGCCCAGGAGAAGCAGCCACCAGCCTCCCCCAGGCAGGAGACCTTCCCCGCTGAGCCAAGCAGGACCTGTGTACCATGGAGGTCACAGGAATGACCATCAGGGTGCCTTCACGCCCGATTCACAGTCACCTGCAGCCAGATCTCATGCCAGATGGGACACCAGACACAGGCACCTGGACCATCTCAGGGACATCAAGGCGAGCGGCAACCCTATTTCTTACCACAACAGATCTCAGCTGCGAAGGTGTCTCCTTGCATGTTCACCTGACACCTCGTAGTGCCACAGGCACAACTCACACACAGTCAGGTCATCAGGCAAGCAGGAAGGGAGTTATCCAAATCCTCCCTCCCCTGCGAGACCTCGAGTGCTCCTGTGGGCAGAGGTGTCACTGACAACACCCTTTGCCTTGGGCACAAAGAGCGCTGCCAAAGCAGGGCTGCAGGGGCAGGAACACATGTCAGGCTCCCTGCCCCACATGCACACTCAATGCTGCTGGCACATACCCAGGAGCCACGTCAGTCCAGCACCCAGATGCCACCACAATTCCTCACCACGGCTAGCAAGGGGCTGTCATTCGGGCATCTTCTTTCCTCTGGCCCCCAAGGCAGTGCCGGTGCTGTAGGGCCACTCGAGCTGGCTCCCAGCCTGCCATGGTAGTGCGTGAGAACAAAGAGGGAGAAGGCGATGGGCTGTGAACTCTATTTTTATCTGCTCAGGAGTTGCCAGACACCACATAAGTGAACCTCTGTAAGCACACAGACAGCTAACAGGTTCTTTTTAACCAGTCTCTGGGGGTCCAATTTGCTCCTTAGCCAAAGTGGCTGCTCACACGTCTACGCACAGTTCTCTGCTGACATTAAATGCCCTTCCCTTGCCACACACACCACACACGCCACCTGCCACTCTGTGAGCACTCTTCTTTGCTCTCATGTGTTAGGGAGAGAGCAACTGACTCCCTGGAAGAAGTCCAGCTCTCCAAGCATGGGAACAGCACCTGCCTGGCCTAGCGAGGCTGCAGAAACATGCCCTGCACAAGGGCACGGCACCGGGCTGTCACCAGGAGCAGCAGATCACGCCCCTGGTTGGATCCATCAGACCTTAGTGCTGACCCATAAAATGGCCAGAACTGTGATTTCCAAATGCCAAGCATGGTAAAGAGCTGTTTGCAATCTGTCTGTCTCCGGAGCTGAAGTGCGGGCCAATGCCTCCCAGAAAAATCAAAATGCAGCCTGCAACTGCTCTGAGCTTCAAGTGAAGCCAGCAGAGGAACCAGGCCAGGCTACTCAATTACAAATGCCACATCTGGGCCAAACCTTGCACACTCCATAGACTAAAACAGTGATTTAGAAGGAGAGGGAGGCCAGGCGAGCTACCGCCCCTCTGGCAGAACGGTCCAGGCTGGCCTGTGGCGTGTGTGGTGAGTGGCAGGTGAGATGGGCGGCTGTGCAGCCCTCCTCTCCCAAGCTCAGCCGCATGCTTCTTCGGGCTGAAGTGGTGAGAAACCTGCTCCAGTTGGCTCCCCTGCCTGCATGCAGGGGCTGGTGTTCAGCAGCATGATCAACGGGCACGGCACTGCTGCCAGATGCAGTCACACAGCCGCTCTCACGCCATGGTGAGAAAAGACCCATCCAGAAGTGTCCCAACAGCTGCCATCACATGAAGGTCTCCATCAGTGCCACCATCTTGCTGCAGACATCACCCCATGGCCACAGCTTTTGCACCATTACAGAACCGGGCATAAGATGCTGGCATGGTTGGAGAGCTGGGTTGTCTGCTGGGCAACATGACCATCCCACAGAGGGTTCAGCCACCACCACTGGCCACAGCAATGTCTCCACTGCCCCTCTTCTCCTCCCTGTGCTCCTCAGTACAGTGAGCAGCAGGGTCCCACCTGGCAGGGGAAGAACCTGTATTTAGGGTAGAGGCATGCAAGAGGAGAGCACAACATATCAACCTGCCCTTGTACCCACAAGCACAGCAAGATCTCCAGGCCAAAGGGCCCTCTGTCACCACAAGACACAATAACTGTGAGCTGAGGACCCAGCTCCCACCTAATGAAACCCGCTGCGGACGTGTCAGCCAGAGAAAAGCTCACCACCAGCCGCAGCGAGGCCGGTCGTCTTCCCTGTACAGCAGGGAGAAAACAAGCACTCGAGTTTCATTTCCATCTTGTTGACTAGCAACACTCACCCCCTCCAACAGGCTGCCAACTTCAAAGCCCTGAAAAAACACTTTAGCCTATTCATCCTCGCGCCCACATGTACCCTGGGGAGTGGGGGGAGCCAGCTGCCTGCCCCTCGTTTTACATGGGACATGGAGAAGGAAGGCAAAGCCTCTCTCATCCCAGGCATGTGAGTGGGGTGAAGAGCTTGCGGCTGCATACACACACAGAGGGCATGAGAGCAAGAGGGTGGAGATGTGTGTAGTCCTCTCATCTGGAGAAAGGGACGCTTTTCATCTACAGCAGGACGTGCTGGGAAGTCTCCCACTCACCCTGGGAACACTGTGGATCTAAGACATATTTGAAGCTAAAATAATGGTTGAACACCCAGCAGGATGCCCTGGCCTTTGGATCTATTAGCTCGATGTAGTTAGGTCTCCTCACATCTCTCCATCCCCAGCCACACATAGGATTCCCTCACCCGCAGCATTCAAGCCATGAGAGCTGTGTTGAGATGTGATACTTTTCTCCCCACTCTTGAAGTCTCACACCTGCCAGGGAACAGGGAACGAGCATCCCAGTGATTTTTATTCTGTACTGTTCTGCACTGGCTCCATCCCTCCAGTTGCTCACTAGCCAGAAGACTAGAGCCTGGCTGGGGACCAGGAGCACTCCTGGCCACATATGCACGATGCCTGGTGGCAAAGCCAGTGCTTCCAGGGGTACCATGACCACAAACCTGCTCTCACACCTCTCCCACATGGCTTTCAGTATCCACACCAAGGACCAGCAGGGAGGAGCAGGTTTCATGGCATCTCCAGTGGGAAGGGATCCGGAGCAGGCAGAAAGGCTGCGCCTGCCTTGGTACCACCTGGGCTTCAGCTCCTCAACAGCGCAGCTCCAAAGCGATGGAGAAGGCAGAGCTCCAGTGTCATTATCAACCTGTCATTACATCCCAGGAGGAGTTTGGCACTTTGCTGTTGTAGAAAGCCTTGTAGCTGAAAAATTAGCATGGCCACCCTGTCAAGGCTACAGGCAACCTAATACACCCTGTCTGTCCCCTCCAGATAGCCTCAGCCTCCAAGTATGCTCCCCATCCTCCAAGGCCAGAATTTGGCTCAGTTTTGCAAATGTGGGTCTGTTAACCATTCCCCTCAGCTCCCTCCCTCCCTCCTTTTGTAGTTCTCAGAATTCCTTCCAATTTGTCAAGATCTTTTCCGGCAATAAAGAATACCTTGACTCAGTGCAGGACCCCGGGGTGCACAGGAAAAAAAACCCATGCGACTCAGGTCTTTTGCCTCCAAAGTCCTAAGCACCACTGATTTCTTGTATGCAGCCACATCGCATTACTCTCTGCTGTCTAATTTGCTGTTCACTCCTACTCTGCAAAATCTCAGCCTCTCCTTCTTCCAGATTTCTTCCTCCCATGGAGGATTTTTTTCCTTCAGCTCTAACAGATAACATTTTTCCAGCCTGAATCTCTTCTTAATTCCTGCCTATAAGTTTAGTTTCTGCGTGTCCCTGAAGAGAGTCTCCACACAAGTGAGACAAAAATGAGGTGGTGCAAAGGGCTGGGTACAAATCCCATCCAGTACCAAGCACTCAGGGAAGCATTTCTCAGGATGCTTCTGAAGAAAGGAGTGGAGAATGAGCATATTTTATATGGAGACTTCTGCATCTCCATTTCAACACTCCTTGTACCAAATCAGCTTCAATTCATCCCTCGTGTGCTGCCAGCACTTGGTGATTTACGGAAAATACTTGAAACCAAAGAGAACAGCTTTGATTTTGCTTAAATACCAGCTTAAACCAAATAAGGCAGCATACAGTCAGGTATGAGAAACTGCAGCGTAATCCATATGCACAAGGGAGCTGAAAGCAGGCTGGACGACAATCCTAATTCAGGCATTAGGGAAAAACTCTCCAGCGTTTGATCATGTGGCCTTAGTGCTCTTCTAACATCTTTCTTTTTTATACAACTATACTTTTTTATGCAGCTATATAAATTGTATTGTCATAAATGTCCCAAATGATATATGTATAGTATATAAAACAGGCTATAAACTGGATTTTCTGTACTACCTCACCTACCACATGTACAATGCATTTGTCCTGCACCCTGCTCTCTTGCATGTAGTCTTAGACTAAGCTGACAGTAGCAGCACTTTTCTTTCAGTTAGAAGGAAAAGTGCATTTCAACATTTTCTCCCAAAGCCTAGAGGGTGAATTAAGCTACAGGAATGGCTCCCAAGGAGGTGCAGAAGAACGAGGCCTAATGTAAAGACCATATTTGGAGTTTAAAAGGAGCCTGAAAAGCCAGCTATCCTCCTGCTGCTCTGAAGCATATGAAACCCCCTAGAAAGTAAATACATAAAACACATAAACCAGAATGGTGCTGACAGCTTTAAAACACTAGAAAGTAAAGCAACTGTATCTGGTGCCAGGCTAGAGAAGGTATATCATGTAATTTAAAAACAGAAGTATTTTTATATAAGAAAAATGACATTTACACTCCTCTTGGGTAGCTTGAGTTTTTCCTTTAGGCTTCCCAGCCAGCTTGCCAAGGGCTTTCAACTATGTCAAAGCAGGAGAGGGCCTGAGATCTGGAGCTTATGGAGATCTCATTGCCCTGAGTGGAATCTCTTTTCACATATTCTCACACAGACTGGCACCAGCTTTTTAGTTTCAATTTTTTAACAAGGTCTCAGATATCTACTCAAAGTTGGCTCTGGATCAAGGAACACAAATGCTTGGCCACCTTGTGAAAACTATATTGCCAAAGGGAAGCACCTTGGAAAGATGCAATTAGGACTTATCTGCATTGGGAAAATATGCCATTCAAGTAACAAGCATAATGACGCTGCAGTGGCAGAAGGCAAGGCTGGCACCAGTGTTTTACCCCAAGAATTCAACATCACATGCTATGGATCTCCTGGCCTGGTCCCACACCAAGCAAAGTAGGAAATCTGCCACAGCCCGTGCCATGGGAATGCACTTACACAGGGGGTGCTACTCAGCCAGGGTCAGCTTTTATTTTCTCTGCTATTTGGGTATTAATAAATTGTAACCCTCATAAATGTAAAGTAAGTGACAGTCATAAGTGAGAAGAAGAGCAGTAGGTGTGTTCAGTAGGTATGTGGCTAGTATAGACCTCCTCCTAGTACTACACATATCACGGACAAACAGTCCTGGATACTTAGCAGCAACCCAAGTAAGGCAGTAAGAAAGCTCCCCTTTTTCTCATAAATGGGGAAAGTTCAAAGCTGGCAAGACAGGAGGCTCCAGATCCTGCTTTAACAATTAAGACAAATCTGTCTCTGTTTGGAGCAGCATCTTTAAAAAGCAAGTCATCTCACAATGAACTTTCGTTTTATCTGTAAGTCCTCAATGACAAGCTAACCAAGCTGATTTTGCCAAGCCACAGTTCTCAATGTCATGTTTCAAGTGCCCCCCCAGGGTGGAGAGCTTTACATCCACCCATGGGCTCCACTCTCCTTTGCAAAGGACCATGCTAGACATTTGACTGCCACCAGAATGGGAGCTGGTTTCAGCCAATTTTCAAAAGGGGAGAAATACACTTTCTCCATCCAGCAACCTCTGCTGCACACCCAAGATCCTGCCTTCTGCTTGCTCCCTGCTGTTCTCATCCTTCACTTTCAGGAGAGAGAATAGAGTTTTTGGCAGAGTCTCCCTGCTGGCATGAGGTTCCCAGTGTCCCCAGCCCAGAAGCTCTTGCCACAATTCCCCAAGGGCTGCATATAGCCCTTCCTCTCATCAGGAAGGGAGGAGATGTCTCCTCCAGGGTGCTGGCGAGGAGGCTCTGAGATCAGGAGTCAGTGGGGCAGGCATGTCTCAACTCAGCCTTCTTCCTCTTCCATCCTGAAAACACCAGGCAACTCCCAACAACTGCCTTGCCTAAGCAGAGTCCTCTCAGAGGAAGCTCCCTGCCCTCAAGAGCTTAGCTGTATTAAGCTGTCTGCACAGTGTCTCAGCACCCTCTACCACAGCTATGTCCTTTTCCCTTGCCTGGGTTGCTGTGAAAATGCTTTGCAGGTCCCAGTCATCTCTTCTGTGAAGAGGAAGGATGCCTTGCTTCCCAGCCAGCCCTCATCCAGCACACACATCCCTTCTGGGCAGCACAGCTCCCTTGTGCAGATGCTGGTTACAGATTTATACCCGGCACGCCTGCAGGAGGGACCTTCTCAGGTGGCAGCAGCAGGACCCTCCTCACACACTGCCCGGAGTCAGAGGCAGCTGGCTGTCCATCCTGACGGTGAGGGGCAGGGGCGCAAGCCCTTTCTACTCCCTGCTAAATAAACAGGAATTCTGCTGATACTCTAGCCTTAGGAAAACAAAACAAAGCTGTTTCCATTTAGCTCGGCTTCTGGGCTGAGGTGCAGCTCCACCCGCACAATCATCCGTCGGGGCTTTGCTTCTCCGGGCAGAGATTCAGGCTGAGATCAAGAAGAGGAGGATTTGCAGCTAGTCCATGCCGGAAGGGCCTCTAACACCCCCAGGATTTTGCTCTCCAGAGCACTCCCTGTTCCAAGCAGCACGATGCAGGGGCCTCCCAGCTTCTGCAGCAGCTAACAAGTCCCCACAGGCTCCCTCAGATGCCCGACTCTAAACCTCTGCTGAGCCATGGCCTGCTGGAGGGACTTGGAAAGTGGTACTCACTGCTCAGCCTGTATTTTAAGGAATGAAAGCTTGAGCATCATCACCTCTGGTGTCAGGAAAGTAAACCCAGAGCTGCCCTTCTCCTAGCCATGTCTTTCCCTGGGCAAGTGCTGAGCTCAGATATGGCTGAGTATGTCATCTTCTTTAGTGCCAGGAAGAAGAGATAATGGGCACCGTATGGGCAAGCCAAGGATGCAGTGATTCTTCCCCGGTAACTCTCCAAACAGAGGCACCGATGACTATGTGTAACACTGCAGCACTGACACCTGTGCTCAGCACAAGGCTCAGGCTGACACCCACGTCCACATCTTCCCAGGACTCCCAGCATGCCCAGAAATGGATCTATGACAGCTACACTGGGAATGCCCACAGATCCATTTGCTAACCTTCACGTCTGCCAGGTGCAAATACCAACCAACCAGTACAGCCAGCTGTGTATGACCGGTAAAACCCTGTTCGTCAACGAGCTGCTACTTCTCACCAAGGCTGAGGGCAGAAGACTGACAGTAACTTATCTCCTGCTGTCACAGTCATGCTTCCTGGGTTCTCCTGGCAGGGAAGCTGCAGAAGGCATTGTAGCTTCTGCTTCCAGGCATGAGCTGTGGAAAGCCTGAGCATAGGTACCAGAAACAGGGCCATGAAAACAGGCAGCTGCCTGGTCATGCCCTTCACCAAGGCTTTATAGGCTCCTCCAGACTCCCAGAGACTTCCTACCTCCAGACCAGGCTACTCTCCACAGTGAAGGAGTAGTCATCATAAGCAACAAGTCCAACTAGCTGAGGATAAGAAATCATTTTAAAGCAAACCCACCACTCACACAAGTGGGGAATACTTTGGTCCAGGCAGTTCTTGAATAACCCAGGAGGCTGCTCTCCTAACTCTCTCTGCAGGCTTGCTTCAGAACACATTGAAACCAAAAGCAACCCCATCTCTGCTTAGAGAGCAGGTCTCTGGGGAGGATTCATCATTTTTTCACATGTTTATATGGCATCTAATACAGCACTGTTCTAGTGCATGACTTCAGAGCTTCTGATTGCTGCCTCCGTACAAACAAACACAAACAAAGCCAATATACACACAAATAAACAAAAGGAGAAAGCAAATTCACACATGTGAGGATTGATTTCCTGTCTTGGCACAGCAAGATGAAGCTTAGAGGTCTATAAGCTCCCACCCTTGTGCGACTCCTTGTTAGCAACGTGAATGTGCAGGGAGGTTGAGGACTGGTTGTTTGTCCTGGATGATCTCATAGTCTTCTCACAACCACTGACCTGGAACCACCAGCGTCCTCCGTCCACCGAGCCACCCAAGAGCTTCTTCTACCTCTACCTTATCGACAAATCAGACAAGCAAGCCAGCTGCTGTGGGATCATGGTGGCCTGACTAGAAAAAGTCAGTGTCCCACCAGCACAACCCATCTTTATCCAGGAGGAGACCAAGGACTGGAAAACCCAAACTGTTCCTCTCAGACTTGACAGTGAACTGAACTCCAGTGAAGGTGACCCCGAGTTTGCAGTGCCTAAGAACCAATCATCCTACTTGCAAATATGAGCAAGATCCACCTAGCTCTGGGAAGGCCAATATGCTTCTTGCTGCAAAAGCATGCCTTCAGCTGCAGATGCTCACTCTTACAGGCTCCACAGCTAGCCCAGAAGTTGGCAGGCTGAAGGGGACACTCAGAAATATTTGGGAAATAACCCACCTAAGAGCAGCAAGACTTTTAAGTCATGCTAGTTGCACACCATATGTTATATGGTCCACAGACAAAACCCAAGCGACTGAATTGTTTGGGAAATTCCCAGGGGCTGAAGTGAGGCGTTTCAATACAGACCAGTGCCAGGGTGCAGGCAGCCCCACACCTGCCTGCAAAGCGGGGCTGCTACACGTTGCCCGGGCAGGAAAGGCAGCAGCCTGTGGCACAGCACCCAGAGGGGTGGTGAGAGCTCCCTCTCGGAGACATGCACAGTGGCCTCGGCAAATCTTGGAGGACAGCTCCAGAAGAGAGTCAGTGCTGGACATGTCCCAGGGTCCTACCTGTGGCCATCACAAACAACAAACATCAAATGCTCTCACTGAAGCATGGGATAAGGCGACGTCCTATGGCCTCCATGGGGAGGGGAGGAGGAAAGGCACAGCATGGTCCTTAATGGAGTCCTATTTCCTTGGGACAGTGCCAGAGGATTTAAGGTACGGCAGGCAGCTGCGCATTCAGCAATCCCAGCTCAGCGATTGCTAGACGCTGTGTCTGACTGTCGGGACAGGAATGCTCTGCCAGTGCCTGCACAGCCCCTCGTCCTCTGTGCAGAGCCTGAGGTCATGTTCCTTACTGGGAAAGCCTTCAACAGGTGCTGTATCTCCAAGGGCACTGCTCTCCCCCCCTCCAGTCTCTCCACACAGAGCAGTGGCATGGAGGGGTAGGAGGAGGTCATTCCTGCAGGGAAACTCGTCAGCAATGACCAGGATTGCAGGCACGTGCAAGGGCTGCATGCTCGCTCGGGCACCAAGCCGCTCTTGGGGCAGCGATGACAGGGGCTTGGCCACCTCTCCCTACCAGCATTACCTCTGCCTTGTCTGAATTTGGTTCCCATCAGATAGCCTTTCATTCAGGCACCAAGATATGCTGGCTTCAGTGAACTACTTGGGGTCAGCCAATTCCTCATCAGTCATTTGAACCCCTCCAAAATTGTAGATGGCTGAGAGTGTCTAGAAATGTCTCCAGCCCATGCATTGCCTCTGCTTCAGAAGAGACAGAAAGGCAACAGCTACTTTAGGTGCAACAGCACATTAAAAACAACATGCAGGAATACAGAAAAACAAAGGCTGAATTGCCCTCTCCTCAGAGAGTCAGAACAGCTCAGAGAAGAAAAGGAGAAACAGAAGTTGCCTCCTGGTTAGGCACCTGTAATTTGCTGTAAAGTCTTCTTGACTATGACTGAGGGACTTCTGCTGGAAGCCATGTGCAAATTGTCTGCTGTGGTGGCTACCAACAAAACCAGTCTTTCTGGCCCAGCAGCTGAGTGAGTAGCAGCAAGGAAGACATGGGCCTTTACGGGTGGTACAGCCTAACACTTTGCTCCCATGTCCATGGACTCTTAGAGAAAAGCAGAGGTGATTTAAAAAAAAAAACCAACATGTGGATTGTTGTATAGCAGCAGGCACCATTCCCACCTCTCCATCCCACTGAGCTGCCAGCACAGCAGCGGTGCTTGTCAGGGAAAGGCACGTTTCCCACTTTTACTGCCTCCTTCAGCAGAAACCCCACAGCTCCAGTGGGACTTCAGAAAACACAAAGTGTGGAGGAGTCACAGCTCGTGTACAGGAGCACCTCAGCACCGAGCTGAGGCACGTGGGCTGAAGCCATAAGCTCTTCCTCACCCAAAAGGACTGGATGATGCCACAGTTGTCATCCTGAGCTTAACATGCTCCTCGCAGAGTCTCTCCTGCATGGACCTCTGTGAGCTCCAACAGCTGCATTTTTGCTTCCATACTCAATATGCAGGCACCTGCCCGAGTACCAAAATGACCCACACCACAGCAAAGTGACACACGGATATGGAACAAATGACTCAATAACTGCTAGAGTCTGCCAGGATCTCTCAGTATCATCACTTTGCTCATACCAGCACTTAATAGCACACCTCAGATCTATGTGCTTTTCTGTGGGTACTACCTGGACATACTGCTCTAAACACATCCTCTTGGGAAAGAGATTTAACCCCCACTCCTCTGTCCACCCTGCTGCTACCACAAAGGCTGTTCCCCAACTGGACAAGGGCAACCTGCTGAGCTTCACAGTCCTCCTCCTGCACGGGACCATCCCTAGCCTGTCCCATTCCTGTGTGTGCCTGGGGACTGTGACACAGTGCTGTGGACAAACCGAGTCCCTTGGAGGGACAGCAGGACCCAACCCCCTTATGTCAGCTCCCACAGCCAAGGGAGGAGCCTCCACTGGGAGCCGAGGTGCCCAGCCTCATGAAGCAGAGGCTGTGACCTGACTGAACCTGTGGATTTGGGGGAGCATCCTGCCGGCAACGGGGTTTGACTTACACAGCTGGGATGTGCCGTGGGACGGGTGCCTGAGCCTCTCGCAGGGAGGCATCCCGCCCTGCCGTGCCGATCCTTCTCCGGAGGGAGCTTGCGGGGGGCTGGAAGGCAGCGGCAGCGGCACCAGGCGGGTGGTACTCCTGCTCGGGAACGACTTCTTCGCACCGGGAGCCCTGGAAGCCCGAGCGACAGGTACAGACCTGGGGGCGACTGCAGGAGCCCTTGTTCTGGCACGGCGGGTCGCAGACAGCTGAGGAGACACAGAAAGGCGGTTAGTGAACACGGGGCTCAGCCCCATGGTGGTGGCACCCAGTTGGGGCAGCACAACTGGGGTGGTCCCATCTCTTCTGTGCAGGCAGGTGACCTTCAAAGTCTCGGTGTTACTGCTGCAGTGGGTCCCTAACGCAAAGTCACCTCCATCAGAGACTTGTTTCTGTTCCCACTTCTCCCCGCTGGTCTCTGCAGAGCTCTTTTCCAACAATACTCATTTCAGAAAACTCAGAAATGAGCAGCATGGTCTGCAGAGAGCATATGGCCTCCAGCATTGCCCATAGCGCTCCAGGCAGGAATAGCACCTCAATCCCAAAACAAGGGATTGCCTGTTACCTTTAGTCCATTTTGGGGTCTGATTTGCACAGTCCTCCACTGCCTGTCCCCTCCAGATCTTTCCAGCTCTCCCTCCGCAGCTGATTTTGGAGTCACTGCACTCAAATTCCTCCGCAGATACCGGGACTTACAGTTCATTAACTTCATGCCCAAATCACCCTCTGAGCCTGTGTGTGTTCCTAATTACAGCACATCAGCTTCAGTTTGCACCCCGGGAGGAAAGTGCTATTAATTATATGCCGGACCCTAACACTTCCCAAGTCAACAGATGCCAAATTGGGTTTATAGCCCAGCCAGCGAGAGCCAGGAAACCACGGCTTGCTCAGGTAGGACCAGGCTCATTGTTCTGAGCAAGAGTAATTGAAAAGGCACTGGAAAACAGTGTTGTCCTTCAAAGAAGGAAAGGGCTGGCTGGCCGAAGGGTAGTGAAACCTCGTTGGACAACACAAGGTGGAAATCAACCTCCAGCCACGTGGGAGCCCTGTGGATGGGCTGAAACATGCAGCCACCGCTTCTGCTGAGGGCCCCTTCCCTGGGACTGCCCCAGGGAGGCTGCAGGAGCATCTGACACCCCACCACCTTCACACGCAGCTGCTGGGCTTTCACGAGAACATCCCTCCCTCTCTGGCTGTCCTCTCTATCCCCTGTGAGATCCAAGCACACCTGCAAGAAAGGCTGCTTCTGGGCAACAAACATACAGATTGCTCTAGCCTCATGTGCCATCCACACTTCATCACCCTGTCACCAAGCAAGGGAAGTCCTTATGCAGACCCTAAGATCCTTTCAAAGCAGTATAGCCCCCACAACCCTTCCCTCACCCCAAAAGTGGACTGCCATCAGCTTTTCCAACATCAGGGATATGTTGGCTGGAATGCTTCATTTGAATCATGAACCATGAACCATGTTAACACTCAGAAGAGAGGGAGACCTCAAGGAAAGGGAGAACCCAAGTCACGTAGGGCTGTATAGGTTAAAGCTAGAGGTTTTGATGAAATCCCCCAGTAAAATAAATCAGCCACCACTGCAGACTCTGGAACAGAGACAGGTTCCTAGTCAGGCAGGAATTAACCATCTCTGGGAAGTCTGGCACTCCAAAAGTTTATGTAATTTATAATATAAAACTCAGCTGTGATTTTAATAGTCTGCCAGTCACTACTGTTATCTCCCAATAAATGCCTGTTTTAACAGACGCCACCAGACCAGGAAGCCTGCCATTGAAAACAACCACTTCACATGCTGAAATACTGCAGAGCCACGACAGCAGGACCTGGGATCACAGCAGTTCTGACAACCTCTCCCACTAACAATGTTCATAGTCATGTTAGAGCATCCCCTTCAGCAGGAAAGCAGCGGTAAGTGACGAGGCACTCTAAAAAAAGCCCCTAAGGCAGCTGATACAAAGAAGAGGAAGAAGGGAATGGGATTAGTCTACTGGTCCCTTCAAGCAGGATGGGTGGGGAGTTGCCCTAGCTGAAATATTCCAGCTCTAGGATTAATCCCCTTCCCAGTTGCCTTTGTAGACGCAGGAAGAACTTGCAAGAGCTTTAAAAAGTCACTGGTTTTCACTCAGTCCAACTATGAGATGTAGGGAGAGCAGATCATTCAGTGGAAGTACTGCCAATGCCAAGTGTGTGAAATCACGAGTCAGGCCCCCAAAACCTTGTAACATTGACAGAAGAAACAAGATGGTTAAAAATACATATATATATTTGGAATCTTTCTCTTTGCTTACTGGTTTCTGAGCCCAGGGGTTACTCTGAGATATCTCTCCCCATCTGTGGGGGCTACAAGCAGTTTCTGTTAAGATGAGAGACACTCATTTCTTCTTACTGTAGTCTCATGTAATCACCCACTTCAGGAGCTGGGGCTTTAGGGAAAGCAAAAAGAGTCATCTCAAAATTCTTCATAAAAGGATGAGATTTGGAGCACTGCTGAAGTATTATTAGTAGCAATGCTAGTTTGTTCAAAAGGACCTAGCAGTGCCCTCACAGATCAAGTCTGGCACTGTCTAGTCTTTGGTGCATGAGGTAAGTCCTCCCTGCAAGGTCACACTGCAGGGATGACTGTGGCATGACTGACCACCCACCTAGGCCAAGCAGGCAGGACCATCAGAGGGGAAGGCCACCGAGTCCAACCTCCCATCACCTGGCAGGCACACCTGGCCCAGGATTGAGCAATGACATTGCAAGGTGACATTCAATTACTGTGTCCCCGCTGCTCTGCACATGCTTTAGGTCTAGGAGAGTGGTGTAGATCTTCACTGTAAGCAGCTCCTGCTCAGTCACATTCAAATGCAGGGGAACCTGTCTATCTAGCTAGGCATTCACAGGAAGACTGGGAAGATGCTGAAGGACTTGTACCACTGGGATGATTTAGTCCACCTTCTCATGGAAAAGTTTGCTTATTGATGCAGACCAATATGTAATCTCAGTTTTAACTTAAAACTCTGACTGTGTTAGTGCACCCAGAAGGTATAGACAATTTAATACAAGTGACAGATCTGTGCTGGCTGACAGGCAGAGAGAGCAACAGCAATGCAGGAATAACAGAGCAGGAAAACAGAACTTCAGTGAAAAACAGTCTGGGCTCAAAAAACCCTACAGTCACCGTACAGAAGAAAGACAAAAGGAAAGAGCATGTGAATCTCATCTTCCTTTTGCAGATGTGGAAAAGCCCCACGTGCTAATGTGACTGTCTGAAGACATGCTGTGAGACCACAGCAGAGCCAGCGACTCATCCTGGAATCCCTGCGCCTTCATCCAGTATCTTAACTGCAAGACCGTCTGTACGAGATTAGAAAGTGCATGAATTTATTTAGTCCTTCCCAACATGCTGATTAAAAATGTTTCTTTTAAGCTTTAAAATGTCCATGTCAGAAAAAAAGCTCGCCTTGCATTACCAGCCCAGTCCAGGCTGCTATCTTGGGAAGCAGCAAAGAACCATAGTGAATAATGCTGATGAAAGCGGAGGTTGATGAACTTACGTCAGGAGGCTGAGCAAGAGGATTCCCTTGCTCTTAAGCAGAGGGGAAGGTTGATGAGCTAATAGGCAGCAGCTAAGTTATTGACAAGTGTACACCGCAGACCCCGCAGCTCCTGAAATATGGGCAGTGCAAGGGGACTTCTGGCCAGCTTGTGTGTACAGGTTTCTTCTCCACCAAACCCAGGACATAAGGCCTGAGTCTCACCCCAGGATGACTTTAAACAGGCAGGTGGTTGGATGAACTCCTCAGGCCCAAGTTCAGATGTAGCTCATTATCCCTGATATCCCCTCCTGCAGGATGACCTCTGCAGCCCCACAAGATGCCCTGTATGCAGTTTGGTGTGATGACCTGGCAGCGCATGGGTAGAAACCAAGCCCATTGCAAGCGAGCGAGCCCTTGCTCCTAAACCCCCTTAGCTCACTTCCACTTTCCCAGGAAATGTCGGTGTCCCAAAGAGCAAGATTTCTCTTTTCATCTTCCCAGTCATTGACTCTCAGAAAACTCCCCAAGTCCTCACTGCACTTTGGTCCTCAAAGCTGGAAAAAACCAAAAGGCTAGAGACACCTGCCCATGGCTTGAGTTCAGTCATATGCAGAGATGTTGCAAGAGGAAAGTGCCTGGAAAAGCATGGGTGGAGAAGGAAGAAATCACCATGCTCGGTAGGTGACAGGAAGTAGACTGCAGCAACAATTTGGCCTATCATCTCTCCTGTACCCAGGCTAAAACGCACGAAAACCAAGGTCCTGCCCACGACCTGAATGACAACTTCTTCCCTGCTTCATCACGCTAAGAGGTTCCCTCTGGCTGCGTTTCTATCCCGCTAACTTCCTGATGCCCCATATCAAAGACCATGGGATCAGACATTAAACAGCACTGTGGTGCAGAAACTAACTGGGACAGGCTGTCCAGCTTGACGTGGTAACTTTAAAAACAGCCGAACATCTGCAGCAGCTTGGACTCCAGCAGAAAAGCCCGGTGAGGGAGGTAGCTGGGAACGCAATGATGTTTACACATCACTAGTCTCCACCTAAGTCCTGCCTGAGATTTACCACCCCCTGTCAGGAGGACACTGTCAGGCCTGATCATGTTGACAGTGTCTTTTTAATGAATCCTTGGGAACAAGGGCCCAGCACCTGAGCAATCGCTAGACAGCCCGCGTGGCTGCGAGCCCAAATCTACTGCTCCTAGGAAAATCCCTAATGAGAGAAAGATGCTGCCATCGCTGGCCCCGCGCTCTGTTTACAGACGCTGTCTGGCAGCACAGCACGCTCTCTACCGTTTGGCTTCTGTCGGCAGGGGGGAGAGGGAGAAGGGAGGTGAGTCAGCCCTTGGCCCCTTGCTCCCGAACAGCAATCACTAATGCAATTATCCCAGAGCGGCCAAAGCGCCGTGAGATCCCGCAGCAAACAAAGCTGAGCCTCTTTCCCCGCTAAACATCTGGGCAGCTGCTGCCATTCGAGCGGAGGCAGACGCTCTCAGCTATTCTGGGCAGGGCGTTCCCATCCAGAAAGCCTGCCTGGTGCCTGCGTGCTCCCTGCCCTCCGAGCTGCCTGGGCGCTGCAGGCAGCCCCTCGCCTCCCTGGGACCGGGCAGGTGCACGGGGCAGGCAGTCCCCTGGGAAGGCCCACGGGTGGGCTGGGTGGTGTAACCCCGTTGTTTAGGGACAAGGGTCACAGCAGTGGCTGGGCTGTGGTTACAGAGCTATTGGCGATGGAGACGACAGTGCAGCTGCCTCTGGCATGCGTCGCACCGGTGCCTGCCCAAACCCCTTCCCTTCCAGTGCTGTGTAGGGGAGCCTGAAATGATCTCAGCCCCCAGGGTTGTTGCAGGGCCTTCTGGAGGAGCAGAGCCCTTATTAACCCCTCTGTGAGCAGGCAGGAGGGCCCTGGCTGGGGAGTTTCCACACCACAGGGAGCACCCTGCAGCCCCTTGCCATTTTACACATCCCACACACTGCACCACACTCCAGCCCCACCAGTCCCAGCCATTGTGCCAACTCCATTAATTGCTTTCCTTAACAGCACTCAGATAATTTGCAGCCCTGATTGCCCCCTCAGCATCAGCAACACTCGCCCACACGAGCACAGCCCCACTCTGCTGGTTCCCACCTGCTGGGACTTTCACAGACCTGCCTTTTGCTCCAAGCAGGACGGTGAGAGCCCAGGGCTCAAAACTCACCCATAAATGTGCCATTGCAATGCCCTGCCCCAGCAGTACCTTGCTTGGGATGGACACTAATAACAATAATAAAGTAGAGCCATAACTATTCAGCGTGCTCAGACTTTGCCAGGAGGCAGAGAGAGCCAACCCACAGCCCGGCAGGCCCACGGGGAGGTTGCGGCGCTGGCTCCGGGGACCCCACGGTCCATCTCCTGCCCCGGCACAGCACAGGGGACATGTGTGGGGTCACAGCAGTACTCCTGCACTTTTTAGGGGTGCATCACGAGACCTGCACCGGCTGAGACTGTCATACTCACGTTTGATGCAGCGGTTTGTGCCGGGAGCCGTGGTCCATCCTGGGCAACACTGTCTGCCGCAGACATTTGGCCTAAGCAGAGAGACAAAGCAGTGTGGTTAGGAGAAGGGAAAGCTGAGGTCTCTCTGCAGCCAGCACCTCTGAGTCACCCGTAAAATTATTTCCTGCAGCATGTGATATTTCCTTCCAGATGGACCAGCAGCTGAGATCAAAACCAATGGGACAAGGGCTGAGTTGTTTAAGTGCTTGGAAAAGAAACCCCCAAGGACTATGTGAATGCTGCAGTGTGAGCGATCCCTCAGGGAATATCTCCCTTTTGAACTGGCATTATGCTGGCTTCCTGGCACAGCGCTCAGAGGAACCGTTTTCCTCCTGAGAGCAATTGGAGGCTGGCAGCCTGTGATCATTAAAGATCTCACAGCTCTTCATGGTATTGGGGTGTAAATCGGGCCTGATTCCAACTTTGGTCATAGCATCTCGCCTCCGCAAGTGTCCCGAGCTGCTTCGGCCGAAGACAACGCTTCATTCTCCACCTAACTGCTGCTGCCTGTTTGTTGTTCATTGCTCAACCCTACCCTGGGTGGGACTACACGCCAGCAGCCACGTCAGCCGCTCCCCAGCTTGCTCTCCCTTTGCGAGCACCCCAGTCCTGCACTTGTTATCTGCCTCTGGCGCAGCAGCCCCGGGGGCTGGGGACTCTCCGTTGCTATGAAATTTGTGTCTACCTGACATGCACGTTGCCACACTAATTCCAGGATGCTCAAATCATTTCCATGGTTGTTAATTCCAGCACTTTGCTGCAGCAACTTTTTGACTGCCTTTACATAAACGACATCCTCCCCACCTCTCCCTTATTATGTGTTTTCAGGTAGCAATCACAGCCAACATACAGCTATCGGGGACAGTGCTGTGCCTCCCAGAGGTGCTCTGCAATGCCCAAGCAGGCAGCTAATCCTGCTTCCTCTGGTCACATCTTGTATTTACACATCTATAATGAGAAGGAATAACAAGTTGCAGGTTGCTGTCCAAGCATATTTACTCATCATGGAGGGAAGGTATTTTGGGAATACGTAACTTTTGCATGTCTAGGTAGATGGGAGAGTACAGTCATCAAAAGATTAAAAGTTAGAAATAGGCAGCCTGAAAGCTCTGGAAAGCCTCTGGAAATGAAGTGGGGAGTATGGTTTATTTCTAATGCTGGACAAGGCAGTCAGAGCTGTTGACAGAATTTGCAGGAACCATGGAAACATGCACATTTGTCTTCTGGATTGACTTTAACATGAACACAGCAGGGTCAGAAGATGATCCTGCTTCAAACCAGCATCCTCGTGACTCCTACATCCACATGGCATGAGATGAGACTCCAGAAGTGCCAGAGCTCAAGCTGTGGGGTTCACATTTTAGGAGAGCCAACAACAGTGGGTAGCAGGTGTGCCAACGATTGTTCTGGTGTTCATGAATGAAGCTGCCTGTAGAGATACAATCGCTCCACGTGGGAAGGAGAAGTGGCCTGAGAAGCCACATCATTTGTAAAGCATTATCCAGCCCTTCAGGATCAACATTTTATTAACCTGGGTAGATTTTTATAGGGAGAAAGTACTTAAATTCCCTTGGTGTGACTTCCTGCAAACAGAACAAGCCAAAGGAATTCTTGCATCCACTCACATCTGCTCTGGCTGGGCTAGAGCACTGATTTCCAGCTTTTTGTCTGTAAACTCAAAGACATCTATGGGTCTCGTCTTTAAGACAGCCCCAGAAAGTATCCAAGGAAAGCAAACTTGCCTTTACTTATGGCATAAAAGCCCACAAAAGGCCTTAAACTATTTAAAGATGTCCAGATCAGCAAAGAGGGAAAACCACTGAGCTGGAACAGGTCTCTAGGTAATTAAGGTCCGCTGAGGGACTCCACTCCAAGCAGCAGCATAAGCATCTTTGCTTATCTTAGACTGTCACAGCTCCCATTCTTCCCTTGGCATGGCTGAAACACACCTTGCAAGGCATATTCAGCTGGTCTGTTCAAAGAGCAAAGCCTTGCCCTTTCCCACCTCAACTTACTCACATAATCAGAGATTGCTTCTTGTAGGCAAAATATCTACCTTCTCCAGAGAAGCTGTTTTGGCCTTGAATCACACTATTAGCTCTTTAAAGGATTTAAGTTCAAGTTTTATCTACGTCTCTCACATACGTGCTGGAGGGAGCATGCTGCTAGCTAATCTCTCAATGCCAACAGCGAGCCAGAGGTTGTAGGGAGAAAGGTATGAGACTAAAACAGACAGGGGCCCAAGCCTGAGCAGATCACTCTTGAAGGCATGAAACCCCTGTTGGGTTCAGCACAAACTATGTCACTGCCAGCTCCAGGCATGAGTTGACAACCCCAGGTGAAGGGAGATGCTAGAACCAGTGCGATGCTCCTCAAGGGAGGACAGCCCAGCATGTGCAGAGGGGAGCGGCCTGGCAGGGATGCCCTCAGAGGCAGGGGCAAAGGAAGTACCTGGAGGGGAATGTCCCTTCCTTCCATAACCTCCTGGATGAGAGGATGGGCAGAGGTGGAGGCAGGGAGGACCTCCAGGACTGGAAGTGAGCACTTGGGAGGAGCAACATGTAGGTAGTACTGGAGGACAGAGAAGGACCACAACTATTTCCTGATAAAAGCCCAGTAAGCAGGACCTCACAGAGCATGGGGCCCCAGGTAAGCAAGAGCATCAGCAGTGGGAAAATAGCTATGGGGCCTCTGCCGCATGGGACTCAGTCCTGAGCACGTCTGGTTCTACTTAAAGCCTTTAGTTGACATTTGCATGGCTTAAACACCATGTGGTTTTCACTGCCTTACAAAGAATTCAGAATTAATCCCAGGACATTTAAGGAGCACGGCATGTTTACAGCATGGACGGTGTTCGAGAGAGTGGCAGCCCCCAGCTGCGTTTGTCCTGCTGCACGTGCCATCGCCAACACTTTGTGCAAAGACATGGCTCAGGCATGAGCCACCTGCAGGGCACATCCAGTCCTGGGCCTCTCCATCCAGCCCTGCTTCTGGAGAAAAGAACAAGTGGCAGAGTCCCTCCAGGTCTGGTGTCACAGTCCTGGGGGTGGCTGCTGGGGAGCTACCTGTACACACTGAGCAGCCCCTGATCACCCCCACATAGCACAGGGGACAGGGGCCTCCAAGGCAGCAGGCAGAGCTGCCCAGCAAGGGGAACTGCTGGGTGCCATGATACACCAAGCCCCCGGCAGACCTAACAATGATGTGAGCCAAAGCCACGCTCATAACTTTGAAGCACTCAGCAGCCACGCAAGGTTGAGCACCCAGGCTGCCTCCTGCTTACCCACTCCTTGAAACTGGCAGCATGGCAGCAGGGAGAGGGGAGCAGGACTCTCGCCCTCAACCTGGGGTGCAGAGAGACCAGAGGATGGGTGGGCACATGGAGGGGTCAGCAGCTCTCCCAGATGGAAAGAAGCTCAACACAGCTCTAGATCAGAGCAGAACAGAAGACATGTCCTCACACAGGTCTCCCAAGCTGAAGTCCCACTGAATAGTCACACTAGGTCACGCTGCATGGGGATGCCCTATTCCCAGCCCTGCCACTGATGCTAAAACAAGCCCTGGGCAAACCATCTGTCTTTTCTATTTCTGTGTCCTTACCAGTGGAATAAGTTAATTAACATATTTACCTTCCCAAGAGCCAGGTCAGCTAGCACACATCTTTCCTAGGAAATCAAACATTGCTGGGGATGTTCCCAGATGCTGGGACTTGATTGCCTGTAACACTGGACTGCTACAGGGCTGGTGGGCCACTTAGCACCTTCCAAAATAGCTCCCAGCCCAGCTCAGACCAGAGCAGACAGAGCCCATTTCCAATAGCCAGTTTCCCCTTTTTGGAGAGAAACCGGGTTGAATAGCTCAGACAGCTGAATAGCCACAGTGCCAGTTCTAGCCCTAAGGCATAACTCACTAGTGCAGATGTGGGCCTTCAGGTTTACCTTTCTGGCAATATGCAGGGTGAGGCACTGGATCCACATCTCAGCCCCTGCCTGAAGTGCCAGGTACGCCCTGAGGTCTCCAAACAGCACAAGCAGCAGTAACCAACTGCAAACCAAGCTTGCTCCTCGCTCCGCAGCTAGCATGCACCATCCGTGCCCAGGTATAGTTCCCGGCATGTTGCAAGAGCTTGCTACACAGGAGGTGTCAGGTGCTACTCACTGGCCTGCTCTTTTTCTGGGACAGACATCTCCCTGACACCCCTCACAGAGCTGAAGCCAGTGCCATGAAGCCTCCCTACATCCAGAAGTACCGTTCATGGCCCTGACTGAATGCACCAGCGCAACCCGTAACTTGGGCAAAGGATCCGCAGCAAGCCAGTCCTTCATCACCTGCTTTGCTGCAGCAGCCAGAGGCCACTGTCAGGATCAGGACCCCGCTGTGCAAAGTGGTACCCAGGATGAGAAAAGCCTGCAAGATCTTGCAGTGTTATCTGAAACCAGAGGCAAGCAACTGTAACAAAGCACTAGGGTGAAGGAAAACAGTAGTAAGATCATGGCTTCACATAGTTTCAGCATGTGCACAGCCTCGGTGATGATCACATACTGTTTCTGAAGCATTCAGTAGAACCATTTTTTTCACCATTTATTTTAACAGCAATCTATGCATCATCTTTTAACTTCATGCAGCACTCTGTGCTGCCAGATATGCTGACTCCATTCAGGTCATTTAACAGCATCCTCACAGAAGGCCAAGGGGACCATTAGATCATCAGGTCTGCCTTTCTACTGCAGGACAGTGAACTTCATCCAACTGCATATGAAATATTTGCAGTCAGACCCAATGAAGAACATTAGCAAAAGGCTGCTGGCATCGATGAACCACTGAAAATCCTCTGCCAAGTCCACATCAGCATTAACTGCCTCTGCTCCAGAGCAGTCCTATACACACACTGTAGCGAGAACCTATACCCCACAAAGCCTGGGTAAAGCAGGACTATATAGCCACAGATGGTGCCTACAACAGCAATTGCACAAGAACTGGGGTGCAGAATGCACAAAAAGAAAGTGGGAGGGAGAAGGAGAGAGTGTGGCACGCCCAGCCTGTTACCTGGGGCGCCTCACATGCCCCTGAAAATTGTCCAGGTGGATACCAGAAGTAGAGGTACTTCCCCAGACTACTCTCCCGTTACCCACCTTATCTAATTTTGTGTACATCACCTGAGGATCATCACCGGGAGCCATCATCCCAGCCACAGGGCAGAAGAACGATGGCCATCACATCCTGGGAGACACAGAGGTGGAGGGTGATGCCTACAGTGTCCTCCCAGCAGGACTGGCCAGCCCAAATTAGAGATGCATCCAGCACATGAGTACAGCCATACCTGGCATGGGTCAGGTCTTGGGAGCTCCCTACCCCACAACACCTGGGAGGAAAATCTTTCCAGTTGGTGGGGCTGGGGAAACAGGCAGGTTAAACAGAGCACAGCAAAGCAGAGATGCTTTTGGGGCTGGATTGTTTTCCTCACTCAGTGTTAGAAGACAGTAATTTTCTGCGGTATTTGCTGTGGTGTCAAAAGTCACCTCACAATGAGCCTCCAGGAGAAAATACTAAACCCCTGGTCTTGCAAGACTTGCAGTTGGACGCACTCATGGAAGGGCGTGAGCAGGTCCCACCTGCAACAAGGTCAGACGTGGGCGGGGTGGCAGACACAACCCAGGAAAGAAACTTAATTTGGGCTATGCCACTATCAAATAAAGTGAGAAAATAATTATCCAGAAAACAATAAAGTGCTAATAAGCATGTTTTTCAATCACAGGACTGTGCGAGGCCCCTGGAGGTACCAGCAGAGAACTCTGGGGAATCAGGAAAGGCAACCCACACAGCGGTTGAGATTTTAAGCCAAAGTAACTGTATAAATAAATAGCGCTGGGGTTTAGTGCAGCCTGCAAAGCTACCTGAGTAAGGGAAAATGAAGGTTGTCATACTACAGAGAAGTAGGAGTGAAGGGTAAATAGAAGAACAGAAAATATCCCACCTGGCAAAAAAATGAAACATCATGAAATGAAGTTTTTTAGGGGCCCTGAGTTTCCTGGATGGAAATGTGTCTGGTGCAGCAAGGGGTGTAAGAAGATGGATGAGGTGGAAGGACAGAGTCTCACCAAATGGCTGGAGGCAGCAGCAGCTAGCTTTCCATGAGGAGTAACGCCTGTGGTTACTCATGAACAATTATTTCAGCTAGGCTTTTTCATAAGCTCCAAAGACAGTAGGTCATAGAGAAGTTTAAAAAGTGCCAATTTGGACTCCAGAAGAGATGGAAAGCTACTGATGACAAGCCATTATATGCACTTGCCAGAGTTCAAGTTCTTGGGGATCAGAGCAAGCCCCGTATCCCCAGCCCTCATCTTCCAGGGCAGAGCAGAGACAGAGAGCCCAGCACAGCCTGTGTGGGGAACACAGCACCAAGGCACAGCTCTTCCTTCCTCTAAGCTTGGAGGCAATGGCACTCTCTAATACCGCAGGAAGCCAAATCTAGCTGATAACAGGTCAACAGTGTGTAAGCGCTGGACCAACCACCCCCATTTACACCGTTGATTAAGGGATGAAAGAAAGCGACTTGCAAAGAGGTTCAGCGCTCTTCTGAGCACAGTGCGAACCTTGGGGCTGCCTGCCTGCTCCTGGTAGCAGTGTGGCTTGGCTGCTGTCATCAGAGGCAGCTGCAGCCTGAAGCCCTGGTGGAGACTATTCAGGGTAGTCATTGAAAAGAAACGGGCTACATCTCAGATGACTCAAATCCAATTGAATCGCCACGTGATTCCAAAGCAATGCTGACAACATGCCGACTGCAGAAAGGGTACAATCCTTCTGAGCCTCAAAAAGCCCAAACCTGACTGAGCAGGACTGGATCTTATCAAGACTCTCGCTCTAGGTGGCTGACAAACCAAGGCTAATGGACTGGGTAAGCCAAAATCTTCTCAGGACCTACCTGTCATTGATTAGCTGTTAGTGCTAAATACTTCACGTATCAAACACGATGGAAGAAGAGCAAGTTTAGTGCTTCTGTGGATTTGTTGAAGGAAAGCGCATGGAGTGGCAAAGGGAACATGTCTGCCTTGAAATTTTGCAAGTAGGTGAGTATGGGAGAGAGAAACCTCAGAGACTGGGCTGCCTTTTGTACTCTAGCGAAGCTCCCCACCCGGTGTTAGCAGGAGACACTTCTGCCCGCGTCAGAGGGCAGCAAGCCCAGAGCCTGCCCTCAGCATCGCCCCTGGCAGGGCTCACATGGAGAGCGGACACGCGCTGCCAGACGGTCGGTCAAACTGCCGGCCCGATGGCTTCGGCAGCCCTTCCCGGCTGGCGGAGGAGCCCGTCACGAGGGGCATCAGCCACGGGGGAGCAGAACGGGAACCGCAGAGGAGGGGGCCCGGGGCCGAAGGGCACGTCAGCGCTGCGCCAGACGTGCCGCTCGCAGGCTTCCCTCGCAGCGGAGCAGCTGGTCTCGCCATGCGAGCTCCCCTCCACCTCCACGGGGCCGCAGCCGGAGACCGGAGCTGCAAGCGGCCCTGCCGGGCAAGCGGTAGGAAGCCTCCCCCGGCGGAGCCAGCCGAAGCCACGGGAAGCTGCCGCGCGGAGCGCTTACAAAGGGCCCGTTACGGGAGGACGGAGCCAAGAGGCCAGGTACCCGCAGCAAGAGCGCCAGCACCCAGGCTCCGTCCCGCAGAGCCGGGCCAGACCCTCCGGCCTCTCCCGCCCGCCACCCACGTTCCGTGGCCGCCCCGCCCGGTGGCAGCCCCCCACCCCGCACGCTTTCCGGGACGGCCCAAGGCAGCCCCGGGGAGGGGCAGAGTAGCCCCCCCCGCCCGCCGCGCCGCGCCCCGCAGCTGTCCGACCCGGCGGAGCCCCGATGTGTCAGCAGAAGGGCACCGCATCCAGCACGCTCGATAAACCACACGTCCCCGCGCGGCAGGCGGCCGGCCGCACGGCGTCCCGCCCGCCTCACACTCGCGCACACGTGCGTGCACACGGGTGGGTACGCACGCACGCCGGGGGGTCGCGTGGGCGAGAGCAGCGCCATCACCCGCCGCACGCGCGAGCACCCGGCGCGCTCCTGCTCTGCTCCGGGGCCCGGGGCCAGAGACAGCCCGGGACGGGACGGGACGGGACGGGACACGGCCCAGCCTCCCCCGCCCCCCGCACATCACCCCCCCGTGACTGCCCCGGCACAGGCAGCGCGGGCGTCCCGCAGGGCACGGGGCAGCGCCCGCGGGGACGGAAGGGGGGGATGCACGCACCGGGATGCAGCGCGGGGGCTTAGGACGGGAGCCGGCCACTCCGCCCGGGGCTCCCCGGCGCCGGGACCACCGGGGCTGACGCGCGACGCACCCCCGGCAGGGTCCCCCCCGCCCCCGGCCGCGGCACTTACCCCGCCATCCGCCCTCTGCCGCTCGGCTCCTTCGCCCGGGGCGCGACCCGGGCTTTCTGCCCGCTGCCCTGCCGCTGGCGGGAGGGGTCCAGCCTGTTCCTCCGCCCCGGGCCGGGAGCGAGCCCGGCGTCGCCCGCCTGGCCCCGGGGCGCGGGCAGCCCGCGGTCGGGACGCTGCCTCCGGCCGTCGCCGCCGCTCGGGCTCCCCGCGGCGGCCGCGGAGCCGCGGTCCACGTGGAGGGCGGCGGGGAGGGGCCGTGCCGGCGGGGGGGGTCCGGGCGCCGGGGACAGGCTGTGCGCCGTGCCCGCCGCCCCCAGGGCAGCCCCCCGGCCCCGCGGCCGCGCCGCCCCGCCGCTCCCCGGCTCCGGCCTGGCCGCGGAGTCCGGCCGAGCGTCGGCGAAGCCCAGGAGGACGGCGAAGGTGAGCGGGAGGAGGCTGGCGGCGGCGCCCCGCATGGTGTCAGCCGGTGGCGGGGGGAGACGGGCGGCGCGGAGCGCTCAGCGTCCGGCTGGCATCCTCCGGCGGGCGCGGGGCAGCGGGGACCGCCGGCTCTCCGCCCTCCGCTCACCGCCCCATCCCGCTCCGGGGCTCCGCCGGGACCTGCCGCCCACCGGGGCCGGGGGCGCAGAGAGCGAGGCGGAGGCAGGGGCGCGGGCTGCTGAGCGGCCCCCGCGGCAGGAGGAAGAGGAGGAGGAGGAGGAGGAAGGCGGCCGGCCCCGCTCGCCGGCGAGCTCCCGCGCTCCGCAGGCAGCTCCGAGCACCTTCGCGCCTGCCTCTGGCACTGGCAGCGCCTGGAGGGGATGGAGGGTTTTATTTTTGGAAACCTCCCCCTTTTGTGTCTTTTTGATGCTGACATCCCCCCTCTCCAGAGGACACGGCTCGGCCCCCCTCCTTAGGAGAGGAGACATTCCAGCAACACCCACTTTGGCAAAGGGAAACAAACTACAACAGAGAAGCCTTAACCCCTGCCTGGCCGGGGAGACCCGTCCGCCGCCTGCCCGGCAGCCGGCGTGCAGCCCCTGGAGCCCTCCCTGCCGCCCGGCCCGCAGCGAGCCGCTGGCTCCCGCCGCAGCTGGAACCGCTCGGGGAAGGTGGAGCAGCCCCGGGTGTGGGGTGCACGGAGCAGGAGACACGGATGCGGAGGAATATGCTGCCGCCCCCCAGCATCTGGGGACTCCTGGAGCTGCATCAGCACCGCTAGCCCTCTTGCTGCTCTTGATCGCATCTCACAGGAGACAGGCATGGCAATGGGGAGAGCCTTATTTGCCATCCCACCCTGGCTACAGAGCTCTCAGATCCCCTCAAATCCAATTCAGGGCTTTATATTCTTCCTTGTATAGGTCCAGGCTAGAAAAGGAACCACCTAAAAGCTCCAGGTCCTTCACCTAAGACAGATCTTTCAGGAGACGCCAGCTTAGAGTAGGTGTCCTTCCCTCCCCGTGTCTGTCTGTGTATGGGCACCTGGAGGTCGAAGGATGGCTTGAAATGACTACTTTATACGCTCTGAGAAAGACTGAGGGAAGGGCGGGGGGGGCGAGGAACGACATCAACAACACACAGAAATCCCATTTCAGCCACGCACATCAGCTTGGCCTTGTCCTCTGCCACATCTCTGCTGCCCTTGGCCATCTCGAGCAGGGAGCCAATCCTCCCAGATGAGTTCAGGCTCTGTCCCAGCCCAGCAATACAGTGTATTTGGGGTGGGCTTATTCTGGCCCACAGCAGGATCTGTGAGCTTGGTGGGTGGCTAGAGACCTCTCACTGCATCTGCACACAAGGAGGCAGAGGAGGACAGTGCAGGCGCTCACAGGAAGGAGATGCTCGCTGGCGTGTGTCCCTTCAGTGGGTCCTGTGGCCAGTAACACTTACCAAGCCGTTTTCATCATGCCAAGTTCAGGCAGATGACAGGTTCACCCCACTTGACAACCTGACCCTGAGTGCTGCGTCTGGATGCCTGCGGGAGAACACGAGGAGCTCTGCATGCACACAGAGCGATCCTTTGGCTGTACCCTCACGTCTTCCAGCAGCCCGCAGGGTAGGGACTCCTTCAGCCAGATGCTGCAGCTCAGCCACTGGGTTTAAAAGGCAAAGTGTAGTATCAGCCCGTGAATTCATCTAATTTCTTTTGTCCCTGGAGAGCACTGGCTCTCCTACCGTGCCCGCTGGTCCCCCAGCCCCTTACAGCTCCCTGTCCCACTGATGCTCCTCTCCCCCAGCCTCTCCCACTACAGGTGCCGCCTCCCCTGGCCCTCACCAAGCCATCTGCTTCCCAAAAGCTTCATAGCAGAGGGATCCAGCTCCCCCAGTGCCTCCTCTCTGGCTTCCAGCGGTTGCGCTCCTAAAGCTTCTCCCATTTGAAACCAGTGGCTCCAGCTCCCTTCTTTGCATTGCCCCTTGACTTTTAGGCCCTCTTGGACCACAGCCATCCTCTCCTTGGCATGGGAGTACTGCTGCCTGCCCTCCGGGGTCCAGAGGAGACAGGAAAGGAGCAGAAGCACAGGGAATGAATCCCCCAAAAGGATGCTGGGTCTGGAGCAGAGCAGGACCCCAGCACATCCCCTCCGGCTGGGGTCCTGCAAGCGAGGGAGAGGGGAGGAGGTAACTTGGCAGGTGAGCAAGTGCGATGGGGCTGAGGGGGTTCGGGCTTTGACCTTGGCCCTGGCAGCTGGCTTACGGGGCAGTGGCATCAGAGGAAATACCAGTGGGTGCTCTGGCACTTCCTGGGACGCCATCGGTTTGCTCGCCCGCTTGCCCCGCTGGAGCAGAGCCACCGCTTGGATAGGAGCTTGCATGACCCTGGATGCCGCGAGCAGTGCCCGATAACAGCCATGGCTCATTTCTTTGTTCTGAGGAAGAGGAATGTCCTTTCTGTCCTCACCTAATTACTTTCTTATGCAGCAGTGGAAAGAATGCTTGTGCCTAAACCTGACACGAGAAAATTATCAACGCCATAAACAAAGCAGCCGAGAGCCCAGGCAGTGCTCAAAGCTACAGCAGGCAACCCTGGAGCAGGATGGCTCAGGGCGCAAGTGGATTCCTCTTCCCTGGAGCTGGTGGGTCACCCCAGGGAAGAAGGAGACTCATGGCATCCCCAGGGGACCGCACCTCCAAAGGAGCCTGCACTTGGAGCCCTGACGGTGGTGGGACTGCAGGAGCCTGTGCCTCCCTAACGGGGCCAGGGAATGAGATGTGCAAACCCAACAAAGCTGTCGACGGCCCTCTAGTACCTCTCGCAGCCACCCCTGGCTGCGGCAGAGCCCAGCCCAGGGAGCTGGCATCCCTTCTCAAATGAGTTTCACTCCGTGTTTACAGTAACCCCCCTGGAGCTGGACACCGAGCCCCTTCCAGCCTCACACGTGCAAACAGGCCTTTGCTTTTGCAGGGACGTGCAGGCACCATTTGATCCCACTTAGGCGCTGCAGCAGAGCAGAGGCTGGCCGAGGGCAGCCTGGCTGCCCTGGGGCTGCCTGGCACAAGGGGCTGCAGACACAGGCTCAGGTGCCTGGGGAGGGGAGCGACTGCATCCCCAGTGCAGGTGGGTGATGCGCAGGTGCTCAGGCACAGGCTCACTGCCTCCCAGCCCTGTGGCTCATTTCGTATTTGGCTATCCCCGAAAACAAACCCATCAGAAATGGGGAAGCGCGGGGTGCGTGGGGACTCATAACACAGGTTGGGCTTCAGCGTGCAGCTCAGTGGGGGCTCAGCAGGCAAACATGAAATACCTCATTTCTCAGGAACTCGCATAGGCAGAGCGCAGACGGTCGGGCTGCTTGCTGCCGAGATCAAACCCGCGCCTGGGAAGAGAGAGCAGCAGCAGAGAGAGGATAGGGCAGCAAGCTGGCAAGCAGAGTTCGACAGCCCGGCCCCCATCAGCAGGGAGCACAGGGCTCTCTGGAGGGGGTGAGCTGCAGGTGGGCAGCTCAAAGTACTCTTTGCTGCCTCCACTTCCCCTTAATTCACCACGTGAACTTCTAGGCAGCAGTGATGGCATCAGAGGAGAGGTCGAGGGCAGACACAGCTGCAGCACCTCTCCAAGTCCACGGTTTCCAGGGCTAGGGTGCCAAGGTGAATGAGGCAGACCTGGAAGCCAGCACAGAACGCAAGGGGCTCATCAGACCCTGCAGAGAAGAGGAGCAAGGGAGGACTGTGCTGTTGGCATGGTCCTTCTCACCTGCCACTGCTACAGCAGGGAAGGAGGGGTGCTTGGGCAGCTGAGGGTTGAAGCTACAGGGCCAGAGGCAGGGGGGGTCAAGGTGGGCTGTGCCTGGAGACACGAGCATGAGTCACATCTCCGTGAGCCCTCTCAAAGGATAGGGAGAAAGGGCTCTTCAGGAGTGTGCTGATGCGGATCCCTCTGCGTCAGGACCCCTCCCACTCTCATTCCCTTACCCGTTGGGTCCACACCAGCTCTACATGACCCCCTTGGGGGCATAGCACCTGGGAGCCATGCTTCCAGGGCCAGTTGGCCCCCAGATGTGGCTCCTGGCACTGTATCCCTTAGATTAATTAGCCCCTTTTCTTCCTCTTCAGAACAGTTCACAACCCCACATGTGCTTCTTCCTTCACTGTGAGCAGACCCCTAACGCGCTGCAGATGGGACACATTCCACGGATTCAGGAGCTGCCTGCAGCTCCCACAGAGGAAGAAGGAGAGCTCCCCCCGCTCGGGCCTGAAGGGCAGGGGAAGGTTGGCTAGCCCCATGGGCTTAAAAATCAGGGTGTGGAGCCAGCCTTTTAGAGGTACAAGTCACAGCTTCTCTGAAAAGAGCCATCTTACACTAGGAGGGAGGGCACGGCAGCCCTGGGGAGCTGGATGGAGAAACAACTTAGAGGCAGCAGTGCAGAGAGACCTCTGGAGCAGATGTCTGTAACCATGGGCATCAGAGAGGCAGGAAAAGCAGCTTCTGAATTTGTGAACACAGCCAGCAAATCCTCCATGGACAGCATTCCCACCCCTCGCCTTTGCCATAAGATACACACAGCTCATCACACTCATGCTTACAGCACCCAGGGAAGGAGACATTCCCACTGGACAGACGAGCCATCCCAGCCAGACACACAGCCTGGCCCTCCAGCTACCTCCACCCACTCTTGGTGCGTCCCTCAGAGCCTTGGGGTACATCTCGGCCTCTCCCTGTGAGGAGGCTGCCAGCAGCCGAGAGCCGTGTAAGCGACGGTTTGTTGTCAGAAAACAGAAGAGAAACTGTCCAGCAGCTCCTAGTCGAAAGCCAAGGTTTGCTGGTTTTATTGTTCCTTCTGCTTTCATTTAACCAGGACCATCTCTGAGATGGAGGAGGGAGGCACAGACCAGCCAAGTGGGTGTCCCACAACTGGACTCCTTGGTTGTGCTGTTGTCTAAACATATGTCCGTGCATTACCAAGGGCTGAGACCACACGCTGGAAAAGAGGTTACAACAGGAGACAAAAACATGCCGCTAGGAAGAAGAAACCTGGAGAGCAGGACCAGATGGCAGAACCCAAGGGATGGGAGTGCAGAGTGAGGCAGAGAGGAGGTTGCTGTGGGCTACTGCTGCAGAAAGGCTCTGGTGGGGCTGGTTGCAGAGCACAGCTGGTCCCTTATTTATCCATCACACTATTTCAAGCCCCTTCAGCAACTCTTCAGGAGAAAAAAACCCTCAGCTAGTATATGACTCATGCAGAGCTACAGCAGCTCAGGGGGACCTGTCCATTTATAATTAATGAAGTCCTGTTTGCAATGATACGACTGCAATCTCCCCTCTCCCCAAGAGGCTGGTCTGGCCTCTCTGCTTCTTTGATACCTGTGGCTAGAACCACACGTGGCGGGGAGAGGGGCCTGGAAACCAGGAAAGCCTGAGCATCCCCAAGGAGCATGGAGGCTGCCCTAACCAGGAAACCCATTCCATCATGCATTCCCTGCAGGAGCAAGCCTGCTCAGGACATCAGCCTGATGGGGGGCTTCAACCAGAGCACTCATTAGTCAGCTGTCCTCACAAAGGGAGGAAAGGAAAGAGGGAAGCAGAACCTCTTGCTATTTTTAAGGGCTGTGACCCACAAAGAGGGAATGCTCCTCACATGGTCAGGGCACTGTTGAGAGGAGTGTGGAAAGGGCCCTGATAGTGTGAATTTCCATAACCTTCTCTTCCCCTTTTCACGGGGGTCTTAATGCCAGGAGGCTTTTCCTGAGGTGGTCATCAAACATCAGCTTGTCACAGACTGGAAGGAAACAGGGAAACGCTGAGGGAAGCAGCTTGAGGATACCCAGGGAGTGTGGGGTGCTCTCCTCAGGGGAAAGTCACCCTTTCTGGTATCTGGTACCACTTCACAGGCAGTGCTTCCCAAGGAGCCCAAAACCTGGAGAAGAGAAAAGATAGAGATCCAAGCAAGATGACCCAACAGCAAAGACAGAAGAAACCAGGCAATCCCCAGACTGTGCTGAATAAGCTTTTCCTGAGAAATTCCTCCCACGCTGAATTTCTCTCAAAAGCACCACATTGCCTTTGCATTACCTTAAACAAAAAGACCAGAAGAAACAAACCTGAATCAAATTTTGAGTTCTACTGAGCATTTGGGATTAAAGTCGTTTCATTCTTGCTTCTGATTCCAAAACAATCTTCCTAAAAAGCAACGACTCTCATTTCCTTCAAGTTGCTATTCCTTAAGACCCTCACTTTGGCTGCCCAGGGCATGGTGAACTTGGACTGCAAGTCCTTCAGCCCATCAGCTTTGCATATCAGAGGAAAACGGATAATGGCCACATAGATCCTGAAATGGGAATGATCGGTGGTGCTGATGTATCTGTATTTTAGTTTGTTTACTCTGCCATCCTGAAATTGCAGGCCCGCTCCCCATCAGAGGATTTTAGGTGCTTTCCTACCAATTTGGGCGCTGGAATAGCTGCATGAGCAGTGATCTCAGCTCATTACAATGCAGTGATTTCAAGTGGATGTTTAATAGCTTATTAGTAAGTGAATCTTAGGAAACTGCAAAAAGTGGCAATTATTAGGTGGTATGTGTTAAAGTAGTCAGTCATCAAGAAATAGACTAGTTCATTGACACTTTACAGTCCCATCGGGTAATGATTAGGATTAGGCTGAGTACCCAATTTCTCAGCTATGACTTCATAGGCTGGGAATCCAGCTCTCCAGTGACATCACAGCTCCAGAAGTCTCCCTCACCACTTGCCACACTGACTCTACTGTCACCCACTCTACACATAGGTGTGGCACACAGCCTTAAGAAAGGGCCCAGACTCTTACAGGAAATAAGAATAATGAGCAATGAGAGTTTAACAAGGAAATAAATGCAGGGCAACTGCAGAGAAGATGAGCAAAGCCCCTTTCCATGCCACACCACATCAGGTCATAATCTTCCGAGAAGAGCAAGGAGCTTGGGATGGGGAAGCATCCACTTCCCACCCAGATGGGGGCCACGCCAGGTACAGAACAAAAACCCATTACAGGATTACAGAGATGGCACTCATGATTTTCCTGCTTCTCCCAGAACTGGGTTTGGAGCTCAGGGCAGAAGCAGGGCCTGCCC
Source organism: Haliaeetus albicilla (assembly GCF_947461875.1). Classification (NCBI taxonomy): domain Eukaryota; kingdom Metazoa; phylum Chordata; class Aves; order Accipitriformes; family Accipitridae; genus Haliaeetus; species Haliaeetus albicilla. The sequence goes on along the minus strand of NC_091487.1, from coordinate 26,641,542 downwards.
TCTCTGCGGATGATTGCCTCTGCCTCTGTGCCAAGCTCTGGCATGCACTTTCAGGCCATGCCTCTACCTCCCTCCCTCTCCCCTTCCCTTCTCTCAGCCTGGCTGAGCAGGCAAGGCAGTCTCGCACAGCTCAAGCGCGCAGCAGTGCCAACAGCCCAGGCGGTCACCTGCACTCCCTCAAGGCTGGAGAGCCCTGACAACAGGGGTGGTGCCTGAGAAGGCAGCTGGCACTGTGGAGGTGGGAGAGATCCTCTCCTTCCTCCCTCCCGGAGGCTGGCCCTGTGCGTCCCTGAGCCAAGGGAAGCACATCCTGGAGGGTGGCAGGGCTGAAGGAGGTGGGGAGCTCCTGATGTGCCTGGGGAACATCCCCACAGCAGCAGCATGAGGCCAGAACTGCCTGCTCCGAGGCTGTGCAAGTTAGGCTGGTCTACAGGCAGCTCCTGCCACAGATGAGCAACAGGAAGGCAGGCAGGCAGGCAGGGCTATGGAGCAGGAAAGGTACTTGCCCAAGCCAGGAGTGCAATTTGGGAGCAGATGAAAATGAAGCAACAGCACCAGCTTGCCTTATGTCCACCAGAAGGGACAAGGGGATGCTGAAGGCTCCTGGCTGGGCACAGGGCATGGCCAGGGCCACCCCAGGTGCAGGAGAAAGTGCTGTCTGTGAGGACCCCTCTCAATGCCACTTTGGTCTCTTGTTCTGTGAGGGGGTGGGACTGATACGGCCTTGACTTTCCTCAGCGCTGCCCCTGGCCTGAGTTACCCCTGCCTTGCTGTCTACTTTCAGCAAAGGCAGCTGCCCCTATGGCACATGCTGCCTACCTTGTTGCTCTCAGTCAAGCTCTGCTTCCCTGCAAGCCTGGCCGGCTCCGTATGGCCTCTGGAGAGTATGAACGTCACTGACAAAGCCTTTAGGCTACAAAAATCACCTAGCGGTACCAGCAGATCTAAAATCCTATGTGAGAGCAAGTTTGGGGGTTTAGGGGGTAGGGGGATAGACCATCAGCGTGGCTCTCATCTCTGAGCCTGCAGGCACCATGTGTAGCTAAGGCAGTGTGGTATCAGCACCTTGTGCCCTGCCTCATCCCCACAGGCTTCCTGGAGCCTGCACCCAGGGCTGGCTGCCCTCCCTACACCAGAGGGCTGGTGCCTCCCTCTCTGGCAGCGCACTGCTGCCACCGGTCCTCCCACTGGGACTGCGCTTCTCCCCAGCACAGCTTTCAGGAGCCAGATCTGGGCCCAGCAGCAGGACACCTTCCCCAGCCCAGGGGGGATGCCCGCTTTTCAGGCCAAAGGCACACATGAAGTTTTGTCCAAGGAAGCAGCTGCCCCATTTCAGTTCCCCTGGCAATGCTGACAGGGAGCTGCTGTGACCTGCAGTGCCTCCCAGACCACAAAGCTGCTGGAGAGGTCGAGGCAAACCACAGAAAATACCACAGAGGCTGGTGGCCAGCTCTAGCCCTGTGCTTCCTCACCAGGACAGATCTGACCAAGGCTGATGCACCCATGTTGCCCATACGACCAGGGCAGCCTCTTCTGAGACAGCTCCAGTGCTGCTAAGCAGAGGCTGCAGGTTGAGGGATATTCTGGCTTGCCCCTTTCTTCTCTTACAGTCTGACTCCGGGTTGCCATGAACTACGGCTGACCTACAGCTCTCTGCCTCACCTGTCCCTGCCCCAGTATCCATATCCTATATGGCACCAGCCCCTTGGCCCCTGCTCAGCTCAAGCCTCCAGCTGGCTTTGGGGCCACTGCTAGAAACATTATAGCACACCTGTTCTTCAGATGAGGGTTTACAGCCAAGGCTAGCACATCTGGATTGTAAAATAGACATTTGGAAGTTTATCAACATGTTTCCAAACAGTCTGGGTATGGCAGAGACTCTGTCTCGATGCTTTAGTGGAGGAAGCAGCTGGGCTGGAAGGATGGTTCGGTGCCCTTCTCACGCCCCGTGCAGGCTAGGCCAAGCCCCACACACATACGCACACCCCAGAAACCAAACTGTCTCTTCCTGACACTAGTGGTCCAGGAAGCCGTGTCAGCAAGACTCTAGGAGGGAAATGGGGAAGTGAAATCCAGTGCCCTTCCCACCCCAGAACCTGCTGACACAGCTGCACCGAGCCTAGACTTCAGCCAAACATCTCCCAGAAACACCGCCTGCTCAGAAAATTGGTTGAGAATCTGCACCATATGCACTGGGGGGCAGAAACTGACTCCATCAGCTTGGTCCTGTGCAAAGCTCAGCCACCAACAGTCTCCAGAGCTCTTGCTCTCAGCAAAGTCCTGATCAGCAGCAGCATCAAGCTGCCACTAATGAGTTTGTCAGCACCAAGCAGATCTAAAGGAGGAACATGGCCCACTACCCTGAGTTGTTTCACGTGCATGGCTCCCCTCATTGTATTAGTTTCTCAGATGTGCAGCTCTCACACTCGTGCTAACAACAGACCTCCCACGCAAGCGTTCAGTAACATACTCTGATTTTGGTCTCTTCCCAGCCATCCCTCGCCAACAGAAACACAGCTGTTACTTCGGGGTGTGAGTGACACAGGGGCAAGAGATGCAGAAGACCTCTAAAGCTGATGGAGCAGGAGGTAGCTCTGCCCCCAGCATGCAGGACAGCTTTGGTAACATGGTGGTAGTTGCTTCCCACAAGATGTTCAGATGGCCTAGGCTAAGGTCAGAGCAGCTGATGGAGAATCCTCCTGACAGTAAAGCAAAACGATGCTAGATACAGATGTGCTCTCCAAAACTGCTCCCCTCATTCTCACCCTGCAATAGCCTGGCTGGTAGCTGGCAAGCTCTCCTCATCTCCTTCCATTTTGCCAGTCCACCTGCAGGTGAAGGCAACATTCCTGTCCTGCAGTACTGACTGCCACACTATGCTCTCATCAACCCTGAAGGAGAGGCCACTCTGCTAACCCAGTGGCTGAGCACTGCACAAATATCTACAGGAACTGGCAAAGGTGGCACAAAAGGAGACACTTCTTTCAAGCTAGATCGGTCTCTTCACTCCTCTGCAATGCAGTAGATGATAAATGTATTTATACCTATTTTACAGCCCTTTGGAGGCTTGGGCAGACCTGGATTCTTTCATCAGCTCCATCTGAGTGAATCTCTTCCCTCTCTAACCCATGTGCTCTCAGTAATATTGAACCACCTCTTTAGAGGCACCAATTCAAACTGGTTCCAAGCTCAGAGCACTTCAGTGGAGGAGGCTGGGGAGACACAAGGGTGTGAAGGTCTGGCATAACACCAAACCTTCAAACACTGTACCTGCAGCGGTGGAAACGCAAATGCATTTCTATAGCGCTTTGCACTCAGCCAGATTCTTTGTCCTTATGTATCCATTTCAAAAGCCTGGTATTGGGGCTGCAAAGCTCCCCAAAAATCCTGGAATTAAAAGCAACCTGACTTAGGTGAATGCATGGAAGAGCATCAGCATAGAGAAACCTGACAACTTCTAAACAGAGCCCATGACAACGGGTGCGGGGCACTGCCCCACAGTGCTGATGCTGGGACCCAAGTTCAGTCCTGGCTCTGACACAGGCTTCTTCTGTCATCTCAGGTGAACCATCTAGCTTCAGCCCTCAGGTACAAAGTGGAAAAGAGATCACCCCACACGCCCACTCTGTGTTTGCCCATATGCCTTGCTGGGCCCTCTGGCACTAGAGTGAGCCGCGTTACATAGAACAAAAGGCATATTGTAGGAAAAAAGTCTGAATTAACATGAGAGCTGTACACATGCCACTGCTTAAGGAAAACAAGCATGTTTAACTGCACCTACCACTGGGCACGTATAACGTTGTCTGAAGTCCATGCTAGGGCCAAGTTCACTACTGGATACTTCTTCCATGCGACCTGGAGAACCTCCAAAGATGCTAGCAGCAATTGAGGGTGAAAGGCACTGCAAGACATGACAGAGGAGAACAGGTTGGAAAATAAGGAAAAGGGATTCAAAACATCATTTGGATCTTACCAACCAAATTCCCCTCTTGCATCTGGATGTGCCAGTAGGCTCATCTGCCCAGACCATCCCAGATGGTGTATTTTTACCGATAGAGGAGGCAATGTAGCTTTGCATTTCTCAGTAAATTGAGCTGGTCACCTCTAAGCTTCCAGGTCACTGGGTCTGCTGTCTCTTCTTCCCTCCCTGGAGCATAAATCTGACCCCCACCCCAGGCCCTCTCTCCCCGAGGCAGGCAGGTCCTGCTCATGACAGCCAGCGCTTTGTTCAGCAGCTGAGCCAATACTTCCTCCCAAGGGAGAGCCTAACTCTGCAGAGGCAAAGGTCAAGTGTGCTCTTCCCAAAGCTGAGGATTTGCCTTTGCCACCTAATCCAGGCTGAGATCTCGCAGCCGGCACAGAGCTCCTCCCAAGGCTGGGAACACAGCCTTTGCAGGCAGAGGAAGGAGTGTGCCTGGGGCACAGGTACAAGGGGAGAGACCGAACATCTGCCCTTCACCACAAGCCTTCAGGGCACCAGCAAGGAGGCAGCTAGAAAAACAAACCCTCACCAGATACTTCATTGCTATTTTGTGATACAACCTTGCCCTTGCCCCCACCAGTTCAGGCCTAATGCCAAAGATGGCCAAATGGCTGTTGGTGCCTAACTTCCACATTGTTTTACAGCCATGCCTCCTTTAAGGAGGAGTGGAAGCAAGCCCAGCTTAACCCTGGGCAAGCCAGTGCCTGGAGGCAGCAGCTCAGATGGCTTCCAGCAGCACTCTGCTGTGCCCAGGAACACTCCTACTCTGCAGGGCTCAGCCACAGCCCTGCAAGGAGCAGTGTGGGCAAGGGAGCAATGAAGGACCCCATCACTCTGGTTTCGCAGTGGAGGTGAGGAGAAAACACGTTCCTACTGTTCTCGCCTCAGCCAGCCATGAGCCTCCCAGCCACGGCCAAGCAAGCAGGTGGTCCTGGCAGTGGAGAGCATCCCCTGGTGCTCTCCCACACAATCGCAGACTGGTTGAGGTAGGATGGGACCTCTGGAGATGGTCCCGTCCAGCCCCCTGCTCAGGCCAGGATGCTCATGGCCGCATTTCTGAACCCCTCTGAGGATGGAGGCTCCACAGCCTCCCTGGGCAGCCTCCTTCAGCACTGTTCACTCTGATCTGACCTCTAACACAGGTGGCCATCGGCCACCTTTGCTGCAATGGGTTTGGTCACCACCAGAGGAGCTGGGGATGCCTCTCTTGGGGACATGACATCAATGGACCCAGAAAACGCTCTTGGCTGCACCTCCTGGCTCCAGTCCCCAAGGGGCTCCCTCAGCTCCCAAGTTACAGGGCTGTGTTCAGGACGCTAAGCCCAGAGTGAAATGGGGGCGTCCCTCTCAATTGCACTGACCATGCAAACACAGCACTAGTGGATCCAGCCCTTGCTGTTTCCCTCCATTTCTTCCTTTCTGTTCAAGGCAACTGAAGAAGCGGGGGCGGGGGGGGGGGCAACGGGACGACACACACATCATTTGGCAGGAAGACGTTCTTCTTTCAGAGTCAATTGACTCTGAGATCGAGGAGGATTAACCCTACAGCCCCTCCATAAACACCAGACTCCTCCACGGCCATCCCCCCCACTGGCCCCACAGTCAGCACGGATCCACGAGGATCCCAGGCCCACAAGCCTGTTTTCACGGATCTGTGCCATTTTACCTCCTGGTGCTTTTCTGGTTCTCATTATCTCCGCAGAGCTGATGACACTTAGACATTTCATCTCCCTGGAGGCTTTTTCTGGCGCTTTAAGTCTGATTTATGCAATGCAGCCATGGCTGTCCTGATCACCCACGCTCACCTCTGGCTTGTTAACATGCTGGCTGGCCAAGGACCCTTCCCCTCCCGCCAGCAGATCTGAACCAGGCTGAACCTCTGCACCCACCGGAGTTAAAGCCTTGGCAGCTTTCTCCTCCTATTCCTTTCCCTCTCATTCATGGCTGGTCATTAATCACAGCAGCCTCTTTCCACAGGGGACCTGCCTCCACAGACCCAGACCTGCCCCTGCAGCTGCCAGGGGAAGTCCCAGGGGCAGGCACTGAACAAGGGCAAACGCAATTAGCAGTCATCAGGTAATGCTACCAATAACCTTAGCCTGGTCATTAACCCCAGCTGCTCGGAGGGCATCACCAACTCAGAGTCCCTCCCCAGTCCAGTGGGATGCTTCTGGAGGGGAAAGCAGCCTTTTCTCCAGCCTTGTGTCTTCTGCTCTTGTTAAAAACCAGTTCAGAAACACAACAGTTTGGGATCTAAACAGCTCTTAACACTTATCACTGCCTGTTCCCAGAAGCAAATCCAAATCCAAAGTACAGCTACAACACATGTATATCTGTTTGCGACACCTCATTGGAGGAATTAAAGAGCGACAATGATACTGTACTCGGGACACAATGACAACTGCTTCCATCTAGCCAAACAAGACTGAGGCCAAGGCTGGTCCAGCCTACTAAATGGTGCTAGAGCTTCAGGCTGGGCATGGTACCAAACATTACAATGGAGCCCCTCTACATGGCCCCTAGACATCTTTGCATTTGCGGGCCTGGCGACCTTTCCAAGCTTCTCTCCACCATCCTTCTATTTCTTTTCAGGCTGTTTCTTGCTCCTTGTCCACACTGTCTGCACAAGCTATTTTGCAGGAGGGAGAGTCATCTCTCATGAGCTGTCTGCATTTTACCTAATGCAAGGTGGGGTAAACTGCCTCTGCAAGGCAAACCTTGCACCTCTGTGTTGTACTTGGATGCATCTGTCTTGCTTGTGTTATGGGAAGGGCCTGTGCTCTATCCAAGTCAACCACTGCTGCCACCTGGAGAGGAAGGGTGACAGCGCTGTAACCTGGATACCCTGCACATTCCCTCTGAGACCTTTGCAGCACTCACATCCAGCCAGGCCCGCTGGGGAGGAGAATTGAATGAGGGCAGCTGGACAGGAGCCCTGCAAGCCAGCCAGGCCTCCACATACCGGCCACAGAATTTGCATCCGAAGCCGCTAACAAATGAGGTGAAGGAAAAGTCTGGAACAGGGACCAAGTCTGGTCGCGGTTTGAGTCCTGACTCGAGAGCAGCTGGCGCAGCCTGGCAGGCAATACACAACTCAGCTGTCCCAAACACCCTTGCTGAGCTGAAACTTCCTCCAGCGTGGGCCAAGCACACCGTTCCACCTCCTTGAACTCCTGCAGTCTGGTAAAATTACAGGTAAGGAAAGAATCCTCTGCCCCCCTCCCAAAGCAGACTTAATGCATCTAAGATGCAAGGGGGGAGTGGAGTCAAAAGAGCAGCTGTCGAAAGTGGTTTGCAGTGATTCACCACAACTGACCCCCCCCCTCCAAACTCATAGGCCCCAAGACCCCAACAACATGTCATCTAGAGCACAAGTGTTCCTCAGCTCTCACCATGCCATGAGGTCCCCTCATAACACGGGTGCCCTTTACTACTCTGCTTGCAGAGCTGGGGCAGGCTTGCTTCCGACTGTATGCCATCCAGAGCCTCCACCAAGGTCCAGAGAAGGGAGCACGAGGTGCTCTGAGGGGTAGAAGGGACATGGAGGCCAAGGCTCAGGGGTTATGTGGCATTGTAAGAACCCAGTACCTGTGGGTGTTGGGGTGAGAGGTACCGTGGGGTCAGATTTTTCTATCGCTACAGCTTCGGAGATTTCCCTCTTTCCATCTGCCTTCCCACCAACTGCTGAGGCGACTGCAAGGGAGAGGAGGTTTGCAAGGGTCACTCTTGGGCCAAAGCAGATGGAAAGGACCTGCTGCAACCATTTTACTAGAGATGGGCCAGACAGCTGCAACATGCCCCTCAGCACCGCTGACGGCTCACTGGATCGTCCAGCACACAGAGAGTACCAGGGCAAAAGGGGCTGGCTCACAACTGCACACACCGCCCTGGAGGCTCGCTTGCCATGACGAAGGGTTTGCAGCTGGACAAAGGAGTGAATTAACAAGTTGTTTAAGCCCTTCATTGGAGGCCTGAGCGAACAGATGCTGCCAGGAGCTGGTCTCTCCCCCTCCTGGGGACGGTCCTAAGGACAGAGATGGTTTTTCACAGTGCTCCCCAAGGGGGAGAACCAGCAGCACCTTTGTTTGCTACACAGAGCTCCAGGGCCTTCTCCTCCCCCTGCACCTTTGAACCCGCTCCAGACTTCTCAGCCCTGCAGGCCTCCAAACCTGGCCTGCTGCAGACCTAATTAACTCCCTTGTTCATTTATGGTCTTTTGTTACTAAAGCAAGTAATTGGTGCACAGAGGCAGCAGATCCTTGTGTGTGCTCACATGGACCTGACTGCTCCCTTCGGTCTGCTGGGGAAGCCCTTTCCTGCTCACCAAGGGTGCCCGCAGTCCCTCTCCGCAGCCAGCTGCTTCAGGATCACCTACAGAGAGCACTCCGCCTCCCTGTTTCCAGCAAGCTCCCTCCGCACCTTTGCGGCCATCAGAAGACACCAAAGTCTTCTCAGGGCATGACACCTTCGAATTCAAGAAAAAGTTTGTCTGGACCGCGGACCGCACCCTAGCCCCATCTGCCTCGCTAGCACGGAGACACCCCTCAGGGTTTCTCGTCACTCCCTTTTGTTTGCGTGTTTGCTCATGCACACATGCACGCCCAGAAGCCTCCAGCTCAGCAGGCAGGCACAGACACCAGGCCTGGCAGTGATGCTGCCACACTAGTTTCTCCCCCCATTGGTTTGCACGCAGCCGGATGGATGGATGAAGAACACGACCCCACTGCTCTTTTACCCCCCACCCCCCCTCGTCGTCCCCCCCCGTGTTCCCTCTTAACCCTGACACCACAAGCATGGAGAACAGCAGAGAGCGGCAGGGCCCTTTCACAGGGGAATATCTGGAGGATTATCCCAGGGCTCCTGGACCAAACAGGCAGCTCCTCAGCCTTTGGAAACCTCCCTTGCCTTTGTTCCTTGGCCTTCTAGTGTTGGGGGAAGGGATCCCAACGAACATGTTTGTGCTGTTCTTCTTAATAGGGTGTTGTGTAACACAGAGGGAAGTGACTACACCGGGGACCCCAGCTGAGAACAGAGACTTTAATCCTGCTGCCCAGGGAAAACTTGGAAAAAATACCTACATCTGTTCCGTTGCATTAGGCTCATGGCTCAGAGGCTGACAGCTGAACCTGGCTGCTCATGATGCCAAGGTATGGCCCCTGCCAAACAGTGCCAGGGTAAATTACCATGACTGATTAGAAAGGCAAAAGGCAGCCAGAGAAAACTGGGGAGGGAGCTCTCCCTGTGCAGGTTTCTGGAGAAGGGAAAAGGCCAAGCCAGAGTGCATCAGGGCACTTTGTCTTCTACACTACCACACTGGCAAACAGAGCAGAGAAGGAGCGATAGTGGAAGATAACAGGGCAGGGGATAAGATGCAGGGAGAGGCAGGAAGATGAGGAGGCAGAGGAAAAACCACAGCTGCATTGACCTCTCCATGGGGCTCACCAAAGATGGGCTTCAGGAGGCAATGCTCCTCATCGAACCTGTGCTAGGCTGAGGCCACAGAGGGAAAAAGGTGCTCTTGTATCTACAAGCAGGGTTCATGGCTTGAGAAGGGTACAAGGCAGCTGTTGGCCTTGCAGAGCAGTGCACACTCTCCCTGCCATGAGTCTGCCAGCTCTAGGACATGTAAGATCACAGGTGTGGGGCTCCCTCACCCAGCACTGCAACACAGCTCCCTTCCAGGCTCAGGCTGTCATCACCTCACATCCATCCAACAGCTCAGAGAGGAGTATAAAGGAAATCAGCTATACAGGGAACAGAACAACACTACTGAAATTTGGCTAATAGCAGACACCTAGATGCTCTGGAAACATGTCAAAGACTTCTCACCATATTTGGCAGGGCTCGACATTGATACACCCACTGGGAACACAGTAGGTGCTGCACTGAGACCACAGGGCATGAAGGAGAGCCCCTTCTCTGTGCAGCCCCTCTTACAGACACACCAGGATGCTGAGGGTGGCCCTCGTCTAGACAGGAGAGGGTTTCTGGAAAGCCATTAACACCCAGTTCTGTGAAGGATCTGCCTGTTCTTTATTCAAGTATTAAATTGGCTCAACCCTAATTAGCATGACATCTATGACAGGATTAAAGCAGATTCTGCTTTCCTCTTCCTGCCTAGGGCCACCAGCTGCCAAACACTCCTCCAGGTCTGCATCCTGCACAGGACAGTGGCTAGCTTCAAGAGAAACAGAAAGCAAGCTCCTTTCTAACTCCTGTCCATCAGAGGCAGGTTTTGGCCCTGAAGCAGGAAGGTTTGTTTGCTTTAAATCTTATTTAACCATGGATGTTTTCATTATCCACATCCATGTCACGCTCTTTTATCCGCCCTTAGGAGGACAGGGAGGAAAGCTCTTGCTTTCCTCAGTCCATCTGTGGAGCAGACAGATTTGATTAGCCACGTGCTTGTTGCCTTTCAATCCCTGCTGGCTGGCTCTTTGACCTTGTTCAACAAGACACAGGGATCATGAGAAGCTGTGTGTTTCCTCAGCACTCCTCAGCCTTTTATAAACTTCTACTTCAACACCACAACCTCATATCAGACTCTGGTCCTCTATCCGTCTCCATAGGCTACCTCTTCACACAATCCTAAACCTCCAGTACTGAACTGAGCCCTTGAGGAGCAGGGATCCTGCTGAGAAATGCAGCCAGATGCCTTCTGATCCGTGAGCATTTCTGCACTAGAATCTAAAGATGCCTCTTGGGTCCAACACCACCGGTCCCATGACTCTTTACCACCTTCCTCCCCTCTGCTGTTGCTGTTTGATCTCCTGCCTTTCCCTCTGCTCCTTACACTGTGGGGGAGCAGATCTGTCAAGGTCAGAGCCTCAGGCCTGAGCTGGCTCGGCAGCACCAAGTGCATTACACCTCACTAATGTGTTTGGTATGCGGCTCCTCTGAAACCGTGCCACTTCACACTTGAATTGCAGCTCAGCCCTGCTCAGGAGGAGGAACCAGAGGGGCTGAGGCACAGCAGAGCCGACTCCTAGAAAGACATTCCCAGAGCACCTTCCAAAACGACTTCCAACAGGCTACTGACACTGCTGACTGCAAAGCGCGAGGTTAGCTGGGCCAAGCCACCTCTACTCAAACAACCTGATGCAGAGTATCCAAGGCAGGCACTGCCTGTAGAGAGACCACTTCAGGACAGTTGCCCCCTGAGGGTGGTTACAGGGTCCTTTTTCCCTCCTGTCCCTGGAGCTGCTGTATTGCTGCAGTCACCTACTGCATCTCATCCAAGCTCGTGTCAGCTTCCACTCCCCCAGGCTCTCTGGAAAGGCTAGTGGTACCTGCAGTTAATAAAAAAAGTCCACTTTGTTATAATGAGCCCTAAAAGGATAATATCAGCTCAATTCTGCTTTCCTGGTCCATGCGTTAAAACTCTCTCTCCCCTCGCAAACTGATGACTAATCTGTGTCTCAAAGCCTGAGGGAATACATCTAATCTGGTTAGTGTTACTGCTGTTTGTTCATATTAAACACATTATTCTTACTAAACTATTGTCGTGAGTCTCCTGAGAGACAGTGCTGCAGGTTAATCATACATATGTAAATCCAACTTCCTTTCATGCATTTTAAATGTGTGGCCTGTTGGAAAACAAAAGGGCAAGGGGAAGCTGCGCAACAGGGACTTGTGTAGAACCAGGGGATGCTTCCTAGATGCTCACTTCTTATACTCTTCAGTTTGGGGATTAGAAGCACAACAACAGAATCTGCCAGCCAACTCGTTTGCTAGACTAAGAGGTAGTGCTGAACAAAAAAAAAAAACCCAAACCCGATACAACAGTAACCCAAACTGCAGGGTTTCAAGAGAGCTGAAGTTGGCCACTCTTAAACCTGACCAGCTCAAGTTGACTATCGGTCTCCCTCTGGTGGCCAACCAGCCGCAGTCACCGTCTGTTGGCAGAAGAGGGCTGCCACATTGCTACCTGTCCCTGCACCGAGGCACCTGGAGCATCCCCGAGCCCGCGGCAGCACGGCTCGGCTCGGAGGGGCAGCACGGCTCGGCTCGGAGGGGCAGCACGGCTCGGCTCGGAGGGGCAGCACGGCTCGGCTCGGAGGGGCAGCACGGCTTCAGAGCATCGAGCTGAGTCAAGGAGCATGGCAGACCTCGGCACCAGGACAGATGTCATGAAAGTCTTCTAAGAAGAAAAAGATTCATTACCAGAACAGCCAGCATCTGCCCAGTCCCTCCAATTTGACAGCCTTAGGGCTCTCTACAACTAGGCCCTCGATTTTTAATAGCAATACTGTTTAGCACTAGGAGCCCCCATCTTGAAACAGGACCCCCTTGTGCAAGGAGCTATACAACATCCAGACACAGAGAGACTGTCTGCTGTTTAGAATGAGGAATGAGATATAGAAAGGACAGATGAGAAAGAGACCAGGATGAGAGCAAGCAGAAGGAAAACAAGACAACACCAGTCAGCATAAGAGATAGTAGTCAGTGAGATGCTCTCAATAGGTGAGGACATGCAGCACAAAGACAACAGTTCAATGTCTGACTAGAAGACACCAAGGTGACATTTTTGTACTATAATTTTTAGTTTCAACAGTGACTACAGTTGCTACCAGTGTATTGCATGTTGTTCCCGATATAAAAGGGCCTAGGAGAAGGAAGGCTCCATACTGCTGCTGACTGCTCTAGTCACAGACAAGAAGTGGCTGCCAGTTTTCCCTGAGTAGGAGTCTGTCTGTTCCACACCAGCAATAAAGGCCTCTGCAAATCTGACCTAGTCTCTACACAGCAAACCACTTCTCCAGACACATCTGAAACCCCTGGAGCTGGTTTCATCATCCTCCAAGAGGACTGCAGAGAATTGTATTTCCCTGCGTTTCTTCACCCACTGCCGTAAGCAGCACTATCTCAACTCGAGGCAACCTCACACTTCAGCTACTGAAGCACAAGAGAGGCCCAAGCAGCTGTGCCTTCTGGTAAGAGATGAGATTGCTAAGATTACTCAGAAAATTGCATGACTTTACAGGCTTTCAGAATTATGTTAGCCTCAATCCCTAAATTAAGGGGTGGGTATGGGCCAACACACTTCTCGCAGCTTATCAGAGAATTGCCTCAAGAGGAAGAGAAGAATTTGGTTTTGGCTACTGCAGAGTCACTCCCCCAAAAAACACCCAAATTCACTCTGGCCTTCACATGCCTCAGAGAAAACTCTGGAGCAGCCTTAGGCCAATTCCAGTTTCTCCATCCCTCATGTGGTGCAAGAGCTCTGCTTCCTTTGTCTGTATTCGTTGCAGCTTTATACCACGGCTGAGAAGCTTGGCTCTCAGCCTCACTCCCCACTTCCAACCTCATGTGCAATTGCCCACGCCTCAGCATACTTTGTAGCACACCATCCCTGCAGAAGGGTAGTTGGAAAAGACTGATTGGGAATTTTGGGTGAACTTCAGCTACAGCTGTTTTGGTTTACTGCAAAAGAAGTTATAGCAAATTATGTCTAAAAATGAACACATTCATGCAGTAACACCTCCCTCCTACAATCAAGTTTCATGCTCTGGAGAGCAAAGATTAGGGTTTCTCACGCATTCAATGAAAAAAAACAACAAAAAAACAAAACAAAACAAAACAAAAAAACCCCAAACCAAGGAAAGAGTTTAAAAGGAAGATTCTAAAATCTCAGATTCTGCACCATACAGCTGATGCCGAGACAAGCTGAGGTTCTGGTGTACTTTGCTGTTTCCCATAAGTGTTTTCCTTCTATAGTTCCTATAATCACATGTTCAAACTCTTTTTGCTGTCATATGCCAGGTCAGTCAGACACAAGATGGTAGCCAAAACCATACAAAACATAGTAATTCACTACAGGAACCAGGAGTTACAGCCTGGTTCAGCTGACCAACTCAGCCATAACACTTTGAAAGCAAGAAGGGATCTTATCCAAATCAAGCATCATTTCCCCATTTTCTCATTCAGGTATCTGAAGTATCCTTCTCCGTACCTCTACAACTGAGGCAAACAGAATGCTGAGCAGAGGAACCAAATGCACAAAAGTCCAGTTTCCCAAGCAGCACATCCTGACACACCTCAGGTCAAGTGGCCATGTATAGAATCAAGGATCCTAAGACATCAGCCAACTCCTTGCTATTGCTGGAGACACAAGCTGGGGTGTGTAGGATTCCAGCATGAAGTGCATAGGCATGATTTCTCTCCCAGCCCCAAGTCCATGCCAGGTGCCAGCATAAATGGACATTGTGGAGTCAGCAACAGGTCACTGTCACCACTCCCTCTCTAAGACACCACAAGAAACTGGTGATCAGGACGGACAATGTGGGCAGCCAGATGATATCACACATCCTGCAAAGACAGGCAGAAACTTTAGATCCTACTTCGTCCTAAAGTAATCCAGCATGCTGAGCACTTTCCTTCACACCCAAACAGATAAGAGTTTCTGAAAACTCCAGCCTCAACTTGGCCCCCTTCCCATGAGTAATACTGGTCATGGCATGTAAAGACATGTCCACATGGTTTGCTATGTATCATTTTGTTCATGCCAGGTTTGCAAAGTCACCCCACCTGACCCCAACTCCAACAGCTCTAGACTCACCATCTCTGTGATTTCCAGGGGACAGTGGAACTTGTTTCTGGATTCTTCATAACGCTCACCACTGCTCTATCTAACCTCTGTCTTCTCTGAGTCCAGCATAAGACAACTTTGTTCCCACAAGTAGCTTCTAAATAATACCATGACCCCACACAATGCTACAGAGGCAATCCCTGAGACTCACATGCACTGCTCACTCTCTTCTTTAGCCAGCACTCATGGTTTGAAAGCCAGAATCAAGGCTAGAGGCTGGTTTTGTAATATATGAGAACATCTGCCTAGTTATATGGTGGAATACACACAGCCAGCTAATGCTATGCTGGCTGAAGATGGGCTAAATCTTTGTACAGCCCAGGAAACTGTTTTCATTGTTATACAGGCAGCAATGCTAATGGGTACAGAATCATGTTGCAGAATCTTCTCAAGTTTTAAAGTTATGATTTTAATCCTCAAGCTACAAAAAAAAAAAGTCCATGAAAACCAGTGATAAATTGAATGCTTTTTGTCGGAGCTGGGAACAGCTCAAGCTCAGAGAATCACAGAAATTGGGTATTGCCCCTGAAGGCAACAAGCTGTCCACTTACTAGCAAAGCCCTTGTTCCTTAGCAGACACTTGCAGGTACATTGTTTCCACCCTGCAATCTGAAAGTATTTTGTACAACTTTAAAACGTGCAAAGGACTCAAATACCCCCTCTTCTGCTGGCTTCATCTAACCCTCTTGAAAGTACAGTGAAGCACAAGCAGTACAAATACCTGCAGCTCAAAGAGTTAGGTAATACAGTGAGATGAAAAAGTAATTGCACCAACTGCATTATTAATTTACATAAAAGAGTCTTTAAAATACTTTCTGGCATTACTAGCTGCTTCAGCCTATTTTCCAGCCCGCTGCAGAGAGGCCTCACAGTAGCCTGCGAGCCCCAGCCGAGTCCTGCCTCTTCCCAGAGAGGTTCAGTCAGACATCCTGAAAGGCTGCAGGTGGAGAACTGTCCTCTCCCCTCTGCAGCAGACCTCAGCGAGACACCCAAAGACCTGGAGAGGCCCCTCACCCATGGACAGCACTAACCAGTTTGACTCCCTCTGTACAGCCCCGAAAGAACACTGAGCTGAGAAGGTAGCATTTTTAAAATATTTTATTTATTATACAAACTATTTACAAAATCAGCTACTACAACCACAGGCTTCCAAATTTTGGCTGAACTCTGCCAGAAATTCACCAGAGGGAACTAGGATTTGACCTGTATCATCCACAGCTCCTGGTTTCTAAAAACATGCAACATGGCCAGCAGGTGCAGGCTGAAGCCATGCCCTATGCACCTCAAAGCAGCTTCAGGAAACACAGAACCTGTCCGAGATGATACCAGGATCCTAAGGATTTCTACAGAAGGGCCTCTATTAAGTGGGAATAAATAAACAGTAAAAAGAAAAGTAACGAGCCTCTGCCAGAAGTAACATACAGTATAGGTGACCAAAGCACATCCCCATTGCCAGTGTTAAGGGCAGCATAAAAAGTGACTGTACTGGGAGAGTATAAAGCTAGAGACAAGTTTAGAAACATTGTGATGTATCTGAGGAACATGGGACCAGCTAGGGGCCTGTGGAAACAATGGGGATGGGTTTAGTTGACTAAGAGCACCCATCACAGTTCTGACTTGCACTTGTGTTAAGAAGAAAGTCCTTGGTATCTGCACAGCTGCTGGGAAGTGTGGGGTGTGGGCTGCAATGCAGTAAAAAGAATTTAGGAGCTCTTTCCAGCAGAGGAAGACTGCCCAATGTCCAGCTACTTCATCCTCAGAATAAAAAAGTCCAGCTCAAGAGAAGAAGGGAGAAGATTCCTGAGGAAGATGTCACTGGCAGAGCTGGCCCATAGCTACAAGGCTGGAAACATCCTCACCAGGTGAGACTGCAAGACAAGGCTGCAACATGGGAACAGCATTAAGCTACGCCTCCCAACAAACAGTCACCCACCTCGTCTCGGTCCCTGGAAACAGCAGTGAAGTGGTGGCATGGAGAACACAGGAGCTATAACTCTACTGACCATGGAAGCCATCTGCAGTGTAAATAAAATGGTACCATACTCTCCACCCAAAGGAGGTCAGGACCTTGCAGAATGGAGCCTGCACTAAAAAAGGGAGAACAGCCACTACTAAAGTGATCTGTCAGAGCGCAACAGTGGTAACTCTCAAGCTGGCAGCCTCCCAGCACCGTGGTGCCAGTGAGAGAATGAATTCACAAGGCAAAGAAATCCCCCTGAGTAGTCTCAATGTTCAGCTGGCTGCTTTTTGGCACCAAAATGGCTTATTTTTTTTTCTGTACAGAAGTAACACACTCAGCCCAAGAATGGTTAAGATGCTGCCTTAAAAACATTTTCTAGATGTAGAATGTTTCCCCCAAATTCCCAGTCAATTCAACTAAGGTATACTGGAAAAGCAATACAGTTATCTTAAAATATCCATACTGTGCAGAAATCTGCCCTGATCAGCTTGAGGACAGCAGAAAGGGACTGAAGAGGACGATGTGACTTTTTATCTAATACAGTGTTCTAAAATTAGCTCAGGGTTGCCAGTCTGAGACTCCATTCTGGAAGAAACTCAGTAATTCCATAATCCAGTGAAAGCTTACACTGCAGGTAGTAGCAATGCAGGTTTCTCACACTTTGACTCCTGCATGCCTTTGACTCCTGACCTGAACTGTTTAAGGGAGTGTTGAGAACTTAAAGATCTTGAATTTTGCTTCACTGAAGAACTCATGAAGATTCCCAGATTCCCCTTCCCTTTATTTCCCTGGGAAGGGCTGAATGGACTGCCAGCAACAACACACCGCAATCATAAGCTTACTTCTCATGCTGGCCTGCCCACTCCTCTCCCCACAAGCCAGACAACTGGGAGTGCAGGCTGTTGAGTGATCACTTGAGTGAAGTTCTTGTTTACATTTTGTGCTGGAAAGCCAGCAGCACTGAATGGAAAAGGAGGAAAGCAGAGCTGAAGAAAGAAGGTAGGAAGATTGGGAGGACAGAAAGCCAGCTGCTCTCCAGGCACCAGCACCCCTCTGGAAACTCTGCCTGAAATGCAGTAGAGAAAAAGAAGCCTCAGGCTGCTGCATGATAGAGGTAGAAGCCAAGACCCTGTGGGATGCCAGCATGGAGGTACCACGCTCTGCCCAGTACCATCACCCCAACAACAAATGCAAGCCCAGTGCACACTGTAGCTGCTTACTGACCTGTCACTGTTAGTACATAATATACATACCCTGAACGTGAATGTGGGATAGGCATTGGTGCTCAGCATTGAGGGATCACACTCATGCCCATACTCTCTCTCCTGAGGAAGGGAAAAGAAGGCAAGGGCATGGGACAGCTTCCTGTGCAACATCAACTGTCAGAAACATTCAATGGAGGAGAAACTCCTCTTCCAGTTCATTTGCAGAGGCTCATTACCAGCCACTGCTGGAGAAGGACGCTTCTGCTGCTGGACCCTGGCGGAGGTAGTACAGGATCACTGTCAGGGCCAGCACTTGTGCTCCAATGAGATTGTTCTCCCCTTTGGGTTACTCCCTCCAGTGGATACTGCCTATTTTTCTCTGTGGCACAGGCGACAGCAGCATCCAGAGCAAGATGGAGAAGGAGAATCAGAAACACTTCTGGGTCAGGTGCTGAAAGGATGGACAACCCTATACTCTTCATGAGTCATAGTTAGATGAGCTATCAGGGTAGCATTACTGTGGGAGTTGAGCCAAGACATGGAAAGTTACTAAGGCTTCCCATGAGCCAGCTTTCCAGCAGAGCTCCATGCTGGTCTTCCCCCTTCCTCCCAGAGAGCTACAATAAAGGCAGCTCATCAGATCTTCTGCACATCACTAACTTTTGCTTATGAACTTCATCTTCTCACAGAAGGATGGGGGTGCAGGGAAATCAAGTGTAGTATCTCCTTGATGAATGCACCACAGTCCTTTTGCTGTTTCACATTGAACCAAAAGGGAGAATGAGGGAAAGGGAAAAGATGAACTCTTGATGACATATTTGGGATACGGAAAGGCCACGTGACATCTTCTGGATGACAAGTTCCTTTACATGGAGTCTTTGCTCTGTGTCCATTGCCCATGTGAAGGGAAGGAGAACAAGCAGAGGACTGAACCTGGGTCTTGCCATGAAGAGCCAGGAGGCTAAGTTGTCTCCTGGAAAGGGGAAATCACAGCATGCCAAAGCCCTCACAACCCTCGCTGATGGCTAGCTGCAGCATCTTGTGCACTTCTTCATAGGAGTCATAAGTAGGGAGGCACAGCTGGTTAAAACTGTAAAACAAAAGAAAAATTTCATTCAGACTAGATCTGACAGGGGACCATCCCCATCAGCTGCTTTTAGATGGGTTGACACGAGCGTCACACACATTACATGTTATACACTGCTTGCTCACCACAACTAGCTGGTGTCATTCCCAAAAGCACAATGCAGAAAGTCCTACCACCCCAGGATACTTGCCAAGTGTGGGCTGTCGGCAAAGTACTGTGAGTTGGAGCTGCAATGATCTGGAAAGATGGACAGAGTGCAGCAAACCCTCCTGGGGGCAGCTGGGAGGAACCAGTTGTGAACTGCAAGAGCCTGGCCAGCTCTTCCTGCGTGAAACTAGAGACCACAGTCCAAAACCACCTCATGACCTGTTAGGAAACAGGAAAGGTAAAGCCAGTTCAGCCAAGCAAATCAAGTAGGCATATAAGCAAGTTGCAAGAAGATCAGTCAACTGCCCTTGCAAGCGAGTGCTCTACTAATAGTCAGAATTATTTTGTTTTACCAGGGTGACACATAGAGGCAAGTATTACATAGGTTCTTCTTATCAGTTAAGAGATGTCCCACGCTACTACCTCCCACCAGTCCTTTCCCTTAAAGGAGAAAGCTTATGCTCTCCCCACAGAGATTTTAATTTTAGAAATACCTGCATAGGCAATGAGGTAGGTTTACAATGCAGAAGCTCATTTGCTTCTTCCACTATGCTCATCTTTTACTTTTTCACATCCTCCGGTAATTTTGCAGGAAGGTGGAACCATCCCAGTGTTTACAGCTAGAAGCTCATACTCCCAATCTCTTTTCATCTTGGGTGTTTTGGCAGCTTCCATTATTTTTCTAACTGAAGCTGCTACCGTTCCCATACCCCTCCCACGGGGAAAGGCAGGGAGGGATGGGAACAATTACAGGGTACAAATTTAGGCTACTACATCAGTAGTTTTTACAACAGCACTGAATTCCAAACACTCCATGTTGGCTGCAATCATGATCTTCAAGCATCCCTTAGAGATAAGTGTATCACCATGAACATCTTCAGTAGCAATAATTCCCACCAATTCCTCCCAACTCCCTGCTGAACTGTTCTTAATTAGTGTTGTTGGATTTTCTTAAAAAGACCACTGCTGCTGATTTTTACCTGCTGGTAACTAATTAAGTATCACCTCTAGTCAGCCAGGCTGAAGGATTTCTCTAGGGTGAAACATTATTTCATAATGCGTGCAGTCCTACTCCTGACCCCCGAATCTTCCAGTTTGTCCTTCTGCAAGCTAATTTCCAACCAAGAAATCTGTTCGCAGTTTTAAGTTGTCTTCTGCTGTAGTTGGGATAACTGGTTTCAGCAAGGAGGATGGAGAAACCCTTTCACTTACCTTCTCACGGAAGTGCCAAGACCCTCCTACCACTACAGCATGTGCCTTGAAGTCACAGACACTGATATCTCCAGTACCGCACATAAGCAACTGAAAGGCAAGAGACTGCAGTCAGAAAGTCAGGAGCTCAGGAAACAAGGCAACAGTTACTGTGCAGATTACAAACATTTAAAATGCTTAGAGAATAAACATTTTGGCTTTATTCCAGATCCAGAAAGCACTTCCATTGTCGGAGAGGAGGGGAAGTAAGGGTAGAGATGCTTATGGAGGCAGCAATTACCTCAAGCTCATTCTCATCAAAAATAGCCAGGAGGTTCTCAGGAACTAACTCGTTAAGACCTGGAAGAGAAGAGGAGAGAAATGCAGCAAGAGCTATCCTCTGGGACATAAAGGCAGAAAGGAGCGGGGAGCAGACAGCCTGTTACCTTTCAGGAAGTGATCCACTTCCTCTCTAACCTGATTGGCCAGCCTGTATTGCGCAAGCAGATTTAGATACAAGATTTTGTTTTCATTGGTCACTGGTATTTGAGCCCCTCCTGTCACCAGTTCCACCACCTGAAAACAGAAGAACACTTGATCTTGAGTGTGACCAGCAGCATTCCCCAAACCTGAACTCCCAACCAGAATAAACCCAAGCAAGGAGCTACTGCCCAGAGTAAGCTCAATTTTCTGGGGCACAAAGGAGAGTTCTCAGCCACCCCTGCTACAGGCAGAAGGGGTTAAACTGTCCCACCTTCAGGAACTGCCTCCCTCACCTTCTCCAGCTGTCCTGTTTTGCTATACTTCTCTTCAGCAAAGACCAGATCCATCTCGCTCACATCATTGTTTAGTATGAAACAAACTTTGGATTTATAGAATTCTGGGTCATCTGTTTCAAAATACTGTGTGAAAGAAAAAGAAGGCAGGGACACGGAGGGAAGAAAGAAAAACATACATTGTTAACCAGGACTCTGGATCTGCTTCTACTACACCAATGCTCAACCTCTCCCCACACCAATACAGGCTTCAGACAAGGCTGGGAAGCTTTACCTTGTAATGCATACGAAGCCCTATGATCTGAGCCAGGAATGATCTGGTGAAGCGAGCTCGAACCAGTTGTTTGTAAGCACCTCCCAGAGATGATTCATAAAGACACTTTCCTACTAGGCGGCCTGCAAATTCATATACTTTGAGTCGTAAATATGTGGGACGCCCTGGATTTGGATGCACCTGTGAAGATGAAGCAAAATGAAATATCCAAGTACCAGACAAGACTAATAAAAAACAAGTATGGGACTAGTTCAAGTCACTGCATCTCTCAGGCTTCCCCAGAAGCTTTAGTGTAATATTCTCAAAGCCAAGCAACAGAAGTAAAATGCCTGAGCCTGCCTAGGAAGAATACAAAATGTTTCACATGCACAGGCCAGAAGCTGTACAAGAGCAGAAAAGGATTCTGAAACATTCAGATCCAACAAAACCTCTAGACACTCTGATGCCACCTCCTCTTGCTCAGAAATCCAGCCTTCCCTGCTGACTGGCCACCCTCTGCTGTTCATCCAGCCAGTTCTTTGACACTTCAATGGGTTAAGATCATTAAGCAAAGCTTTGAGAAAGGCACTGGAAGTGACTGTGCAGGCAAGCTAAAGAACGGGTAAGGTTGAACACCACTTAATAGCAGCAACATTACTTAACCATCAGCATGTCAATGCACACATTTCTGTGCATTCAGCATAGGAACTGCACTCACCAAGGCCTGGTTGTTATCACTAAAGCGGGTAAAGAGTTGATTGGTGGTATCAAATAACGCCTTACAGATGAGCTCAAACCACTCTCTGCGTGGACCTCCCCAGTCCAGAGCTACAAGATAAAACAAGCCTGGTCATCCATGGGTCATCAATTCAAGAGTTTCATGAATGCTGCTCACTATTACCTGACATGACAGCTCATCACCGTGAACAGCTCTATAGCAAAAAAGCAGGAGACAGGGACTCTAGAACTTTAGGTTCTGCTCCAAAACCTAGTCCTGATATTTTTTATTTGGGCCTCAGGTCCCTATGTAAAGCAGGGATAGAATAGCACTGGCAGGATAAGTTGCTAACATCTGTGAGAAAGTGATAGTACTGGAAAGCCACAAAGGATAGCCATATTACAAGAAACCAGAATTTCAGACTAAAACTACTCCACCATCATTCCTTTCACTTCCTCCTTAAACATATTCACAAGATAACTCACCTTCTTCATCCTGAAAAATCACTTCAAAGTTTTTGCTCCAGTCAGAAACAGAAAAATTTCGTGTTGCTTTAAAAGACTGCAAAAAAAAAAAAAAAAGCAGCAGCCATTACTGCTTGGCACCCCATAGCCAATATGCAATCCTGCACATGTGGATAGGCAATTTAAGCAACACAAAACCCAAGAAACAGTCTAGTACTCTCAAGTATAAAAGTGAGAATTAGGAACTCCTAAGGTCTAATTCTTATTTGTCCAAAGCCACAGAAGCCCATTCCTCATTTTCTATTATAAGACACATTATCCACATACAGCTCGTCTTAAAACCAGTGTGAGGTCTTAGCACAGCACAGATGTATCCCTCTCAAGGCTGCAGTACAGTATTGTTTAAAGTATTAAAATGCCTGTGGGAAGGAGCAATTTCTGTAAAGCACTCTCAGCCCACGAATTAGAATTAAAAAAGGAACATTTCAGAGAGCATTAGAAAATAGCTTCAAGGGTTCACTGAGTGCATACTTAAAGCAAGTCACGATGCAAAAAAGTAGCAAAATATTTCCAGTGTCTAGAACTTGCTGTGTCCTGATTCTGGATTCCAATTAAAGAAAATTTAGAAAGCTGCACAGCAGTCCTCAGTCATACAGGTAGCTTTGGCTTAGCTTATCTTCAAATAGGTTAGAGCATCATGCTAGTCATACCTCTGGGTTAAACACCTTGGTCACATTCATTGTGCTTGTCAACCTTGGACACTAAAGCTTACATTTATTATTGTTATGGCCCTTAATTTATTTTGTCTTACCAGGCTGTAACACCAGTGCTCATGACAGCGCAGGAATTTCCAAAATAGGAGGAAAAATAGTCATGGAAATGCTGTTTAGAAGTGAAGTCATTTTGTAGCAAGCTATTAACCGAAACATAATCTCATAAACACTGCAAGCTTGTACGTGCAGAAAATATTCTAAAACACAGATTTACTGCATGTAAGTCAAGGGAAATCCCAGCCACTCCTGCTTTCCCCAGAAATGTTCTTTTCCATCTTTATAACATTACTGTTGTGAGACACATGTGGAAACAATAAGTCAGGATAACTGCCTGCGCTGTGGACACAGTATTTAGAATGTCAGTTAAAAACTGTATTATATGAATGATGCTTTTTTAAATTCGATTTTAGAAGCACATCAGGTCAAGTCAGTATCAGTGAAGACTTAGCAGATTTCCTGCTTTTCCAGGCTATGCACGCATTTACCCTAGACATCTCTCAGGGCTTGATTTACTCTGCGACGAGTTCCTTAAAAATTTATCAGAGCTGAAGTTTCCTCATTACTTAAGAAACTGATCTGATCTTACTGGCTGTAGAGAAGGAACACAGCATCCCACACAATACCAAACCTGAACACAGAGGAGCTACCTTGAGATTATTTTTTTTTCTTTTTTTCCATCTCAAGCTGTCTACTGGCATCTGCCTTGAAACAGAAGGACTAATTATTTTAATGTGGTTGCCCCAGCACATGCCAGTTTAGATTTCTTTAGGCACTGAGCAGAAAAAAAAAGAATGGAGGAAGCATTGGACTTAAGTGAAGTGACCTATACACTCACCGACTCCAGCAGACAGTGACGGCTGACCTTCAGCGTGACCTTCGAATGAGGTCTTTTCATATGCACCTGACGTAGCTCTCGCTGAAAGAAGTTCACTTTGTCCTGGAAGGTCTCTGAGCCCCCTGAGAATAGTGACAATTTGGGTCAGGCCTCAGCTGTCAACATCTCGAACATCTAGAAGGCATTCCTAAGACTAACTGCACAGGTGTCCTGTTTTTGGCTGGGAAAGTTAACTTTCTTTCTAGTAGCTGGTATAGTGTTATGTTTTGGGTTCAGTATGAAAATAATGTTGATAGCAACAACGAAAAACATCAGTGTATTAAGTGGTGTTTATACCAAGTCAAGGATTTTTCAGCTTCTCATGCCCAGCCAGCAAGAAGGCTGGAGGGGCACAAGAAGTTGGAAGGGGACACAGCCAGGGCACCTGACCCAAACTGGCCAACGGAGTATTCCATACCATGTGACATCATGCCCAGTATATAAACTGTGGGGAGTTGGCCTGGGCGGATCACTGCTTAGGAACTAATGGCATTGGTCAGCAAGTGGTGAGCAATTGCATTGTGCATCACTTGTTTTCTATATTCCAATCCTTTAATTATTACTGTCATTTTATTACTGTTATTACTACCATTATTAGTTTTTTCCTTTCTGTTCTATTAAACTGTTCTTATCTCAACCCACAAGTTTTATCTTTTTCTTTCCGATTCTCTCCCCCATCCCACTGCGGGGCGGGAAGTGAGTGAGCAGGTGCACGGTGCTTAGTTGCTGGCTGTGGTTAAACCATGACAACAGGTCAGCTTTACAGCCCAAGGATGAGTTTTTTACAGCAAGGTTTGGAGACAGAACTCTAAAGGCAGTTTGCAGTTAGTCTTGCTGACATTCAGATACTCACAGGTGTGCTTTCAACGAGCCTGACAGAAAAGCCAAACTGAAAAGGAACAGCTGGCATGATGAAATACATTCACTGGAAGCACCAACAGGAACAGAACATGAGACTCTGGGAATCAGAGTCCTCATTAGAGGTCATTCAGTGCTAGCAATCCTCATTCCCTGGGGAAACCAGCAGACTCAAGTGCTAACTTCCTGATTACTGTACCCACCTCACCACCCCTTTACCTATGTTTTTATGCAGAGAGCGAATGAAAGTGGCTGCCAAGATGTTCCTCTCCTTGCAGCTGAGCTCCACAGGGGGTTGGATCCCATCATCCACCACCAGTGTCAGTAATTTGTGCACAGGGTCAGGACCAAGGTATGAAAACTAGCAGCAAAAAGATGCAAGAACGGGTAAACCCATCATGCAGAAGGCACAGTATGTTCAGTAGACAGAGCAACACCACCTGTGCTCTAAAACTTTCTCTGCTCTCTTATGTAGATGTAGTTAACAGGAACACTATTTCAAGCATCCAGACTCCAGTTAGGAGGCTGCTTCAAACTTCACACCCTAGCCTAGGGGCTTCAGTAGACACCACCACAGCATTTTAGCAAGGTTGTGAGGAAAATAAACATGGGAAATGCAAAAGGAATCAAGATTTTTGCCTAGCATTGGGACAAAGGGCAGGAAGGAGTGATACAACTGGCTCCTATTCACAAATACTAGCAGAATTCAGGCAATGAGAGGGAATTCCACAGTTGAATCTTATGCAACAAAATGTTGTTGTGGGTGGAAGCCCTTCTCTCCAAAAGGAAAAATCAAACTGTGATTCATCACAAGGACCACAAGATAACAACAGGAGGTGCAGTGACAGCTGCACAGAAAAAGACTCACCTTTGTGCCAGGACATACTCTAAAGGTGAAAAGGCGCCATGGAATAATCTTCAGGTAAAATTCTTTCACTGAGAATTGCTGAGCAACCACAAGGAAAAGAAAATGTTAAAGGTCACACATCTGTTAAGGGCTGTCCCTGAAACACATGAGGCACAGGACAAATCCATAAGGCCAGGCCTCCCTTCAACCCCAGGGACAGGTTTCTGCAACATTTGGTGAAATCTTCTTCTGGCACAATACATAAAAACCCTTAAAGCTGTACAGAACTGTAAGCAACTTGTCAGTAAGATTTTACTGCATGTATTTACGATGCATGCGGGATCCCAGCATGACATGTTTTACAGCAATAAGCCATTGTGTTCAGCAGAACATCACCAGTCTAATTGGAAGGTAATGTTAAGTACACTTGATAGGCTGAATTCAGGACAAGTCTGTAATGCATTAACAAGAAGGGTTTGGAAAAAGTCACACTAACAGCACTATTGCTACTACTCCCTAATTTTCACAAACATTTCAAACAACTTTTGAAAAGCACTTGCAATTGCTAAGTCCAGGAGGTTTGCAGAAATTTCTTCTCAGTGTATTTCTGCCAGAACAAATCACTAACTGTGGAACTGTCATCTTCTGGAGCACAAGCTAAGATGAAATTTTAGCATCTTTAGAGAAAACACAACCATTTCCTGCACAAGCCTGTTCTAGCTGCAATGACTGGAAAAAATGACAAGCAGCATTTCTCCAGAAACAAAGCAAATATGAACAGCAACCCCTTAAAGAAATAACAGCATAGTAAGTTATCTGCTGTGCAGGACAGATGCTCTAGATTATATATAGACTTATCCAGGGATACAATTACACAGACATCAGAATTGCATTAACAACTCTGGCACCTAAAGGGAACCTGCAACAGTACCCACTTCTGTTGATCTCCTTTACCAGGTAACACAATAGAAAAAAGAGTACAAAAGTCCAGAACGATACCCCAAGGATGAAAGGATGCTGAGCTCACAAGGACCCAGCACTCACTCCCAAAGTAGTTCTTAGAGCTGCACGCAGCACAGATTTAGAACTCTCTAGCAACACTCTATCCTGTAACTGTTTTACAGCCCTCTTTCTCTCTTTGTCAGGAAAGCAATTCCTTAATTAGTCTTTCACTTTGATGTCTATCACTGCATTTTTCAGAATGCATTCAGATCGCTAGATTAGCAAAGTGAATTTAAGTTTATTAGTAGATTTAGCAGAATTTTCTTTCTAGTTTCCCTGATGCTTGTAGACAATAATAAGGGGTAATAGTTTCTGTTAACATATTCTTACTATAAAGAATCCTGTTTCTCTTGACTTGCTTGAATCCTGTTTCTTCTGTTTATACATTTACCTTTTGTCCTCTGCCCATTTTTTTTCCTTTTCTTTGCCCTGGAACATTCATGAAACAGGACAAAGACATAAAATCTGAGAAGTCTCTTCCTCTATGTTCCAATCTACAGGTATCAGAAACTGAGAAAGGGTATTGCAGGTCTGACTTGAACAGAGCTAAGGCAAGGCAAACAGACTATCTATTGAACAATCAGTGAGAAAATTCCCAGTAGGCTTTGGGTCAGACCTAGAAAGACTCATGGAGTCCTAAAACTTCAAGGAGCATTTTAACGTTATTCTCAGTCTACTGAGACGTTTTACTGCCTAGCCTTAGGCAAACCTTTTTTAACCAAATCTGAGGCACCTAAATCTGGAGCTAAGATACAGGGCACAAGGAAGCTCTTCAGTCGCAGTGTACTTTAAACGTGCACCCAAGAGTGGTAACTTTGTGATATCTACCTTAGGTGACACATAGCAGTACACTTTTTTAGGTTTCTTCACTTTCTCAGGTGTTTGGCTGTCAGAGGGAGAATCTTCATCTTCATCCTCAGTTGCAGTAGAAGGACGGCGCTGGGAGGAGCTCAGGTGCGTTGGTGGAAGTTGCCACTGAGTGTTGGTATAACTAGGAGCATCATAAAGGTAGGCTTCAAAGTAAATACTGACACCCGAGGTGGACACATTGCGTTCTACAATGTTCTTTTCATTCTCTGAGTGAAACAGATAAGAGAGTTGTGTAAATCTTAACGGAGACCACAATAAAAAAGTAAAGAATCCACAGACCACCAGCAAATTAGTTGCTATGATTTTAAAGAAAAGGCTACACATCCAAAGGAAAATCCGGTCAAGTGAAACTGATGAAGAGAACCCAGGAGTGGGATAAAAAAAGATTTCAAGACAGCAGTTTGTCTGTCCTGGCTTCAGTGACCGGTTGAAGAAAAAAGGGAAAAAGGCATACAGAACCTCCCTCTCAGAGCACCAGCTTGAAGGCATAGCCACTTGACAGCCATATTGCAGACTGGCTTACTCATGAAGAAACCAGGAATTATAAAATTGTAAAAAAGCACATAGGTCACATGCACTGTCATTCATCTATATACAATACATGACTGGCTCACTCCCAGTATGGCCCAGATGCTAAGTACTAGCAAGCAATAAAAATTGCCTAATTTCAGAGGTAAACCTCCGGAGATAGGGGAAAAACACATGTGCTTTTATCAGCTGGTGAAACAGAGTATCAGCCTTCAGAGATGTCCCTTGTCAGGAGCAAATTCATTTACCTTAGCATTTTTAAATGAATAGGCATTCCTTGAGCAATTAAGCATGGCTAGCCTGCAGGGAAGCCACATTTAGCTCTGCCACACAAGTGTGCAAAGCATCTTGTAAGAGGACACCTGGAGAATGAATACTGAGTAGGTCTCGACTCACCACTTAGAACAATGATGTCAAAATCACCATTGCTTATGGGCTGGTTCTGGTAGGAGATGCAGGCATGGAAACACCCCCTACAGTGCAAGGTGAGTCGGAAGAACACTTCGCAAGTCTGCCGGTTGGACACCACAGACTTCTCAAACACAACGTCAGAGCTCTCTTCTTCTTGAGGACCCAGCTAAACAGAAAACAAATTAATAAAGGGGGCTCTCTAGCTCACCTGAAGTCAAGCAGCAAGTGATGAGGTTGCACTCACCTCATGGATGGAGAGGCTGTAATTGTGCTCATCTATCAGGGACACAGAATTGCTGGTGGGATTGTCATACTCATCTCTGGGAACTATCTGCAGAGTGTGCTGCTGTCCACAAGTCAGCACCAGAGTGGAGAAATGGCAGACGATTTTGGTTTTGGAGGGAACCACCATCCCTTAAGACAATAACAGTTTAGAGTCAAACAAATTCCAAGCTGAAGCTACCAAGAGCAAAGGAAAAGCAACTGGGGCACAATATCCTTGAAAATGGATCAAATCTAAACACATTCTATACCCCTACATTCAAAAAATAAAGTATCTGAGCACTGAAATACATGATGTGGTGCACAGGGTTTGCCTTGGGTCAGAAACTTAATACTGATATAGCAAACGCAGTTACTAGCCTTCTAAAGAATGTTTTTTCCACTATTCTAACCTTCAGCTCAAGAACTTGCTCCCACTGCACATACAAAATACAAGTCAGCTGACATCCAAGGAAACCTGCAAATTCAGCTTACCAAAAAAACTTTAGCCTGAAGGGTATCCAAATTAAACCTGAGCTTCCCCTTTCTGACGAGGTACATTAGCAAGCTTTGTATCTATTCACAATGCAATGGAATAGAGGTACTTTCAATGAACATGTACATGAAATATAAAAGATGCTGATTGGGGTCAAAAAACAAAAGTAGAAGGAAACCAATTTAAAATGGATAAAAAAGTTTTTAAAGAAGCATATAATCAAAGGTATCAACTGCTCCAGGAGCTTAAAGGAATAGAGTAGGGTATTCAAAAGAGGAAGAGTCAAATCATGACAGCATTTCCAATTCAGAGGCAAATAACTCAGTACTTTTACAAAAGGCATTCTCTGACTACTGGATGGATCACGAAGAAGTTACTACAAAACAGAGAACATGACATAAGTGGTTAGGGAGTTTAAGCAGCACTAATGACTTATTCTGTAAGGCAGTTTCTATTTTGCCACGTACTGGTAGTCACAAGTATGTTTTAGTCATGGGTCTATTGCTGGGATCTACACATGGCAAGAGGAAAATGGTAAAGGGTAACCCTTTCCCTGTCACCTACCTATTTTAGCTGGAAACACATTTACCTAACTGCCTCCAATACCTCCAAATCCACTTTGAATCATTAGAGGGCCAGTTAGATCTTACCTGGCTGGAACACCTTGTAGTACGGGCTGTAAGCCACATTCAAGCCACCGAGTTTTACAGTGATCTCGTATCTCCCAGCCCTGCGCACAGTGAAGGCCACTTTCACCACATTGGAATTAGGCTCCTGAAGAACTTCCTGGGTTACAGGAATATCAATTGCTAGCTCCACATGGCAGATGTGAACTCGCAGCCCCACAGGCCGGTGAGCAGGGAAGGGTTGCCCATTTTTATAGAATAACTGCATGGGAAATGGAGAAGTCCAGGTCAGCAAAAATATGCAGTGCACAGAGGAAGAGAAAGCAAGTCGCCTTGAGGAAACAAGGGCAAGAACCCCAGCTCAGCAAAGGAAAAAAAATTAAGAGCCAGCTCTGTCACACAGGCCGTGTTCTCCAAAGCAAACAGGGCACAAGTGGGCATTGAACAGCCTCATTCTCTTTTGTGCTGGGGTTCAAATGAGTGCCCTGAAAAGAAGGTGCCACTAGGCATTTCTTCTCTGCACTGTTAGTGCAATATCAGAGCAGAAACCAAGAGAACCCACTACCAAAAGGAAAAAAGCAAAGCTACATCCTTTCAGAGAAACAAGCAGATCTTGTCCATTTGTACAGCTAAGCTCTGGAAAAGCTCTCACCAATTTATTACAGAAAACAGTTTGGAGAAGATGCTGACCTATGGAGCTGACCCAGTCTGTGCTGATAAGAAGCATCAGCATGAAAACGACGTGTTAGATAAAATCACAGGCAGCTCAATCACAGAAGTGATCTGCTGGACAATTTCAGAGGGTAACATACCTCAGCTCAATCACAGAAGTGATCTGCTGGACAATTTCAGAGGGTAACATACCTCAACCAGTACTTCCTTACAAGGAAAGAATTACACCTTGAAACCCTATGCGCATGGCTCTTCAAGAGCTGCAGCTTGTGGCCAGACCCTGCCTGCCATCTGCAATCAACCTGCAATCAGCAAGAGGTTACTATTATTCCGTTTCTAAATAAGGGAGGTCGTGGGGCCTGAAGTAGTACGTATCTTGACTGTCAGCGAGAGAAAACAGTGCATGCAACAGCTACTGTTGATGAATAAAGGGCTAAGCAAATGGGAGACAAGCATGAAGTGGAAGGGCACATTGCTGGAGCTGCCATAAGTGAGAGTCAGTAAGGTGAAGGGAATAAATTTAAACAGCAGGAACAGAACAAGTCCCTTTCCCCTCAGCTCTTTTTCACTGCCTGCCCTGGAGTTAGAACACCTTATTCACCTTCAAGCAGAAGGGTTTTCCTCGCCTTAGCAGGAGGTATGGGTATGGCAACCTAGCTGAACCTTTCTTCTTATTTCAATACCCTTCTTGGTAGGGAAGGTGGGGCAGAAAGGTGGGCACGAGCCCAGCAAATCTGTTCAAACTTTCTCCACTTAGTTTCAAACTCTCAGCGTTCAGCCCCTCACCTATCTTATTTGTATACTTGTCTCATTCCCCTAGACTTGGCCTTTTGGTATTGGAGAGAAAAAAGAATCCTTGGCAGGCTTTTCCAGGTCAGACAGAATAACACTCAATTTTGGAGGAATGGGGAGCAGCCATGAAGCTTTACAATTCTTGAGTTGTTAAAACACCCATTCCCATGCTCCCAACTTCAGCTGCACAACCAAAAGATAGCACCAAGTCTGCTGAAGGCAAGGCTCAGCCCACTCACTTCCCAGTAAAGGAAGCAGTAGATAGGACAAGCCTGGTCTCCTCCGGTTCTTCAGAGGATTCTAAAGAGAGGGAGATAAGATTTTAAGGAGCGCAAACCTCAGCTATGCACTTACAGAGTTCTGCAACACAACTATGGGTGGCAGAAGACATAAACAGATAGTTTTCTTACTCCTAAGTTACATCCACCTTGGCCCCAATAAAAAACATTTGAAGAGCCCATCCCTAACTCAGACCTCTGTTCCTGCCCCCAAAGCTGCATGGAAACAGAAATATTCCCTTACATGCACTCGGAAGGCCATGCTATGGCCCACCTCATAGGGGTCCTTCCAATCCCAGGAGATTTTGCAGGACCGGGGATCCAGGTAGTTGCCTCGCACGTAGTCATAAATAGTTCGCTCCCCTCGGCGTTCCCGGTCCTCATGCTGAAGGAAGCTGACTATACGTGCGGCAAGCTCAAAGAGGAACTTAATGGTGAAGAAGAAAACTACCACAGACACTGTGATCCCACCTGCAGTAAGGAGAGAAGAGAGGGTGGTTGCAGCAGCATGGCTGAGTCAGGCACCAAAATCTCCTCTGTGTGAGCCCAAAATGCCTTTTATTAATGACATTCTACTCAACTGCAAATTAGGTGTTTAAGGCAGAAGCTATTGTGTGAACACTTATGGTTTGTGTTATGCTACAAGTAAGGTTAGAAAATAACAAGTCCCTTAAAACTCTGCAAATGACTGCAAACAGAGAAAATATGTAAAGGTGGTACAGAGTCTCCAGTATGGCTAGCAGACATCCCAACAGAAGCATGGAATTCCCTTTGAGCTGCAAATTAGAACTACAGAGATTCCTTTAAGGAAAACAGTTGTATAACCACACAACCCCTGCATATCACATTAAGGCTGGATTAAGAAGCATCATGGAGGCAACAACCCTGCACTAGTTCCTGAAAGAAAAAGTAAGGGAGTGGCTTAGGAATGAGGTCAATGGAAGGACTTTAGGAACAAGAATAGTGGAGAGGCAAGTCTGCCAGGTGGAGGGCACAGTGTGGGGTGACAGTAACTTCATGTTTGTTAGGTAGACTCTGAACTAACATGAAAGCAGAGGCTTTCAAGAAATCCTTCTAAAGCCTATGGAGAGGTCAACAAAGACAGTGGCAGCCTTTCCTTCACTTACCAATAATGTAAAACATCAGGTCCCTTCGGTGAGACACACAGCCGAGGATCACAGCTGCATCTAGAACACAAAATAGGCCAAGTCCAGTCCAATGACTCTTCCTCACACACACTGGCCTAAACTTAATCTATGATTCCTCAGACAAATACCTATCGAACATCTATCTTCCTCTCCAAGGACATCCCTAAAGCATTATTCCATAAGACTGTGATTTATGCAAACAGCATAGCATGCTACAAGGAACAGTTCTCCCTCAATCACAGATTCCCATTCAGATTCAGGGATCTATAAGGACAACATATTATCCTCAGAAACCAGTGAGAGCAGGCTCTGGCTGCTGCAAGAAGGAGCTACTTTTTGCAGGATCACTAAGTTTGACAGCACCAGCCAAAAGCCACTCATCCAAACTCTCACACCTGCTTGCTTCTGCAAGTCACAAAGTTAACTTCTAGTCTGCCATGAAAGCACATCACAGAGCCACCACCAAAATGGACAGAAGATGACCCTCAACCAGCAACCTTAGAAGAAAAAGCTATGGAATAAAAGGGTTGCAGACAAGACCATCCCCATTTGTTCAGAACAAACAAAATCCTTCTAGGGCAGAGCTGAATCCATTTTTTGCCCTGTAACTCTACGACAGAAAGTACGAATGCAACTGGAAAACAGTCCATCTGTATTTTTCTGCTCACTTCTGCAAAGCAGAGCCTCTCCACTGAAACTCTCACTGATCAACATACAAGCTAAAACCTTGGTTTTGTACACTATTAAGATTACAGCAATTTTTAGAGACACCAATCTAGAATCAAGTTCTCACTGAGGGGACTGCTAAACAAACATGTAGTAAAAAGACCACACCCAGAACAACAACATGCTGTTTGGTTGATAAGACATAGCTGACAGATGGAAGAGCAGCAGCAAGGAACGTGACAAGTAGACAAACAATTTGGCATACACTAATGCATACAATATAGCTCGCCATGTCACCACTCAGTTAGTGAGAAGCTACATTGTGCATTCAAGCCGCTTTTTCTATTTATTTTTTTTAAACAAACACAAAAGGGGAGTTATTTATCAGTCATCTCAACAGCAGCAGCAACGGACAGCAGCATGCAGAAAGCTTAAATGAGGTATTTCCTCCCAACAATAGCCATGACTTTCCAACCTAGCAAATACCATTTGATGGCCTCCACAGATACTCCAACCCTCCAACCAAAGAGCAATCACATACCTTTACACAAGTGTCCATGTTCTAAAAGCCAAAAGGGGGGTACCCATTCTTCAGCATCCTTCCTCTTTGTGCCCAACACTGGGGCTAATGTCAGCAAGAAGAGGCCATAGAGAAGATTATCACAGAGGGAGAAACTCCTGGAACTTGCATCACAGAATCACTGCTGAAAGGTGAGCACAGCAATTTCCTCCTCTTTGTGGAAAACGGTTGTCCTGCAGTATTGCTCCCTATAGCCTGCTGTTTGCTAGCTTCCCTGGAAAAGAAAAAAAATGAGAGAGAAAGGTTAGATGTCTCCACTGTTGTGGGCAAATCTAGCAAGTAGAAACACATGAGAGGTGTAAGATGCAAGAATATCACTAGATGTCAAATGCATAGGAGATGAGCTATAAAGGATGGCGCAGCTAAGAACCTGCGTGCTATTTATGAGGCGTGCTAAGGAGCAGGTACCACTTCAAGCCTTCACAACCCACAAAATGTCATGTACTATTCTCAGACTGATTTTGCCCAAATCTAGAGGGCTATTTATAGACAAGCCTAAAAATAATTAAATAAATAAATCTTTGAAAGTTCTTGGATCTCAAAGCAAACTAGATAATTTCTTTTGTTGCTCTTGTTTTAGGTATTCAGGAAACTAGTATCCTCATAAGGCATTTCAGTTTCAGCAGCACTATCCACTAAATTACAGTCTACTGTCAAGATTGAGATTAAAAAAAAAAAAATTTTTTAAAAAAATCTAACAGCAAGGATTGATGCAGCCCACAAAAAACAGGACATATGCCAGAAGAAAAGCCACAGAACCTACACAGTCGGTATCTACTCATTCAGAACACAGGTTATATAAACGAGTGAGAATAAAATGAACAAACCCACACTCACCACAGCAACTCTCTGTAAAGAGAGTCAGCTCTTCCGGGGATGTAAGTGATGCACTCCTTCTGCCTGCCATATCACTGCCTCAGCTGCCACTTCCTTCTTACTCCCGCCTCATCTACCTTCCTCTTCAGATGCCTCTTATTTCCCTCCATCCCAATAATCATACAGATCTGGCAGCCCTTGCATACGTCCACTAAGCTTTCTAATGCATATGAAAACCGACAGGTAAGTCTGTGCAGAGCTCTTTGATTGTGCTGCAGAAGCAGCCAGACTCTCACTCTCTTTTCCTCCCCCACATCTCAAGGAAAATCCCACCCACTCAGCTATTTTCTTCTTTCCTCTGCTTGAGCAAACAGTGTTGCAGTCCCCAAGGCATAAGTTCTCATTCTCTTCCTAGATGAAGGTTTCTAAACTCATATCTCTGTGTACTAAGAATCACAGACTTCGCAATTTCATTGGTATTTGAGTTCTTTCACAGTACCTATCCAAGCTGTGCTACAAATGGCTGGTTGAAACTCTGCTCCAGCTTGGCCTGGCTGTGGAAGGTGTATGGTTCCTCCCCACACAGCTGAGGAATTTCACAGAAACTTATCAATATTTGGGAATCTATGAGATCTCCCTCCAGCATCTTACAGAACCACTCTCTTCATGTCACTGAAAAAACAACACAAAATTGGCCCTGTGGGTTCATCTACCCAAGCCATTTCTGCCTCAGTCCATAACTCTTTCCCTTCTGTAAAGCATACCACAAGTGACACAGACTCTCTCTCGAAAACATAAAAAGAGAAAGACCCATCACTTCAACTACAAGATTTTTAAGTCAATTGAAGCCTGAGTATCTTGATCTGGGTTGCAGAATTTCAGCGCTCACTGGACACAGGGAATTAATTATCTCCCTCAGTCAGCACAGCAACTTCTCATTTTATTATCTCTACATGAAGTGGTAAACAAGACACCAAGTCAGGTGGCCACCAGAGATGAAGTGGCTGTCATACAATCAACTTCCCTCTAGCATACACACTGCCATCAGCTTTAAGGAGGCTCTTGCAGCTAGGATACATTGGGGTAAAGAACCAAGTTGCGAGTATTTGGTATCCAAGATATGTTGCCACTCACTTACCAGAATGTAGATCTAAATTAAAATAGTATCTCTGCTAAGAACTGCCAGCTAACAATCTGGGAAATGAATTCTGAAAATCAGCAATATAAGGTGCCATCATAGCTAGGCTGGAAAAAAAATGCTGAATTGTCCGACAGGTCTTAGTGATCCAAGGACAGAGCAAGCAACGGTCTCCTGCCATCTGCAGGGAAAGTGGGGATTTGGAAAGCTTCACCTTGGTTTGACTCCAGGAGAAGTACTGGCAGAATCAGCATAGACAGTATGGAATCATAAAATAAACCACATTAGTGCTATTGCTTCTCTCAAGTCAGCAAGGAAAGGAAGGTCAGTAATGGGAAAACATTTTGTTTGTATTACTGCTGCTGTGAAGCCAGAAGAACACAGTACAAAGCTCCAGAAGGAAGCACAAGTGTAGCTGCACATACAAAAGGAACTGTAACACAGTAATGGCACATTTGTGTGGCTACTGCTATGATGCCAGTTGGGGGCATGCTATACAGAACTGATTTACTGAGGTCCTAGGAAATCTGTTGTGCCTCTTGGTTTTTTTCGGTGCACTGATAAATTTAACTTCCTTTCTTGTCTCCCTTGACAAGTTCTAAAACTAAGAAGATGGACTTAAAACCTTTCTGCAGGTTGATACTACCTCATCCAACCAAGAAGAGAGAATCCTTCATCTCTGTGCAAAACATCCTCTCGATCCACATGCACAAATGTCCACCACCAATGGCACGTGTGTCTCATGCCACGCACAAGACAACAATTCTCTTCTGAGTAAAAAGGCACAGTATTTTCGCACATTAAGTAGAGCATGCACAAACCAACAAACAGGAATGCCCATGGGAACCTAACTTTAAAATACACCCACAGAAGACTGAAGAGTCAGCGCAAAAGGCACTGAGCAGGCTCCAGTATCAGCTGTCAAGGACAAAAGCCACATCAATGGCCAGTGTCCATACAAAACAGTCATTCTCTCATCAGGGCTGGGATTTGTCATACACGTTTACACACAAGCCAAATAAAATAGTGACAACAGGAAAAAAAAAATAACATGGGAGGCTTTTGCCAACTGCCTAAGTCTACAGACTTTTCATCACAACTGAACCACCACCAGGGCTGTCAGCTCCTCCCGCCTTCCTCAAACACAGCAAGCCAGCCAGATGGCAACTTCCAGGCCAGTCTCGTCTGGTATGATCACCCAGGTGGAAAGCTTAGCCACGGTTTCCCTAACAAACTGAGTTCTCCTTTCAGCCTAATTTTCTTCCTCATTGTCAGAGCCTCAGTCGTGGTTCTACTGAGGCCAGCGCTTCAGGAAAAAACTCCTGCATAGTACCTCACTGGCTGCATATCTGCTTTTTCTGACCAGCACACCAGATAAAACCAGTTGTATTTGGAAGATACCAACAGCTGCCAGTTCTCACTAATCCCAAAAGCTTACACGAGAAAGATAACAACAAGGAGGCCTCTCTCTCACCCTTCCCTGCACAGGGCACTAGAAACCAAGTGCCTGGGACTAGTCTGAGAACATGGAGAACGTTTCCTTATGTGTGCAGAAGAGATACTTCAGGTCAGACTACACCATTACGGCTGCAGAAAGCACAGCTGCAATTATGCTCATTTGCCAGGATTTCAGGTCACAGCTGTTGGCAAGATCTACGGATCCTGACAACCTGCTGCTTTTCATGAACACGTTCACGAGCTAGAGTGCAGCACAGACAGCTTGACATGAAGTCTTCAAAACGCGCCAGCCCAGTGAGCTTAAGGAAGCGGGCTGAAGACCTCCGTGCCCTCCCAGCTCCGCAAAAGAGAAAAGCAGGGGGGAAGGAGGGCGACCGGTGCGCTGCGGTTCCCCCTCCAGCCCGCACCAGCTGTGGCTCGGCGGGGCCACCAAACCCCGCGGCCTTGCCGCAGGCGCCAGCCCCCCCCAACCTACCCCACGTGCCACCGGCAGCGCCGTGCAAACGGCACGGCTAAGCCTGAAGAGAACGCCGGAGGCCGGCGCGGGGCAGGCGGAGCCAGCTCCTCCCGCTCACCGGGAGCCCCGCTCCCGCCCGCCCCCGCCGCCGGCAGAGCGCGGACCTCCGCCGCGGTAGCTCCAGGCCTGCCAGGCGCAGCGGCGGGCGGCTCCCAGCACGGGCGCCCGGGGCCGGCAGCGGGGCCGCCCGCGCCCCTCCCGCCGCCACCCGCGGCCGGGCCGGGCCCGGCCCGGCCACCACCCCGGCGGGACGCCCGAGCACGGCGGGGCGACTGAGTTGCAGCTCCCTCGCCCCGGGAGCCCCGCTCCCCCCGCCGGAGCCCGCCCTCCCCTCCCGCCCCCTCCCCCCGAGGCGCGGGAGGGGGCGGGGAGCGCCGTTACCGAGGGCTCCGGCGACGGCCGCGGCGTCGGGCCCGCTCCTGCGCGCGACCGGCGCGGGCTCCCGCTGCCCCGTGCCGGCGGCCGGAAGTGACGCCACTCCCGGACCTTCTCGGCGAGGCGGAACGCGGTGACGCGTCGTGGCGGCACCGGAAGTAGCGGCGGCGGCAGCAGCAGCAGTGGCAGCAGCAGCAGTGGCGGGATGGTGAGCAGGGCGCGGGCAGGGGTGGGCCGGGCCGTGCCGTGCCGTGCCGCGCCGCCGTGGTCTCCCCCCAGCTCATCGCGGCTGTGTGTCCCTCTGCTTGCAGGGGAAGCAGAAGAAGGCGAGGAAGTACGCGGTCATGAAGCGCATGATCAGCCTCCGGGACCAGCGCATGTGAGTGTGGCTGCGGCTGGGCCCGGGCCCAGGCGGGGCTCCGGAGCCGGCTGCGTGGGGCTGGCCGTCCCCGCGTCCTGCTCGGGAGGGGCGGGAGGGGATCCTGGCCCAGGCCTCTCCGCCGCTGGCCGCCCTTCCCCGTCCCCCCCCCGCCAGGAGTGCCTGCGTTTCCTTGCAGTAACGAGAAGGACCGGGCGAAAGCCCCCGTGAAGAAGAAAGAGGACCCGAGTGCCATTAAGGAGCGGGAGGTGTAAGTGCTGCCGGAGCTTTGGGGAGGGAGGGAGAGAGAGAGGGAGGGAGGGCCGGCCGGCCACGCTGCAGGCTTCGACTGAGGACGTTTCAGAGTAGTAAATGGTGCCCCAAACCAAGGGATTGGGTTTAGGAGGCGGCAGGAGGCCTGGCAGGCCACCATCCTGTGCTGCCTCGTGTTGTTTCTGCGCATAGGATGCGAGGAAATGGCCTCAAGTTGCGCCAGGGGAGGTTTAGATAGGATATTAGGAAAAACTTCTTTACTGAAAGGGTTGTCGGGCATTGGAACAGGCTGCCCAGGGAACTGGTGGTATCCCTGGAGGTATTCAAAAAGCACATAGACAAGGCACTTCAGGACATGGTTTAGTGGGCATTGTTGACGGTTGCACTCGATGATCTTAAAGGTCTTTTCCAACATAAATGATTCTATGATTACCCTTCTTTCATTCTGTGCAAGTTGTATGATTGGATATGTTGTTAATTGCAATTAACTGATTTGAATTCTTTGTCTTCCTGGCAGCCCCCAGCATCCCTCTTGCTTGTTCTTCCAGTATAATACACAGTTGGGCCCCCCTTATCACATCCTGGTTGACACTAACTTCATCAACTTCTCCATCAAGGCCAAGCTGGACCTAGTACAGTCAATGATGGACTGTCTCTATGCCAAGTGTGAGTGTCTGCATCACTTGCATCTTCTTTTGGACCATGTAGTGCCACGGTGTGCTTGTGATGTACTTTATCAGCCTCATACCACTAGCTAAGGATAACAGAAATCTTGAAAAAAGGATGTGTGCTATAATCATCGAGCTCATTGTTCGTGGCTATGGTAACCCTGGAACTGTCTCTGGTTTCAGTCAAACAATGGTCTTAAATGCTGATCTCAGCAAAGGTAAAGGATTAGTAACTTAAAAATCTAAAATTACCATGGTATGGTCAAATTCAGTGGCTCTACATTTCATCACTTTGCAACTTTATCAGTTCTCATAAGTTTAAAACTGTAATATGTTGTAAAGTTCCATGATAGTTCCTGGGCATGTGGGCAATATGTAGGGGTCTGTGAAGAAATACTGCTTGGGTTTAATACAGGCTTTTTTTTGCATGTAGGTATTCCATGTATCACAGATTGTGTAATGGGTGAAATTGAAAAGTTAGGACAGAAGTACCGTGTGGCGTTAAGGTAGGTGCAGGGTGTTCTTCTCTGTTTCTAGAACTTAATGTTTTAATATAAATAAATGAAAAGCACTTTCCATGATGGTGCTTGTGGACTAGAGAGTAGATAGGTTGTTGCAGAGTCCCGAACTGGGTTTTATTTCTCTGGCTGTATGAGATCAGTACGATGGCTCAAGTTGTAGATGATTTTTTTAAAAACTAAATGGTAGGTATGAGTGCCTAATATCGATCTGTTAATCTTTTTTTTCCCCTAAGACTTTCAAAATAATGCTTCCTCCTGTTTCTCAAAATATATGTAGATTTCTTTTTAAATTACAGAATTGCAGAATTTTCTGAAAATAAATAAAGAAGTGACCCAAGTCTTATCGAACCTTTCACTCTTGCCTGATGTTATTCCTGTAGGAGTATGTAGCACGTGCTGATAATCTAGAGCCAGGTTATTTTGTGATCTGTACAAAACTAGTCCAATGTACTTTGTCTGCTGCAGGTGTACCAGTCAGATGTATTGTTCTTTACTCTTTATTTTGGCCTGTTGTGTTGTAAAATATCCAAGTGCATCCTCTAAACAGCTTTGATGTTCCCCTTCAGGCAGGAGGTGAAGTTTTCCGATGTGCATGGTACGAACGTTCAGATACCAGAAATTCTAGTTCTTCCCACAGATAACTTGTTTCAAATGACTTTGTTAGGCAAGAGCCTAACATTGTAGGGATCTTGAATCCAATTAACCTATAATAACTAGCCAGATAAATGGCATTCTTTTTTTGCTCCTCATTACAATTGACTGTTGTGTGCCATTCACTCCATCCATTCAGCCCTTGTTTTGAGAATAACGTGCTGCGTTTCACAGAAGGGGGCATTCCTGTTCCCCTGTCCTGTGTTACTGTACACTCTGGTCTGGTTGCTGTGATGCTGCCTTATATGTCCCCACAGAATTGCCAAGGACCCTCGTTTTGAACGCTTGCCATGTATGCACAAAGGAACCTATGCAGATGACTGCTTGGTACAGAGGGTCACTCAGGTATTTCTGTTTCTGAAATTTTCAATACTGTGCTAACATACTAAAAATTCCTGAATGTTCCTAGTTACTGATGACTTACATTTCCCACAAAGTGACTGTAAAATCTCACTAAGGGGCTGTTTCAGTCCCTAGGCACAACTTAATTTGAAGCAAGTTATAGTCTTCCCTGAGCATGCTTCTTGTGTAGGTCAGCATCAAGAAGCACTTAATATGAGAAAGCTGTCAGCTGGGAAGACTGGACAGGCTTTGGATATTTCTATGAGTCTGTTTTGATGAGCAGAATGATGTTACTAGACTGCTGCGGAATTCTGTACAAGTTGTAGTAATGCCTCGCTAATGACTTGTAGACCTCTTGTGTTAAAGAAGCTCACAGAATAGAAGCTTTTGCTCAGCTTTGTTTCTTTTCTGGGGGTTCACTGGTGTTTGATCTGACTCGCCTCTCTTTTTGCAGCACAAATGTTACATTGTGGCCACAGTGGATAAAGAGCTCAAGCGGAGAATACGAAAAATCCCAGGAGTGCCTATAATGTATATTTCCAGGCACAGGTAAGGGACCCCCCACAAGGAGGAACACTGCCTGGTACAATCCTTGTCTGACAGGGGCTCTATCACCATGTATTTCTCTCCTGCATTATCTATAGTGCAGGTTGCAGTAAAGGGCCTAGTGTTCGCACAAAAGTAGAAGTACAGCTGCTGCTGGAAAGAGACTGGTCATAGACCCACTTTTACTGCAGTCTACATATTTACTTGCTTTTACCCAGAAAACTAGTTTCCTTGAGGCCAGTGTTACCATAGATCAGTTTTGCTTGCTTACCAGCAGCAGCAGCAGCAGGACTACCAGGCAAGTGCATTCTACAGGTTCTTGAGGAAAAGAACCATTCTTGTTCCATATTCTGTTTGGTCGCTTTATGTAACCTCAGCTAAGAGATTGAATTTGCTTCTTAGCTAAAAACCAAACCAACTCGGACGGACACTTATGCAGCAATTTCAATGCAGCAGATTTCTCCAGTATCTGCAAGTACTGGCTCACGTTATTTTTTTATATTCAATAGGACCAGTGATCTACTGTAAAAACATTTGCTTAAAACCATTTCCTGTTCCTTCCAAAGTACTCATAAAGCCTAGACTAAGAAGACTTTACTCACCTTTGTTTGTCATATATACATAATGTACAGCCCAGAAGATTTATCGTGCATCAAACCTATGCCAAATTGTTTCACAGTATGGTAGATATGTTTGGTAGCATTGTAAGGAGAGAAGTCAGGATGTGGAGAGAAAAGGGCCAAAGTCATCAGATGGGATGGGAGAGATACTGGGAAGGAGGCAATTGTGCTAGCAGTGGAGACAATGAGTCTAGTAACATGCAGACAGAGCAATCTATCAGAAATTAGAAGGTTGATTGCTATAAATATGTAAAGTCTTAACTGATCTGTAATTAGAACATGGCTCAGAACATTTTTCTCTCAAAACATCTTTTCCCCTTATTCACTGTGGCCATGAATCATAAGTTGAATGGCCAAAGTTTTATTCTTTGTGGTGGTCTGCTCTTAAATCCCAAGTCAGATCTTACAAAACCACCATTTTTTTCCTTCTCTGGTGATGGTGAGGTTTTGAGATGCCCAATTTCTGAATTTGAGGTGAAGGATAAAAGCAACCTTATGAAGGCTTTTCACTTTCAGGAGTAATATTTTTCTTCCTGGGGATCTGAGCTGCAGATATAAATGCAACAAAGCTTTTTGCTGTTCAGTCTGCCTGCAAGCCTGTTGCTGCATGGGGAGGGGAGCAATGTGGAGTAGGTTGTCCTCATAGGTTTTCCCTCTTTCTTTCTCAGATACAATATTGAGAGGATGCCAGATGATTACGGAGCTCCTCGATTCTAACCTGTCCAGCCAAGCCATCAATGACAGGACTCTGAGCCAGGATAAGGGTCCTTCTGGTTCCAACCCTCCTGCTTTCTTTTTTGCTGGGACGCTGCTCGTAGGACTGTGGGTGACATTGGACTAACTTCATAGCCTTGATCTTCTAAGAAAAAGCTACTTGGAAGAGTCTGTTTTTATTCATCCTTGTTCTGACTTGGCCTGATTACCTATAGCTGGGAGAAGCGCATAGGAAAGAGGGGACAGCAGTGCCCAGAACATGCCTAACTCCCTCTTCACTGGGATCATTGGAAAAAGTGATTTCAGCATTCCAAATTAAATATTGGTGATGCAACTCTGGCTGAGAAAGAAGCCACAGAAATTTTAGAAGTTTCTTATTGCTGCACCTGCAGCAGGACAACTATTCCTCTGGAAAATCCCTCACACCTGTCCCACGAGCAAATTGGAACCTGCATTATGGAGAAAAGCTGTCAAACCTGCACCGGTTGGCATGCCTTCTCTGGATCAGTGGTCTGGAAGATTTTAATTCAGAACTGATGGGCTTTTATTCAACTGTACAATGAATGAAGTTTGGTTAAGCGTCCTGCTCAGATTCT
Organism: Haliaeetus albicilla; assembly: GCF_947461875.1. Lineage (NCBI taxonomy): Eukaryota > Metazoa > Chordata > Aves > Accipitriformes > Accipitridae > Haliaeetus > Haliaeetus albicilla. The sequence continues at coordinate 26,597,896 of NC_091487.1, read as the reverse complement.
TGTGTCTGTACTGGGTTAGCTGGCAGCCTAGTCCTTTTGCTTATATACAGAGTGGTGGCGGGAGGGCAGGATTGGGTCAGGACAGATCTCTCCCTCTTGTTTGCTTGGCATCTATGCACCTCAAAGCCTTATCCCTTTCATTAGGTGTCAGGGAGGAGGAGGAAGGTATCAAACTGTGGCAGGAAGGTGTCGAACTGGGTAAGCTATTAATGTGGGCTGGGAGCAGTCAGTGGTGGGGAGTCGGAGCAATGGCTGCAGATCAAAAGAGTCTCACAGAGACCTGCAGCATTTGCTGCAGGGAAGGAAGTGGTCAGAGGAGGGAGGGAAAAAAGATGGTTAAGCCACATGGAGAAATGCAGCGGGAAAAATATTTCAAAGCCATAACCTTGTATATTCCTATCTTCTCAATTACTCTTTAATTTTTAGCAATATAATTTGCTCTTCTGAGACTTGTCTTAAGACTGTGAGATGACAGACAGTATGAGGGTCACCAGGGCCCAATGTGCCGAAGTGTGCTTCCTGGCCAAAATGCTATAGTTGAGGTATAGTAAAGAGGGAGACTGAAAGTTTATATTCTTGGTATAATTAGGAAAATTTCCAAACTTTAATAGAGCTTTTATCCTGTGGTGCCTTACACTGGTTTGGCTGCAGAGAATAGCTGAACTCAGCTGTCTGTATGTTGGAAAGCATACAGTGAAGATAGTACCTCTCATCTGCTAATCATTTCCTGTCCTTGGGAAATGCCCTGACATGCTGATAACTTTCTTGCTAGCACCCTGCCTCTACAGATAGTACAGGAAATTTTGGGAACACGTCAGACTTACCCCTCCTACTATCTCTTGCTTGCTGCAGGCTCACCTACCGTTGTGGTTTAACCCCAGCCAGCAACTAAGCACCATGCAGCTGCTCTCTCGCTCCCCCCCACCCCCAATTGACACCCAGTTAGTACCCAAGTGGTGATTCCTCCCAGCCCCACTCCCCCCAGTTTACATCCTAGACATGACATCACATGGTATGGAATATGCCTTTGGCCAGTTTGGGTCAGCTGTCCTGGCTGTGTCCCCTCCCAAATTCTTGTGCTCCTCCTTGCTGGCTGGGCATGAGAAGCTGAAAGATCCTTGCTTAGTCTAAACATTACTTAGCAATAACTGAAAACATCCGTGTGTTATCAACATTCTTCTCATACTGAACCCAAAACATAATGCTATACCAGCTACTAGGAAGACAATTAACTCTATCTCAGCTGAAACCAGGACAGCTACTAAACTCATCCCTGAAATAACAGCATACTGACACTTTCAAAACATAGCCCCTTCCAAGCTATCACAATTGAAGTTTATCTTCACCTCCAGCCAGGAAGAGGATAGCCAACAACCCTGAGATTTTACGCTCAGTGTATAATTGTACACTTCAAAAATAATATGCTTAATTTTGTTCTCTCAATCCAAGTCATGTTTCTTTAAGCTAAATGTTTAAGTATTGTCATGAACACTTGAAGACCATGTTTAGTCAAATGAGAACTGAGAAACAGTTGTAGGATTAGATCTGTGTAACTTGGTTTTCAGAATAATTCTAGTTTTGACAGACTTCTTCAAGTACAGAGTTAACTAGAATTGTTCCTGTACAAACAACTTCACTTGAATTAACCAAAATGGAAGGAGACTGCAGAAGAAAGGAATGGACACTCATGGTAATATTTGATAGAAGTCTTTCTGGTGCTGGAGAAGAGGTCAAAGACACAGCAACCTGATGAATTTGGGGAATGTCTGCCTGTCAGCAGAATGCCTATTGGAGGGACTTCATGAAGATACATGTATTTAGTGTGAACTGTGGGTAGGAATTAAAGCAAATGTGCCCATTTACTGAAGTCATTTACTCCTTAAATTAACGTTCCTTATGATCTACTTTGTTTTAGTAACAGGAGAAGGAACCTAGAATAGGCATAAGGTAATTGCTAAAGAAGCGTTAAGAGGGTTGGAGAATGAACAGCAAGGAGAAAGTATTAGCAGTGAGTGAACCCATCAGGAAATTTTCATTAGTTGAGTATAATTGGCAAGACAGAAAAAACTTGAGTATTAACTTAAAGAGCCTAGTCAGAAGAGAAACAGGACAGGAGAGGACTGCCTGAGTCATCGACTGCTTCCCCTGCAGTCCCAGGGAACCTGTGTACCAGACACTTGGTTCAGAGGGAAATATTTATTCCATGCACACCATGGCATCCCAACCTCAGATCCAACTTAAGAGTATGTCAGAGGAGGAGAGATCATTGTAACAGGAAAGAGTTTGGTAAGCAAGAATGCTTTGATGTTCCTATGAATGCAGAACTCTGCCAGTCCAAACCAGAAGAGAAATTCCTTCCTGACCCAGTTGGTTTAAACCTGCACACAAGTTAGATATCAAGCAGATGCCTGCAGTGTTTCTCAAGTAACTCTAAGTAATCTGGCCTCCCCCCTAACATCTTGTCTTTTGCTGTAGCCAGTTTCCATAGCTTCAGAAGACAGAGAATAATCAGAAAAGCCACAAAAAGAAGGTCTTAATTTATGCAAAGAATGGGAGAAAATAATTTCTACTCCTTTCAGGCCAGAAGGCCCAAGATTGCTGCAGCGTTACCACCAGATGAAGTGAAGAAACTTAAGCTGCTGATCGAAGATGTGACACCAGTTAGTTGAGCGATAACTGAAACCTGGTAGAATAACATTTAGAAGCAGGAAGAGCATGAGCTATTTAAAAAGTGAACTGAAAGCAGCATGATGACATACATTAATGTTACAGACTGTAAAAGAGGGCATAATGTGGGCTTAACAGTGTTGCTTTAGGACAAGGTAATGTTGGGTAAAGCAAATGTATCTTGGGTGGCAGGAGTAAACTCTACTGCTGCCCAAACCAGATTTGGGTATTGACAAAAGCACCTGTCAAGTTATTTGGAAGTTACACTTTGGCCTCTTCAACATTGGCCTCTTCAACATAGGCTGGAAAACAATTGCTACTGAAAATGGTTCAGTACATGTATTTCTCCATAAGGGAAGTTAACAGGTTTCTTCACAATATTGACTAACCACAACAAACAGCAAAAATATTGGGAGAGACCTGCCTGCAGGAAATAACCTTGAGTAAACTGATCAAAAGAGAACTCACTTTGAGTGAATCAATCGGGAGGATAAATCAAAAGATGTTAGCAACAGGATTTCCCTATTTTGAAAGGACAGACTTTCAAAAGCTTAGTTAGTGAGTAAACTGGCCCAAAGAGCTCAGGGATATAAATGTTAACTACATGTATGATGCAGAGGAGGTGAGGGCTAAAAGTACAAGTGCTATCTACAAGTCATATTCACTACAAGAGAAATCTTAGAGGAGCACCACCCTAGACGGAAAAGGATCAATAATCACCTCTAGGTAAAAGGAAAGGATACTAAACTATAGAAAAGACAGTTTTATGTGTATTAAATTAATTAAGATAGTTTTCTTAAAGATTTGCATCTCATAACTTGAGTCCACACTACCTGAAGCTTTTCTTGCAGATTCATGGTGTATCACCTCTGTGGATTCCCTGGAATTTAACAACAGATGAACACAAAGACCAGCTTTTCCAGCAGAGAGGTCAAAGCTTTTCTCTGCCTAACAATCTGGTTTTCCTGATTTTTCTTTTGACTGAAAGGTCTTTGGACTTTTCCTCCAACAACTGCCTTTTCCCACTGGCCAGGGATCCTTGATTCGCCAGCCATGAACTAGAGACTGAACATGAGAAAAATTGCTCAGGTTTTCTGTATTTGGGAAGGAGGGCAAGCAGTGAGACACCACACCACTAGTGCACTGGTGACCAAAACAGTAGCCACTAGACTTCACTGCCCAGCTACTAGAATTCATACACGCAAGCCCTTGTGTCTTTTCTCAATAATGGGAGTTCAGCACTTTGCCTAAGTCTTTGCTAACTGGCTACAGAACGTATTTGTATGTTTAACTCATACTTCAGCGTGGGAAGCGAGAAACACAAAAAAAATTCTTTCCTGCTCCTCAGTGCAGTTGCTTCTGTAATGGATGAGGCAATTTCACACATCAGCTGCTCTGTTCACATTTTTGCCTCTCAGGTTTATCGCCAGCATCTTCACTGAAAAAACCCAGAATGGTTCATGTTGTTTCTAGCGGTTGGAGGACCCGGCATCGCCCCCATCCCCACGCGGGGGCTCTGTGCCGTCATTCGCGAGGCCGCAGAAGCCCTTTGCGTTTGCCCTTTCCCAAGGCCTAGCTCAGCTGGCCGCGCTCCTTTCACCCTTCAACCGCTACAACCATTAATTATCTCTGCCATCGCACCTCGGGTCACCGACACCGGGTTTGCCCTAGCCGCGTAGGGGCTGAAGCACGATGACGCCCGCTGCGCGCCAGAGCCGTTGCCGGTGGCGGCACAGCCCCTGACGGGAGCGGCGGGCAGACGCGGAAACATGGCCGCCGCCGCCCCGGGGTAACCCAGGTCGCCGGCGCCCCCGCCCCCGTAGCGCCACGGCCTGCGGGAGGCCACCGGGGGCCGGGCCGGCCATACAGAGCCTTGCCTGCGGGCCGGCGGCAGCACCCGCCTGCTCGTCGCCCCCTCCCCCTGCACAAAATGGAGCCCCCGCGCCGCGGTCCGCTCTAGCTCCCTTCCGCCGCCTGCCTCGCTCTTGCCCGGGCCGACCGGCGGCGGGCGGGAAGCGGCGCTCTGGACTCGCCTCCGCCCCTCTCTATGCGCCCTGCCGCGGCGTTAGCGTCCTCCCTCCAGCAGTGACGGCGACCGCCCGCTAGGCGGCGCCGCCCCCCCGACGAGGGGCGCCGCTCGACGCTCTAGCGCGCCGCTGGCGCTCTACTGCCCGGGAGGGCGGTGCGCCTGCCCGCGCAGGCGCGGTGGGCCGCACGCGCCGCCGCCGCCGCGGCCTGTGGAAGGGCCGCGCTCCGCTCCCGCCGCCGCCGCAGGAGCCCCGCCATGTACCCGGCCTGGGGCTTGTACGGGGCGGCGGGGCACTACCCGCCGCCGCCCACCTCCATCCCGCCCCCGCCGCTGCCCATCCCTCCCCCCAGCGTGCCGCCTCCCGCCGTCCCGCCGATGCCGCTGCCCAGCTACCCGCCGCCGGGCCCCGCGCCCCCCGCCGCCGCCGCCGCCCCGCCGCCGCCTCCTCCCGCCGGTACCTCGGGGTTCCTGAGCCTGCAGGAGCAGCACCTGGCGCAGCTGCAGCAGCTCCAGCAGATGCACCAGAAGCAGCTGCAGTCCGTGCTGCTGGGGCCGCCGCCGCCGCCGGGGCCGCCCCCCCCGGGGCTGCCGCCGCCGCCGCTGCCCGGCTCCTTCACCGACTGGCAGCAGCAGCCGCCGCCGCCCGTGCCGCCGCCGGTCCGCAGCTACCAGAAGCAGTTCGCCCACCGCGAGCCGCCGCCGCCAACCCGCAAGCCGCCCGCCGCCGCCCGGGAGCGCGACGGCCAGGAGCCGCCCGGCGGGCACGGCGACTGGGGCGAGCCGGTGCCCTCCTCGCCGGTGCCCATGGACATGGAGCTGTCCTCGCCGCCGCAGTCCCCGCAGCCCGCCGCCCAGGCCTACCTGCCCCCGGCCCAGGCCTACCTGCCGCCCCCGCAGGCGGAGCCCTACCTGCCCCCCGCCCAGCCGCCCCCGGCCCAGTCCCCGCCGCTCCAGCCCTACCTGCCGCGGGCGCAGGCCTCCCAGCCGCCCCCCTCCTTCTCCGAGCCACCGCCCCCCTACCTGGAGCCCCCGCCGGCCACCGCCTCCCAGCCCTACCTGCCGCCTCCTGCCCAGGGCTACATGGCGCACCCCCAGCCCTACCTGCTCTCCTCCCAGGCCTCCCCTTCCCAGCCGGCGCAGCCCGGCCTGGCGCCCTCCATCCCTCCCCCGGCCAAGCCATCGCAGGCCCATTTCCCCCCGCCCCAGCCGTCCTTGCCCCTGCCCGCCGCTGCCCAGCCGGAGGCCGCGCAGGGTGCCAGCAAGGAGGCCGGTGGCACCGAGCAGCCGGACCCCTCCACCATGACTCCCCAGGTAAGGCAACGCCGCCTCCTCCGCGCTCGCCCCCGCGGCCCCGGCTGGCAGGGGCAGCCGCCAGGGCAGCGGTGGTGATTAGCCGCTGCTGGCGGGTAGGTCTGCGAGTGAGGGCAGTTAGTAAACACGCCGTATTTGCATAATACTTGAAGGGTTTGGACGCAACCCGTGGAAGTCCGGCAATGGCACGGCTCGGGCGAGTCTCTGTAAGCGCTTCTTTATCCAGGAGTGCTTGTTGGGACGTAACAAATCATCATTTTTCAAGAGCCAGTGAGTTGTTTATGGAAAAGTCTAACTCCTGGCTGAATTTAATTTTCCTGGGGGGGTTTGTTGGTCTCTGGAGAATTGTTTTCCAAAGTACAGTGTGTGGGCGACCTGCAGGAACCTCTGATGACTTCATCCGGCATGTTCTGAGATGCAACAGACTGTTTGCTTAGTGCACGTTGCAGGATGAGTGCCTCTTGTCTTTGGCGATTCCTTCATTTAGTTTTCTCATGGGGTCGTGTTTCAGTCGTCTGCCCAATTGGTGTAGAATTATGACTATTTTAATCTTACCGCACATAGTTAAAGCTGCAAAAGTGTTTCTGTTGTAGTACATAGTTGCCCTTTGCTTAGATTTGCGTGTTGTGTGCTACACGTGCCTGATCTTCCAGTACAAGATTGTGGGGGGCGTTGGAGGGAAATGCTCTGAAATGCTTTTGAGGTGAAAAATGTTGTTAATGCTGTGTGCTTTTTATGCGTACGTTAGGGCCGAAATGCCTGCAAAATGTTCACGTGCTTCACTTCCTAAATGTGAGCAGTTCCAGTGAACTTGGCGTGACCATTCAAATGCATTAAATTAGGGACAATCTAGTTGCTTAAGGTTAAGCATGCACAAAGAGACAGGCATGTTGAGGTCCTCCACTATGTATACAGGTCAGTCAGATTCACTGAGGCTTTTGCATGGTTTTAGGGTCAGCTTGTAGAGATCCAGCTGCAAGGACAAAGCTGAAGTGCATGCTTTAAATTGACTTTATTTATCTTTAAAAGATATCTATTTTTGGCAAATTGGTCTTAGGATTCTGATTTGAACCTAAGTTCGCAAAAATCCTGTTGCGCCATATTGAAGTCACTGACACTTTAAATTTGTTAATCGTTGGGACACCTTTTTAATTTCCTACCAATATCTGAATATGTTTGGGAATGTATCATTTTTAAGTTTGCACCATATAACTAATCACTGCCTAGCAAAGTGGTGCTTTCAGTTCATGAATTTAATTTTACAAAGGTTTTGGACAGTACTAGTTGATCTTTTACAGTGAGAGCAATGGGACTCATTAAATTTTTTAATGACAAAACCAAAACCTTGAAAAATCAGGTGTAAAAAGTGATGTTAATTCGGTGTTGAGGCTGCTTGATGACTTCTTAAATTATTGAACTTGAGATTGAACAGTAAACTGTAATTCCTCCCCCCTTATGTAGCCTGAAACTTCATTAATGTTATTTAATTGTTCCTCAACTACTCTGTCCTTTCCGGAAGAGTAGCAAGTAGTGCATTATTGTGGTGCACACATAGAAGTGGCAGAATACTGCTGAAGTTTACATTGTCTGGTTTATGAGTGTTTGTACTATCTTGAGTAGTTTGTTTACTCTCATGCACAATTCAAAAGTAATCTGGTACTTTGCTGGTCATAAATTTGTTATAACAGGTTGATACGATTTTGGCTATCTTGGGCTGTAAAATGAGACAGTATTTGGAGCAACAAGTCCTTACACAACAGGAATAGGAAAGACAAAGTGTGGTGATGCTTTCTTCCTGATGATATTAAAAGCCAAGTAGAGAAATACTGTAATTTGTAATTTATAAGATCCTATTAAGCCTTTGTTTAAACTGGTAATTGAAAACAATTCTTTTTGTTCTCATCCCACAGTAACAGTGGCTGCAGCCAAATAGATCAGCGTTTTTCTCTTAACATAGAAAATACGCAATTTGCCATGACTTAGTGTTTTATTATTTCCCTTTTTTGTCTAAAACCAAGATACTGCTCTTTGCCTTGACAATATTGTGAGTTTATAGTAGTTTATTACATGAGTATACAGTTGGATTAAATTACTGGATTCTTGTGTTTCTTTACAATTAGATGCATCTTTTGTCAAGTCCTGTTAAAATACCTGTTCTATTTCTTTAATGGTCCATCTGATATTTGGGTACTGTATGCTGCTATTTATTTACAGTAGTAAACAAATATTTGTGGGTGCATCTGTACCCATAAATATGCATTTATCTACATCTGTAAAAGCTACCTTAGCTTTACCATGTCACCTTTCAGCAGATTGTTGCACTCTTTACAATCCCCCTTCTGTTTTATAAAGGGTGCTAAACCATTCTTTTGCTATCCTTACCAGAAAAGGACCAAGTGTGCCCCAAAATAGGCATTGTGTTATGGCCTACGGTCGCCTAAATTAATTTTGAAGTAGTCTTTTGGCATGGGCTCTGCATTAATGTTTTTGGTGGTATGTCCTGTGGTCAGGAGCTGATAGTGCCGGTTTCAGTGTTCCCTGTAAAATGCAACAGGCATAGTCTGTTGGTCAGCCGAAGATGGAAAAAGGCATATGTTGATGCTGGTGTGTTCCTTGGGCTTAAGGATTGTAACTGGACTTGAATAATGACAGTCATCAGGAGGAGATAAGCACTCAAATAACTGAACTTTCTGCTATCAGGAATTTTCTACGCTAGCACTTCTGTTTTGCTCAGGCTAAGCTGTAGAAATCTACCTTTCTGCTTTTCTCATGCTTTGCAGATAGAACATGCAATACGTGTGTCACTGACTTCATCTGCTGCAAAAAATAGGTGACAGGGTATTATTGTAGTTCTTTGTGTGAACCCCTGGTCATATTATGAGTTTTAGCCCTTTGTCCAATTGGTAGAATGAGGAGGAAACAAAATGGATCCATGGAAACAACCGTTTTGTGGCAGTAGAACATGTGCTCACCAAGCATAGCATCCAGCACCATCATGGTAAATCACCTTATAATGCCTTTTGAGAGGGATAATTGAATCAGGTTTTGTATAGCTGAGGATGTATGCTCCTCCCTGGTGTTGAAAGTTGCACTTACTACAGCATGTTGTTGAAGGTTTTTGAGAGAGTCCATGCTGGAGTGTAAATGCATGTCTTCCACCCAAAGTCATAACAGCTCTTCTGAGTCATATTCTTGTTAAAAAGATTCTTGGCAGGAGTTATTGCAGGATCAACATGAAATCCAAGAAGCATAGCCTCTCCTTTCATTGACCGCATCTCCAAGTTACAGCTTTACAGAAGTATTTTTTAAAAAATACAGCTCCATGTTTAATTGTGTCTGCTAGATTGCTACCAATAGAAAACATCATTCCTGATCTGAGCATGACGTAGGCTTTTGGAGGAAGCTTGCACTTCTTTTAAACCTGTTTTAAGATAGGCAGAATGGTTCAGTTTTGAGAAATCTCATCAGACAGCACCTACCGCTTTGTTGTTGTCACAGTTATATTTTAAAATACCTGCATCTTTTGGATTCTTTTCTGTTTCTGAGTGGGCTTTATATACATGTCTTTTCTTAAATGTGTGTGCTGGGATGGAAGGGAAGAACAGAGGATATGAAAGATGTAGAGCAGTCACAGATTCTAAGAGGTGGTGTGAAGTTGACATGAGAGCACAAGAATGGTTGCACTAGGTCAGACCAAATGTACAGTATTTTATCATTCTGTCTTTGACAGTGACTAAAAGCAAATGCTAAGAGAATAACTTAAAAATCAAGTGTATAGCGATACTTCCCTAAAATCTAGGAGCCGCCTTAGCTGCAACTAGTGTCTTTATCTTTAAAATCTGTAGATTTTTCTTCTATGAGCTTATGGAGCTGTGTCTTGAATCCACAAAATTTTAGCCCTTGCAATGGTCTCTGGCAGGGACTTTGGTAGCACAAGGCCATGTCAGGTGAAGAGCTGCTTCCTGTGTGTTTTAAATCTGTGTCCTGCTAGTCTGATTTGATGCCTGATACTTCTTGTATTGGAGGAGGTGCAGAACTGTGGGTTCCTAATGAGGACTCTTTAAGATGCACCACTACTTAAGTGTTGAGATACTTATCTTTAGCCTTTTGTTCTTTATGTTGGTGTCAGCTTACAGTGCTTTGAAGCTACTGTCATCTGTCCCGAGTACTCTAATTCTAGCCTGAAATGTTTAAAACTGAAAGGTTGATCACTTCTTAAATGGATAATTTTTTGGGTGCAACCATGTCTCTTTACCTCTTCAGCTGTTGAATGAATCAGAATTAATGAGAATTCAGATGATAAATAATACTCCCTATATGCTGGTTCCGATTGTTCTTTTTCCTTTCCACAGCCTTTATTCAAATGTCTCCACCACAATTTCTCAGCTGTTATTTTCACTCTGCTTGATGTCTGTGTTCTCTGTGTGTCCTCTTCATCTTTTTTGTACGTTTCCTCCTTTTTCTCTTTACTGGTCCCTTACTCATACGAGTCCTCCATTTTCCCTTCATTTTACCTGAGTTAGTCTCATAATTATAGCTGTCAGGAATAAAAAGCACTAAAAATAAATGTGGTACTTATCACATGTCTGTACTAATTTGGCTTTTTATTGGCCACCTTTTTGCTTTTTGTTATTGTGCTGTTTAGTTGTAAGGTCTTTGAGGTAGGAAATACATTCTGCTGCAGGCACTATGCCTCACGTAGTGGTTTCTGAATTTTGATTCAATTTTCTGACATCCATTGCAATACTGTTGATGATGAAGTGAGTTTTCCCTCAAAAGAGATTTCCAGAGTAGGATTCTAGTGACTGTCATGAATTAATTTTCATGTTTTTTTCCTATGAAAGGTGTCTTAGAAAATTTCTGTCTGTTGTAGGAACAGCAGCAATACTGGTACCAGCAGCACCTGCTTAGCCTCCAGCAAAGGGCAAAAGCCCATGCTCAGGGACAGCAGCAAATGAAAGGTCCAGTAGTGAAGGATGCAGCTGAGCAGAGAGCAAAGTCTGAAGAAGGGAAAATGAGTGTTTCAACTCAGCAATCTGAACCTCCTCCACTTAATGAATCCCTGCCTCCAGCTTCCAAAGAAGATGAGTCTTCTCTTCCATCCACTGAAACTCAGGTAGGCTTTGTAAAGTGATGCCACTCCTTTTATTGTGCTAGATAGGACAAAGAAACAGGAAAACAATGCCATCAAGTTCTTGTATATACTGTGTAACAATAACTAAATATGGTGAAGCAATCTTAAAAGAACGTTTGCTAAGGCTGCACCAATTTAAAAAATAAAAATACACACCTTATATATAGACTTAAATGGTCACCCACACATGCACCAAGCAAGTCCAAGCTTGACTCACACCTTCCCCAATGCTGTTGTCTTTGTCTGTGAGAAACATTTTGTGATACCTAAGCGCAAAATCCAAGTATTCGATAGATGAGGAATACTATCTTCAAGACACTAGTTCTTTATTCCTCTCTGGCAGTTTGCCAATTCTGGCTCCCCTTCTCTATGTGTGTTATAGCTTGTCTGAAAGCCAGGAACTTTGCACAGAGTATTTTTGTCAGCATGCTTAGTAACAGTTACTACATAATGGATGGAGGTCATGATTGATGTTTGAACAGATTACTGTAGGGTAGTAGATTACCCTGCAGCATGTGCTCCACTTCAGCTTACAGTATGTGCCTTCCTATCAAGTGGCAAAAATATTGCACTCTGAGTTACTTTACCTCACCATGAAAAACCACTGTTGTCTCATTATATTTGCTGTGAGCAACAGATAAGAGATCTGCATTAATCTTTTTCCTGTAGGTAGTTTCTGTATATATGAATACTGTAATTGCTATCAGCCTAACCTTTAGATCAGGCTGTTCACATTAAGAATAAATTAAATAAAAATCAGCCTTCCAGAAGCTGTGGGTGGCCAGAACACTGAAATATAGAGTGATAAAACAACGAACACTGAGAAAGTTCCTGTAGACTGGTTAGTGACCAAGTATGGTTTTTCTTCTGACAGAAGGAGCTTTCCTTTATTTATAGCATTTGCCTTTTTCTCTAGCTCAATATTGAACCACCTGATGACCCCGAGGAAGATTTGAGATTGCAGCAGTTGCAAGCAGCAGCAGCTCAATGGCAGCAGCATCCCCATCACCGGGTTGGATTTCAATATCAGAGAATAATGCAGAAGCATGCCCAGCTGCAGCAGATAGTACAGCAGTATCAACAGATCATGCAACAGCCGCCACACTTACAGGTGAAACACTAAGGAAATGTGTTTGATATACTTCCCGGGTGACCCAGCACTCATGGTCTGCTGAAAAACAAGTAGTTGAATAATTTGTCATGGTTGGCTCATTTAGCTACTTTTTCTGCTTGGGTGGAAGTCTATATCCCCTTTTCCTACTGTCACTCAACTTCAGAATGAAAAAAGAATTGACAGATGGTGATGAAGCTTCAGCAGGATGAGAAATACAGGACTTTACACTTGTCTTAAGATTTTTCAGACATACTTGGGTGGTACAGAAGCAAAGCTGAACACAATATTGAATTTACTTGGCTTTGAATGTTTTACTGCTGGAGAAACAGTTCAGAAGAAAGGTCAAGTAAACAGATGATTGCATGGAGTAATTTGGTAGCTGCTCTTTTTTACAATATTGTGTAGTACAAAAATAAATATGTACAATGATGAAGTAAACATAGATGCCAAAAATACACAGTTAAAGTAATTAAGAAAATCAGTCTCACATTATTTACTCAAATGATCAGTGAAATAAAATAAAAAGTCTTAATAACAAGTTTGGATAATTATATCAGTTGCAACCTTTAAGCTTTTAAGTAGAATTTGATTACTGTATTAGAGAGGTGAGTCAGCTTTTTCTAGGTTGGTGGAGTTTGTACATTAAGCATTTCTTTGTAGCTTGGGCTGTCTGCTTGTTTAAAAAAAAATCTCTTAAGTGTGAACCCTGAAAATCTGAGACAAGATCAAGCCGTGGATATTAGGACCTGTATCTACACATAATGAAAGACAGCCTTGAAAGAAGCCTTATTTTGTCAGATCTTCTTATTTGCACAGGTTTAGAGAAAAGTAAGTGCTGACAGCTGAAGCAACGATGAGCAGGTTAATAACAGCAACTGAAGCCTTGAGAAATAGCCATGTACTGTATGTATTGAAAGCATGAAGATTGATCTCGGCTTTAGCTGTTGTTAGCATCCGGTAATAATACAGCTTGGACCCCTTTTATTATAGCTTTCTTCAGCTGTCCTGTTTAAAAAAAAACAAATACACACACACAAAAACCTTTTATACATAAATGTCCTCTAGTTATAAAATGTGTAAGTTGTCACAATGACTTTAGACATCACAGTTCATGTTTGCTTTTGTTTCAATGTAGTTCTTCCTCAACCTTCTGTCCAAGTCAGAAATTGTGATATTACGAGTGATACTGAAATACGTGGCTCTGAAAATAACTAAGATGGTATTTTGAAGCTATTCTTGTGTTCTCATTGCAGACAATGTCAGTGGACATGCAGCTGCGACATTATGAGGCACAGCAAAAACAGTTCCAGCAGCTTCATAAGGATTGGGAGCGATCAATGAACCAACAGTGGCAGCATCAGCTTCAAACCTACCCTCACAAAGACCAGCTTCAAGAGTATGAGAAACAGTGGAAAGCATGGGATGAACAGATGAAGGTTACTCAGTCCCATCTGCAGGAGAAAGTGAGCTCACTTCAAAATCTGAAGAATCAGTACCCTGCAAATGTTTCGCTGCCACCTCCATTTGTTCCATATTCTCAAACCACTCAAGGTGGCATTCCTGTTATGCCTCCAACTTTACCTTCAACTACGCCTCCACTGGTCCCCCCACCTCTGTCTTCTGTTTCTCAGTTATCTAATTCCTCTGTCCCTTCAGGATCCAGTTCTCAAAGCAGTCAATCTACTGAGACACCAAGGCCAGCTCTGCTTCCCACCCCTGGTACCTATGCATCAAAAATAGCTAGTTCAACTGTCTATTCACCTTATCATTCTCAAGTAAGTTCATCCTTTGGCTCTTCAGACCATGGAAAGTCTCAAGGTCATCTTAGTAAACAAACTGTCCCTATTTCATCTGAGCAAGGATGTGGGGAACTGAAAGCCACTTCTGCAGTGTCTTCAACTCATGCACCTACCATGCAGGATAAACCAGTGAGGTCAGGTGGATTGCTTCCCGATCCTCCCAGATCAGCACGTTTTGAAGGCCCCAGAGGCCCTAGGTAAGGATGTTTTTGATTTATACATGTTCCAGGCTACAAGACTTTCAGTGATATATTAAGAAATGAAATATGTATCTTATTCTTAAATCTTCCTGAGGTCGTGTGAAGTGTGCTTGTTTGGTGGGGGTTTTGTTTTTGATGTATGTACACCGTGCTCTGTATTTATTTTATTAAAGCAAGAATAGATAGATGCCTTTCACCTGAGAATTATCTAGAATAGATTTTTTTTTTTTTTTTTCCTAGTAAAATGCTTGGGCACACTGCACCCTTTTCATTCCTGGAGACATAATCTCCCTTTTGGGAAAACAGGAAAGCTGTTGTAAATATTTGATATGTCTTTGCTGTCCTTAGTTTGAAGATGATAACTCACACTTGAAAGAGTGATCCTGTATGAAAAGTGATTTAAATTCCCAGCATTTTGTCTGTGGTACTTGGAACACGGTTTAGGATAATCTAAACTAAAAATGTTGAAGGGTCGTTTTTCAGGTGTTGCTCTATGTGGTAGCAATTTAATGTAGGCATTCTGAAAGGGATTGAGGAAAGTATTCAGATATTCAGCTGAATATACTAACGTAGCTAATTACTGGCAATTTAGATGCTATTTATTTTTTAGAAACAATAAAGTTTGTAATCCAACATGTATTACAGAAAGATACGAGAATTCAAAGCTGTTCACCAGTACTTTACCTTCTAGTGTGAGAGTTCTGCAGCTATATGATTGTCCTATTCAGTGCACTTTTCAAAATGGCAGTTTGATGAGAGAGATAGTGCTTGTCTTAAGTACAAGTCAATGGTTTTCTACACATGTAGCATTACTTAGCATTCAAACAGTTACAAACAGAAGAGAAGGAAAGAAATGAAGATTTGAGCCTTAGGATCTGAGCATTAGGATTCTTCGCCGCTTTTTCTTTTGCATTACGTCATGATGGTCTTGGTTTTGTTGTCTGTTGGTTGCTGTCTTTATCTTTTGGTAAGGTACAGTTTTGTTCAAATTTAAAATTTCATTTTATCAGGTGGATGACCTGCTGCCTTAATGTAAAGCTACTCTAAAAGTCAGTGTTTCCATGTCTTTTATGTGGTTTTATACCTGCTAATGGCTTAATCCAAGGTCTTGGGTTTGGAATATTTTTCTTTCATACTTGACATGGTATCAAGTTGCAAAACCAATATCTGTTCTGTCTGATCATTAGTTCAAGATGGGTTGATGTGATGCCTACTGAATCAAAGAACAGTGTTGTTCTGTTCAGTTGTGTCTATCCTTGCATACTCAAGGTTCACATGGGCCCACTTCTCGAGCTTGTCCAGGTCCCTCTGGATGGTGTCCCATGCCTCAGGTGTGTCAACTGCACCACTCAGCTTGGTGTTGTCTGCAAACTTGCTGAGGGTGCACTCGATCCTACTGTCTATGTCATTGTTGAAGATATTAAACAGTACTGGTCCCAATACGGACCCCTGAGGGACACCACTTGTCACTGATCTCCATCTGGACATTGATCTGTTGACCACTACCCCCTGGATGCAACCATCCAGCCAACTCCTCATGCACTGAACAGTCCCATCCATGAAATCCGTATGTCTCCAATTTAGAGAGAGGGATGTTCTGGGGGACCATGTCAAAGGTCTTACAGAAGTCCAGATAGATGACATCTGTAGCTCTTCCCTTGTCCACTGATGTAGTCACTCCATGATAGAAGGCCACTAGGTTGGTCAGGCAAGACTTGCTCTTGGTGAAGCCACACTGGCTGTCTCGAATCACCTCCCTGTCCTCTATGTGCCTTAGCATAGCTTCTAGGAGGATCTGTTCCATGATCTTCCCAGGCACAGAGGTGAGGCTGACAGATTGGTAGTTCCCAGGGTCTTCCTTTCTACCCTTTTCAAAAATGGGTGCAATGTTTCCCTTTTCCCGGTCACTGGGGACTTCACCTGACTGCCATGACTTTTCAAATATTATGGAGAGTGGCTTATCAGCCAATTCCATCAGGACTCTGGAATGCATCTTGTGAGGTCCCATAGACTTATGTATGTTCAGGTTCCTCAGGTGGTCATGAACCTGATCTTTTCTTACAGTGTGAGGGACTTTGCTCCCCCAGTCCCTGTCTTGCAGTCCATCCACCGAAGAGGTGTGGAAAGAGAGGCTGGCAGTGAAGACTGAGGCAAAAAAGTTGTTGAATACCTCATCCTTCTCCTTGTCCACTGTTACCAGTTTGCCAGTCATGTTCATCGGGGGGGGGTCCGCTTTCTTTGTTCTTCCTTTTCTGGCTGACATACCTATAGAAGCCCTTCTTGTTACTCTTTGCATCCCTTGCCCAGTTCAGCTCCAGCTGCACTTTGGCCTTCCTGACCTCATCCAGTGAGACGCAACTGTGAATCCCAACCATCCAAGCAGCTTGACTTCAGACATGAGTTCTCTATTTTGTGTAAAATGAATTTAATTTGTTCTAGATAAATATGATTGCATGAATTATTCATTAGTTTGCCTGACCCATTTCCTCATGTTCAATAATAGTTCTAACTGCTCTCAAAAAGAATTTAAAAAGTGATGCAATAAAAATATATTTGTTTTAGGCATATTATCTTGCGTGGAACTGGGCAATATCACAGTTTGTTGCACTTTCTGAAAGGATCTGTATTTAAAGATTTATCTAGATAGCATTCATCACCATAGTTAAGTAGGCTTGTTGCATATTATCAAAACAAAAGTTCAGTGAGAGTTGTTGTTTGCAACAAAACTTCTGTTAACAAACATTGAAAGCTTTTTTTCAAATGAGTGCCAGCTTTCTGTGTCAGTCAGGTTTCAGTCCTGAGATACTTAAGCCAAATTTCCTTTTAGGGTTACATAACCTGCAAGTGGCTTAAACTGGTCTTCAGTGGACAATATTGAATTGAAGAACATGTCTGTGCTTCTGCACTGGTTCAGTAGGGATTGATCCTAAGGCATACTAGGATTCATCAGTTAGAAGTGACTTTGGGGGGGGTGTGAAACTCCTAGAGGATTTTAACTTGACTTGTTCATTTGAATAAAATTGCCATTATGTCATCTATAGATTTGATGGACCTCGAGGAAGAGGATATGACAAATTTGAAGGCTCGAGACAGAGAGGGCCTCGTTTTGACTCCCAGCGCTCAGAAGGATACAGGTCACGTTTTGACCGACAGAATACAGATGGACAGTCTTCAAGTAGATGGGGGACTATCCCACGAGGACCAGCAGCACAATTTTATACTTCGACAAATGCATCACATGGACATGGTTCCCGACCTGGTGGCCCACGGTGGAGGGGGCCCAGGCCTCATTTGGGACAGCAGCAGTCACAGACAGATTCACAGTCAGAAAACAAAGAACCTTTTACAGACATAGCTGGCAATCAGCAGACTGTAAGCAGAACACAGTCTACTCCTGATGCACAGAGTGCAGGTCCTGTTGAGCCAAATGAGGACCTGACAAACACTCCACAGGAACCATCGAAACCTGAAGTCAAAGAAACTATTTCAGATCCTCCCAAAAAGTGGACGTGGAGTTCACATGATCCTAACCAGCAAGTAGAAGAGTCCAAAGCCCCTACTCCGCCTATTCAGAACCAGAAATCAACATGCCTTTCTAGTAACCCTGTAGCTTTGCAGTCAGGTATTGCAAGAACAGGTGGTACAGTAACCCCTGTAACAGGAAATCAGGATTTGGATTCACCAGATAGCCAGTTGATTGCTTCAGATAGCACCCAGGGCCTACCTGGACCAGAAAGCAGAGGGAAAGGGTCATTTATGCATGAAGATAGAGGCAAGGGACCAGTAAGCAGAGGAAGGGGCCAGGGCAGACTGGATGATGGCCGTGGCAGAGGGCAGGGGGATGGCCGTGGCTGGGGAATGGGCCGTGGCCGAGGGATGGGGAGGATGGATGGTGGCCGAGGGATGGGGAGGATGGATGGTGGTCGGGGTATGGGAAGGATGGATGGTGGTTGGGGAATGGGCAGGATGGACGATGGCCATGGCCGGGGAATGGGCAGGATGGATGATGGCCGTGGCAGAGGATATGTATACAGAGGTAGAGGGCAGGCTAGGCAGGCATCCATCCGCGGCAGGGGTATGTTCAGGAGAGCAGGCAGCCGGGAGAGGATGCCAGATAGGCGGTCAGGCAGCCGGGAGAGGATGCCAGATGGACGGTCTGGCAGCCGAGAGAGGGGACTGGGTGGACGGTCAGATAGCCACGAGAGGGTATTCTCTAGCCGAGACAGAGAGCTAGCTGGGCGGACAGGCAGCCGGGACAGGGGACGGGCAGGGAGCCGGGAGAGAGGCCCAGTGAGGCGGGCGGGTAGCCGGGAGAGGGAGCCCATGCGGCGGGCGGGTAGCCGGGAGAGGGAACCCATGCGGCGAGCAGGTAGCCGGGAGAGGGTCCCCATCAGGCGGGCAGGTAGCCGGGAGAGGGTCCCCATCAGGCAGGCAGGTAGCCGCGAGAGGGGTCCAGTCAGGCGGGCAGGTAGCCGCGAGAGGGGTCCCATCAGGAGGGCAGGTAGCCGGGAGAGGGAAGCAGGAAGATCTGAAACAGGCAATATAGATAAACCCATTCACCTAGGAGATGATACTGACAAATTGGCTCCATACCATCGAGATGAGACACTCAGGGGTTCTTGGGGTCATGAAGATGATAGAATGCAGGAGGAATTTCCTTTAGATAGTCAAGATGACCCTTCTTTGGAGCATGAGCGATTGGATGACTGGGAAAGAGAACGATACTGGAGAGATCACAACTCTGATTATCAGGATGATTCTGTAGATGCTTATGACAGAGATGACAGGTTGCAACCCCACCATTCATTGCCTCCATTATCTCCCTTGCCACCGCTACCTCCTTTATCATCTGATCACGACAGACGAGATTCGTGGTGGGATGACTGGAAAAGACCAAGAGAGAGGGAACTCGAGAGAGATCTAGATAGGACTGGAAGATCCTCAGATATTTATGATCAAGATTTAGACAGAGAATGGGATAGAGACTGGGACATGAGACCTATGGATGACAGAGAAATGGGGAATCGTGACCTGGATATCCCCCCTCTACCACCATTACCACCTCTTCCACCTCTGGACAGATACCGTGAAGATAGGTGGAGGGAGGACAGGAACAGAGATCATTATGACAGAGACCTCCGAGACAGGGGGGAGCTGAGGATTCGAGAGTATCCAGAGAGATATGACACATGGCGGGAGAAGCAAGACTACCTTCCTGAAAGGACTGACTGGGAGAGGGAACGGTTGTCAGATAGGTGGTATCCAGATGATGGAGACAGACTGCGGTCTTTAGATGATCATTCAGATTCATCCCTTCCTCCACCTTCACATTCCTCTGATATGCTGGGAGCGGATTCAAACCTGGACTCTGACCAGTCCTTGGGAGGAGTGATGGTCCTTAGCCAAAGACAGCATGAGATAATTCTGAAGGCTGCCCAGGAGCTCAAAATGCTTAGGTGAGTTGCCTGGTTCTGTCACTTTGGGTGGGAATTCCATTCTGTGGAGATGGTGCTCCTTTACTAATTCGTTCCTTGATTTATGCAGTAATGGCTTCATTTCTTTTCACCACAGCATGATAGTAGAAGCTCATGTGGAACAAGTTATTAGAAGTACCTCCATCACAGCTTTTGTGGATTGACTTTTTTCTTAAACAGATGGTTGTCCCTTTCCCCATGGATATGCTATCCCCTGTTTGTTACTTTCCAGGAAGATATCTGTCCACATCACCTGACCAATCTTCTTGTTATCCTCAAATGAGCTTGTTGATAACTGCTTTTTAATACTTGTATGTCAAGATCTACATTAATGTGGTTCTTAATTCACACAGTGGGACCTGTTTGATTTTTGATACGGCTTACTTTTCAATTAAAGCATATGTGGGTTTTTTCTTTTTTCTTTTTACAATGCTCCCTCCTTTGAAATCCAGCATCATCAGTGAATAATTTTGTCAAGTTTGGTTGATCTTAGTTCTGAGGATCAGCATAACAGCAGTGATAACAATCAGGAGGATATGAATGCAAGAGTTCACCAAGACCACATTTGAGAAAGCAACTATTAGACTCCCTAAGGCTTTAATAGGTATTTATTTCGAAATAAGTAATAATCCTCTTAAACATCAGAAACATCCTAGGGCTCAGTAAATTTAGTAATAGCAGAATGAATGGAGCACGTATCATCTGTCCCAATGCTATCTTTGCAATTTGGTGCATGGGTTTAGGTGCATTAAATGTTTTTGTTGGTTTTTTTTTTAAAAAAAAAGGAAAGATGAGTTTCTTTGACTATTTCGGTGAATGAGATTTTTCAGAGGAGATTGTAGAGAAGAGAGGAAGCATCTTGGAGACAGAGGTTCATGTGGTTCATCCTATTCATGAGTTTCTGAGAGACAGCTAAGGATTGGTGCCTGGTAAAGACAGGGGTTTCATTTCATAAACAAGATATTATACTGTGGTGGGTTGACCCTGACTGCATGCCAGGTGCCCACCAAAGCTGCTCTATCACTCCCTCTCCTCAACTGGACAGGGAATAGAAAATATAACAAAAGGCTCATGGGTCGAGATAAGGACAGGGAGAGATCACTCAACCAATTACTGTCATGGGCAAAACAGACTCAACTTAGGGAAAATTAACTTAATTTATTACCAATCAAACCAGAGTATGGTAATGAGAAATAAAACCAAATCTTAAAACACCTTCCTCCCATGCCTCCCTTCTTCCTGGGCACTGCTTCACTCCCGAATTCTCTACCTAGCCCCCTGAGCAGTGCAGGAGGACAGGGAGTGGGGGTTACAGTCAGTTCATCACAGGCTGTCTCTGCTGCTTCATCCTCTTCGGGGGCAGGACTCCTCACACTCTTCCCCTGCTCCAGCATGAGGTCCCTCCCATGGGAGACAGTCCTCCACAAACTTCTCCAACGTGGGTCCTTCCCACAGGCTGCAGTTCTTCATGAACTGCTCCAGCATGGGTCCCTGCCACAGGCTGCAGTCCTTCAGGCACAGACTGCTCCAGTGTGGGTCCCCCGTAGGGTCACAAGTCCTGCCAGAAACCTGCTCCAGCGTGGGGTCCTCTCTCCACAGATCCATGGGTCCTGCCAGGAGCCTGCTTCAGCGTGGGCTTCCCATGGGGTCACAGCCTCCTTCGGGCATCCACCTGCTCCGGCGTGGGGTCCTCTCCGGGCTGCGAGAGGATATCTGCTCCACCATGGACCTCCCTGGGCTGCAGAGGACAGCCTGCCTCACCATGCTCTCCCCCATGGGAGCAGGGGAATCTCTGCTCCAGCACCTGGAGCACCTCCTCCCCCTCCTTCTTCACTGACCTTGGTGTCTGCAGGGCTGTTTCTCTTACATGTTCTCACTCCTCTCTGCAGCTGCAGTTTCTGTGTTGCAGCAACTTTTTTTCCCTTCTTAAATACGTTACCACACAGGCGCTGCCACCATCACTGATGGGCTCAGCCTTGGCCAGCGGCGGGTCTGTCTTGGAGCTGGCTGACATTGGCTCTGTCAGACATAGGGAAAGCTTCTAGCAGTTTCTCACAGAAGCCACCCCGTAACCCCCCAGGTACCAAAAGTTGCCACACAAACCCAATACATATGCTAAAATAATGGGCAATTAAAATGAATGTTTTGTTATCATTATTGCACTTTAAACCATGCTGAAAGATAACAGAGACATTTTGCACTTTTCTTGAAGCTGTTTTGTTTTCAGACTCATAAGATTGCTAAGCATCTGTCCCATACAGAGGGCCTTAGTTGCATGCCAAAATGCAAGAAAAATGATTTTTAAAAAGGAAGGGAGAACTTTTTTTCTGAATAATTTAATCTTTCACTGCAATTAGATTAATCCAAGAGTTTGGAGCAACAGATCATTTTCAGCTTCCTGACTTTCCCATTGCCTCAGGTTGCCAGGTATATGCTTTGCTGTTTAATGTGACTAGCTGCAAGCCAGTGGACTTAAGCTAAGGACCATAGTTTGTGAATCACTACTTGAGTAATTTATTAGGGCTGAGATACTTAAACATAGAAACTAAAATGGTTTTTGTAAGAAAGTAGATACATATACCTCTTTCTAATCCAGTAGAAAGGGGAAATATAAACATGATACTGCTGATACTGATTTTTAATTGAATATGGGAGTAATCTTAAAATTAGTTACACTGGTACTTCTCATCAGGTTCTTATATGCAGATGACCCCAGTCTGAACAGTAGGAACAACTTTAAGGGAAACTGCTTATGATTTTTTTTTTCTTTCTTTGAACAAAGAGTTATACCAGTAGTGTGGTACATAACTGCTTTCATCTCAAAGGTAAAGCCTTTATCTGGCTTTGCTTTTATTGTGTATAAAACAGCATACTCTGAGCTGCATGCTGTTCTATATTTGTCATCTGGTGTATTTTTCCTAAGCCAGGTGTAAAGAAGACATAAGTGCTAGCAATTGCTTGTTTTTATTCTTTGTACTAATGCAGCACTTGGGATCCCTTCCTGTAAGCCAAGTTCCCCTTGTGCTGGACACTGGACAGATGCATTGCTAGTTAGGATGGTCTCTGTTGTGTCTAGTACAGAGGAATCCCATTCTTAGTTTTTCTTTGGGAACTACTTTAATACACACAATTAATATGAACAAAGAGTTATTAGCAATAAAAAACCCTAGTTAAAAAAATGCTAACAAAAACTGAAAGGAAAGGAAATCATATTCAATAGAACTTTGTAATCCAGTGGTTGTAGTATTCACTGCTGGTCCTGGTCTCTGCTCCATAGCTTATGTACTGGTTGTATATTAAATAGCATTTTGATACATAAAACAAGGAAACAAAAGTTAAAATCATCGTTTGGTTTTTAAGTATTGGAATCTCTGTTGTGCTTTGGCCTTAATCCTGTTAGCATGTGAACCAGAGCGCTTATGCACTCATTTCCAATGGACTTCTTGTTTGCAGGTGTTGGCAGAAGCTAAAAATCCAGCTTTGCTCTTTACTGTCAAAGTGGAGTGGCTCTGGCTAAGCACAAAAGCATAACTGCATGTCTCGGGAAACTTGTGATCAAAAAAGGATAGAGCTAATGCACTAAATACCTCCATGGTTACGTGGATGTGAAACGGATTTCTGAATCACAGCATTGACTATATAAAGCCTGCTGTGTCCTTTTCTTTGGACTCGGCCCCTGATGTTAGTGTAATACATGGTTTTCACTGTGACTACTGATTCCTTTAATTTTTCATTTAAGCTACAGACTGATAACACTTTCTTGTGATTCATGTGCAGAGAGCAAAAGGAACAGCTACAGAAGTTGAAAGAGTTTAAACCTGACATTTCCACACAGGACTCTCCGAGATCACAGAACACAAGCACAAGGCCAGGTGCCTTTCAGGTAAATTCATCTTGTATTAACTTAGTAATATGCTGGTAGTAATTACTATTAATGTGTATGTCAGATCAGTTCTACACTCTAATGGTCAAACTTCTCTGTGGAATGCCTCCCCAGCAGCCCTTACAACCTCATCAATTCTCTGTTGAGGCAAAGCAACTTCTTAGTTTCTTGAGATTTTTCAAAGCCTTTTCTACTCATTCAGTCCACCATGTTTTCTGAGCATGACCCATTAGGGACAGTAGTGCATGAGGTTCAACAGCCTACATTGCTGTGGGTTGATGTGCAAGAACAGGTGAGCTCTTCCAAAACAGGGGCATAAGGCTCCTGTTCCTTGCCTAAGTTCTGACATCTTGCTCTGCTTTTCCTACTTTAAGAGCTCTCTCCTCTTTGAATTTAGAGAAATTTGAGGATAGCTCCATCAGAAACTGAGATATTTCAGTGTAGAGTGGGCATTAGCTTTCTGTTTGCTGTCTTTATTGGGAATTCTCATTACCTTCTGGAATATCATAAAGTATATGGAAGCTCACATTTGTGTACCTCCATGACTTCATCTCCTGTTGTGATGCAAGTCATTCCTCTCCTGCTTAATCTCCTGGTTGGTTCTGGAAACAATTCTTAGCTGCTTATATTTGTTTTTTTTATAATTTGTACCCAGTCAGAAACCAACTGAACTTCTGCAGTCATGTTAACTCAGGTTTATAAATCCTTCCTAGAATGAATAAACAGTTTAGTTAAATGTATGTTGGAGGAGATAACCCGAGTCGATGCACAGTCTTTATTCTTCATCACATTTTAACCCAAAAGTTACTGGTACCAATAAATTTAGCCCTAATGACCTCTGGGTCTGACATTTAGCCAGACCAAGCTTTGTTTGTCCCTCCCTCCAGAGAAGTGTTATGCAGTGAATAAGGCACTTCAAGTTTTCTTTTTGCCTAGGTGACCTCTTCCTTGTTTACAGTGTCTATAAAGTAAAATAGTGGAACAGTTTTGCCACCAAGAGCTGCAGGTATGTTGATGCCTTTAGGAAGAAGTGACTTTACTGAACTTTGATACAAAGTATCTCAGACTACACCCCTCTGCCTAGAGGTATTCCAACAACTCTTGTCTTTCTTGGGATTCCTGCCTTCAGATTTCTGCTGTGACTTTGAACTGCTATTACAAAGTTCAGCTCTGTATCTACAACCGTTCTGCAAGTTTT
Organism: Haliaeetus albicilla; assembly: GCF_947461875.1. Classification (NCBI taxonomy): domain Eukaryota; kingdom Metazoa; phylum Chordata; class Aves; order Accipitriformes; family Accipitridae; genus Haliaeetus; species Haliaeetus albicilla. Next base: position 26,573,087 of record NC_091487.1, on the reverse strand, counting down.
GTTGCGTGTTGCTAATAAGGCTGCCTGTAACTTGGCATCTGGTGTGATGCTGAAAATACTCTTGAGACACAGCACTTGAGGTTCCATAGGGGTGTTTGGTTCATGAAGGGGGTTCTGTTTTATTTTGTTTTTTTCCACTGGGCAAGACCTCCCCATTTCTTATGTTTATCTCATGTTGATTTCATTATGGGGTTTCCAGGTGTTTCTGCTTTCTGGGAATTTTTCCAGTGACATCCAGAAAGAAGCTGGCCTTATCAATCCTTTTGTGCCTCACCAAGCTGCCCTACTTTCAGACTTTTTCAGCCTCCTCACAGACAGCAGGAATCTTTGCAGACAGCAGGAGTGTTCGGGAATAAAACCATAGACACTTTTGAACTGAGATAGGCCTACTGGAGCTTAAATTGGTAAGGTTATTTTGAAGCAGAAAATAAATAGTATTTAAGTCTTCACATAGTGAACAAACACCAAATTAATTCAGGCCACCAGTTCTTGAAATATTGTCCTCCTACCTGTAGCATCTTGATGGAGGTACTAGAAAATGCTTATGATTTGATTACCGATTGCCATTGTGCTTACTGACTTACAGAGGATGAGAGAAGGTTAGTTTACAGATCTACATTAAAAGTGCTTTCTGCATCTAGGTCTCTTCTCAGCTATCTTCAGAGGCACCAGTAGAAGCCCAAGCTATTAAAGCTTCTCCTGCTGTTATTATAAAGCCTCCCGTGTTGTTCAGACAGCCCACCCCTGTGACAAGACCAAGTGCCCCACTGACAAGGCCTGCTACACCTATGACAAGGCCACATGCTCCAGTTTCTACTCCAACTACAACCCCAAGTCATGGTCAGTCTTTAAAACCATCACCTTCTACTGTGGAACAGGAACGCTGGGATGAGGATTCTTTCCATGGACTCTGGGACACAAATGAGGATAAAGGAGCAAATATGGAGTACGAGTTGTGTAAACAGGAGTCAATGATGCCTCCAACTGTCTCCTCGCCTGTGAAAGTACCTGCCGTTCACACCTCTGTTCCGTCAGCTGTACCAGTGTCCCTTCCTCCAGTTATTCCTCCGGTTCCTAAAGCACCTGTAATTCAGCAAACTGTGGATTATGGCCACGGGCGAGGTGGGTACTACAGTGTATTTTTTTGATCTGTAAAGGAGAGCTAATTAGTCCTCCTAGCTTCTTTCTAAAGGAGTGTGCCATGCAAAGCATGCCATAGATGTTCTGCAGCTGACCTGTAGGCCACTTACATTGCGATCTAATGCTAAGCAATTCAGTTTTAAGGAGTCTGTAACCTCCAGCCTTGAGTTTAATGTTTTCTTCAGTGCTGTGATTATGAGCTATTTTGTGTGAACTGAATGGTGTATAGCTATGTCCACTTCTAATAAACACCAACTGATGTGATCACATTAATGTGATATGTTTAGATTGATATTGATACTTCCCTTAATCCCTTTGTGGCTGAGTATGGAAATAACTGTGCTAGAATGTACTTTGGATTGTTACAGTTCTTAGGGGTGACTTAGTAACTTAAAACAGAATGTGACTGGTGTTTGCATTATTTATATACTGCTTAATGGGCGTGAAGTACCCTCTAGATAGGGAGGGAGACAAAGTCCTAGGTCTGAAGGGTGTGCGCCCTAAACAGTCATTTAATACATAAACAGTGATGGGCTCTGACATTTAGTATTGAGCTTATCAAAGCTAAAATTCAACACTAGTTCTTTAATAGAATTAATTTCCCTCATTCTTAGTTTTTAACAGTGAAATCATGTTGTCAAGAAGTTCTTAAATTGTGCATTGTCACTTAAAGAGCATTTTTTTCTCTAAGGTGCCATAACATGAATTGAAGCCATATCAATTCCATTAAGTAGATGTTTTACTAAAAGCTGTTAGAAAAATTTTAACTGAAATGCTTACTTTAGATTCATAACAGTGAAAAGTCTTGACATTACAGTAGTTCTTTGAGTTACTGAAACTTTCAGAGCATTTTAGCATTTATAATCTTCTGACTGTGCATGCTACTTGAACTCATCTGAAAAGGCAGAATTCCCATTCTTAAGATAAAGTGGTATGCGTACTTACACACACACACACACTAAAGCTTCAGACTTTAAAAACTATGGTGTTACATATTTATGTATATCTCTTTTTGCATTATCCATTACAAGAAATTTGGTAAGTTATTCCAGACACTTTTAATGCCATTGACTGATTGCTTTTCATGATAGAGGAAAGGAAATGGAGGAAGGGTATTTTAAGACCTTTATTATTTTTTTTGTTATTTTTAACCAGATATAACTACCAGTAAAGTGGAACAGATTCCATATGGGGAGAGAGTAACCCTGCGTCCAGAACCTCTACCAGAGAGGCAAACATTTCAAAAAGGTAGGGAGCACTTGGCTAGCTCTCAGACAGTTAGCTAGTTCATAAGAAAAGTTTTAAGGCACTAAAAGTGTATTTTAAACTAAGTAACTCTTGTTTAAGCTACAACCACTTTATTTTCTTCAGAGGCCCATAAGAATAACAGTTTATATTGTCAAGAGAAGTAATTCAGTCAATGACCTAGCCACTTTAAAAATTCAGTTTTCTAGCTTTAAGTAGGATTGCATGGTACAGTTGTCTGTTACAGTTTGGAAAAGAGATTCAGTGGCTGATTAAATCCATTCTAGCCCTCACCTCATATGTTTCTGTATACTTTTCTTGTACTCTTGTTTGTTGCTTTTTCTTCAAAAATAATAAAAAATTCAGAGTATCTTTTAGTGGTTTGGATTTCCATGGGTTTCTCCTTTCAGAGCACCCTGGTCGTTACAACCGAGAAAGAGATCGTGAGCCTTATTTTGAGCGTCAGGGTAATTCCAACACAGATCATCGGGATTTCAAGAGAGAGCGGGAATTGCACAGAGACCGTGGTTCTGTGGACTATGAACGAGAGAGATTTGAAAAAGAGCGGCATCCCCGAGATGATAGGTACGTGGTTTTGGAAGACTATTGAAATCAATGCAATTCAGGCTGTATTGAGTATTAGGCTGTCCATTTTGCCTGTGAGGTGCGTGTTCATTTCTTTCTGGAATCCATAGTAGAAATTCTAGAAATATGCAACATACTCTTTTCACAGGGTTCTTCCTACTACACCTTCAAGGACTCAGTCTTACCGTGACAAGAAGGACCATCCCTCTTCCAGGCGGGGTGGTTTTGAGAGACCACCATATGAACGAAAGACAGATCGCCCAGCATATGATCATGGGCCTTCCATGTTTGGAGGTACAGTTTCTCAATCTTGAAGCCATGATAGAATATTACAAGAAATACAGCCTTGCAGAGGTGAAGATTAATTGGGTGAAGATTAATTGATTTGCAGTATTCTTTGTTCGGAATATATAATTCAGGAAAATTTATTTGGGTGGTGTCATGTAGTTTTGTTTCTCAGTGGTGATGAGATTAGGAACGCAACAGTTACATACTCTGCTAAAAAATGTCTTTGATTGCAATAGGCTCAAGATTAGAAATTTGAATTATATGGGGGACAAATCTGTGAATTTATTCTAAAATAATGCAGGTCTGTTTAAATCAGCTCAGCTGAGTATGAACATCTTAATTTTTTTATTTTACTGAACTAAGAAAATTCTTCTGTCCAAACACTGGAATTTGAAGGTGATCGTAGAAATTACCCTGAGGAAAGGATTCCTATTTCTGCTCCGTCAATGCCCCGTCAGCCACCACCTGCTCCACGAGTGGAAAGGAAACCAGAATCTAAAAATGTAGATGATATTTTGAAGCCACCAGGACGGGATAGCAGGCCAGAGAGGGTGAGTATGCATTCTGAAAGCAACAATCAGTTTCTGTGAGGTCTGTATTCAGATAAAATGCTCATGAGTGTAGTATGTTGGGAACAAGCCTACATTTGAGGAAGCTCTGGAAATTTCTCTTGGTTTCTTTGCACATGCCTAGAGTGTTGTAGTATAGCTATTAGGAGTCCACAGGAGATGTAAACTTCCTGGGAATGCTAAGATTAAATTCCTATTAGTGGGTAACATTAATGTATTTTAGACACTTCTGAGATCTTCACTTGGGTTTTCAATGTATCAGAGGAGAGACTTGGCTTTACACAGAGTCAGAGATTTGGCAACGCACCATATAAAATAAGAACGAACAAGGTACAGGCTATAAAACATTTAGACAAGTTTAATTCAGTTAATTGTACCTGAACCAGATCTGTAACATCTTATGCAGTATAAGCTGCTGAGATGATTAACATCATATGCTCTTATTCTGTGGAACTACTACCATTCCTCACAACCTGGTTTGTAAAATAGGCAGTAAGGGATGGTACTGGCTTTGCTTGATGGTATGCAAAAGTGTGAGCCCAGAGCACATAATTTTCTAGAAGAAAACTTTTGCAAAAGAGATTCTGTTAAATGTAGTACAGTATCCTGTCTTCTTACATGATATTTGTTTCAGATTGTAATCATAATGAGAGGGTTGCCCGGCAGTGGAAAGACACATGTAGCAAAACTCATCAGGGTATGTAAACAACTGCTCCCTGTGTAGTGCTGTTTGCCTTTTACGTGCGCTTCCTCTGCTGTTTTCTTTCTGTTTTTCTGGAATTTCAGCCTGTTGTTATTTCATGTTCCATGTCTTCATATGGCACGTAAATCCCCTCTGCTATTAGCAAGCATGAGGGATACTGCTCTCTTCTTGTTTTGAATATAGAGCAGGGTACTGCTGTGTCTGCCAAAAGTGTTTTGAAGATCCTCTGTAGCAGAATGGAATTTTTACAGCAAGAGTATATGTTTTCTTTTTGCTTTCTTCCCAGGATAAGGAAGTAGAGTGTGGAGGACCTGCACCAAGAGTGCTCAGCCTGGATGACTATTTTATCACTGAAGTGGAAAAAGAAGAGAGAGACCCAGATACAGGGAAAAAAGTGAAAAAGAAGGTACTTTTAATTCAGTTGTTTATCTTGACAAAGAAACAAGACATTCTGGAACAACACAGTGGCAGTCAGATTTCAGTCTGTGACTTTGGAACAGTGCAAAGGTCTGTGGGCTGTTTTTCAAAACAAGTCAATGTAACTTAAGGGCAGAATGGGCAAATTCTTAAAAGTTGACCTGGAAGATGTTTTTCTCATACCATTGTACTCTGTGGTCATAGCATTCAGCAGTTGAACATCAGCAATTTAATAGGTGTCCTCTTTCTTAAATGCTTTTGTCCTTGATAAAGGTGATGGAGTATGAATATGAAGCTGATATGGAAGAGACCTATCGTACCAGCATGTTTAAAACTTTCAAAAAGACCTTGGATGATGGCTTCTTCCCCTTCATTATCCTTGATGCTATCAATGATAGAGTGCGACATTTTGAACAGTTTTGGAGTGCTGCAAAAACCAAGGGTTTTGAGGTAATGGAGCCTAAAAAGCATTTGAACTTGCTAGCACCCATATGCTGGTATTTCTAAACTTCTGAATACAAAGTCCCTCCCATGTTCGGGAAGAATGCTACAGTTATAAATTTACTTTTCTTAGAATGTACAACTGCAGAGTGTATCACCAGGTAGAAAAAGAGCTCTAAAAGTTGATTTACAATATTTAATATTGTCTTTCTCTTTCTAGGTGTACTTAGCTGAAATGAGTGCAGATAACCAAACATGTTCCAAGAGGAATATTCATGGACGCAAGCTAAAGGAAATCAGCAGGGTAACTGTATACATCTGGAGTCATAGGATTAATGATAAGTTCCGTTGTGCTTTCAGGCCTGCTGTTGTTGGAAAACCATTGACCTCTTTTAGACTACATAATGATTACACTTTTCCTCTAAGAAGAGCTTGTAGTTATTTCATGGGATTGATTGAAATTACTTTTCTTAAGTACAGATACATCTTGTTCATGATCAGAAACCCAATTTTCCATGGAATCTGTTACATTTTCAGAGGTCCTTCATTTTTGTTTGTTTTTTGTTAGATGTCTGATCACTGGGAGGCAGCACCACGTCATATGATGCGCCTGGACATTCGTTCTCTATTGCAGGATGCTGCTATCGAAGAGGTGAGAATCTCTGTGCTTGTTAAAATCACAAATTATGTAGATGTGACTATACTGAAAATACGAAGCAGAGAAAAGTATAGTCATAACAGGGCAGGTATACTTGGCACTGTAGAAAGCCAGAATCACTGTGTCAGACAAATGTATTCCATTTTTCTTATCAATTACCCAAACATGAACATACATGTTGCTTTTTATCACCTTTTTGGAGCCCAAACTTATGCATCTTTGAGCAAGAGTTGAAGCCACTTTGCTCTTAGCAACTGTTGAGTACCAATTAAATAGGATCTTTGCTCTCTCAGGTGAAACTCGGCACTCTTTCAGGTTACTGGATTAATTGGATCATAATTTGGGGAAGTAGTTTAATAAAATAAATAAGTAAAACACCAGATTTGAACTTCTCTCAGTCCCTGCTTTGAGAAATACAGAAATGTAGCAGAGAATGAAGAAAGAAATAAAACACAGCAGTCTACAGCAATACACTTGCTGTAGAAGTATGCTACCTTTTTATTCCATTTGCAGTTTGCCATGACATCTTTGGTGTGTCAGCTTTCTGTATTGTTGCATTCTTCTTTGGCAGATTTTTCAGGAGCTCTGGGAATAAATTAGTATGTTAATCATATGGTCATTGTGAATGTAGCTGCATGTTGCTGTCAGAACAGCTCTTGCCATGGCCATATAAACAGGTGAACTGCTGAAGTAGGAAGAGATTTTACTCTTCACAGTTTGTCACGAGGTCGGCAGGTTATTTTTGAATCTCTGTATTCTTTGTTTCGGAAAATATTAATCTTTTAAGAGGACAGCAAAAGGCTCAGCTCTTAAGTAGACTCCGAGAAGGGCAAATCTGGGATTTATTCTGTGTGTACCGAGGTTTTACTAATAGTATGAAGAACTGTACATACTTGGAGAGTTTTAGGTATTCCACAGTATATGCCTGAATCCCCATTAAACATGTGGACCCCAGAAAGTAATCCATTAGATGTGCAGAATTAGATGTATGTTTTAAAGCTTTCATTTTCTTTATTATGTTAACCTCTGTGGTTATTCTTCACTGTGATTATTAAATATATAAAAGGTAAAAGCTTGGTAGAGATGTTCTGTCCAGAGCGCACCGTTCCAGTGATGTGTAAATGGCAAGTTTAAGATCTTTTTCTGAGATTTCAGGTTTGAATGTGATTGTATGGGAAGAAGTATCTTACTGTTACAGATACTGGTAGAGAATAAACGATTGCTACTTTCCCACACAGTTTATCACTCTGTAGCCAAAATGGAGCCAGTATTTATATGTATTGCATCATCATACTTTCCAAGATAAATCCTTTCTTTCCTTTTCTATTTGAACTTGGAATCTTCTACTTACTCTGCTAAAAAGATAATACTTTAGAAGTCAAGCAGTGCCTTGTAAGTCTGTGCTTGTACTTTGGAACAGGTGGAGATGGAGGATTTTGATGCAAATATTGAAGACCAGAAAGAAGAAGTCAAGAAGGATACAGCAGAGGAGGAGGAAAGTGAACTGGTAGGAGACACATCAGCCATCTCTAACAAAATGTTTGTTACTGTGTCTGAGGGAGAATCTCAGTCTTATAAATGCCAATACATTGCCATTCTTAGCAGTGCAATCTTAATACACATTTCTAGTCGTTCGTTCCTTAAACATTTCTAGGAGAACTTTAATGTTAAATCATATTATTCCTAACTGATTTTTTTTAAGAATCTGTGAGTATATGCCACAAACAGCATTATCAGTGGAGCGTGGCAACATGCCTCTTACAGACATTTATAAATTGCAGTACACTGTAGCACTGTCTTCCAGATTATCCAAGAATTACATTAAGTGGAGAGATGGGAAGAATGGGCAAAGGTTAATTTAGCTTATTTCCTTTCACGTGTCTAAAGAACTCTTCTCGACTCTCACAGTATATGACAACAGTTAATGAAGAAGAATGCTTTCTCTGCCAAGGCTTGCTGACTTTGTTTGTCAGGAAGTATTTCCAAGATGAGGGATTAGGTCTCTTGGATAAATGAAGGTTAGAGAATTGCCCTGAGGGCTGGCGGTTTTAGGTATGTATGTAAAAGGCTACAGAAGGCTTCCTAATATAACTTCTTGGTATGTGTTGGAGCTGCAACTGGTCAGTGCTTGATGAGTTGAATGTGTCAAACCCTGGTTCCCACAACCAAGCAGTTAACTCCAATAAACAGGAAGTAACCGAAAATGTCTGAGATGAGCAAAGTCCTTTTTCTTGATGGAAATTTACTGTTCTTCAGGAGTGGCAGTTTAGAAAGCAGTTGAAATACAGAATAATAAAAAAAAGCTTAGGAAGAGTGGATTTTAATAAACATCTGTTTTTTGCAACATGACTCATTTATTCTCTTTACTAAATTATTCTTTGGCACAGAGTATGAAACTGCATAAAGTGTGGTTAGAACATTTCAAAGATGCATCCATGTTTACAAGAATATGGCTGCTAGTCTCATTTCTTGGAAATGAGCTATATCTAGAAAAGAAAGTTGTCTTTAGCTTTTAAGACATCTGTGCATAAATGTGTGTGTGTATGTGTGTGTTTATGGGCTCTGGGGAGTGTCCTAATGTACAGCACATATAACAATAGGCCTTTATGAGACAAGGAGAAAGCTTGGTGGTGAAAACTATGCAAATTATTAATAACTACTAGTAATCTACATACAAGGATGTTTTCTATTCAGATTCACAAGAGATGAAAAATAGTAAAAGAATTATCTGCTGTATATAATCTCTGCTATTCAGTCACATGGCTAATCTCAGAGAGGTATGTCAGACAGAAAGGTGAAACAGTACGCTGTATTTGGTATCTGTTACCTTCTTGAGAGCAGTTGGTAAGGGTTCTTCCATTCATTTTGCTGCATTTAATGCTGTGGAAAAAGAGAGGTCTGAAGCTCCTGCCATCTGGCAGATGTCCTTGAAATATCCAACTGTCTTGTACCAAAGGATGAAGTCTGAATCTCTTTTCTTATCCTCTCTGAGGACCGGGATATTGTACAGATTCAGCACACAGTAGGCCATTTCACACCATCAAAGTCACTCTTTTGTTGCTATTATCAACTCCCATAGGGTTGTTTGTAGCATTCAGACAATTCTTGCTTTTCTGTGCTTGATGGTATGAATTACTGATGCATTTAACTTAGTGTTCTCACCAGTGTATCACACATCACTTTGTTCAATACAGGCTTCTAGCTGTGGTGTAAACTTTCTGAGCAAATTTTAATGTGCAACTTGGTTTAAAAGTATAAATATACATATATACATGAAGTTTGTTTTTTTGTTACAAGGAAATATTGTAGCACAAATGTCTTAGTTTGTATTAATTACAGACTTGATTAAAAACAATAAAATACAGAGATCTGATAATCTCAAGTCATTGATATACGCTTGATAGAAAAAAGGTCTTTCAAGGGTTTTGGAAGAGCAATGCTGAACATAATCAAAAGCAGTGTAGCTCTCTGGAATAGTACATTCTGATTTAGTAACCCTTAGCATTAACAAATACACGTGTATGTTTACCACAGTGGAGGCAACCTATAAATAGAGCAGGAAAGAAGTTAGCGTAATAAAACTGGTCTGTGGATTGTTTGTTTTCTTGTTGAAATCTTCTAGAGTAGTTCTTTTCCCTCTCTATTAAAAATCATTCTTAAAATAATGAAATTCTCACAGGGGTTCCATTTCACTACATAGAGCTTTTTATGTGATTGCAGAGAAACATAAGTAGTTTTACACCAAATGTGAACAGCTGAAAGGAGTTATAAAGGGTTGCTTAGTAAGGATTTACTTGTCCAAGAGTATAAAATGAAAAGATAACAAGAAGATATCTAAAAATAAATACCTTTTTGCCAAATTTAATACCATTATGCTCATTTACAAGGAATAAACTGGCTAAAGATCATTACATGTAAAATGTATGATGACATTATTTGTAGGGAAACAGTGTTTTAAGAGAATCATTGAACTAAGAGGGTTATTTTAAAATGAAAAATAATACTTAAATCTTAGTGATTTAGCAGATACTCTCATTTAAAAAAAAGAACGTTGTTTAGTTGTGGACTAACCACTTGTACAAGAATTTAGTATGTCCCTTTGAAAGGATTATTAAGTGAAGTTTGTGTGTAGTAAATCTGAGAATATATTCTTAAAAGCTTATGACTATGGTAACTTTTTCATTTGTATTTGTAAAGCTTTGAATATTCTTTATGCCTGATAAGTTGTGTTGCAATAACTTTGCCACCTGGGATAATATAATATAGTAACTGTGTACACAGCGCCATTGCTGTCTGTTAGACTCATTCTGGAGTTCTGTGTTTGCAGAGGGCAACACTCTTGCAATGATTTGCAAGGGTTGCTAAAATCACTGCATGGGAAGTGGATGCAGAAGTTCTGAAATACTGAGTAATTTGTTTCCTTCATCTGATAGCAAGAATTGTGCCTTACAAAAAGAAATACCTTAAGCTCCCATTATAATGCTGTTTCCAGTTCAAAAGTGATATGCATGTGTGTCTCTCTCTAATCCTGCGAGCTTCTCTCTGTGTATGATTTAGGGTTACATTCCGAAAAGCAAATGGGAGATGGACACTTCTGAGGCAAAGCTAGGTGGGTATTTATTTTTTCCTGTTTCTTATAGTTGGTATCTGATGATGTTTGCAAAACGTGAATTTTCATTTTTACTGTGCCTCTTTACCAAAGACAAATAAATGTATTGATCTCATACATGTGTCTGAAACTGCAAAAGCATCTATACAGAAAAGGAATTTGTCTTCTGCCAGAGGCAAGGGAGTTATGATTTTATAACCATCACTGTTTTATATTCTCATTAATCGTTCTTTCATCTGTTCAAGGAAAGTACTTCGTCTTAAAATTTTTAAAAAAGCAGTATGTCTATTCTTTATTCATCTCTTCCATATTATAAAAAGCAAAGAGTCAATTTACATTGCACTGCATTATTGTTCATACTGCATACCTTTTTTTCAAGCCTAAATGTTGTCAATAGCTTCTTACTTTCTTGGAGATGTGCCTAGTAGCTAACTGTATCAAAGATGTTTCTTGTTCTCCAAAATTAACATGTGTGAGGACAAAGTAGTGCCTTGCTTTGAAGTTGGTTCTGAATGATTAGGCTTTGGTGTATCTTTTCAACAACTAAGGTGTTGAAAAGTTAAAGTTCGTTATGCTTTTCAGGTCCAGGAGAGTACTAGAATTTTTCTTAGTAGGATGCAAAATGGACTTTCCAGGAGCACAAGGACACTATTTTTGCTGCGCTTTTTGTTCTGGTTGATGCTGCTGGTTGTGTTAGACGTTAAGTGCTAATATTAGGACTCTGTCAAAGTCAAAAGCAACTTTCAGGCTGAAAGGTATACACCACAGCTATGGTGGAAGGCGTACACGTGGAAAAGGGTTCCTAGTCATTATGATCAGTTTTGTGGGGGTTTTTACTGAACAGTAATGGTTTTAAGTGAAGATTTTATCAATGCAGTCTGCATAAAACTGCTATTTTCTGTCACATCTACGAGAAGTAACAAATACCTACATGGGATGCAGCATGTCTTAACATTTTGAGGTTTGCTTCTGCATGGGTGGTACAGCCCTGTGTATCATTACTTTCCAATAACCAAAATCACAATTGCACCATAGAAACAGCATTAGAAATTCTGACTTACGTAAAGCAGCCTTTCATCTTTTGCTGTTAACTGCTTAGCTGCACCATCTCTTCTACTGCTCTGCTCTCTTTTAAGTAATTTAAATATTTGTGGAATATATTGACGTTGTGGCACCTGCAGTACAACCGGAGGAGCCTTGTACTCAATGATTCCGGCATAACAAACAGCTAGGCAGTTAGACAGAATTAATTCAGGATTGCTCTGCATGTTTGTTATAAGAGTTGATTTGTTTAATATCTTAAGATTATTTCTTAAGTTTATAATGATTTTTTTCCCAATAGCATATGAAATCATAGTACTGGAAAACTGCATTGTTGAAGAATGCTCTGATACATTGTGTTGTATTCCAAATACCATAGACTTCTCTAAATACTGAGTAGTAAGAACAGATGTATTGCACTGCATACGGTGAACCTTAAGTCATCCTGTGCATTTTAGAAATATAACAGGAGTCCAAGGGTGTGTTCTAAGAATATTTAAGCTTTATGTGTAGTTTCAAGCAATGTGGAGACTGTGCAACAGAAATTTACAGATAGCTTTCAAAATTTACCTCTCTCATGATCAAATACTGCTAACAAACAGAAACAAAGAACTTTGTTGCATTTCTTTCCATATGAAAACTCCATAATATAAAATGCAGGATTTTTATATGGTCTCCACTTAAATGTAAAATGGGGAGAAAGCAGCAGAGTCAATCTTGTGCTAAAGTAAGTTACTTGCAAGGCTGTTGCAATAATCCTTTAACAATCAAACTCCATTAACAAACTGGATGTTAGCATGCTGCAAGACACAGATACAGGTGCTGAGAAGGTCTTTCTATTAAATCTGGATTCACGATTTTACTTTTATAACTACCCTCTAGATTCATTTTTATAAATATATAGAACTATAGATTAAAAGTAAATTCTGACAGAACATACATTTTTAAAAAGCCAGGCATTCCTGTGTAATGAATGCTGCTGCTTTGAAAAATTGCTCTGCAAGGGCAGACAACTTTCAGCTCAAGGTATGTGTTATAAGCACTTGCAGTCTGTGAGTAAGACTTATTATATTTAATTCACAATAAGACTTTGTTGTAGATGACCAATTAAAATTATTTCCTGAAAGGCATGTAAACTGTGGTATGCTTTTGTTATTCCAAAGTTAAGTTATTTCCTGGGAGCTGGCCTGCCTGTTACGTTTATTGCATTAGTCCCAGAGGGCACACGTTTGCAAAAGTGATATAAGTGCAGAATCCAAAAACAACACTGTAAGTCTTGTTTTGCTTTTTTGTTGTCTTTCTGAGTAGGTGTTGTTACAGGAAAGCACAATAAGATCTTACTGATTGTAATAAGCCTCAGAAAAGTTCTGAGAAGTTTGAGTTCTTTAGCTGCAACATTGACTTGTGACAATCACCATACCATACACCCCAGAGCTCTTGCTTTAGTTCAGATTTGCTTTGGCAGGGGTGATGCATTCCTCTTGGGTATGTGTGTGGTATATAATTTCTTTGTGTTCTGCATGCACAGCCACATTTTTATTCTAAAGTCTAATCACTGGTCTGTCTCAGTGCGTAGTGCACATGGGTTCTTGTATTTAAATTTACAGAAATGGACTCACATGTTTAAAATTTGACTATAGTTGAAGTGTTTAGTGCAATACTCTGTTTCAAAGTGTGGCTTAGTGGTGAGTTCTACAGACTTTCAGGAAAGGAGAAATGTGCTCTGGCATAGCTGAAGTTTTGACGCTGCTGTAAAATTTGCTCTAGAACGCAAATAACATTTTACATAAAACTTTGTGGCTTTTGTATAAGAGGCAAAAATTTAGCTGATTGATTCATTTAGGTTTTGAAGGAGCTAATTAAGTCAGTTACTTTCAGATGCTTTATTATCAAAATTCTAAAGGTGAGTTTTTAAGTTCTGCGGGTTTTCAGAAATGCTGCTGCTTCATTGTTTTTAAAATTGAAATGGTAAAATGATATTTGATAGTTTAACACTGAATAATCATCTGCCATAAATATTCACGAAGACCATTATTACAAAATGACACCTTGTCTCATTTTCTTTTAAAGAATATTCTGAAATAATGCTTTGTGGTAGGCTTTCAACGTTTCTCTAGTATGTCTACTCCATGGCACATGTACCTTGAACCACAATAGTATGGATGGAAGCAGAAAGGCAATCCAACTTCAAACATGGAAGGAGATAACATTTTAAAATAAATTCTGTGTAGCAGTAACAAAAAGGGACAGAGGGGAACCTCATACTCTGAACACTTCCTGAACTTTTCTATTGATGTTTGAGGGTTACACATTTCTCGGCAATGTTTTCAATTGGTCTGTGTGCAGCAGGGAGTGGGAGACTGAAGTCTTTCTTCCATGTTGGTAATGAGATGAGCTTGCATCGTAGCGTGTTGCCTTCCAAGAGGAATATGTCTGTGTACAGATACTTGCCAACAGAGAGCTCCTGACTTTTTAGTTCATGTTCCTACATGCTCCTCAATGCATTTGTTGCTCTCCTTTTCAATGTTATTTTTTTTCTGGAAACCCTTGTGCTACGAATGATCTATGCTGAGAGTAATACTGAGGAATAGTACAAGTATGTTATGTGCTGGAGTAACAGAGGAATATTGTATAAATCAATTTTGTCTTCTAGAGGGAGTGCCGTCTTTCTGTGGAGATTGAGCTTCAAATTTGGCAGATTTAATTTAGAGCAAAAGAAGAACCTTAACTGAATCGTGTAACAAGATATCATGTAACAGATACAAATGTTCTGCACAGTTTTCTTAAGTGTTGGCTTTTTTAAAAGGCAGAGGGGGATTAAAGTGTTTTCTTAGATGAAATTCTGTATCTGTTCCAGGGAAATGGGGCAAAGGTGGAGTCTTTACAAATTTTAGAGTTGTATGAGGGAGAAATTACTTCATTATTTTATGGCATTTAAATTATACTAGCATGTTTACATCACCATTGCCTCACATTATCTCCGTTGTTGCTCTTTTCTCTCCCATATTAAGTAAAAAAACCTCATCTCTGAACTGAGCTTCTTTAAATACATACCTTTGAACATCCTTTTCTGCTCTCCAGAAAATATGCTGCCTGGTATTTGGTTGATTCCTGAGGCCTTTTGTGGGTGAATTTAATTACATCAGTGACTTCTGAAACAATGTTACTGACATCACTGGAAATGGTTTACAGAATATAACTGCCAAGCTTAGTATTCCTTCTGCCTATGCTTGAATTGTTGGCTTATAAAATGGTAGCATACATCAACAGAAGTACTAGGATTTCCTTTGACTTGTAAAGCCGTTTTTCATTTTCATGCTTTGTTGTTCGTAATCTTACAATGAATACTTAATCTCCTTTCCAAAAGCAGTTTGCCACATAATTTCAAGAAGGTGTTGGTTTTTCACTGAAAATAAGTGTCCAAGAGGAACAAAATTTTAGTACCTAGGAACGGAATTGTTTCTCCTCATGCCCTATTGGTTCAATAAGAAAAAGAAGAAAATGATGACTGTTGGACAAATGTACTGCTCAAATATTCATGACTGACCTCTTATACCATGAAACAAAAGATTCTGAGATATTTTTTTCCAGTCCTGGAGGATTTTTTTGAATGTGTTTTCCTTGTGGGGAGAGAAAAAGAAAGAGGGGGATCAGGGTTGCCAAGGAGCTTTTTGTTTAGCAGAAACAGTATCTCAAAAACTTGTCTTTGATGCATTAAATTATATGATCGTCACTTGTTCCCTGATACTGCATGTATGCCATGTTTGACACAGTATTACACCCCAAATTTGGGAAAAACGCTACAGCTTTAGTATTGTGTTCAAATACAGAAAGGTGGATCTGTGGTTCCTAGCTATTGGTGGCTATGTTGTACCTGTAAGGACAGACTCCATATAGTGTGAACATCCAGAAGAGCAAGCTTTTCTCCCTCATACAAATAACAAGACTGAGTGTTATTGCCACACAGTTAATGTGAAAGATCAATAAAACTTGAAAATGGTGTTGAGTCTTCTCTAGTTTATTTCAACTCTCATCGTTCCACCTGTCAAGACAAGCTGGATGTACAAGTTCTGCTGCTCATTCTTTTGAAAATTTTTCCACTCTCGTCTTGTTTGTGTGAATAATAGAAAAAAATTCTCCTTTAACTCTGAGGCTCTGTGTTTGTTCTCAGACAAGCTGGATGGTTTGCGGACTGGCACTAAAAGGAAACGTGACTGGGAAGCAATTGCCAGCAGAATGGAAGATTATCTACAGCTTCCAGATGACTATGATACACGTGCTTCTGAACCGGGAAAGAAAAGGGTAATAAATTTTCAAATGACTTACTGTCCGTATATGACCATTTAATGGTTTCTGTGAAAAAAGAGTTCATATCAAATCATTCAGTGTCTATGAATATGGCAGTTTCACTGACTCACTTTTCATTTTGCTGTTCCTTTAGATTCTGTAAGAGAATATTCTTGAGAGTAGGATCTTCCAGTGGTAAACAGATTCATTATAATGAAGTGAGGAATTGTAGATAATAAAGATTAACTATGCATGGCATGGCTTTTGAGATTGAGAATGGAATCATGTCCCATTTCTTGCTGGGGGAGAGCACTTTGTTTCAGAGCAACCTGTAGAGTCCTTTTCTTATGCTTTATGTTTTGTGATGAGATAGTGCGATATACAGTGCAGATTCCAAGACAAGATGATGATTTTATTAAGCTTTTTTTTTGTTAAGTTTTGTAATAAGTAGGCAGAGAAACAGTACACTGTTCTTATGTTCAAAAAGGTTCAGCTGAGGAAAGTATCAGCTGTGTAGGTTTTATATCAAGTCTTGTAGACTTTACCTCCTGCATATACCTTGCGTAAAGTTTGGGAGATGGTGTATAAGAAGTTGGCTTCAACCACTTTATATGTAGTTCTGTTCTGAACACAAAATGCTACATCTTCAAATACCATTGTGGAAAAAAAGGACAAAAAGTCATAGAGGAAGGTGAAAGAGAGGAAATAGGAAGAGGTAATACTTTTTTTTTTTTTCCTACATAGAAAGACCAGCTTTTGCCACTAAAAGTCATTTGAGTTAACTGTTGGTGTTTGGGCTTTGTTTTGTTCCATAACGTCAAATAGAAAACATGGGTAGTACTGGACAGTGTGCATGAGAGAAGTGGAGATACTAAGGCACTGGCAGAGGAAGTGATGGTGGAAGAAAGCAGACATTGCTTATCAGCAGAAATAAGTGGGGAAATCCAGGTAGAATGTGGAATAGGGGGGTGCTGGCAGAAAGGTGATAAGGCTATGTCCCCAAGTTACAAATCAGCCTGAATGGGACTAACCAGTTAGAATGTCAAGGAAGAGCTCCTTCACTTACTGTTTTTTCTTGTCCTGCAAAGGTGTGTTCCAGCTGAGTTCTGGACTGTAGCCCTTCATCATCACCTCCCTCACTCCCACCTCCCTGCACTCCCTCCCATTGGTGTCTGGGTTTGTGGGTGAGGGAGTGACTGTATATGTTTGAACAGGATGAATGCAAGTGATCTGCATGATGACCATGAAGAGCCACAGAGGAGATGGCTGCAGCTGTAAAGATGGGAGATAAATGCATGAAGAAGTTACTTAATTTAAAGAAATAGTGGAAAGATTTAAAGAGAAATGTACCACAGAAGATAGAGAAGAAAACTTTCACTCATTCGCTGCTGAGTTACTCTTTAATGCTTTTTTCTGTAGTTTCACAGTCGTCTTCTATATGTTTCCATTGTGCAATTGAAAGACAAGTTGTACAGAAAATGAAGACACTAAATGAATCTTTGGATAATTCTTCCTGCAGAAAGCATTGCTTTGAACAGAGAAATAATTATAGTAATTGCACTTCAGCTCTCAGAGTTATAGCGTTGAAATGGAAAAGGCTAATCATCTATACTTTTCTTCTACTCTGTGGAACACCTGGGATATTCAATTAAAAAGAATGTAACTGGTGTAGTTTTCATCTTTACTGTTGGAAAACAAATTAATACTTACCTGTTTGAATGAAAAAGTACAAATCAGAATTCTTGTACTCTTATCTGCAGTGGAAAGCCTAGACTTGTCTCAGGATTTCTTAAGAGATTGTCCTACTGATAGTATGTTCTCCGTAGGTGCGGTGGGCGGATCTAGAAGAAAAAAAAGATGCAGACAGGAAAAGGGCCATTGGTTTTGTTGTTGGACAAACAGATTGGGAGAAGATAACAGATGAAAGTGGTCATCTTGCTGAGAGAGCCCTCAACCGCACCAAGTATATATGAAAAAGTGGTTAAATGGAATTTTGTGCCTTTAAGGTAAGTATTCAGTCTTCCTGCATGTTTATAGCCTTGATGGTTTTTTAGGTTTTTTAAGAGTTGAGGTTGCAGTTCATGTCATTGTTAGAGTTCTCCCAGGCAACATTGTTTGATTTGGAGCCTTATATAATAGATGTCAGCTGTGCCCATGTCAATCTGCACCCTCCTGTACAGCATCTAAAAATAAAAGGAGAAGGATTGTCAGCTATCAATCTCCCAAAACTCATTAACAGGAAGATTACATTTTCATTAAAAGCATAGTTTAGCTGTGTGCCTAGTCCTGTCTAGTTCAGATTTGCTTACTGTATCTTAAGTCTGACCATGTTAATTGCTGTTTTACTTCATGTAACAAACTTTTCCTTTCTTTACAGGCCATTTGCTCTGAGGAGAAGTGAACCAAGGTGTCATGAGCATCTTGCATGGGTCATGTCACTCCCACCTTCACAGTTTTTCTTTGTTACTTTAGTTTCAGCAGTTTTCTTGAGATATTGGCAGATAACCAGTGCCCTCAGAAAAACCAGCGAATCCCGCTGCTCCTAAGTGAGAGAGACAGTTTACTTTTTAATATTTTTGGAGGGGAGGGAGGGGGAGGGCCAGTAGTTTTAGCTGCTGTTTGTGGGATAAAGTGGAAGGATTAGACAGACGTTATCTCCACTGTACTGTCACAGAATGTTTATCACTTTTGCTTTGTGGCCGTTCTCGTTTTATACTGTATGTACCTTGTAGCTTATTGTATTAGGAAGCAGAACAATAAATTTCACTATAAACTCAGTGTTCTTGGTGGACCATATAGCATGTTTTTTGTTTGACATTTTAAATGTGGTCTGTGTTCACATGTTGACAGTGCTCAGAACTGTCCTTACCTGGAAGAGGTGCTGTGCTCATATTCTGGAATGTGTCCTGTCTTCTAGGTTTATCACCTGCTCTTCTCATAGGCAGCGCCATTAAGGCCCCAGGTTTTGCTGGCCTTTAGGAGTCATACCATTTCTCATTCTTCCTGGAGAGCAGGAATGATTGTTATTTTTTGGATCCTAGTTTCTCCATTATGTCAAATTTCCATTACTACGTGAGTATAAATTCGGTTGGATGGCTCTGAAATACTCAAGGTAGTAATGTATGAAAAACTTTTCTTTAATGCTCAGCTTGAAAACAGGTACTATGGAGTTCTCTGGAGGGCAGCCTAGAAAATTTCATTTTGGTCTTACTATGTCTTTTAGTCAACAATGATCCCTATCAGGGTACTTCATTCCATTCATAAGTCTACTGTCTCATAGAGAAACATCATTAAAAGAAACAACAAAGACCAGAAGTTACACCCTTCTATTCCTTTAATAAGTGTGTTCAGGTCGCTAAAATAGATAAATGAATACCATTCCACACTATTAAAAGTGGTACAAATTCTTCATAGATGCTGGTATATCGCTTCTGCACAGCATCAGGTTTACTGATGAAAACTTTCTTTTGTCCTTAGGTTTTGAAGCAAATGCCTTGTGTTGACAAAGTTGTAACCAGGCAAGGTGTTTAAATCTGAAAATAATTCCTTCTTACTGGTGAATTGAACTTCTTTCTTCTGATCTTTCTAAGGGAAGAAAATGAAGTCCTGAATTTCCTTCTTTGCTATTCTTTGTTGCTCTGCTGAGTGATTACAATGCAGTTTGCATCTAGATTGGTAAATAACTAGTTCTGGTGTGGTGGTAGTTCATGCTGTTAAAGGAGAGCCATGATGCTAATAGATGGGTTTGGTTGCAATTCTAATGTTTTGGTTTATGGGATGTTTCTCAGACTTGTCTGTGGTGCATGATTGAAAGCTCTTTGGTAAATGAGGGGAGTAGCTGAACTTGTGTTATGCCCTGAATGTGTTTAATACAAGAAAATCAAGCTCCCTGAATGCAATGTTTTTAAAATGGAAGGTAATAAGTATGCATTTTCCGTGTACACATACTATTATGTAGCATATATACTATCTTTTTTAAATGTTGCTAAGTGCTCTTTGAATTCTGACTGAGAATTGTTGACAAACAGAAACTAATAGTTAAAAATAAATCAGTATTGTGTATAGCTGTGGAAATCAGGCAAGCTTCGCTTTGGAGAAGTTACTCTCTCAGGTATGTGTAAAATGGGTTTCAGTCTATCCTCAGTTGTCCATAATGAAACTGGAGTTCTTGTGGCACACCATTGTTAGGAGTTGATGCTGTTTCTGGACTTTTAAGAACTGATAATGGTTTTTGTCTGTATTTTTGGTAATACACATGAACCAGATCCTTTTCTAACATTTTCCTTTCCAGGCTAAATAATGTTTCTGGTGCATGCAAATGGATAGCATGTGACAGAACCAATCATTATTTACCATTTTTAAAAATTTTGAAAATTACTTTAGCACGTAACACCCAGGGGGGTCACACTGTTTATTCTGTGGTGCATGTAGAATTAAAGAGAGACGAGCAGAGAATACACATAAAGTTATACTTTACTCTCAGAATGGAAAGAAAATGTATCAATCTTCGAGTTTAGGGCAAAATATCAGTTATGAAAACATACTGTTGCAGACTGTTTGTCAGACTGTTTGATCAGAACAAGCTGAAGGGCGGGGGGGGGGGGTGTTGTTGCTGTTGTTTTCCTGGTTCCCTGAAGTTCAGAACTTTTTCCGTTTCTGTAGTACAGAAATACCATTCCATAATCGTTGCCATTTGTTTCAGTTGGCTTGAATGTTTAGCAGGTCAGTCTTCATCTGCTTGATGGGAAGTGGCTGTTAAAGAAACTAACTTATGCCAGAACTCTGCAACCTGTAATAGATTCTACATACTCTAGTCCTTCAGTGAATGACGAAATCAAGCAAATAGGAAAAATTCATTATTGTTGCTGACAGAACTGAGAATAGCTAGGTAGTCTCGTGCTTGGCTCATAGTCAGAGGTTGGTGATTAGTGATTTCGCTTTTGTCTGGAAAATCCTTTGCTACAGAATCCAGTAAGTTTTGATACTGATTTAGTTCTTACTCATCATCTGCTCACTGATACTGACAGTAGCATCTTTCACAGCGCTGAACAGAAAGAATACCCACTTTCATTGATGGCCAAATAGGAAAATAGGCATCCAGCGCTCTCACATAATGATCCATCTTTGACCATGCATGCAGTTGTGCTAACTCTAAGTTGGACTGTTTCTGTGCAATGCATCACATTTAAAAATACAACTGAAAAAATCATCAGCTGCTGCAGAATGGAGCTGCTACCCCTTGAGCAAAGTTGATTGTTAAAACAGTATTTTCTGTGAATTACAATTTCTTACAGCACTTCAGTTTTTCTCAAGACTGTCTGCTTTAAGAATATTGAAACTACCTGTCTTACGGTAGAAATACATGAGCTTTTTGCAAGAGAATGTGCAACCTAAGACATGCTGCTGCTGTGTGAATAGAGCTTAGTTGTCATCTTCAGTCACCTTGTGGTTTACTGCAGGATTGCTCATTAAGCATGATACAACTATGGTGTGAAAGAGTGAAAATATAGTCTAGAGTATTATATCAGTTCTGGAAATGTTGTGGTTTTCTTTTTCTTAAATGTTTACATCAACATGGATAAAGAACTTGCCTTGCATTATTAGTTCCCAGTCTTTAGAAGGGAAGAACTGGTGTTGGTACAAGTTAGAGTTTCACTTTTCACCCATCAGGTTGGGTTTGGTATTTTTTGGACTTTGCTTCCATCATCTTTGTGAACCCTGTCCATTAATTGTTCCTTGCCTGTCTGTTTGTAAACAAAATACATTGCTGTTATTGTCTGTCTGTAAGGCATTGTTTTAACTATTTTCTGAAGCCTTTTAATCTTTGAACAACCGTTTAGATCCCATGGCGATCCGGAGGAGGATTTCACTGGTGGCTCTTATGAAAGGATTTAATTGGAAAAGTAGAGTTGTAATATTACACTGCAACAAATATATTAACCTGTCCCCAAAAAGCCCACATCTAATCCAGTTGAATAGTTAAAAATTGTGAAGAATTGTGATTTGCAAGTCACATTAGAAAGTATGCTTCATGCAGAAGAATAGTCTGTCATTAGTGTGCTTTTAAATCGGAGGGAAGAACATGACCTCACTGGCCAAGATCAGTTTTTTCCCGATTTGAGATTTCAGCATCATTGGAACGCTCTGAGAATCCTTTTCGAAGGAATGAAGTAATTCACCCTGTGGGACAGCTTGTTGCCACCTAAACAAATTTATTGTTACCAGAAGAAAAAAATATTCTTTGCCCATTTATTTAATGCAGCTGTCGTGGTGAATCGTTTAATGCCCTTCAGACACAATTTCCCTCAGCAGATTGTGCCATTTTATTATTAGCATTGCTGCCATGAAATTTTGGAAACCCACACAATATTGGGCAGACCTTGGGACTTGAAGAAAACGTGGTTGATCTGGGTTGGAGGCAAATTGTGCATTTTGCTATGAAGTTCCTAGTATCTCTGCTAGCATGCAGCTAGCTAACTGTGAATTGACTGAACTGAAACCCAGGAACTCCCTTGGAGTATTGTAACTCAGCGTATGTGGACTGGAAAGGGGAAGCAGTACTGAGAGTTTTCTTTGCCTGTGGAACATTCACATGGTCTGCATCCTCAGGAAGCCAAATACTGATGGGTACATGGTTCCTTTTTATTATGCCTCTCTTCGTTATTTAACATTTCCCAGATTATTTCTGGGAAATGAGGTCACAATACTGAACTTGAGGTTTAGTGACCATTTGGGATCAAACTGCACCAGGACAACCTGCGTACTATGAGATAATGTATTGAGGAGCAGAGGTGGCCATCTCAGTTGAGATCTGCACATTTGCAGCATAAACTATAAGTGGGTGAAAAGAAATTCAAGTTCTTACAGCATGGTGGTGTAGGACTGATTTTGCTTGGGTTTCTTACCATAGTAGAAATGAGAAGAGAAGGCAATTTCCTAGAATTTTAAATATGAATGGCCTAATTATCTTTCTATTTTGAGTGTCTAGGGCAGTCTTCTTTATTCTCTCATAAAACTTGAATCAAAGTTGTTTTCTCTTCTGCTCATCCATTCCTACAGGTTTGAGTCAGAATCCTTTGAGAAACTAAAGGAACACTGAGTGACTATTCTGATTTCTGCTCAAGATTAATCACTTTGTCATGGTGAAACTATTTTGTTTCATTCTTACCAGTGGAGTGTTCCAGCAATTGCGATGTCTCTTTCTACTGCTTGCAAATTTGCATGGTACTGGATCTGCACCCTGGATCTGAAGCCTTAAATCTTCCTTATGCATTGGAAAATTGGTAATGACAATGTTTCATTCAAGTGGATTACCACTTTCTAGCTGATAAATACTGTTTGGAAGCAGAATGTGCTATTTTATTCATGGTTTTGCTTAAACCAGGTAAGCGCAAGTACTGTTACCAAACAAAAAGTACAGCAAGTTGCTGGAAATGGAGAGAAAAAAGTGTTTCGAAGTCGCATGTCTTCCATTCTGTGTTAGGTTTCTAGTCAGGAGGCTCTGGTCTCTTTGAATTACAGGATTTAAGATTTGAATATGCAAAACCTTAAAGTTGCCTGGGTGGAAATGGCACAGTTTCTTTTTTTTTCTAATAATTTTCTGACTTGCAAAACTCTCAGATGGAATCTCTTTGGGAGGGGAGGCCTTTCCCTAGGACTTGTGCTCTGGAGTGTCAGTCATTCAAATATTTCTCCATACTGCTTCCTTTGTATGTGTGTACAGGCGCAAAGTTTGTTTCCTTAACTGATCAAGATACACGTATGAATGGATGTTCAGCTTTACACAAGAAATTCCTGATGCTTTTTATTAGGAAGGCATCTGAACTGTCTGCTGTGGCCAGTATATTCATACATGAATTTGCTGTGTTTGAACAGTTAGTAATCTCAGGGGAATACATGGAAGGCTGCAAGGTTGTTATCACTTCACCAATTCCTGTGATGTTGCTGGTCTTTGGAGAGAAACTATAACTGCAGTGCTCGTTGCAAAAAAAGCCAACCCCAAAACAGAAGTGAAAATTCTCCATCTAAATGAAGAAAAAAAACCAAAAAAAAAAAAGAAAAATGGTAATACAGTTAGTTATACTGTAATTATCTGAGCTGGAATCTGTCTTGTGTGGATAGAATGTGCTAGCAACTCCACTGTCTGAGGTGTCTGCTTTAGCAACTGGCTGCATATATATTTGTGGAGGAGAATCTGAAATTAATTCCCACAATTTTTTGTCTGCAGGTCAAAAGTATAGTTGAGCAAGCTGATTTAGAAAGCAGTTTGTCTTGAAAAAGCCTGTTAAGAGTGATTTGAAAGTACTTTTTCATTCCCTTTAAAAGCACAAGCCATTAACAGATTTACATGTAAGCTGAAACATTGCCCCCCAGAAAATAGAAGCGTCTTTCAAAAACTAAGATTTCTTCTGTTTAACTCTTGTAGGATGTTACTTTTCTTCTCTGGGGATTAGCGCAGAAAGGGAACAGAGCTGCAGTTCTTCCCTGCTTCAGAGTGTAAATTGCCTTAAAATGCAGAAACCTAAATATTTGTTTTGACAGGTAGGTAATACAGACAATTACTTTAATTTGGCACTACACCATACATGGATGACAAGGTATCTTAAGCAGCATTTTAAAAATTACCTTTTTATTCTGTTTTGTTAAGTCTGATGCAGATAGTAATAAAAGTTTTGTTTGGCCACTGTTGCTGATCCAGGTACTAGCTTTTGTACATGTAGCTTCTGGGTTTTGAGACTACTGTATTACTGTTTGAAGCACAGAAAACACAGCTTTACCAACAAACACCTACACTGTTTCAACTTACTCATCTGTGGATACTCAGAACTCTTGTGCAAGCGATGAGTCTTTACTGCTATTTTTTGAGGTGTTTGGTTTTCCATTTCCTTTGAACTGAAGTTGCCAAATCCTTTTCTTTTGAAGAAGCCATGGGCAGATTAACTTGTCTGGTAGCGGATCTTATTGTACTCTTCAGTTAGAGTCACACAGAAGTCAAGATTTTTCAGGTAATGACAACCAGGTGGCACTAAAGCTTTGATTTCATGTTAAGATTAAATTGGAGAAAAAAAAACAAAAGCTTGAAATTGTTTCCACTATAATTAAACTTATGTGGTTTCATACTGCCCAATACAGTTTTAAACCATTAACTTCTACTTCATGAAAAAGTTGCCACTTTTCTGTGGAAAAAAATTCAGTGGATTAACATTGCACTATTGTGTGGAGTATCACTTGCAGTCCACAGTCAAGATTTTGCGCTCCATCGAACCTATGTGCTGCATAATTATGGAACAAGATCTTTCTTCTGCCTTAAGGAGAGGCTTCAAAATTAAATGGTCTTTTTATATCCTGCTAAAAAGCTTGACAACTGCTGACATCTAATGGAAAATGGGATTTAATTTGGTAGAAGCTGCTTTTGGATTGTAGAGTCTTTAAATATATTGTAGCAAGAAGTAATTCTGAAACCTTCCAAGGTTTCTGATTGAATCTTTTACTTTTTTTCCTCTTGGAATGATGAAAAATAAGGATAAATATCCAAACCAAAGCACTAAAGATGCTTCTGATAGAAGAACCCACTCTGCCAAAGAAATCTCAGAACTTCAGCTTGATCAGAGACACTACCGAGATCTCTTACAAAGAAATGTACTTGAAGCTCTAATGTGAACGATTCGAACAGGTTTACGGAATGTATGATATGATTACTGCATGTTTTGCAGTAGGTACTTTATAGTTAAGGAGGAATGTGAATACCCTTTTCCAAGGAGTTTACAATCTACATATTCCTTTATTAGGAATATAATGATTTGTATCTCCTTTCCCTTCTCCCAGCAGGCAGAGAGAATCTGCTGTAAGGCTGAAGGGATGGCCCTGAAGTAAACTTGGGTATAAACTTCCTCATTTTTACTTAGAAGCCTGTCCGTTACAGCCTCATTGCAGTACGTATGTTTCAGGTGTAGCTTGAGAAGAATTATTCTGATACCCTTTAAAGCAATTTATCTACAGATCTGTTGGGGAGAGACACTAACATGGTGAGTATGCTGCATTGCTAGTAGTATGCTAACAGTGCACATCTGTACCTCCTACCTGAAGATGAACTTGGAGCAAAATAAGAATCTGACTAAAAAGCTAGATTTACCTCAGTAAAACCAGAAGTGACTGTTTGGCTTTGGGTCAGTGTGTGGAACTGATGAAACCTTCAGTGACCTTCAGTGATAAATATTTCTCCATCACCTCCTTTGTCAGTTGTGTCCAGTACTGACTTGTAGAAGATTCTCTCAGTCCCATGGATTTCCATCCTCTTGTTCCTGAGCTAGATTTCCAATGTGCTACGTTAAAGGAAAGGACTATCTAGAAGTTAATACTGGCACGATTTATGTTTTGCTAAGTGCAAAAATGCTGACCGTACCATGTTGTCACTTTGCACTCCGCTTTGATAGTTTCTTGGATTCTGCATCTAAATCATAGTCTTGAATTTCATTTGAAAAGCCACAGTTGTCCAGAGAATTTCTCTCTCAAAGGCTGTTCTCCACTACATACTCTGATGCAGCAGCATCCAGTGCAGTCATTTTGGAGAGGAGGTCCTCAACAGCTGAGCAATCTAATAGAGAATGTCTTTCTCGAGGAGTATTGCAAGATTTCTCTCTTCTTTCAGACATTTCTTCTCAGCATCTGACCTTTTTGGAGCCAATTTCTGTAAACAAAATGCGGGTGCTGTGTTCTTGTTCATGGACAGTTGTTTACCATTCCTAGTGAAACGGAACTTCAGAAATACACATTACTTATAAATCTGCACAACTGATGTGAGGTCCAGGGTTGGTGATGAGGTGACTACATTTTTTGCAAGAATGTGATTTATGTATGTTCTTCATCTGTGTGGTTTTATTCACGGAGGGCTTGATTTCAAATGTCATTGCCTTGGAAAATACTTTTTCTGCAGCAGTTCCATGTCAGTCTCTTATTTAGATGAATGCTTTAGGTTGAGACTTTGGTATATTAGTTCTTGCAGCTTAGGAGATTTACCTTTCTAAGATAAAGATGTATAGTTTAACTCTTTTGGTACACATTGATTTTTCCTTTTCTGGACTATTGTGGGATTTCCTTTTATTTTAATCTGTCCTTGGCTACATGCATCAAGATGAGGGAAATCTATTTTCAACAGTGGAAGCTACTTGTTAGCCTCGATGTACAGGAGAGACAAAT
Source organism: Haliaeetus albicilla (assembly GCF_947461875.1). Classification (NCBI taxonomy): domain Eukaryota; kingdom Metazoa; phylum Chordata; class Aves; order Accipitriformes; family Accipitridae; genus Haliaeetus; species Haliaeetus albicilla. Next base: position 26,545,908 of record NC_091487.1, on the reverse strand, counting down.
AATATACTTCTCTCCTTGTGATAATTTAACCTAGTTGGGCATCTTTTTTTCTGCATTTTCTAGCACAGGCCATAAATAAATGTGTAATGCACCTCATATGTATATTATATAAAACTTAAATAAATGTGTGATGCTGAAATCAGTTTCCTTTACATTCAGTTCTTCAGCTGCATTAGTTCAGTCTTTGCTGTGATTTTTTTTTCCTTTGTGTTTGTGTCAAGTTGTATAAACCTGGTGAGTACAGAGTTCAGTATAGCTGAATGTACAGATGGAGTCTGCGTATTGTAGAAACAATATTTAACTTTCTGCAGTATGTAGGTTGCTTGCATTTTTTTTTTTTAACATTACTGGTTTCATTGTTCCCTACCTTTGATACACCAGCTGTGGAGAAGACCGACCTCTGGAAATAATGGTGCTAAAATTGCATTGAGTTTAAAGTCATTAACGTAATTAAAATATTTTACAAATACGCAGCTGGTTGGCACCTTCCCTGGCAAAAAGGATATAAATTAGCAGCAAAATCAAGACTGGACAGTATTCTAGGGAATTTTGGAAAGTATAAAAGGGTAGAAATATATTGCAAAAAAAAAAAGAATTGAAATAAAGCATTCAGTGTCAGATTCCTTTTTTTTTTTTTGCTGACTTTCTAACTGTGATAAAAGACAAAGGTTTTGAAAATAGGATAATATGCTGCTTTTGGTGATCTTGGGGAGAAGAATGCTCAGTAGTAATTAGGCACCTTTTTTTGACTTACACTGTTATCAGCTGGGATTTTTTTGTTTGGCTGTGTTTTTGCTGATGTCACTGAGTTTTTGGTTTATTTTAAGAGCAGTTTTGCCTTTGGAAGCAGCAGCCTATCTCCAGCAGCACCACTGACATGTTGCCCTTGAACCCTATGCACACAGGGATTCCGTCCTGCACCCGGGATGCGTCTGAGCCAAGCTCTGAACAGTTAATGTGGAGCAGATAAGCGCTGTTACCAGAGAGGGAATGGCACAAAGATGCATGTCTTCAGTGATGCTTCTCAGAAATCACCTTATAACTTCTCATAGACTAATTTACTTGATTTTTATCTAAGGGTTTACCCTCTTGAGTCAGTCCTCTTCCATTTTGCTGATGGGCTGGACTGATGCTACACCCTAATGTGAGGTGGTGGATGAATCACCTGTCATTTTGAACTGTCTATTGTGTGGATTCATGTGCTGGGGCACACTGAATGTCTGAAGCTACGCTACAGTCATATGTATTGATAACATACCTGTGTGCTAAATCTTAACAGTGTAGAACTGAGTTGTCATGGCAGGGGATTTTCCCAGTGCTACTGTTCTGTTTAAATGTCTTATGGGGAAAACAGACATTGGAGATGTGTCTGCATAAAACCTTCCTCCCTATTAATCTCAGTGCTCCTTTATTTGTACCAGGATTTAGGGCTATTGTATGTAGATCTTTCACATGTAGGGCCTGATTTTTTTGTAATGCCATATTTACCCTGTCATTACTCCATTACTGTTATGGATTTCTGTTTTACACCTGCATGATATCAGAGTTACATCTACAATACTTGCATTTATCTATCCTCTCCGCCTTCTTCTCCCCCAGCTCTCTTAATTGTTATTTTGTATGTCTGAGAATCCTTTCTCAACTTTAGCTTCCAGCGTGCATTGTTGTGTTTTGGGCATAGGGCTCCTAGCTCTATGGTTTATTTCCAGTGGAAAAAGCCACCGAATGCTTGCAAACACATGGCCATTCAATAATATACTGAATAAAGACAACTGAACTGGCACCAGAAGGCTTATAGGAGAAGCTTTGTGAGATGGTGAACTGAGTTTTGCAAGCTGCTGTACTAGCAAGATCCTTGGATCACTGGAGCATGTCGCAGGGACGATGCAATGGCCACTAAGTTTTTCTGGAAAGACTTTTGGGACATTACACGCTGCTTTCAGGTGATGTCAGTGCTGTGCTCCCAAGGAACACCTTCCATGCTGGTTCCAGCGTCATTTGCAAAGAAAGGAGCTGCTCTGCAAAGGATCGCTACTGCCACTAGTTGCCAGAGAACAACCTCTGCGGAAAGAACAGCCAGATGGCTCTGAGTCTGATGGTTGGCTGTGGTTGGCATAACAGGCCATACAGTAGTACGAAGAGAGGTAAGATCTTCTGATGGTAACTGCCGGTCTACTGGCTGACTGAAGCCTTAATATTCGTTCTTTCTTAAGAATCAGATCTTGAGAATTGAAGTTAGGGTATTCCCACATAAATGTTGGCCTGTGATTCATGATGCAGTCAAAAGCTAAACTTGCTTTTGTGTAACCAGTAAATTTGGGGGCAAATGGTCACAGATGGTGGTGTCACAGATGGTCCTCAATACCATGAGGAGATGGTGGGCTTCACAGTGAGTGTATTGATGCAGACAGACTGTAGGCCATTAGCGGGGAACAGGATGGCCACTGGTGTTCCTGAGCGTGTATAGGAAAGAAATTGCTATCTTTTTGTTTGAAATACACAGTGCAGTTTTATGGGAACAAGCTTGCCACAAGTTGGGAGAGAGGATTCTGTAGTTTTGTCTCAGCTATTCAAGAGTTCACACGGCAACAGCTCGTTTGGCACCAAAGCGATGCTCTGTCCCATTGCAGTCTTCCCCACAGTAGCTGCTCAGGAAACACTGGTCCAAAGATAATTCCTTCCAGCATGAGGTGGTCCCTTCTAAAAAACGAAATGCAATCATCTTCATGAGTAAGCCCAGGATCTGCAAGGATTTTGTTTCCCTGATTGGTGTGACTGTTCAAATGCAGAAAGAATTGCCACCAGCATCCTGGTTACATTGCAGGTATGAAAGAGGCTTACACAAGCAAATCATAAAGTATAGTGTTAATGGACATGTCTCCAGTTAAGTGCTAACGTATGGGTGAGTACAGTATTGTCACTCCTTTACATTTCAATAAATAATCAAAGTTCCATGAGGTTCTTGAAACAGAACACTTGTCACCAGATTGAACGCTCCCACCTTGGCTTGGCTTCTTACAGCCTTGCGAAGTGGAGATCCTATGCCATGAATACAGAGACCTTCAGTGACTGGACCATGACCGAGACTGTGTTTCCAACTTCCAGATGCTGCCAGTTCCTGCAAAGATTGCTCTGGTCTTTTGGATAACATTGCTCATTAAAAGTTTAGTCAGAAACGGAGGTGAGATTGCTTTGAAGCTCAGGGGTTATAAATAGCTGCAGAATAAATGGTCTGTTTGAAGTCACGGCATGATGAAGAAAAATGCAATGAAGGGCTTTACCTGAGCTCTGACAGCAGCGGTGACTCTGGGTGCTGCACAGGGGCTTGCACTCTACACAGAGGTTATTTGAAGAGTCCACTGCCGAATAAAAAGCCCCTGGTGTTCTGTGCTCGCTTGGAAATGCCATGCTACGGGCACAGCCTTCCACAAAAGAAACAACAAACTGAAAAATTTCTGAGCCAGCAGCTGTCAGAGCTAAGAAGATGGGGCTTTGATGCTGCTTGGCATAATGCTCACAGCTGCAGCCCAGGACATTTCTAAACATGAATAGATGATATTCTGCTTTATAATGATTGCTCAAGAGAGGAGAACACTGTGGCTTTTAAAAATACCATTTCTACAGCGTTCTCTTTTTGTAACTGTAGCTACTATTCCTGAAGTGTTTTATTTAAAAACAGCCTTTGTAATTGTTTTTATTTGAACACAGATTGCACTGCCAGTCATGGGGACTCAGTAGACACAGATGCATAGGGCTGGCCTTGCTTTTCCCTTCAGCAGGAATTCATGGTGTTTTCAAAAGTTGCCCTTATTTCTACTGTTTCTTACTCACAGACCTGGAAATTGGAAATGGAAAAGAATTACTTAAGCTGTTGAATATTCTGTGCTCACTCTCTGAGAACCAAATGAGGACAGGTTTTATATAGAGATGCATAGATATGTATATACATGTGTTGTCAGGTATTTTGCTTAGTTTTTTAAAATAATACAAAGTATTTTTTAATATTTTCTGTTCTTTGTGTAAAGCTATGGATACATGCTTTCGGAAATCCAGTAAATATTTTCCTTGAAGTTTCAGGTTTTTTCCTCTATCTGGTATTTTTCATATTCCCAGCTTTTCACTTCACCCAATTGCTTTTAGCTGCTTATTTTCCATGATTGCGGTGGGACAAAAAGATTGATCCTGCTGGGTACAGGCTGGTACTTTTACCAACGATCCTTGTTAATCTAGTAGAACAACTAGTGAGAAAACAATAAAAGCCTGAGCAATAAACACCAGCAGGGAAGCTGCCACATTTGACTCATGCCACTTGGACTTAATGCTGTGTCATTAAGAGTTGCTTAGTAGGTAATGGGAAATAGCCACAGGAAATGTCTATAGAGCCTGTTTTTTTGGAATAGCAAAACCAAGAATGGTGTTTGACCCTAATACACAAAACAAAAATTACCCTATGAACTTTTAAGCAAAAGCCTAGTGCTAAAAAACAAATTACTAAATTTGGGAAGCCTATAGAAATACTGCAGAGGCTGACTGTAGGTGCAATTGCTTACTGTAAATATGGTCAAAGTCATCTCAAAAGGAGAAAACAGGAAATTTCTCAAATGTTAGGTCTTTGTAATGTTTGTATGTTACCAAAAAAAAAGAAAAAGTCGATCATGACATGGGACTTAATGACATGGGATGTCACCTGCCACGCAGCAGCCTGTGCAGTTAGCTGAGAAAGAATTAGTACATAAATATGGACTCTATCCTCATACATGTTAAGCGTTGACCTAAGCCTGCTTTTCCTCGAGATCCACGGCACAGCTTTCACTGGCTTTACTTGAATAGCCATTCTCAAGCATTCTAGATCAGGCCCGCCTTTAAAAATGGATTTACTAGTTTGATATTTATGTAGGGATATGTGTGCTTGTTCTCTGGCAGCCTGCCTCCCCTCTGAGATGAGCATTACCCCCAGCCAACCTGCTGGGTTTGGGTGGTAGAGGTGAGTCTGCACTCTGCTTCCAGCAAAGGCTGACTATCCTCTCACTCCTTTGTGCACCCTTGCTCGGAGTAAGTATCTCCCTTGAAAGCCCCTGGGCTACACGATGGCCTCCCTGTCGTGGTGCCTCCCGTGCTGCCCTGTCTGGGCAGAGCTCCCAGTGAGACATCTCCCTTCTCCACCTTGCTCATCTCTGCATCCAACTTTTAGTGCTTGCACCTGAGCTGCTGCAGGCAGGTTGGTGAGCTGGGGCACCCCAGAAGGGAGAGTGCAGCCCAGTCTCTGTGGCTCCATTGCCCCTGTCTCATCAAAACAGGGCTTTTCGTTGCGTAAGTCAAGGGAGAACAGCTCAACTAGCTGCTGCTGTGAAGCTGGCACCTGGCACAGCCCCAGTTCCCATGCCCTGGTCCCTGGCTCACGCTAACATTGTATTTCATGGTGTACAAAAAGAAAAAGCTTTTGCTACCAGCTAGAGATACCAGTCTGTCCTAGGGGACCCCACAGGGTGTTTTATCCTTGAGATTGATCTCCACTGTCTCTCCGTGCATCGCTTCACCTTCCCCAGGAGCAGCGCTGGGTCAGCAGCTCTGCGCACCAGAGGCGGAGGAAGGGGTTGTCTTCTCTAGCTGAAAAGTGATGCCAGATCTCTCAAATGTGGTATTTGTACTGTAACCTGGATTAATCTGTCTTTCTAAGGCGTATAATGGGACAGCAAATGTTGCTGAGATTTCATGAGCACAGGCCACTGGCTTACCAGGGGATGCTTACCTGGAGAGAGCTGCCCTGATGCCAAATACACATCTGAGATGTGTATTTGAGGGATGGTCCCTTTCAAGAACATCTGCTTGAGCTGGGAACCTCTAGGGCTGGTTCAGTCGCTGCAGACAGGTCCAAGTCATTAGCAGGAGTAAAGTAAAACCAGAGATGTTTTATTGCTTAATTAGAGTTTCCCCCCAAGCTATTTTGGTACATGGGTTGAACATTCACTAGGAACTTCTTCAAGCCCTAATTAGCTGTACACGAGTAATAAGGGCTTTTATGGTAACAACGTAGATGAGTACATAGGGGTTCTCGGGCCTCAGTGTGGTCACATCTCCCTCTTTCGGCTGCTACAACACACCAGCAGCCTGGAGGCAGGAAACAGCGACTTTTAGTGCTTTGCTGTCTTTGCTGCTGTTTAGCTGTGTGGGCTGGGTGCGCTGCTGTGGATGGGTTATGAATGCAATTAGAAATGTAAAAGGATAGCCCCGAGGAATTGTTCCTGGAGGAGACAGTTATGGGTGGCTGTGGGCTTTTTGCATATGCCGCAGAAATTTAGATAGAGGGAAGGAAAGGGTTTTTTTTTTTTTTTTTTTGTTTAGGTGAAACTGTGTCAGCAGTAGGTGAGTGCATTGCCCCTGTTGCTTCGTCGGGTAATCAGTGGGAAATGGTGAAGCAAGAGCTCACCCAAGCCTGAGGGTCACGACTGTAGTCACTGTGTGGGCAGCAGCTCTCCCTTCTCCCCCCAGCCCTCCAAGCAGACACACTTTGTCAGTAGAAATCTCCCTGTGATAGGCACCCGTTAGTCTTTGAAAACTAGCTGCTGTATCTTGGGCAGCACTAGAATGTAAATGAAGTTTCACACCATACCCTGCACAGCACCACCAGTGAAACCCTAATTTCTTAAGAGTTCACACCCTATTTCCCTTATGCTTTAGGCTCCATTGCCCCTAGAGTAACCCCCGCTCTCCCCACATCCCAGTAGATGTGCTGCCTTCTCCGTATCGATGCTCATATGACCTAGATGGAGGGAAGGCAGTATGAGTCCCCCCTTCTTTCTCTGCCAGCCGGCTACTGCTTTCCAAGGCTCTCACAAGAGCATGGGGCTGTGATTCAGCTCACGCCACTTGAGCATTGTGCAGCAGACCTGTGCCTGCCTGGGTGCAACTTCCCTGACTCCAGGAAGACCAGCACCCCCGGAGGAGGCAGCTGCACCCCCAGGCTCCCCAGACAGGAACTCTGCTTGCAGAGGGATCGTGGAGTGAGCAAAAGGTGGGTAAATGCTCCCTCTGCATCCCTGACACCTCTGTGCTCTCTGTCATACTTGGCTGAAGGTGGACAGGGGGTTGAAAAGCTGCTAGGGAAGATGCCAGCCAGAGAAGTGCCCTGTGGTCTTATGTCCTTTGCAGAGTCTCTTTAGCCCTGCTTTATTTTTTCCTATTTCTGTTGGATGGAAAATCTGTCTGGGAAGAATTCAAGCTAAGGATACAAGTGGCGAGGCCTCATCACAGGCAAAAGATAACTGACCTGAGATGCTGTTTGTTGTGGTCGTGTTGGTCTATGTTTCACAAAAGCCAGTGTAAAACACAGCTCTGTAGTTCCTGCTTCCTTGCAGTTATATGACAAACACTGGAGCAAACAATATTGCTCCAAATACTGGGTCCAATCCTGTTCAACATCTTCATTAATGATCAGGTTGTGGAGTCTCCCTGATCAAACTCAAACTTCCTGATACTCAAACACCTTCTGGACATGGTCCTGGGCAACCGGCTCTCAGTGGCCCTGCTTGAGCAGGGGGGTTGGACAAGATGATCTCCAGAGGCCCTTTCCGACCTCAGCCACTGTGTGACTCTGTGATTTGGGGCATTGCCTTGCCCTCAGCCCCCACCTGCTGCTTTGCTGACTCCCGCGAACTTGCATGTTAGCAGAGGAAGCAAGAAACTGCTGTCCCAGGGACTCTGTGTACAAGGGCTTTGTTCCAGCAGGATGTCTTCAGTAAGCTTGTATCTTATGTCCCCTAATTGTTTAGCTATGGCCAAAAGAATTTTCTAACCCTTTCCCTAAGCCAGACCATTATTTAAGCTCTGAGGTAGTTACTGCCTGCAGGAACACCACTGTCCTGTCCTTCACGGTGCCACCAGCAGTGCTTCTCAGATGCTGCACATTTGGGTCCAGCACCTGTAAGCTTTGGGATGTGTTCCCATCTGCATCCAGCCCCCTGCTTCCTGATCCTCCTGACAAGTTGCACTTTGGAGCAGACTGACCCCAAGGCATTGGGGTGATGGTGCAGGTTTAAAGGAGCATGTTGGTTAGTGGGGGCTGCTCAGCCCCGCAGGGATGCCACCATGAGGAGTAAGCCCTTTTTGCTGCAGTGTTATTCTTTTCCCGACAAAAGGCAAGAAATTCTCAGGGTAATGCTTTAGAGCAGAAGTTATCAAAGGTCTCTAGGGACGTAAAGGGGTAACTTAAACTATGCATTTATTTAAAAATGGATTGACTAAATTTGGTGTTGGGGTTGTAAAATATACAAACCTCAAGAAATGAATATACAAACAGAAGCAGGAAATCTGGCTAGCTGCACTTGCAATGCGGGAACCACTGTAAAACTGCCCCTATTTCAGAGACCCCATCCTACCCTGACTTTACCACATGCTTCCTTACCCCTGCAGACGCACTGCCTGCGGATCACCCTGTGTGCTCCTCTGATGCTAGAGCTGTGATTTTCCTCTCCTGTGTTGCTTGCTGTACTCTAGGACCCAGCTGGCACCTTGCAGCACATCCAACATCTTGACCTCCTCCCAATCCTCTTCTCGCTAAGCATTTTGCATGGGGATGTCATTGCTCATCCATAGTTATGCATCACCACCCTCCCACAGCCCTCCTGCCATGCCTCTCCCAGGACGTCCCTTCTTCTCACAGTCTTCCCCTCCCCACCGCTGCCTCTGCCAGGATGAGAGCCCTTAACACAAAACGCTTTGCCACTCGCCATCGGGTGGAAAAGTGGCCACTGAATCCTGGTCACAGGGAAAAGAAACCTCCTTGGGTTTTACATCCCTACAGCAATGGGGCTGCAGACCTCAGGGCCCAGCTCCTCACCAGCTTATGTTAAAACCCACAGGGACTGACAGGTCCCAAATAATGTGCTCCTCTTTCACCATGGGCAGGTTGCGGAGACGAGATGTTTGAGGCAGTTTTGCCAGTGGAAGCATGATGTAAGGGGATGCGGGTGGGTGTTTAACATGGCACTCTCCTCCCAGGTGATGGGCTGATGGGGGCTGGTTGAGGGGCCGAGCGGTGCTACCTGTGCACTCTGCTCTCCTCCAGCATTATGGGTAGCACTGCTGGTGAGCAGTTGCTCCTGGGCTGCTTCCACCAGCGCACAGTCACCTGCTTCGCCACAGTGCACAGCTGCGTGGGGGGCTCTTGCCAACAGCACAGGGGAGGCAGGGGGGAGTGTTGTTCATGCTGGCTGCAACAAACACTGGTTTTACATCTCCCAGACAGGGTCAGCTATCCCCGTGGGGTGCTTGAAATGCTGGAATTCACCAGCTGTTTTCTTTGGACACCAGTGTGTTGTATCTGGACAGAAACTGAGGGATGCTGTTGGACCAGGCACATCCACTGGTCTGCTGTGCCAAGAAAACTTTGCCCGCTGCTAGAACCTCTGCCTGCTTTATAAACAGAAAGGCTGTTTGCCCTGATCTGTGGCCCTCTGGGGAAGAGAAGGAAGGCAGCTCAGCCAGGGTCACAGGGATAATTGGGGCAGGGCGATTTCCCAGGCTCCAACCTCATGGCTCTATCCCTCGCCTCCAAGGGTCTCTGATAGGACCCCACCAGCTTTGAGCAGGGGAAAAAAAACCACACAGCATAAAATCCCAGCACCTGAGGCAAGTGACAGACCTCATCCAAGGAACTGTCTTACAGGCCAGAGAGAAAATACTCAGAATAACGGATGCTGTACAGAGTGCCGGTGAGGTGCTTAGCACATGGTGGCTGCACACAGGACCCAGGGCTGCTTTCACAGTGTCAGCTGCGGAGCAGTTCCTGGGAGCAGGCAGCAGCTTTGAACCCTTCAGGGATGTTGCTGTCCAGTTTGGAAATGATTTTGTAAATGGGTTTCTTCCAGGAGGGGTCAGCATCCTTGCCCGCCCTGATGGCACTGAAGAACTCCCGGAGCGTCAGGCTGGCCACCTCCAGGAACCGCCCTGGCACCTGTGGCGAGACAGGCATCAGCCCATGGCACCACCACGTCCCTGGCTCCCTCTCGCCCTGCCGCCCCTGTTCCCTGGCTCCCCCCTCCTCACCTCAAAGTCGTTCCCCTTGTTATAGTGCATGTTGAGGGCACGGAAAAGCTCTGAGTCCCGGGAGACCCGGAGGGTGCCAGCATCCACAACGCCCTCCACCAGGGCCTGCCGGGCAAACTTCTCCACCTGGATGTAGTAAAACTCGCGGAAGTTGCTGAACCACTTGATGAGCTGGGAGGTGATGCAGCGGCTGAACTGCCAGGGCAGGGAGAGCCAGAGGATAGGCATTACACCAGCTTGGAGCCTACTTGCCCATGAACCCCCACAAGCCCAGCCAAGCATCGCTAGCCTGGCCCCAAACCCATCCCTACCCCAGGGGTGCAAAAGCACCATCCAGGACCATGACATGGGGGTTTCCGCAGTGCCTCTCCCCGCTGAGAGTCAGATCCCAGCCACCCTGCAGTGGGGAGGCACACTCGTGTTGAGCTTTAATCCCAATACCTCGACTGCACAAAGCAAAGACCTGGCAGCCCAGGTCTGCCATGGCCTTGAGCACCCGCTCCAGGGCAGCCCGTGCTGAAGTGGGTGCCATCCCCCCTCTCCTGCCAGCGAGGTGGGGGGACACAAGAGCATCCTTTTCCCTGCAGTTCCCCAGCGAGGTGGGCTGGGTCCCACAATGCGTGGGAGCCCTGCCTGGCACCAGCATTTGGTGCTGCTGTTTTACCTGCACGTCAAGGAAGTAGGTCTTCAGCAGAGTGGAGCTAGGGTAGCGGGTGAAGAAAAACATCAGCTTGGCCTTCTTCAGGTGGCCGGGGGTCAGCGCCTCCTGCATCTGCCTTGGGGTCAAGGAAAGCCTGCACACAGCAGCCCAACTGGCTCGGCATATCCCTGAGCACTGGCCCTGGTGCCCAAAATAACCCCTCCCCATGGCCTGGCAGCAGGGTGGAGGGGGTTCATCCCTGGCTGGGCAGCCACTGACTTTTCCCTTTGGCATCCCCAGGGAGGCTGCTGCTCCCCATGGCACTTCCCAGGATGGTGGGAATGGGGATTTCCATGAGACACCTGTTCCTGGCATAGGATGACGGGACCACCGGGATGGCCTAAGAGCAGGCTTGGGAGCTCCTGACTCCTACCCCCAGCTATGCTACAGCATCTAACCAACCCTGAGGAGCAGCAGTGCCCTTCCATGACTCAGGACCCCTTTCCTGCCCACCCCTTTTTAGCCCCCTGTGGAGCAGCAGGGACCATGGCCCTGGGGAGACCAGCAGGGGCTGTGCCGACCTGTGGCTTTGGAGGATAAGGGGAGCATGTCCAAGCCCAGGGACCTCTCTAGCTCCAGCTGAGCCCAGGGACCTCTCCAGCTACCCTCAAAGGATACATGGGTGGAGGCGAAGGGCACACCATCCATCGCAGCCTGCAGCTCCCCGCAGCCATCCCTGCCAGCCGGCAGCCGCGCCAGGCTCTCCATGTCAGCAGGGCTCAGGGGCAGGGGATGCTGCTGCTGCTGTCTCACGACCGATGACCTCAGTTTGACAGTTCCCCAGTGCAAGTCGAGGGGCTCCAGAGGACCCCTCTCCAGAGCAGAGGGGCTCCCACGAGAGCTACTGCCCCAGAGGCTGTGCTGGCCGTAGCCCAGCAGCTGGCTCAGCAGCTGGCTGTCCTGGACTGGGGCAGCCGAGACCAGCGAATAACCCATGCTGGGTACCTGAGAGGGTTTTCTGACCCCCTTTGAACCGAAGGAGCCAGCATGAGAGCCCAGGCTCTTCCCCAAAGCTCCTGACAGGGCCTCAGCCTGAGGTGAGCCCAGGGAGCCTGGTGCATTCCTGGGAGATGGCTTAGCAAGTGGCTTTCTGCATTTCCCAGCAGCAAAATACTCTCTCCTCACACCAGGCCCTGGCACTGGGAGGCTGCGGTGCTGCTGCAGAAGGTGGTTGGCTGCCTTCGGCCAGACAGTCTTCAGGACAGAGTCCACCACCTGCGACGTCACCCCGGCCAGCTCGTGCTTCAGCGCCTGCGAGAGGACCCTCGCTGCTGAGGGCAGGCCACCTGTGTCGCCGCTGTCCTCCTCCTCCTCCAGACCACGCACCTCCAGGACACTCTTCCAGAGAGGTGCTTTGCGTGCGTCGCTGGTGGCAGTGGCGCTGCCCTCGTCTGGTCCGTCTCCAGGCTTTTCAGGCAGTGGATGCACTTTCTCAGCACTTTCCTGGGTTTGGGCAGTGTCCCCAGAGTCGCAGACCTGGGAGAACTTCTCCTGAAGGCGCCTCAGTTGCTGCTCTAAAAAGCAGAGCTGCTCCTTCAGCTCCTGGCAGCCCTCATGCTGAGGGCTGCCTGCCATGGGGGCCACTTGCCCGGCTGCTCCTGTGGCCTGCTGGGGAACCCTCGGCTTCCTCTTACTCTCCCGGGGCATCTCACCGCCCCTCTCCCTCTCATGCCCAAAAGCTGCCTCCAGGCTGGTGCCAAATGCCTGAGGGGTTGGTAGGAGGCTCATGCCTTGGATGATGCTCTCCACCCTGGCCCGTTTGGCTCGTAGGTGCTGCCTGGAGAGCTGGTCCTGTAGGTGCTGGTCAGAGAGCTGATCCCTGCCAGCAGCACAGGGCACAGGAGCCGGGGCACGGGTCCTGGGGAAAGCCACAGTTTGCGCTCCTTCTCCAGGAGATGCACCACACTTGTAGTCCTGAGGCAGGGCCACTGCCTGAGAGGAAGGGAAAATGATGGTGGGATCCAGGCTCCTGCCAGCCATTGGGTGGCTGAGGAGCTGTGATATCAGGGACACACTGGGGGAAGGCAAGAGAGAGTCAGTCTGGAAACAGGGCTCCAACTTTAGCTCCTGGCTGTGCCCTGAAGTGACACGGTCTCTGTCCTGCTCAGAGCCAGTCCTGCCATCCAGCGTCTCTTGTTCCTGCCTAGACACTGGAGAGCTGACCCTCAGCTGATTGGGGATCATTTCCAGTGACAGATTGGCCGGCTTCCCAGGTGTTTGATGTTTCAGCCTGCTAGTGGTGTGGAGCTGGAGAAAGAGCAAGAAACATCAGTGGGCGGGAACTTCATACAACAGCTCTCCATGCACATGGCCAGAGATTTTTCCTCCCAGATTTCCAGGGCATCCCTGCTCCCCTGCAAAATCTATTTGACCAGGGAATGACCCAGGCAGAAACCTCCAGGCGCTGCAAAACCCATGAGCAGGCCGTCGGGTGTTGCATGACAGCAGCAATGCCCTGGACACTGTCACAGCTCCCACCTACCAGCCAGGCTTTCACAGTGCCCAGAGTACATTTCACACGGTTTGGGCCCTGGATGCGCCCGGCAGCACGGACTTCTCACACCACCAGCTGCGCCCGCACCAGAGGCATTTGGGGAAACTCCCCTCTGGGCTCCGTGGACTCACGTACAAGGGTGGTGAGCAACAGATGGAGCCCTCTGCCACCCACGCCTGGGCAAAGGTGGTTTTGGGTGCTCCCAGGTGCTCACAGAGCATGGGGATGACAGCTACATCCCTGGTGAAGACATTCACAGCACATAGCGGCTAGGCCAGGACATGGCCGCTGCGTGCTTCTGCTGGCACCCAGCACCTGCCACCACAGCCCCAAGGGCACGGTGATGGGCGGCAGTGCTGTGGGGCCAGGGCGGCACAAACAGGCTGGTGGAAAGGGGCACAGCGAGGGTGAAAGTGTGACGTGACCTGCTGCGAGCGGGACACACCGGGTTGTTCAGGCTAACAGTACGGGGCTCCTAAGCATTTGGCAAAACACTGAATAAAAGGGATGGGGATTACCAGGGAAGAGAAAAACTACTGAGCCAGCAGCCCTGGGCTTAAAATTGTCATGCTGACTCCAGGCAGGGATCTGCCCCCTCCACTTGTTCGCTCACTCGGACAGCTTTGCAAAAGAAGGTACAAAAGCTCCTATCCTAGGCAATTAGAGGAACCATCCCTGTGGAGTGCTTCTTCCTCATCCACATTCATTAGCAGTAGCTTTGCATCCCTGAAGTAGGACAGTTTATGTCTTTTCCAGACACCTTTAAAGTGCGCGAGATTCTTTTGCTATACCCAGAAGTATCTGATCATTTTCAATACTGTCAGTCTCCTGTCCCTGTGACTGCTCCACAGCAAGTCCCCCAAGCTAATAAGCAGTGTAGAAAATGTTTTTTTTCTCACTGTTTTTTAGCAGGTTGCCTTTCTTCGAACAGCCCTGTATTCCAAGCAGGTATCTGGGAGAGCTCTACCTTTTGCAGAGCTCTAGTCTTGACAAAAGTATTTTCTGGGTTGTCCAACACCACTTGTTGCTCTCCCATATTGTCTCCCCACCCCTCCTGACCATTAGGGTTTTGTTTTGCTAACAGTCTGTCATGGGGGCATTCAAACTGCTCAGTTTACCCATGGCCAACGCGAGGCTGGGGTGCCGGCAGCTCTCAGCAACACCCCTCGCCCTTGTATAACAAGCTTCACCGTCACCTGCGGCTGCCTCTTAGCCTGCCAGTCGCTTCCAACAAAGCCACACAGCAAACGCAATGCAGTCATAAATTTCATCCACCCTTAAGCCTTTCCGCATGGCATGGGCACAAGACAGTCGGTCCTGATACCTCACTCGGTTTGTCACAGAAACACCTTCTTTTGGCACTTGGTCACAATTTCTCACCTCCTCTGTGTTCAACAGCACTGTCCCCTATGCTGAGGCTTCCCAGCCCCAGAAACATGGGGTGATACAACCTTCATAAGCAGATCGACTCAGAGCTGGCAAGAACCCCTCCACTTGCCTAAGGCTTCCAGCACCACCATCCTTCTGCTGGAGATTTGGAAAGTGGGAGCAGAGCCCGTGGTCCCAGGGCATGGCAGCCTGCCGTGGGTGGCCTCAGCTCCCCCCTGCAGCCTCCCCAGCACCGCAGGGCTGGGAGGTGCTGCCCCAAGCAAAATGCTCCTGCTGATGCAGCCCTTTCCCCGCTGAGTTAGCAGATGCATGCTTCGGTTCCTACTCTTACTACCAGCCCTCACCGGTATCACCTTCCAAAACACCAAAAAGCAGCTGAGGCTCCTCTTACCTGAAGAAAAAGACCGAGGAACAAAGCGAAGATGCTCAGAAGAGAAGGCAAGCGTGTCCTCTCCAAAATGGGAGCCACCCCATGTGGGCTCCCCAGGTGCTCCTCCGTAGGAGAGCCGTACACGGAGCAGCCTCCTGCCCCTCCAGCACTGCAAATCCCCCCAGAGCCTTCCCCAGCCACTGCACCCCTCTGTCTTCAGCAAGCAGTCCCCAGCCCAAGCCACTGGCACCTCTCTGCCCCACTCACCTTGGCTCCAGGGGCGCAGGGAGCGCAGTGCCTGAGGGCAGGCGTCCGGGGGCCACTGGATGCCGCAGAGGCAGTGCCGGCACGTCCTCCCGCTGCGCTCAGGTCCTTTAAAGAGGGAGTGGGGAGGCCGGAGGCAGCCAACCGGCTGGGAACGACATCTGAATATGCAGATGGATGTCCAGGAGGTCAGGTCCAGCGTGGGGTCCAGCCACCTTCCCTGCTGCTCAGCCGTCTCCCAGGCTCATAGCCCCTGGGGTCGGACAGGCAAGGGCTGGTGCCCAGGAGGGCAGAGGGCCAGATGAGCAGTTTCCCCCTCCAGTTTGGCCTGGAAACCCCATCTAGGACCCAGGGTGGTGAACCGTTGGTGAGATGATGCAAATACACTGGGCTAGAGGCAGTGCTGCAGGGAAGGAGGGAGCCGACCCGGAGCTCCAGGTGCTGCCCAGCTCCCACAGAAAGTGCCCAGGCATTTCCAACATCCCCCGCCATGGGGACACAGAGGCATTTCGGCTGGCCTGAAGGTCTGCAGTGTAGGACGTGGCCAGGAAATGCAGCAACACAGGAAAAGCAGCAACACTGAGTCCCTTGCTTAACGCAGGGTGCTTTAGAGACACTGCTGCAGCGGGCAGAGCCAGCACCGCTGTCAGCTGAGCACACTTTGACCCCAGCTCCAGGACAAACCTACCTGCCCCAGGAGCACACGTGGTTGTGAGACATTTTGTGCAGGAGCTGTGGGGTGGGTGGACAAAGGCTAGCCACACGTGCCACTCTCGGGGCTTCGTCTGCTTTGATGCCACATGCTTACTGAACATGGTGATGTTTGGTGTATTCATTTGGGCGGCAGGAGGCCGTGGTTAAAAGCAGTTGACATCAGGTGGTCATGTTCAAGGATATTAGCCCTCGACAGACAGATCGCGGAGAAATCCCTGGCAGAGAGCCTTTCTGGCTCAGCTACCTTTTATTAAAGCAGGCAGCACAGCCTCAAAGCCTCAGAGACCATCCCCTGTTGATTTTTATTCTACCTCTTTTCTTTGAAAATGATCCCAAGGACGTTCATTGCGAATTTATATTAGGAGACTATTTTGGAGGTTGCAGTTTACCATTCATATATTATTAAGCAAGCAATGGCTAAATTAAGGGCATGCCTATAACCTGGACTTGGCTCCTTGAGAGAAGCCTGGCTGCCAGACAGCCTTTGATGACTATCCCAAGCTAATTCTCAGATTCTGCAAATGGGTTCCTTGCGTTTTCTTCCACCCATGGTTCCCCACCTGGAAGCAGGCAGCAAAAAGCAGCTGGCTGGGGTATCCTCAAATGTTTTCAACATACAGACCACATCTGAGGAACAGGGCTTACTTGTGGACTCATTTGCCTGTTTGCCACGGTGAGATGACCGCCTTGCCCATTTCTAACCATGCAACATCCCACTGGCGGACGCCTGCAGCCATATCATCCTACTGAAGCCCGACCCCATGCTTTGTCAAGGTGAGCAGGAAGACCACTGGTACAGCTGCCCTGCAGCAATCCGGAGTGGGTTCAATGAAAAGCGTCACAGAACAGCACCCTGTGGCAATACGCAGGTCCGCGTACGCACCAGGAACCGTAGGTAACATAACTCGTAATGTGGAAGCCCCTGTGCCCGCTTGTGCTGGGGGCAGCACAGCTTGTGGACAGGCAGGGCTGTGCAAAGGTACTGACCACCGGGACACAAGGCATAACCCAACCGTCTGCCTGCCACCCGGCCCCGCACGGGGCTGTGGAAGACATCTTAGCTACGGTTCCACAGGACCCTCCTGAGGCACCACAGCCCGTCCCTGCCCGCAGCCCCGTCCCCACGCCTGTCCCTGCTCCACAGCCAACCCCCCCCCCCGCCCACCATAGTGCCGCCCCTCTGACCCCGCTCCCCCCGCTCCGGAGAGGTTGGTCCGGCCCTGCGCACTTCCGGCTCGCGCCGGGCCTGCTTCCGGTGTCCGCCCTCCGGCTCCTCCCGCCGCCGCCGCCGCCGCCACCGCGATGCTGCTGCTGTGGCGGTCCCGCTGCCTGGGCCGGGCGCTGGGCCGCTCGCTGCGCGCCCTCCGGCAGGTACTGCCCGCCGCGGGCACCCGCCGCGGGGAGGGAGGGAGGGAGGGCGGCGGTTGGACGGGCGGGGACGGCGGCGGCGCCAAGGGCACCGGGACGCGTCCCCCTCTTCCTTCCCCCCCCGCCCGACGCGAGGCACCGCCGCCCCGGGCGCGGAGGGCAGGGCAGGGAGGGGCGGCACGGGCGGCGGGGCTGCCCCCCACCCCCGGGAGGGGCCGGGGCCGGGCCGGGGCCGGGGTGAGCGCGGCGCTGCCCCTTCCCGGGGCCGGTGCGTGTGCCGCTGCCCCCTCCCGGGCTGGGCCGGGCCGGGCCGGGCCCGCCGCCTCTGTCGGGAGAGGCGGCGCCTCGCCTGCGGCACCGGGCAGAGCTGACCGAGGGGAAGAGCCTCCGAAAAGCGCCGCTCTCGGGCTCCGCCGTCGCCGCCTGTCGCCGGGCTGAAGCGGTTTGGGGGGCGGCTCTGTTGGCAGCCGTGACTCGCTCCCTCCCCCCCACCCCGGCCTCCGCCGGCAGAGACCCTCCCCGGCCGGGGTCCGCCCGGTGCAGAACCCGCAAATGAAGTGGTGCCTACTTTCTTACTTAATTCCCGTGCTCCATTTTCAAAGCGGTCGTTGAACCAACCAGTGCAAACAGCAGTAACCTGTGCTGGCGGTAGCCTGGGCTTGCGGGGTCCGATAGCCAGAGCCAGCAACTCAAATCAACATCGTGGCGGCTCTTGGCCCGCTCTTTTCTGTCATTTGCTGACTTCGGGCCATGTCTTCCGTTTAAATAGCAAACATGCACAGCTTTATCTAAGTACATATATGTAAGCATGCACATATGTACGTATATATGCACATACGTACCTATATATGCATATACATACATATATATGCATGCCTACAGGAGGAAAAAAATCACTTGTCTTCCAAATGACCAGCTGAAGCCTTAGAGCATGAGATTTGATTTTAGCCATTGTGTGAATGTAGGTGAGCAAGTGTTGACAGCTAATTGTAATGTTGAACATTATGTTATGCTTCCCTGTAGGGCTATTGTGTGTTAAATGCTTGCCTCTTGGCACTAGAAACAGATTTGTGTTTATAAATATCTCTGTGTGTGTATATAAAACCACTGTAAACAATTTATAACTAACTACATAGTTATATTTTGTTATATGTAGATACAAACTGATTATAGTGCAGGTTAAAATAACCTTATTTAAGTGGCATTTTAACAATATTTATGCTTTGTCAGCTCTCAGTGGTGCTGTGTAATTACACAGAACAGAGGGGAAAGCCAGATGGAGTATTCCAACCTTTTGCAAAACTAGTCTGCAAATCAGGAGGTTACAGGAGGTTATAGCTGAGTACTAGGAAGGGGAGATAAATTTAGTTAACCTGTTAGATGTACTAAAAAAGTTGAGAAGTCAAGATGGTAGCAGTAGTTTGATTTCCATTTCAGTAGGGACATGGGAAGTAAGTTTTGATGAAAAGGATAATACAGGCCTTTGGTAAGGTGGAAAGAAATGCCAGAACTTGGCAAACCTCTGATGGGAGAAGTGAGAACAATAGATGTGTAAAAAATTCAAAAGTGTAGGTTTGAATGGGAGAACAGTGGAGTCAGCAAGAAACAAGGAGAGTAGGGCAGGGTTGGCTGGATTTTGATGATTTCGTAGAAGAGAAAAAGGTCCTGGATTCATGTATCAGGTAGAAATCATGAATGTGCATCAATAGCCTGCATCCAAGCATGTAAGACTCGGGGTGGAGGAGGAGAGGCAGCTGTTGAAGGATGACCTGAAAAAGTCCAGAGAAGAGCTAGTCTGAAAAAGGATGGTTTGATTAGGAGCTACATTCAGTGCTTTGAGAATCAAGTCCTCCTGTTTATCTGGGGAAGAGTTTGTAAAGAACTTTTTCTTCCCTGTTTGATCCTCCCTGTGTGCTGGAGGAGGTCTCAGTCTGTCATCTTAGTAACAGTATCCTTTACCACTCAGCATTGTTATCTCCATCCCATCTTAGCATCTGCCCTGCCATGCTGTATATAATTGTGTTAAAATCCATGAAAGATGTGCTATGGGTTTTTTGTGTGTAGCAGTGGTTTGTGCTCATCCTTGTTGTTAAAGCAGCAGCTTCTTTGCTTTGAAGAAGCCAGGGCTGGACAACTGATTGCTGCTTTGCCTGTTGTCAGAGCTGCCCAGCACTGGGCTTCTGTTTTGCCTCTGTTGAAATTAACTGTATCTTCCTGTTCAGTTAGTGTCCTTACCTGAACTGGTCACTGTTCCCACTCCTGGAGAAGAAATGTGTAGGTATACAGGCTGTCGCTTTAGCTGATGTATTCCATAATTTATTTCACTGTGTAGTGACCTATGGGAAGGTGATTACTCCTTGAAAGGTGTGGCCTGGGACACTGTGTGCCAGGGTCCCTTTGACATAATAACAGTTATAAAAGCAATTCTGAGAAGTCATGTGAAATGTAGGGGAAAAATTAATCACTTGGTATGTGAGTCACTAGCTAATTAGACCAAGACTTATTTCTTCAAGTGAATGCTGTCTCTTTAAAGTGACCCAAAGTGCTAATGCCAGCTAGCGAAAACTAAATGTTTCTATTTTCGCTGAAGAAGCTCCAAGATCAGGCAGAGGCAGATTTAGCCAGGTGATGCCAGGAACAGGTGCAATCACAGTGATTCCTTCCAGGAAAAAGGGAACAGGAAGCAACCCTGTCAGGCACCTCTCAGAGCTGCACGTGCATCTCTGAGGTACTGTGGTTAAGGGATGGACACAAGAGAGAGAGAGTTTCCTTATCTTTCATTAGTGCTTCTTCCTCCCATTAGAGCTCTTTCCCTCACTTCTTAACCTGAAAGACAGAAGGGTAGAATGATACCAGTTTTTTCCTTAATTTTGCAGTGGTTGTGGAGCTTTCATCATGGAAGAGAGCTGCAGGTGTGTTTTCTCGCAACAATTTATTTTGGGACAGGCCTTCTAAACTTTTTTTTTTAAACCTTACAGTAAACTGGTCATGAGCAAATAAAATTGGCTGATTTTACCTCAGGCTGGGTCTGTACCTCTTTCTTAACAAGTTATGTGTAGGGTGCTAGGAATACCTTTACCACTTTTTTTATGAAGCACCCAGGAAAACATTAATGGGCAGAGGAGAGCTCAGGTTGCTTCAATACAGGATCAATACAGGAACTAACCTATGTGCTTAGGATTGTGGTGCTTTAGACGCTTGACCAAGCAGAGTTAACTTGAAATTTGTCTTACTGATCCCAGCTTAGGGCTGTCTCTAAACAAACCAGATCTGAGTTAGCAGGGCGCCTGTGCTGCACCAAGATTAAGTGTTGTAGCATTCGCGATGACTCTGCAAAGTCTGTGCAGTGCTCCCTGCTTTCCCTTCCCCAGTCGGACCTGGGGCAGGGGCCCCAGCAGGCCCTGCTGGAGGCTGTTTTTGCAGGACTGTTGGTCCAGGATTGTCAGTCCCTGCAGTGGGCTGGAAAATAGGGTAGCTGCATGGCACTGTGCTGGAGCTCCTGAGCTCTGCCAGACCCACGCTGGCTGAGCAGCAAGTCAGCCTGGCCACCTGCATCCTCGGCACAGCTAATCGTAACCCTGTTGAACTGCCCATTGATCATTGAGTTGACCATGTGTTAATATCTGAGAAGCCAAATCGATCAATACGTTCAGGTAATTAAACTGCCAAGCGGCTGATTCCAGACCTGTTAGTAGTTTTGATGATACGAAGTGTTCACTGAATATATTTTTGTATGCTACAGCTCTCAGTCCTGCAGATGGTGTGACAAGCTTAAGTATCTCTGTGGTCCTCGATGCTGTCTTATCACACACAGCTCCACAATTTATTTTGGTATTTAAGATCAGTTATATCCCATCCTGCTTGCTCTGGTGAAGCTGAAATCAGGGCTTATAAGCAAACTTCCCTTCAGACACTGAAGATGTGAATGAAATCTAATTTTTACCTCTTACCTTAGCTGCTGGATAAGGGTGCTTTGAGCTGTTGGGTAGCTGTTCTTCCAAACCAGTCAACTGCATTTTAGTCATGGTTACTGTGATATTTTCCTATAGCTTTTAAAGAGTTCTTAGATTCTCCAAATCTGCAGGTTTGATGCTAGAGAAATGTGTAATAACAATAGGGAAGGTAACTGGAATATCTTGAAACATCTTTTACTTTTGAGGAATGTTACACTGAGCTAGGAGTGCAGTCAATGATTACATGAGTATGAAGTGAAACATCACCAGAAGGTGGAATTCCTGGCTCACTGAGGGCAGTAGAAATTTTTCCATCAAGGGAAATTCTGGCCTTCTGGAGTTCAAAGGCTTCATAGCCTTAAAACAAACAAACAAAAAAACCCCAGATGCTGCATTTGTGACTATAGGATTAAACATCATGGGATGTTTTATTGTCGTATCCAGTAGCTACCCTTGACCTTCTCATTCATAGCAAATTTTAGTGAATGAGTCCTTAGAAATCTGTTCCTTCTTAAAGGGGAAAGTATGCATGAGAAGGTCAAAACAGCTGGAGCCACAACTGGAAACCAAGTGCATGAGGTTTAACATCGCTCCACAGGAAAGAATCCTGGAAGGAGACAAAGCAAAGAGGAGGGTGTAGATGCTCTCGCTGTCTCCTGCTATTGCACGTTATGGGAAAGTAGCAGGCCTGCAGTCTGGAGCATGGGAATGGTGGGTCCTGTCTCTGATCTAGGTCTCATGGGAAAACCAAAGTCCTTCTAGGGTGGGTCTGTCTTTTTGCAATACTGATAGTTCCTCTTCTCTCTGACAGGGGAACTGTACTCTGGCAAGATGCTCTCTGTCTGGTGAGTCTTATGCTTTTATTTCATTTCAAACTACCTAGACAGAACAGAGCTGATGATGGAAGTTGGTAATAAGTTTGATTGGGGTTTATTTCCGTCAGTCATGTAATGAAGAAACAGTTGGTGAAATGAGCTGTGTTTCCATGTGAGTGCCTCCCTTGCCTAATGTCTGTACTGCCCAATCCATTCAGCTCTGGTGAAGATTTCACAGCAGCAGCACAGTGTATTTCAAGCACTGCAGTGCTTGAAACACATACTGTTGCAGAGCCTAGCTCTCTAATAAATTCCTTTGAAAATGATGGGTGAATATTAAGTGACATGTCAAATCTAGTATGCCTATGAACTCCTCTTCGGTACTTAAACTGGATTTTCCCAGAGCTCTGTTTTTTCTAGCCGTACTGTGTTTATGTAGCATTACCTCACTCACTTCTGATTCCACATTGAGAAACCAGTTAAATCTGCTTACCTTTTCCAGCTCCTAGAGTTCCAATAGCAGCTCTTTAGTAGGGGATGGTGTCAAAATTGTATCACTTTTTTTAAAAATCAAGTGGGGAAATGGTTCTTCCTTCTGGCATTGTGTAATTGAGATAACTATGTTCTCCAGTTGCTATGCTGACTCTCTTTAAGATCAGACTGGAAGACTGCCCAGTGCTCTGAAAAAGACAAAGGACAGGAGTTCGGTTTGTAATAAAAATTGCAGTGTCAGGGCATGTGAGCAGTGTGGGAAGGGGATGGTGGGGTATGTGAAACTGAGAAGCTATGCAAGTACCTCCCTGCTGTGAGCTTTGGAAAAGAAATGTTCTTGGGACAAGGGGTAGACAGAGAGCAGGGGTGATGGTGGCTTGCTACTCTGCCCAACATGCTGTTTTCATTCTTTTTTGACTCCTTACCTATCCATGCGACTGTGAGGCTTCCTGGGGGTGCCTCTTACGGGACTGATGCCTTGCTCCTATTAGGAACCCCTTTGTATTGGTGAGGATAACTCAGCAGCAACTGAGGTTTCAGCAGTCCTGGAGGTGTTCCTTGTAGCTGTTTCCTGGTTTTGTTCTGACTGGGGTAGCTGCTGCTTTGTTTGCCCTTTTCAAAGTTATCCTTATTAGAATTGAGGTCAAGATACAACTGTTTTTCCCATCTCTATAAGTCTAGATGAAGACAAGACCACTGTTCTTGGCAAGCTCTGGGCAGGTTTGATGGCACTGATGTGCCTCTGTATGCTTATATTCCCCACTTAGTTGCAAGCTTCTTTCAGGGTGGACAGTGGTATCCTTTGCACTCTTTTACCTGACAGGGACACTTGAGGGCTGGACAACGTTCCTGTGGGGTAACACCATTTTCATTCACAGGTGTGGCTGGGAGCCAGGGACTGGCTTACATGAACAGCAGGAAGCTTGTGTAAGTATCTGCAGGAAAGCTGTGATGTGGAGAGGCTGGGGCTGCTCTAGCCCTGATAAGATTTGGGAGCTGGGAGGCAGAATATGGTTGGCTGTCATAAAATCCCTGTGCACATCATAGGAGCGTGGAGCTAGCCTTAACAAAATCTAGGTTTTGCAGGTCAGGAACTCTGGCACACTTAAAGAAAATAAACCTTGTTTGGAACCAGATACTGAAGCATGGAAGGGATGGGAATGAGGAGACTGGTGATAAATGGATCTCTAGCCTTTGATTATCTGACTAGAAGTCTTTGCTCTATGGTGGCCTCCTGGTAGGATTTCTGTCAGGAGAAGTGGCATGGTTCAGGGAGCTGTTGTTCATATGGCAAGGTTTGTATTGCTGAGACGGTCTTGTAAAAATGTATTTGGGGAAATAACCTTAAGAGTATATCCATAAAAGCCTGAAAAGCTGGTCTGTTTGCACCAAGTAGCCTGTGTTAGAGGAAATGCTAAAGCACGTTTGCTTCAGGTTTCCAAATGCGGTGTCAGTAGATATAAAAAAAATCCTTTGGAACGCTTGGGATTGCCAGCTCCCTGTGAAGGGACATGGTGGAGAGAAATAGCTGTCTCTTGGATGTGTTGCCATAGGCAATTTATGGGACTTTCTCTTTTTTTGGAGCAATCTAGCAACTTCTGTAGAGATCGACAGTCCTGATCTGGAGGTAGAAAATGGTTACTGCACTAGTCTTGGGTGTAGGGTGGGCTGTCTGGGTCAGCCTTTTATCAGTATTTGAACTGCAGGGGTTCTGTTGGGTTGCCTCCCTAAATTAAAATTCCTTAAATGTCAGTTCTCACTGAGTTACTGAGAGCGCTAGTGATGGTAAGCTGCAATGTTTCCTTTCTTAGTGGGATTGTTGCAGCTTAAACAGTAAGTAGGTGTCCTTGGAACAAATACATCAGAACAGCTGAGCAGCCTTTCAGATCAGTTAAGCAAGTGTAAATTCTGTACTTCAGCTTGGTGCTGGCAGCCTGCAGAGGAACATACTTCTGTGTTCATGTCTTTCTCTCTTTCTGCAGAGTAAATAGCTCCAGTGTCTTCACCGTCCGTTACTTCAGAACCACTGCAGTACGTAGTAAGTAAAAAGTCAGGAGTCAGCGGGATGGCTCTTGTGCTACCTGTTGGTGTCCTGACAACAGCTGAAGCTGCCTCTTCCATTCTTGGTCTAGGTCCACTGCTGTCCCACCTTGGTGGATGATTGAGCGTTTATGTCCTGGGGCCCTAAAGATTTTGTCTGGCATTCCTGTCACAATGTGACTTTCAGTCAAATGGGAATTCTCTTGTGTTAATCAGTGTTGAAGCAAGGAGAAGGCCAACTTTTGATGTCTGTTGACTTACTCCCTCTAGTAGAGTCCTGATGACAAGAATGAAGCAATGCCATAAGTTTTGAGCTCTGAATGCGTTCAAGTCTGTCTCTCTCTCTCTCACAGGGGATGACGTGGTTACGGTGAACACACCAGCCTTTGCAGAGTCAGTCACAGAAGGAGATGTCAGGTGGGAGAAAGGTAAGCTGGTGCCTCTTCCCTGAAATTCTCAGAACCGTTGCTGCTGCACTGGGCAGCTCGGGGGTGCATTGTAGTTCACTGGCTGACAGCCTGCTCTGTGCCTTTCAGTCTGTGACAATGAGGCAGTTAATTGCAGTTCTTCTGAGGGGTAAGGATTGCAGTTACTGCCTCAGCACCTCTCTGTCACGGGTGATGTTGGGTGAAGGGTGATGTCTAAACTGGAATCAGACTCTGCAGTAGATTGATGTTTGAGCTAGACTTTTCTTTAGCAGCTGTGGAGAACTGGAGTGAGAACATTCTGGATTAGTGGGGGAGACTGCTGTGGGTTAAGAGGGGAGGCCAGAGCACACCTCCCTCCTCACAGTGGTCTTCATATCTATCATTCAGCTGTTGGAGACACAGTGGCGGAAGATGAAGTGGTGTGTGAGATTGAAACAGACAAGGTAGGAGTTTTCTGGACCAAAACTTTTTATAGTTCTGTAGCAGGTATCCTGTATGGCTCCTCCCTGCTAAATGCTCCTAAAGCCTGCAGGCCCTGCCTGTGTCTCCTGCTTCCGTGATGGAGAAAAGCTTTTCTCATCTAGTATGAAAGCTGGCTGTGCCTTAAATGAGAATTCTTTGATAACTCTTTCCTTCCTCATACATTCGATTAAGCATCAGTGGTGCTGATGTTTGTTGGAGCTGCAATTCCACTCTTCCTTCCAATTTCAGTGCTCTAAGCTTTGAAACATGTTTGTGTTTAAACAGAGGAGAAATCTGCAGAGCCACAGGATGTCTTCAGACTGTTTAAAATTTAGCCTTTAAGTTTACTCACTCCTTAAAGGACTCTTAAGCTTTGAAGTTCTTGCTAAAATGCCCTGCCAAGTTCTGCTTCTGGTGTTGCTGTCAAGAAGATGCTGGCAGCAGGTCAATTCTTGATTGTACCCTGGAGCAGGAAGATCAGGCTATATGTTACACTGCCAGCATCTCCCAAAACTTCTAAGCATTGGCACAAAATCCCAGTGGGGGGTGTGAAAACAGGCGCAAATGGTGCGAGACAGAGCTGCCGTCTGTGCCAAATTACAATGTCTTATCTATGCATATTGGCATCTTGGCCACTTGTTCTCCATCCAATGTTTGGGGGAATTTCACTGATTTTCCGTTTTGCAGACATCAGTGCAAGTTCCAGCCCCAGCAGCTGGTGTGATTGAAGCCCTTCTGGTACCTGATGGTGGCAAAGTGGAAGGGGGAACGCCTCTGTTCAAACTCAGGAAAACTGGGGGTAAGTCAGGCCTGTATAACTTGCATAGGCCTTCCTGTTTCCACCAGTCTTTTTCTGAAGATGGAAGCAAGGCATTTAGAGGGATCCTGAGAGAGGTTAAATGTTTCCTCCATCTGCCTCTCTAGCTGGAAGAAAATACTCCTATTTTTTTTCCATTAGAAAAGCATAATTTCAGCCCTTCTGGGGGTGGAAATTTCCTTTTGCTCCCTCTGGAGGAGACTGCAGCTCTAAGTTAAAATTAATTGAGAATTCCACTGATAGAACTCCCTTCTCCACCCTCTTCTCTTTAGCATTCAGTCTTGTGCACAGCGAGGAGATCTAGGGTGTCGATGAGTAAAACACTTTCACCTTGGGATCCTCTTGTGGTGGCTCCTATCAGTTCAGTAGTGCTGAGAACATAAAGGCACTCTGCTGGAGGGTTAACTTTTATCAGGTTGGTTGGACTCAGAGATCCCTGACAGTGGAAGCTCTTGTTGCCCTTACCATGGTTCTTCCTTGTCTTTCAGCTGCTCCTGCCAAGGCCAAACCAGCAGCAGCCCCTCCTCCTCCTGCAGCCCCTGAACCTGTAGCTGCAGCTGCTCCTCCCCCTGCTGCAGCACCAATTCCCACTACAATGCCACCAGTGCCGCCTGTGTCAACTCAGCCCATTGATAGCAAACCAGGTGAGCCAACAGCCATTTTCTCCTATTTTCAAGCCTCTCTCACTTGGGGAGAGTGTGTAAGCTTAAAGACAGCAAACAGTCTGGCATTTATGGTGAAGGCCTCCCTGCATTATTGCCCTGCATGCTCCAGACTAGAGAGCTCAGCTATGCCTGGAACCTGCCCAGCCCAATTCAAGGCTGTTTCCGCACTGTGTTGCTTGAGCAAGGAGCTCAGATGGGCTTTCTACCTCAGGGCATTGCAATTAAGCCCTGGCTTCCCTTTTTGACTGATGTGTTCTTTACCCTCAGTGTCTGCGGTGAAGCCAGCTGCAGCCCCAGCGGCAGCCCCTCCTGGGGAGGCAGTGCCCAGCAAAGGTGCCCGATCAGAACATAGGGTAAGCTGTGGGAGTAGGGGCCTTGCCAAGGCTTCTGTTGCTGGGTGACAGTCTGTTCTGGCATAAGTCTTGAGCTTTCTGGATGAGTCTGTATCTACCTGTTCACATCCAGCTCAGTGGGGCTGTGACAGATGGGAAATTCTCTACATGAGGGCACCGCTTAGGGGTGGGCTGGAGGAGGAGCCAGGTCTGATCTGATGCAGGTCTTTTCTAGGTAAAAGTCTTGTCTTGAACTCTGCTGACTGAGCACAGAAGGCTCAGTGTGATCTGCTTGGTCTGTCCACAAGGCCTCAGCAAAGGGCTGAGGCTGCTGCAGCTGCCTTGTGCATTCTTAAGAGAACATGGTTGAGCAGCCTGCTTTCTTAGCAGTCTTGCTCTTTTCACATTAGCCTCATGCTGGAAACCTATGCATGCTTGGAGGTCCTGAGAAACACATAGGTTGGAAGTAGTTATACTGTGATGCATTTCAGCACTGCTTTTCAAGTGAACTGTGTGTTGAGCTGGGCAGCTCTAGTGAAATCAGCTCAGCCTGTCATGCTCCTCAGGGAGACCTAGAGTGAAAACCTTGGCCCTAAGCATCTATTGCTAGTCAACCAGATGGCAAGAAGAAGGGCCTTTTGAGTTTTTTGTGCATTTTGCCCCTTGAATGAGCTTGAGGTAGCTTCTGCTTATATCTTTTTAATTTTCAGGTGAAAATGAATAGGATGCGTCAGCGTATTGCTCAGCGGCTGAAAGAGGCTCAGAATACTTGTGCCATGCTGACCACTTTCAATGAGATCGATATGAGGTGAGGAGCAGACCTCTTTTTCCCTTTGCAAGTAGAAATAGATGCAGGCAGTCATCTTTAAATAGCAGTCAAGACCTTGCTGATTCTCTTTGGAGAGATTGGCAACATGTCTTTTGGGACCTCTTTCTTAGGTGAGTACCACGATCTGCACAGCTTCATCACGGCCACGTTGGTGTTGCAGTATGAGGGGTGCGTAGCTTCCTAATGGCCTGTCATTCCTTGGGAGTCATCTGCTGCCTGTAAAAGGGGCAGTCTGGTTCCTCATCTGTGTAGTTCTTGGTTGAGGACTGGTAGATGTCGAGCAGAAGACCAGGAGTGACTACTATCACTTGTATAGTGGTGATTAGAAGACAGCAAGATGTATCATCTGCTTTCTGCCACCCCACCAGGTTACTGCTTTTGGAGGTGGGCATATTTAGCTTCCAATGAGGTGGTTCCCCGGGGCTCATCAGCCTTTCAGGTGAGCACTACATAGGTCTGAGGCCTTTGCTGTCAGATGATGTAGCTTTCCAGAGACAGACTATCATCCTTCTCCATCCCCTCTGGGCAGGTGGGGGTCTTCTGACTCGTGCTTGCACGGACTGAACACACTAATGGTTTTGGAGGGTGGGCAGCTTATGTTACAGTGCATTAAGGGGAAATTGTGCCCAAATCAAATTGCCTTGTGAAATCCTATTCTGCTCCTTAAGACAAAACATGTAAATATTTGGGTCTCAGAACAATAAGGTTGGCAAAATAGTCTTGATTGGAGAGGAAGTGCTGCAGCTTTATCTCCTCTCAGAGGCTCATTGAGGTGTCGCTTTACGCTGGCCTCGGGCTCTCATTGCATCTGGTAATCTGGTTTGGATTGATTGCTGTGAGGTTGACTCGTGAGGACCTGTGCTGGGGCCTCCTGCTTCCCGCAGGGGGTCAGCATCTGAAAGGAGGAAGCCATAATGAGCCAGTTTCATAGCAAACCTCGTCCTCATTGCTGCAGTCCTTGTGTCTTGGGAGACACTAATGTCTTTGGGTGGTAATCCTAGCCCTAAACAAGGTTAGGCACAGGAAAACAAACACTCTAAACCATGGAGACCCCTGTGCCTTGCTGAAGCTGTCTCTTCAAAGGCTCCAGGTCTCTGGAGGGGGGAGGGATGGACCATGCAATTCCACAGCTCTGGTATTAGCCTACAATAGGCAGAGCTTGTAGCCACAGCTTGGTTGAGTTTTGTAAATGGCCTGAGTTCTGATAAATAGAAGCAGCGGGGAAACATGATTAGTCTGGTTGAGGGCTGCAGGTGGGCTGGCACCCACTACCATAGCATCTGGGAAGATTTCTTTCATATTTGTGCAACTCCCAAAGCCGGAGAGTTGGGTACGGAGGCATTGTTGTGCTGGCTGGTGCTGGACTTGCACAGTGATTGAAGTCTTTTCCCTCTGACACCACGTGCATCTTTTCTGCTCTTGGCATTTTCTGGTTTTTCACCCTTCCAGGGCTGGCCCAGCTACACCTGCTGTTGCTGTCTGTGGTGCCACACTGGTGGCAGCACTGGTGTCTCCAGAGAATCGGTGGCAACATCAGGTCTAAGCAGGAAATACACCATGCCCCATCTTGCTTAGGTGCCTGGCAGTGTGGGCCACGCAGGTTAACCCTGTCCTGTGGAGTTTGTCGTCCAGGACCAGTGCCTGTTAGATCCTTTGGCAGGGGCCTTAGAGCCACCTTCAGCCCACTTCATCTATGACATTTGAAGGATTTTTCAGCAGACTGGGAGTTTGCCGGTTGGTGGTGCAGTTATGCAGTCCTTGGGGCTGGCACTGAAATCTGTTACAGAGCAACGGAATGGTGTTTTCTTGGGCTCCCTGCTGACCAGCATTATCATGTGTTTTGCAGCAACATCCGGGAGATGAGAGCTGTACACAAGGATCCCTTCCTGAAAAAGCACAATCTGAAGCTAGGTTTCATGTCAGCTTTTGTGAAAGCTGCAGCTTTTGCTCTGCAGGACCAGCCCGTTGTGAATGCAGGTGAGTGGTGACCCTTGCTGGTGAGTTGCATGTCTCACCAGTGAACGTGGCAGAGTGGGGGAAAGCAGGTGGCCCAAGTCCATGGCAGGGCACATAGCCTGGACAAGCAAGTCAAATACACAGAAAAAAGGGGGACAGTCCTACGTGCTGCAGCTGATTTTGCTAATGCCGCTTATGTAGGTAGAGGACAGCTTGCCAAGAGGGGCTCTATTAGGAAGGGGTTGCCAGGAATGGGGCTGGGGCCATGCGTACACAGCTGCAGAGGGCAGAGCCTGCTGGTTGGTGTAGAGGTAGCTGCTGTAGGTGTGATGCAGTTCCTGGGCAGTGTCAGAGGTACTTGCTCAAATCTAGAAGAAGAGAATAACCAAGGGAATGTCCGAGGGGGACTGACCTATCTGGACTGTGTTTCCTTTCTGTCTATCCTGGTGCTTCTCCCACAGGTGCAGTGAGGGCTCATTTTTCTCTGGAGTTATGTTTAAGCTAGAGATGAACAAGTTGTTATGATTTTGTGGCTATGTCTGTCCTGTTGAGCCCTTGATCTTGGGTACTGCATGTGAAAAACAGCTTCTTTCTCCTTCTAGTGATTGATGACACGACCAAAGAGATTGTGTACAGGGACTATGTGGACATCAGTGTCGCTGTAGCAACTCCCCGGGTAGGTACCTTGGATGCTTTGGCCATGCTTCCTGCAGCCTCGGATCATGGGATGGTCGTATACTTTGAGCCAACTCAGCTTTGAGCTCTGCTGCAACAGAAACTTACTGATGAGACTGATCTTCTAAATGAGACATCTGATATATTGTGGACTGCTGAGATGGTTTTGGGAGGAGGTGGAGGACAAAGAATATTCTGCCACTGTACTAGGAGATGGAGTAACAAGGTCCTTTTCTTTTTTTGTGGACCCATGAGGATATGGCATAGACAGTAAAAGCTTTGCATGTCCTGTCCTTTGGCTAACCCTGCTGTGTTGTTCCACCATTTCTGTAAATGACATTGCTGCTTCAAAGAGATGTTCCTGTCCAGGCAGAGTATGGGATGGAGTTACAGATGTTGAATTAGTTGGCCAAACCTCTGCCTGACAACAGAACCACGACTGAAGTTCTGTCACTGCTCCCAAAGTCTAGGGGAGGTCCATCTTAAAGGGACTCGACTCTTCTGGTGGAGAAAGAGGTGGCAGCTGAACTCTACCCAGTGTCTCACCTGCTTTTATGGACGTGGAGCTGGATCCAGGCACACCTGGTTGATTTTATGAGACGGGCTTACAAAGGCAAAGATGATGTCTCAGTACACACTAAGGTGTCGGCCCTTAGTGCTTGTCATGCCAGGTTTCCCGGCAGGCTGCCAAGGTGCAAGGCAGCTCTGCCAACCACCTGCTGTGTGCTGAGGAGGAGGCAGGAACTCTGCTGGGCTGAGGCCAGGCTCCTGCCCCTTAACAGTTACGTGTGTTGCTGCGGTGAATTTGCTGACCATGCACTATGCTTCTCCCTAGGGTCTTGTGGTCCCTGTCGTTAGGAATGTAGAAAACATGAACTTTGCTGACATAGAGCGTGCTATCTACGAGTTGGGGGAGAAGGTAAGGAAAGTTGGAGGTTTTTCTGAAAAGGGTTGGGAGGAATGGGAAGAATTGGGGGTGCTGAATAGGCATGAATTGATTCAGTCCCTCTGTGTCATCATCTCTGACCTCTAACACACTGAGTTGTGCTGTGGGGAGTGATCCAGTTACATTTGTAGCTGTGCCTGTGCCTTACAGGACAGGTCTGTCTACTTGTTGCCCTTCCAGAAGACTGCAAACTATGCATTAGTGACATGGTGTGTCTTCACCTTTGTCTCTAGAGGCCAAGGCTGAACTGCCCTGGGGTAGAAGTCCCTGTGTCCGTCTCCTGCAAAAGCAGGAGTTGGAAGCGAAGGCAAGAGAATCCTTCCCCAAAGCCAGTAAATGTTCAGATCTAAAGACAGGATGCATTTTCAAGTACTTCGTGCTGGTTTTCAGCTGAACAGATCAATAAGTGAAGGTCTTGCCATCAGCATTTATTCCTGGAGAGAGTGAACGTCCAAACCCTTGTCCTTTGCCTTCTGTGATCTGTGCAGCTTTCCAAGACCTTGCTTTTTCTTCTAGGCACGGAAGAACGAACTGGCCATTGAAGACATGGATGGCGGCACTTTCACAATCAGCAACGGAGGGGTTTTTGGGTCACTCTTTGGGACACCTATCATTAACCCACCCCAGTCTGCCATCTTAGGCATGCATGCCATCTTTGACAGGCCTGTAGCTGTGGGAGGCAAGGTAGGTGGAGCTGTGCAGGAGGTTTCAGTGAACATAGGGGAGAGCTCAGTGGGATGAGGACCATAGCCCATAACCTTTTTCTAGGGGGTTGGTGTCAACTTATAAAAGGCTTTACTGTGAAGGAGGAGCAGAGACTAATGGGTGTAGGGCAGCTTTGCTGGCACTGGTACTTGCCTGAGGTCTGCAGGGGGCCTTGTCCTATCTGTGAGGGGGAGAAATGGATAATCTGCTTAGGTGTGGGGAGGAATAGGCTGTAGCCTTTGTGATAGAGAACAGCTCCAGAAAGGGACGTAGTCTTATGTGGTGCGGACCCAGCCTGAGTGGTGATCAGTGCCTGGGTGAGTGAGCGGGTCAGTAATCCTGCCAGGCAGGACACATCCGGGAGGGCCTGAGCCCTGGATTCAGAATAGGAAAAAGCCCAAGTCTTCCCAGAATTCACAGGAGGGTATTATACAGGCAGTAGGGCTGAGCTCACTAATGCCTGTCTTATTCCTCCCCTTCAGATCGAGGTGCGGCCCATGATGTATGTGGCGCTGACGTATGATCACCGGCTGATTGATGGCAGAGAGGCAGTGACTTTCCTGCGCAAGATCAAGGCAGCGGTGGAGGATCCCCGCGTGCTGCTGCTTGACCTGTAGAGCAGCCACACCCCCACACAACCCACGCAGGGCAGGGCCACAGCACCAGCAGGGGCAATGCAGGGCATTCAGGAACTGGCAGGGGTCATTCCAGTCTCTCTTCCTCCGCTGTGATCGGAGCTGTCCCAGAGGGAATTGTGGGGATAGCTCCTACCTCCTTTCCTATTCTGTTTAACGAAGGTTCAGTTTCTCACGAGGATTGCTATGCAGTGGGCCAACCACTGAACGGCACTGCCTTTCCAGAGCCAACTGTATGGCATCCTCTCCCTCACAGCACCGAACTCTCACCTCTAGCTTGTCCTATACCACTGGAAACTGCTTGCTGCTGCTGTGCTAGGGTACCCTTCCCTGCCACTCCAAGGCAGGTTCAGCTTTATTTCCTAGCACTGAGGTTCCTGGGAGGGAGAGGAGAGGAGAGGCTACTGTTCTGTCCCTGTTTTGCTTGAAAATATTTCACACTCATCTGCCTTGCAAGGGCAGTCTGGGGACACCCAGGCCACTTGCAGCAGAGGTTTTGATCAGAGCAGGGCTTGAGGTAGGTGTCATGCCTCTGGCAGTGCCCTGGTTACACTCCCTCCACAGACAGGAACGCAGCGGTGGCAGCTCCCCTGCTTTCCCTTGGAGATCGTTTGTCTCTCTCCAGCCTGGTCACTGGTGTGAATGTTTGTCTGGGTGGGCAGAGCCCGTGACCTCTGTGGAGGTAGCACTGATCCTGGGGGGACAACCCTTTCACCATTACATGCCCGACATGGGGCTAAGAACCAGCCCCCAGCAGCTGTCCTTGAATCACAGCTCACTGAAGGTGGATCTGACTGCTGGCTTCCTGCGTGCAAGGGCTTGGCCTGCTACCAGCAGAGAGACAGCTGGGGAGGGCCAGGTCTTTAACTGTAATGTACATCCCAGCCCAAGGCTGCTGGTTTTGGGGGGAGGGGGGCAGTCCTTAATCTGATAGCGCACACATGTATTGGGGAGTGAGGGGGTTGCTAGTGCCTGCAGAGTCTATTACTCTTACCCTCTACGCAGAACTTGTAACTAAAATATTTAACACAGCGGATTTTAAATGAAATAAAAGTGGGCAACGACTGCGAGGTGGGGTGTGTTTGAGGGAATGAGCAACAGCTCTTGGGTGAGGACTCAGGCAGCAGCTTCCTTAGTGTAGTGTAAGAAGCCTGTTTTCTGGTGGTGAGAGAAAAGAGGGAACGGGAGCTGGGCCCATCACTGGGGGTAATAAATTGAGGCTTCTCTGGCTGTGCTAAACCCTCTTTGGCACAGAATTGGCTCTTCCCAGCAAAGATGAGGTTTTCAGGGCTGGAAATCCTCCTTTCCTTGGTCCAGCAACAGAACTGTCACAGACAGTGAGGAAATCCCAGTGTTTGCTAAATGGCCTGATGGCCAAGAGGGAGACCTGGGATGGGCTCTTAAAGTACAGGTGTGGAGCCAGGTTTTTTTCCCTGCTACAACAGGGGAGAGTTATAAATCATGCAAGTGGGGAAAAAGGCTGTTAAGGGTTGCAGAGGGAGAAGGGAGGCAAGATCAAAGAACTGCAAAGCAAAAGCTGTCTGTGGTGCTGAGTGTCTCCCCAAGGAGCTGTCCTTGTTGGAACAGTACGAAATCGTTCCTGGATCATGGCAGGGTTTTTCCAGCTCTGACATCAACTTCAGAGAATGGTTTGCCTTTCCCAGCTATGAGTGAAGAAGACAGCCCCTTTTAACAGAATATGATTGCACTCACAGCTGGCATGCTGATGAAAGGGAGAGCAGTTCCTAGTACTGGTTCCTACAGCTTCCTGGCAGCTATGGACAAACTGGTGTGTGGAGTCCGCTTTCCTCTGACTGTCCCTGGTTGAGGTAGAAGGGTAGGAGGAGAGGAAAACCCCCTTCCCTGTCCAGTAAAGGAAGGGCAAGGAGTCTAGCTGCTCTTTAACAAATAAATTGAGTGAAAGAGAAGGTTCTGATTAAAAAATGCTGCTAGCACCCAGCCCTCCATGCTGGTTTAGGATACAGAGGGCCCAACTTGACTTTGTATGTGAGCCTGGGGAAGGGCAATGCCTGTATTCTGTCTGGAGCTGCAATAAATGAGGCCTTTGAACTACCCAGGGAGTGAATGTACAGTCAAGCTTTTAAAATGATGCAGCCTAGCAAACTGCTTTTTTTAATCTGCCCTGTTGGCCGTTGCTGTAGGAGGGTCGTGCAGCTGTGGTGCTTGAAGCTTCCTTTTTTTGACCCTCCTGGATGACACCCATGGCACTGTGTTGCAAGAAGCCATGCTGTGGCTTTGGTCAAGGGTCAGTCCTGCTGAACCTCCCCTGAATCACAGGACTAGGAGGCTGCCGGCCAAGGGTGCAAGCCTGCTGTTGGAGGGTTCAGCCAGTGCACGCTGCCCTAGAGAGGAAAAGCCCCAGGCTTAGCTGCTCCTGCTGTCTGGCTTGCCGTGGCATTAGTGGTCAGCTCCCCGGTTAGTCCTCTTTTGCGCAGCCTTTGAGGTGTCCCCTGCCCTTGCTGGGGTGGGAGATGAGTTTCTGCCGGGCTCTGCTTCCCTCTGGTGGACAAGTGCTCCTGCTGCTGCCTGAGAGCCAGGCTGAACCAGCGAGGAGCAAGCAGGGTGTTGCTGCTGGTGGCAAGAAGAGCTGGAACCAGCTAACCATAGGAAAGTTTCACTGGTGCCAGTAATTCCTTACTATCAGGGATAAGTGAGCAATGGGAGGGAGTGCTGGGAGAGGAGGGCCAAAACTACACTGCTGCCATTGCTAGCCATCCTTCCAGCCTATGGCTTTGACTTGCACAAATGAGCACAGCAGCCTCTGCTTTGGGCTGTTAGCATGTTTGTGCTTTTTCTTCTATCCTAGTTTGTATTCACTCTTATCCTCCTCCTATCTGTGCTGGCTCTCAGAGTTCATCCCTTTAAACCCTCACTGTTTGGTCTACCCATGGATGACTGTGCTCAAAGCACAGCAATGAGGGCAGTGGGGTTGCTGTCCTGCCAGCAGAAAGGAGCACCCAGGCACAGGAGGCTGGAGCCAGAATGAGCAACAACAACAAAAGTCAAAGCTGGAAGAAAACACAGGCATGCCGTGCACTTTTCCCAACTCTGAGCTGCAGCTGCATGGCTGTGCAGACTTGAGGCCATGAGGCAGGCAGGGGTACAAGCGGAGATGGCCGGACACTCAGTGTCACCTTCTGGGTTTTGGCTGCAGGGTGGTGACACCCAGTGGGCGCCACCAACCCAGGGCTCCCAGGCAGGTTTGAGAAACAGATTTGGGGCTCTCCCTCGCTCAGCACACTAGGCCCAGGCCTGGCTGGTCCAGCTCAGAAAGAAAAGGACACTTCTGCAAGCGATAATGAGCGGTTTATTTTTTTAGAGGGCTGGGGGGAGAAGAGCAGAGGGGTCCCTCCCATCTCGCCCCCACAGCAGGCATTACCCACACGCACATGCAGTCAGGGATGGGAACAGACCCCCACGCTTGGGCACCAGCCCGTGGGGCCTGGAGGAGATGCACTTTGAAGCCACAAAAAATAACAGGGCCTGGGGGGTCCCTGGGGTAGCAGCAGAGATAAAAACCATAGGGAGGGAGTCCCAGGGCACAGTGGTAAGCTGAGCAGGGGATGCCCCAGAAGGGGAGCATAGCCTCTCTCTGGGGGTGGGCACCTGGGCTCCTTTTCCCATGAGGGAGGACCTAGAGGAGAAGACAGCCTGGCCCAGACCACAGCCTCCTCTCTTGGAGACACCAACAAACACAAGCAGAGACAGAACATGCAAGGCTGCAAAACCTCATGTGTACCCCACACCGGGGCAGCCCTTGCAGGCAAACCTCCCCCTAGCAGGCAGAGCTGCCAGTGCCACCTGGGGTCACAAATGCCAGGGACAGTGGCTCTGTGCCCAGCTCCCTGCGGGAAGGACAGCCTGCCTAGCCCACCAGCTTGTTCCATGGGACGGTGCTGAAGAAGGAGTGGGACTTCAGCTTCGCCATGCCACCTCCTCCAGAGCCCAAGCGCTGCTTCGGGTTGTACTGCAGGAGCTGCAGAGAAAGGGAACGGGACAGCAGGATGGGGACACGGGGATAGTGGAGAAGCTACCCAGGCTGGACCCTGCCTTTCCCCAGCCTCTAACCCATCCTCCCTCCCATCCACCCAAGCCCCTCACCTCCGTGAGCAGCGATGTAGCAGCCAGGCTGAGCCCCTCTGGCAGATGCAGCTGGGTGTGAGGTTGAATCCCTGAAGGGTGGTTTTGGGACAGTGGCTGCAGGAGGCAGAGTGTGATGGTAAGCGGCAGCACTGAGGAGGGTAGAAGCACCCTCTGCTGAGCCTTCATTGCCACACAACCCCAGCCCTACATGGCAGGATTTAAAACCTGGGGCCCTGAACACCCAGAGACCATGCACAGGCACTAGGAATCACACACCTGAAGCAACCTGGCACAGCACTGAGGTGCCAGCAAGGCAAGGCACCCTCCCGGCCCCTGCATGGCAGGGAGCCCTTGCGCTACAGTGTCACCTCCTCCTCCTCCCCCCCCTCCTTGCACAGCTCCTCTGCCTCTTACCACTCCTGTCAGCAACTCATACAAGAGAGAGCCAAAGCTCCAGCAGTCAGCTGCTTCGGTGGGCTCCGCAATCCCCCCCACTTCTGCAGAAAGAGCCAGAGAGGTGTTAGAGCTAGAGGCAGGGAGCACCAGTGGCCGTACTGTGCTGGGCACATCTTGCTGCCTGCAGAAGCCCCCTCACCCCCGGTCGGTGCTACTGAGCAGAGGGCAGAAGGCGTCCCTTACCTGGGGCACTGTACAGCTCTTCCTGTGCCTGGCTGCAGTATTGGGGCTCCACCTCTGTCCACTGGCCAAAGAAGGTGAGACGGACATGACCTGCAGAGCAGCACCAGAGCCAAAAGCAGGGAGGTTAGGACAATGCTAGGGACTTTGGTCAGAGCACAAAGCCAAGCCATATCCTTGCAACTGGGAACAGCCAGGGCAATGGGCCCCTGTCATGCTCTGAATGCAGAGGCACTGTGCACCCCCTGGCACTGCGCATCCCCTGGCCTCCCAGTGCTTGCCCGAGATGCCCAGCAGGCATTCTTAGCTGGTGAGACTGGTTAGGTGGGCTCCAAGCTCACAGACCTCAGTGGAGGCTGTAGTGAGGAAAGAAACAGTTTTTAAAGGGGGGGGGGGGGAGGTTAGCTTTCCCCTTGCAAAGCTCTCTGCATTTTTCTTTTCCTGAGCAATTTGTACCTCTCCAGTTTGCCCCAGATGTTGCCAGCTCAGCAGGGACTTGGACAGACAGCAGTACCCATGGCTCGAAGGGATGGGATGGCTCCAGAATATCCCACCGGGCAGTAACTACAAGCAGGGGAAAACTCCAGTCCCACTAACCTCAGGCACAGTTCAGCTGGTCTCAGCTTCCCCGTGCTGGGCTTTCCCAGGCAGCCAGCCCCCACGTGGGAGCAGGGGCAATGCATTCCTGTGGCTACGGCCCCTGACTCTCCCGCTACAGAGCCATCTCTTGTAATAACTGCTTGGAAATCCCAGCTGAGACCGCACTTCCAGGCTCAGAAACATCCAAACCTCCCCAGACTCCCACCCTCCCCCAAAGCAAACTCAAGAAAGTCCATGTCTCCTGGAAATGGGGCAAATGGCAGTCTCCCAGCTGAGAGGCCAACCTCCTCCTCCTCCTCAGGGCAGCAGCCTGGGGCATGACCTACCAGCTGCGTCAAGCAGCAGGTTCCTGGGGTTGAGGTCCTGGCACAATACACCCTGTTGGTGAAGTCCCTCTAAGGCCAGGAGGATTTCTGCTGCCCACAGCTGCACCTGCTCCTCCTTCACAGCCCACGCTCGCCGGCCGTGCCCATGGGAAGGTAGAGCCCTGCACTGTCCTGACAGCGGCTGCTTGCCAAGCCAGCCACAGGTCAGGCTTGCTCCTCGTGAGGGCTCCCGCACCACTGGGTCAGGCCCACAGGGCTTGCCAGAGCTGGACGTGGCGACTCCTGCACGAAGCTGCCTGTGACCCAAGATCAGGAGGGGGCGAGCCCAGGGGACCTCAGACACTTGCTGAGATGGCAGATCCCCGGTCCCTGGTTGGCCCCCTCTCACAGTCTTCAGTACGGGGGTGAGCGTCTGGGGAAGCCTGGGGTCTTGTTGTGAGGCTGCTCTCTCCGATATGCAGCCCACGCCGCTGGTTAGAACATCCCAGGGGTAGACAACCAGGCCCTGACCAGTAAGGTGGCCAGGGCCTTTGGCTGATACTGCTGGAGCATGGTCCACAATGCCAGACACAGCCTGTGTCACGCTTAGATCCTGCCCTCCAGGCGCAGCCCTCGTGCTGCTGGCAGGAGCCAGGCGAAGCTGGCAGTGGTTCCCTGAGCCGGGGTCCATGGGGTCAGGGGACTGCTCCTGAGTGGGCGAGGCAGCAGTGTTTCCCAATACTTGGTGGGTCGCAGAGCCTGGGAGGCCACTGCCTGTCCGAGCAGAGAAGATGGAGACTTGGCTGCTGCCCTGGGAGCTTCCCACGCCATCCTCTCTGCCACGGTCTCTCAGGGCTTGAATGGTGTTTGAACTGCCAGAGCCCTGCTGGACACAGTACTTAGAGCGGAGGTGAGACCACAGCGTCTCCCCTGGAAAGCAGAGAGAAGAACAAGTGATGGGGCAGAAAGCATCCCTGGTTCCCCCACTGCGGACATGGCCCATTCAGGCACAGGCCAAGGCCCACACGCTGGGGATGTGATTGAGCATCATTAACCTCCCCTGCAGCAAAGCTCAAGTCCATGCAGAATACTCCCCAGCCCTACAAGCACACCATGCTCAACATCACACCTCCCCTGGGACCTAGCACACCAAAGGCTCATTCCCCCCTCCTTTAGCAGTGCTGCTCCCCATTCTGCACAGTCCCATTGATCCCAGCTCTGCCGCTTCCTTGTCACAGGCCAGCCACCTCTTCACACATGCCCCTGATCCTACCGCCATCACCTCTTTCCCCTGAAAGCCCTTCCTCCCCACGTGACAGAGATGCCGGAGTGCTCCCACAGCACAGCAGAACCCGTGGGTCAGTGATGAGCCACAGCAGCGAGTCCTGGAGCCCACAGCATGCTGCCAGGGCTTCCCAGCCTCAGTATGTTCAGCTGCTGGCTGCTTTCTGCAAATTCATCCTACAGCAACACATGAGGTGTTGAGGCTGTTCTCCAACAAGTCAGCCTTCATTTATCACTGCTGGACTCCAGCTGCTGCTCCCTACACATCTGTTCAAGCAGCAGAGAGCAAAGAAGCTCCCTGGGACAAGCCTTGTCACACTTCTTCACCAGGATCTGGGACAAGCCTCAAGTTTGCCTCCCTGTCGTACCCAAACCCCAGTGTGCTCCCTGCCCTTTATGCCCCGATTGTCCATCATCTCCTCTATTTGGTCTGATATCAAAATCCAGTGTGACCTCTTCTTTTGTAACCAAAAAATGTTTTATAAAGGTCCTATCAAAAAATTGTTTTGCTCTACAACTTCCAGGTGAACTACCTCACTTGGTTGTCCTTCTCCATCACCTTCCTGTCATGGTCAAACAATGCCAGTAAAATGAAGAGGTTCTTCTTTTCAAGATGCTGGACCACATCAACCTCTTTACCTCACGGCATGACCATTCCCTCCCATGGGACTCAGTGGTCCCTAAAGCTAGTTTCCTTATAACACCCATACACACACAACCTCTTTCTCCTTGTAGGTCTCCACATGTCCACTTCTAGGTTACTTCCCCAGTCAGCTCTTAGCAAACCTCCAGAATCCCCAATACAGCTGAGCAGCTCTTTCCACAAAGTCTCCAAGCCCTGGTACCCACCACCCATCTATGAAGAAGACAGCTTGTGCTGTCACTATAAATACCAGTCCCAAAGCAGCAGGAGAAACGTATTTGAGATTTTAAAAAAAGGAGGTTGGGGATAAGAGCAGGCTATGCTGTCCTCACTCACCCTGCACATGCTCCAGGTGGAGGAAGATGGAGTCCTCACTCACATAGTAGCACAACAGCTTGACCATAAAAGGGACCCCATGAGGGATGATGGTCTGTCGCTCACGGGTCTCAACATGGGATTTGGGGAGGCTCTGAGGAGGTACAGGTAGATGGGCGTTACAGCATGGTAGGGACTTGGACTCCCTGCAACCTAGCACCTGGCAGGGCAGGAGACCAGCCAGAAAGGTAGTGTGCCATCTGCCAAGCCCCATGGCTGCTCCCCTGCATGACCTGCGATGGAGTTCCCTGTCTGTGGAAACCCACAGCTCATGCTGAGAGGTCTGTCAGTCCCCAGCACCCAGCTGTGATAAGGCAGGGCTCTGCAAAGCTTTGTCAAGGCAGAGCGCTCCCCACCTGCGCTGCAGGACCCAGAGGACACCGCTGGTCCAGAGCGGTGGCCTTCTCCCACAACTGCCCCTACTCCCTTCAGATGGGAACCTGCCATCCCAGTCCCCTCTCCTCTTCCCTCTGGAACTGATGCTTTTCCCTGTCATGCCAGAGCCTCCTTGTCCAATTATTGAAGTCCTTTATGTTTAGCTCCAAGGACACTGGAAAATGCCCTAGGACTTGTATTGAGCACACCTCACCCACGACCTGTTTCAGGGGTTGACCCAGATTAACATGGGTGTAAGGCTTGGCTTGCAGCATTACCAGGCAGAGAAACAGCTGACCAGGGAGAACCACTTTGCTTCTGATCACAGAAAATGGCTGAGGCAACCAAGAGAAGCTTTATGAACAATGAACTTCCTCCAACACCTCTGTGAGCTGCTATTTTTTTGGTCCTCCCGCCTGCCCCAGCTATCTGCTTGGACAAGGAGGCTCTTGACATGACAGGGAGAAGCAGGCAGATGAAACTGAAAACACCCACCTTAAGTATAAAGGTCCCGCCAGTGGCCGGATCCTGGACGATCTGCACCTGGGAGCAGTATATACAGTACCAGTCAGAAGCAGTGACTGCTCCCCCCGCAACACACAGCCTACAGGAATGACCCAAGGGACTCAACTCTGGAACCAAAACAAACTCCCACCCAAACTAGAGGAGTTTGGTGGTGCTGAAACCCCTACTCTTGAAAGACAAAACACAGGTTATTAGCAATGAGATAGCCATGCAGCCAGGGAGTAGAAAGTTAATTAAAACAAGAGGTGACTCCCACACCATTTTTGCTTCCTTCACAAAGAAGGGTTTCGCACTGCTCCTTCTGGGCTCTGTGGGCCATGCTGGGCTGCCCACCGGGGCTTTGGCAGGACAGGAGGACCACATCAGTCCTGACAAACTGAGATGCGTGAACGGCAGAAAGCAATGTGCCAGTGCATGTATGGAGACAGTAAGCCTGGCATCTTCACTCCAAGATCATGAACTACTAATTAGCTTATTCATCCAGATAGCTTGTCTTCTGCTGAAGTCTAGATTATCCACAGGAGTTCACCATCATGGTACCTAGGCATCAAGCACGATTCCATGCATGGGAAAGAACTGGATGCATCAACCTCCTTGTAAATATCTTGGGAGCTCTGGTAAACAAAAGTAATGGGGACATCAAGAGATTTCCGAACTAATTCCTAAAGAGGCTTGCATCCTCGCCTGCAAATTTTCCTTGGTGGGAATGGTGTGGACGGATACCCTCACGTTCCTTGCTGGGTGTGCTGGGGGCCGGCAGCCCTATCCCAGCTGCCAGGACCCTCCAGCTTACACTCCCTTTGGTCCAGCCCCAGCCTCACCCCCCCAGTTCCAGGTCGAGTCATTACCTTATCGATCACTCCCACAACCTTACAACGTCTCAGGTTCTCCACTGCCGAGCTCAGCGTCCTGATCGGCCGGAAGCGCAGGCTGCTGTAACCCTGCAAGGCGGTGGGAGAAGAGGATGAGGGACCTAGAGGTGCTACTGTCCACGACAGTGGGTGGGAGAAGTCCTCGCGTTTCCAGAGGAGGCAGCCCTACTGCCAGGCTGGTCAACATCCAGAGACAATGCCCCAACGGCCGTGGTTGATTCCTAACATCAGCTGGACCATTTTCTTGGCCAGCTCCTGGATTGCTGAAGTTTTCAGGGAAAGCTTGCACCTGCAGCGGGGGTAAAATCACTCCGAAATTTGTACCTGGACCTGAACTGCTTCAACACTAAGGGGATCTGTATGGAAGGTAGTCACCTTTCTCCAGTCGTCCTCACTCCCCTCTCCCTTCATTAACCACCTCCTTCCCACAATGCAGCAAGTGGCCATCATCTTTGGTTTCCATCCAGATGGGAACAATGATGGGGAACATGACATTTTCAACATCTGACAAGGTGGCTCCCCCCAGTGGCTTCAGTCCCATGAAAAATGGCCATTTTCTCTATGGCGGCAGCAAGCTAAACACACACACCTTGGGGGGTCCTGGGAGCGCCCCAGGCAAACTGGGCCCACCTCGGCTTTTCGATCCAGGCAGGGTGAAGGGCTGCCAGCTCCCTCGCAGCCACCGTCATGCCAGGAGACTCTGCAGCTGACGTGTCTGCCATTTTCTCTACACCACCTTACCGTGGCATTCGGCAGAGGCAGTCGAGGAGGCTCACTGGGGCTGCTCTGTATGTGTGTCCCCCAGGTTTCTCAGGGGCACAGATCCGCTGCCATCCCACCCATGCCTCCCCACGCCAGCCCCTCACCGTGGCGGTGGGGTTGCCACCCCCCGCAGCCCGCTGGAGGTGGCAGTTGAAGATTTCCTCCGCGCGCCGCAGGTACTGCGTGATCTTCCGCTTCACGGCCTCCCGACGCTCCTTGTTGGGGTCAACTGTGGTCGGCGCAGAGGGCGGGCGTGAGGGGCCTGCCATGCTCCCCAGAGGGATGTCCCCGTCACGTTGCAGCGCTCCCGGGAGGGGTACCCTGGACCCCGGCCACACTCCCCAGAGGGATGCCCCGGTCCCCTCAGCCTTCTCCCAGTAGGGATGCCCCGGCAGCCTGGCTGCAACCGCTGGAGGGATGCCCCGGCCCGCTTCTCTTTCTCCCCGGAGGGACGCCCCGGCCCCCTTGTCGTCTTTCTCCCCGGACGGACACCGCGGCCCCCTCCCCGCTCTCCCCAGGGGGATGTCCCGGGCCCCCCGGTCGCGCTCCCCGGAGGGATGCCCCGGCCCCCCGCCCTGCGGGGAGGCCCCACGCACCCTGCACGCCGCGGAGCAGCACGTCCACGCCGTTCTGGTAGTGGTTGAAGGCCTCCTCGTAGTCCTCGCTGACGTCCCGCTCCAGCGCCAGCCGCAGCTGCCGCGCCGCCTCCACCAGGTAGTCCCGCCGCCCGCCGCCCTCGGGGCCCGCCGGGGAGACGCGGCTCCGCAGCTGCCCCAGGTAGACGCGGGCCTGCGCCAGCGCCCGGGAGCAGGGCTCGGCCTCCGGCCGGCTCATGGCCCCGCACCGCCGCCCTCCGCCGCCGGCAGACAGGGAGCGGGGACGCGCGGGTGAGGCGCGCCGCACGCCCCGGACCTCTCGCCGGCCGGTAACCGGCGCCTTCGGCCGGCAC
Source organism: Haliaeetus albicilla (assembly GCF_947461875.1). Classification (NCBI taxonomy): domain Eukaryota; kingdom Metazoa; phylum Chordata; class Aves; order Accipitriformes; family Accipitridae; genus Haliaeetus; species Haliaeetus albicilla. The sequence goes on along the minus strand of NC_091487.1, from coordinate 26,501,385 downwards.
GGCCCCCCGGCCCCGGCCCGGGCCCCCGCGGGCACGCAGCGAGGCGAGCGCCGCCGGCACCATCCTCCGGCGCCGCCAGATGCGGCGGGCGGGGCGGAGCCGGGCCGGGCCCGCGTGCCGCCGCGCGCCGCCGGGGCGGCGGGGCTGCCGGGGCGGCGCTGATTGGCTACGGATGAGATCATCGTATTCCCCCTCCCCGCCCCCCCCGCGGGGGGCTACGCCGGGGGGGGGGCCGGGCCGGCGGGGGGAGGGGGAGAGTCCCGGCCGGGGTCCCGCCCCCGCCCCAAAGCAGGTTCCTCATCGGCCCGTTAACGTGCGGTGAGCGCCGCTGCTCCGCTTGCTTTAGTATCGTCGTTATTCACCCTTAATTATCCTGAATTAATAAAGCTCCCGTTCATTAAGTACTGCCTTTGCTGCCGTATTTCCCTCCTCCTGTAACAGATAATTAGCCGCGTTTTAAAGAGCCGTCGCCTCTCCCTGCCTCTGGAAGGGTGCACCCGTCCCAGCAGCTCCCCGCAGACCTAGTCACCACGCCACTGGTGACTCTTCCTGATTTGCATCTTGCAAGAAGCGGGTGTCGTTGCCCCCCTCCAGCCTCGGGTTCTTGGCCGGCCCTTCTGCCAGCTCTCGCAGGCTCATTTGGTTTTACAGGCTTATTTCGAATATATAGAGAGCAGGGAACGTCTGCACAAATGCATTAAGGTGCAGCAAAATATCAGCGTAGTCGCGATCCCAGCTGGTGGACAACAAATGCTTTGTATGTGGAAAATACCAGTCTTTGGCTTAACCTAGAAGCACGCATTCCTGGCCTCCTTGGCCTGGCTTTTTCTTGGAAGGCCAGGTCTGCAGGGCCTGCTAGATCACCACGGTTATTAGCGAAGGGGATTTGCTGACTCAGGAGTGCTCAACCAGTTATGGCTCAGGCCAATTGGTTTGCTGCGCCTGTGAGATGGCCGGTCCGGGTCCAAACAACCGCCTTCCTGGAGGGGTGGCAGGGGACCTGGAAAGGGAGGACAGCTGGAATCCAGTCCCAGCGATACCCGAAGACAGGCTGTGCTAAGATGGGTTGGGAAGAGGGAGACATCTGCATCTTTGTCCATCCCTTGCTAACCTATGGGCATGTCCCATTGCAACAGGAAATGCTTCTAAAAAGGCAGTTTCACTTCGATAGGAGCTGGCCCTGTGCCATTCCATCGCAGCCACACCAGCCCGGACGGTCACTCCGTTCAGCCCCTGCTGGAGCTGGTACTTGGTATGGGACTGGCCCCAGCATCTCCCAGGGAGTGACCAGATGGCATCTGAGCCCGGAGCAGAGTGCAGGTTCCAGAGCCAGGCCAGGATGCCCAAGGGAGCACCCGTTTGGGGCTGACCCATTACTTCATAACCTGCGTACACCGATGGTGGGGGATCTCCCCTGGCTCAGCTCCCCCAGGCAGCTCTTTTGTGCAGCCCAGTCTTTTAACAGAACAGGAAAAGTAAAGCCCGTGCCCGCAGCTCAGCTCATCGTTCAACAACCAAACGCCCTCTTTCTTGCGAAGACAATTTGCTTGGGAGTGCGAAAGGCTAATGCTGTGCCTCAGAAGGCAGGTCTGGTAGGACGCAAAGGGGTCAGCTTTGTAAGACAACCTGCTGCCCAAACACAATCTGTGTGCTTGGTTCTTTGTTTTTTTCTCAAAACACTTCTAAGTGCCTTTTTCCCACCAATGTTTACCTAACAGAGACCAATTTTTTCTGCCCAGCCTGTTTATAACCCCCAGTCTCTAGGGCCTTTTAATTCCCACCAGAGCCTGAGGGCTCCTCCTTCAAAAGTCTGAGCCAGCAAGAAGTGAATCAGGGCCCAGGGTGACAGCAGGGATGCTGCTGGCACAACTCACCTGCTTGACTTGAGCAGATTTATGTGGGCCTGGAGAGGATGGAGAGCACAGGTAAATTACAAAACCCAGCATAATGCATCTGTAGAGGGGTTTGGATATTGGGGTGATGGTGGTGGACAGATGTGTGAAGAGGAGTCACTGGGAGGGGAACAAAACTCTGGTGAGTTCATTGCCAAACACCTCCTTTAGGCCTCGCAGAGATAAAGCAGCCATTACCTAAAGTCACATCAGGACTGTATTTAAAGCATTTTATTGCTTCACACAGTTAAAGCTGTTCTGCCTCTGGATGGGAAGGGAGGAGCTGGAAGACAGTGGTTTGACTGCCTTTTGGGAGACCGCAGTGGAGCTTTGCAGAGCTGAGTGGGGCCATTTTTGGGCAATGCTGGGATTGCTCAGCCCTGAGCAGTCACGCTGTGGGGCCAGCAAGGCAGGGGGGACAAGGGACAGCACAGAAGAGAGCAAGCCAAAGGCATCGGCAAGAAGTGCCCCAAGGACTGGCCTGCGATGAAGAGCCTTGCAAGGGTAGAAGATGTGTACCAGCCCTGAGGCATAGTGGCCCTTACCTGTGGGCTTCCAGTTTCCCATGTTAGTGCTGTCCGGAGGATTTTAAATTTGGGGGATTATTTTCAGATTAACTTGCTGAAGAGTTTGTGGCCCTTGTCAGGAAGTTGGAACTTCCAAAGTAAGACCAGCAAGACAAATAACAGGGAGGGGAGTGAGAGCCACCCTTTTTATCACAGCCTAAAATAGATGCATGAGAGCTGGCAAAAGCTTAAAACAGGCTGAGACTGCAAACATCGCTGGCTGCAACAAGCAGAAAGATTATGCCCAACTTTGTGAGGATGCAAAATCTTGTAAGTTTCAAGTGAGAGGTTAGGACCTCGGTACATCTTTATTTGCACAGAGACATGTGGGAGACTTGCACCAGCATGTGCAGGGAGGAGCTGCTGCGAGGCAGCACTCTGCTGGCATCCCAGGACTGGGGAGGATGGAGGTTACCAGAGAAGCTTTAACATCAGGGCTTCACCAGCTACGATACTACATCTCTGGGCTGATCTCCACATCACCTTTTCAGGTAGTTCCCCAAAAATATGTGATGTTTTGTTCCTAGTGCAGCCTGGAGCCCAGCTTATGTTTTGTCTCCCCTATAACTCTCCTTCTAAACCATCTTGCTGCAGCTCTGCCTCCTAAAGCTTTATTAAACAAACCTTTGCTCTGTAAGGCTGGGAGACACAGGGAGCCCAGGGATGCTGATAACCCAGTGGCGTGCAGCTCCTGTGAGACAGCTGCCCATCTACAAGGGGTACACAGGCAGGGGAAGGATGGGGGATTTGGGAGCACCGGGGCTGGGGCACGTTTGGTTCCTGTCCATGGAGGCTCAGCATGGGGTTGTTCTGCTCCCCGCTGGCTTTGGGGCTGGGGTCTGCCCCAGACCCTTTTCAAGGGAGCCAGTCCCCTCCTACAGCCCCGCTCTGCAGCGCTTGGGCAACATGGGGGTCTGTTGATGTAGCTGACCTTGTCGAGGTGCTCAGGAGACATGTCTGCTGCAGCCAGGGAGGGCTGACAGGAACTACTGGTGTAAGCCTCCAAAAAAGGCACAACTGGGAGCAACACAGAGGGGGAACAGGCAGACAGTGGCTGGTCCCCTTGGGAGGGAGCATGGGTGGTGGCCATGAGCCCCAAGGTCAGGAGCCCCGCTCTCCTGCTCAGGGCAGCAGGCCTCCACCCTGACCCTCACGTCACCATCGGGTGCGATGTCCTGCTGGAAGTCCCTGCCACCCTGGGATGAGGAGGGTCCTGGGGGGTCCCAGGACTCTCCCCTCTGGCAGAGACATGCAGGGGGGAGGGAAGGGAATGGGTCCTCCCCTGGGCACATGATGCCTGCAGCAGCTGTGAGCGTGCCAGGGCTCATCATGTTCCTTTTGCTGGTGAAGGCTCAGTGAAACATGCCCAGGAGCTGGAGGGAGCCCCAGACACCTGGAGATGGAGCTTCCAAACTTCCCATGCTGGTGGTGCCTTCCCCTGCTCCTGTTCTGCCCCAGCTGATCCTCTGTGCCGCAGCGGGACAGCCACATCCCTCCCAGGCACCTGCGTCCTTGCTGTCCACCCCGACATTCCATGCCATGGGAGGAGCAGAGGGTGAGGCCGCACACAGCACGAGGGGGCTCAGGCAATGCAGGGGGAGAAGCGACATAGGGTGGATGTGCAAGGCAGGCACCCGGTCCCCCCCAGCTCTGGGCAGAGCTGCCTGAAAACTCTCAGTGCCAAGCAGCAGCCAAAGAGGTGACGCCAGACACCAGGGACTGTTAGGAAAAGCCACTGGGTGGGAGTTTGTTTGAATTTTTCTTAACCCTAATCACCACTCTTGACAAACATTTTTATTCATTAACATCCTTGGGTTTATGTAACTTCCTTTTTAAAGGTTTAATACTACCGCGGTGAAAGTTTTACTGTTAAAAACAATACAGAAACCATCACGTACGTCCCTCGAGCGCTGCACACAGTTCTCCTTAGCCTCAGAGCACAACCAGCCAGGCTGAAATGGCACGCAGGGTTGGCAAGAGCCTGCACGGACCAGGACAGGCCACCGAAGCTAGGGTGCCACGTGGCCCATGCAGATCCTGACCCAGGAAGGGGAGCAGCAGGTCCCCTTCATCCATGAGGCAGCCAAGGAAGAGCTTCATGGGTCATTGTTGAGGCAGAGTCCGTGTAGGCTGTGCCCCAGGACACTGTGGATGCCAGAAGTGGAATGGGGTCCAAAAGGGATCCAGCAAGCTCCTGGAGGATATGCCCAGCTGCATAGGTGCAACTTGCCCAGTCCATGCCACGTTGCGTGGTGGCAGCATGGAGATTCACATTGCCTCAACAACCACCACTGGCTTTCCCTGCCAGGGTACCGCTGCCACAGGACCTGCCCTGTCCCCATGTCCTTGTGCCAGCCCCAGGCAGCACCAGCATTATGGCTCTGAGGGACCCTGCCCTGGCTACATGCTACCATGTCAGATATGGGCAGGAGCTGCCTTGGACCCCAACACCTGCTACGTTAGGCCCCACTCTTCTTCCTCAGTGCAGGATAAACCACAGGTCACCTCATTTGATGGTAACGCTGAATCCTTTGCACATCTTGCCCTCTAGCTGTTTGCCTGGAGCTTTCAATAACCCTTGATTTCGTGTTAAACCCGTGCCAGGGGTGCCCCATGAGCGTGCTGGTGCCCAACTCGCCCTTAGGGTTTCCACCAATGTGCGCTGCTCCAGGGTACAGCTTGCACAGAGCAGCACAGGATGCACTTGGCAGCCAGCCCCAGCCCCCCCCCCCCGCAGCACAGGCAGGAAAGGGGAGAGGAAAAGCCCCAGGGGCACTGCTTAGGGCACGCAGAAGTGAGGGCTGGGGCTGCCCCCCACACCTGGGCACAGACCTGACTGAGCGGGGAAAGCAGGAAACAGCAGCACCCACAGCCATCTCAGTGAGGGCCACCAGTCACCTACAAACCCTAGGATGTTCCCGGTAAGAGACAGGCCCCCAGGCCAGCCTGTCCCCATGCTGGGTGAATGAGCCTTGGTGGGGTGTTTGCTGGGTGGGAAGGCCCACGGCCTGCCTGCCCCCCCACTGCCCTAACCTTACATCAGCCCAGTGAGGGAGAAGGAAAGCCACAGGACAGTGAGCCAGACACTCGGACTGGGGTGAGAACAAGATGGGCATGGTAAACGGGGAGAGGTACCAGCACCACGCCATGGTGTAGAGGAGAAGGGCAGTTCCCTCCAAGGTCTCCCAGTACCCCCCTGAGCTCCAGCACATGGGTAACCCCCAGCCTGGGGAGCAGCTCGCTCCTGACCTGCTGGTTGCCCATCTCCAGCATCACACCACAGGTAGCCCCTTGGCTGCTGCAGGAGTTGGTGCTGGGGACAAGCCCTGGGCCACCACAGGATGCCCTCCTCCAGTCTGGGTGGGTGCCCATGGGGAAGAGCCCTGCCTGCAGTTGCTAGAAAGCAGACAGGAGTGTTCACAGTGCCAGCTCCTGCATCTGACCACCAGGTTTTATTGAGCAGGGCAAGGCTGGGATGTGGCTGTGAGTATGAGGAGCCCTGGCAACCCAAATTCCCTCCCCTTCCCCACCAGGCAAGCTCCCTGGCACCCTCATGGGCTAACCTGTGCCAAGGCTGGGACAGACACAGCCTTGCAGCCTTGCCTGCCCCAGGTTTCCTTCCTCCCCAGCTGCAGGGCACTGGCAGAACGCAGCAGTTTTGCAGCTGCAGCCCTCCGAGCTGCATCCACCACTCGCCCCCCACATCATGCTGTCCCCAGCCAGCTCCAGCAGCACATCCACCAGCTCCGCTCCTCATTGCCCCCAGGACGCCATCGAACACCAACACGCTGCTTGAGCTCCTCATCTTCAGCCCTGGGCCTGGTCATGGGTCCTCTTGTCCTGCTGCCGCCGATGGTGCAGACAGGGCAAGGGAGTCCTCAGTTCCAGGCTGCGTTCCCACCAGGGCCAAGCAAGAGTCCAGTCAGCTCTCCCCTGCTGGAGTCCTGTTCCCTACCACTGCTTGGAGGGGCACAGCTCCACAAGCCCCCCATGCTTGGGGGGGGGGGTGGGGGGTGCTCAAACACAGCTGGCTCAAACCCAGGCAGCAGGAGCAAGGCCGGGAGCAGAGCGGAGGCTACCTGCGTGGCGTGCCACATCTGCAAAGAGAGCATGGCACAGAGTGAGCACCACCGGGACTGGGGGGGACACTAGGACCCCCAGGCTAACCTGCTCTGCCCCAGGTCCCCCCTCTCTGCCTGGCCCCTCCAGCACCGAACCGCAGGGGTAGGGACCACAGGCAGCCTTTTCACAGGGAGAAGTGAGGGCAATGGGGCTGTAGGTGCTGGCTGAACACCGAAGAGCGGGCTTCAGCCAAAACGGGGAAATGCAACAGGGAAGTGCCAGCCACAGGCACCATACCCCAAAACTCTCCACAGTAGGAGTCCAGCCTGCCCTGTTACAGCAAGCTGTTTGAGAGTCAGCTAAATATAAAGAGGGAAAGGGTAGAGTAACCCAAACAACAACCAGCCAAGGACATCAGGAAGGACAGAGCAGGCAGCAAGATGAGGCTGAAAGTGGAAATTCATGGATCCAGAAAACCCTGGGACTGCACTATCCCCTCTGCCCTGCTTTCTCCTGTTCTGCTCTGCACAAACCTCTCACTGCTCACAGTGTCAGTAAAGACATAAAGGCTTAATGAAGCTGCTCATCCCAAAGAAATAAACCCAGAAGACACCACCCATACCTGTCCCTGCTCACTTACAGTTCACAGTCTTTACGTCTCTTCTTGTCTTGTCTTCTCTTACCTCGGCCCTTGGACCTCCTCCTTCAAAAGAAAAGCACCACAAGAGAGGCTGATGTGTGGGAGATGAGACCCACAATCCCAGCCGGTAACACCACCCCTGACATCACTTACCTTCCCAACCTCATCAGGTCCTGCCGGGGCCTGCAGGGTGGGAAAAGGACAGAGTGAAGCAGTTACTGCAGCAATGGTGTCTCCTGAGCCGCTGGAGGTGGTTTATTGAGATGCCCCAGTGTACAGCACAATCTACCTGTTACTATTCATGCTTAAAACAGACCCAATACAACCTCTCCACATTATCAACTCCTCAGCCAGGAGCTGACTGCAGTAGGCAGGGAGAAGGCAGAGACAGCAAAGGGGCAGGGGATGGTCAGCTTTGGTGACTCCCCTTGGGGATGTGACGTTTTGCCCATGAGGCCAGGAAGCACAGGTTCAGTTTCAGGTGCTCTCAGTGACAGCTTTCATAGCTCAGCTGGTTAAACAAGATGCAACGTCCTGAGTAACACGTGGGATTTGCTGCAACGTCTCAGTAGTGGTTCTCAGACAACAGCCACAACATACTTGGCTTAAGCATCCCCTATAGGGGCCAAGGCTGGGACATTCACCACGCCTACACTACACTTCAAAGGGGAGCAATGTAAAGGTGTGCAAGGCAGCTTAGGGAGAAGCTGAAAGGTGCTGCAGAAGCAAGAAGTTTACACAGATTCAAAGGCAACCTGCACAAGTGCTCACAGGAGATCCCCTGGGAGTTACCCTAGGTAGGAAAACCACAACAGGCTCAGGAAATTCCCTACATGGAAAATAGCTGGAAGCGGAGGGGGGAGAAATAACACGTGCTTCTTCCCGCTCCCTCTTCTGCATCCACCGAGAGATACTCCAGAGATGGCAGAGCTGGATGGGCCTTGGGTCTGTTCCAGCACCGCCTCTCTTAAAACTGCAGGGGAATACCGACTCAGGCTCTTCTTCCAGGCAAGCATCACATCTAACGGTTGCCCAGCAGGACACTCAGTCCCCAGTTTTTGCAATACTAAATCACCCAGGGGTCATGATGGAGAGCAAACGCCAGGACCCCCCATGCAGACAGTGCTGGAGAAGCTCTGTGGTGGGGACCAGCTGCGGGCAGCAGCGGAGCTGCTCCCCACTCCCACAGCACTGCAGCCCCCAGGCAGAGACCCCATCCTGCCCGAGCTCTCACCACTTCTGGGACACAGTGAGCACCCCGAGAGGTTAGCTATGTGCCAGGAGTCTGCGGCAGGTTGGTGCTGCGCATCCATCCCAGGCCAGCACTGTGTATCCATGCCAGCCTGGCACTGCACGTTTTAAGCTTTCATTTGTTGGCCTGGATGTAAACCACAGCTCCCCAGCCCTGGATGGGGCAGCCTCTCTTAAATGGAGGCCCAAGGCCCAGTCCTTCAGCTTTCTCTTTGGGCCACAGTCACACTCAGGTATACCAAGCCATGGAGCTCCCTGCTGAGCCACCACCTTGGGCATGCTGTCCCACACCAAACACCTGCCTCAGAGGCACCAGTCTTGCTCCGTTACCCACAGGCAACTCTTCTGGCCAGAGGAGCACACGCCAGGCATGCCAAGGCAGCTGCAGGGATGGGGGACACAGACATCCCTGCTCACGGAGCCGGGGTGCCGCAGCAGCTCCAGCCCTGCAGACAGCGCGTGGTTCGTGACCTGGCCACACAATGCTACGCACCCCCATGGCTGCCAGGAGCAGGCTGCAGAGGCACAGTGCAGCCTGCAGCTGAGCAAGGGCCATAAGCACCGGCAAACTCCAGTGCAGAGACAGTGAAGGTGTCCCAGCATGGCTGGGGTGCCCCCAGAGCATCCTTGTCCCACACGCAGGGCGAGCTGGCAGGGTCCCTCTTGCTGGAGGGGCACAGGGTTGCAAAATGAGCCTGGGGGTCCCTACCTGCACTCGCACTGCCTGTGCTCGGTGAACGCCATCTCCACGTAGGGTGCCTCCCCATTTGGCTTTATCTTCAGGAGCTGAAAGAGGAGCAAAGGTTACTTCCCAGCCCGCTGCAGGAGGGGGCTGGAAGGGCTCCGGCAGCACTGCCTCACCACCCCAGCCTCTCGGGCAGATGCATGTCTAACCTGTTCCTCGAGACCTCCAGCAGCGGAGACTCCACCTCCGCATGCAGGCAGCACCGGCCAGGCCTGGCCACCCCAGCAGCTTGGGAGGCTCTGCTAGTACCGCCCCATGTCTTCAGGGCTGTAATTTAAGTCCCGTGGTCTTGGGATTTCCCAGCCTTAGAGGAGATTTTTCTGTCTCTGCCTTTGTGGAGAGCTTTCACGTATTTGACCACTTCGCACATCTCCCTTCTCTGATGGAAATATCCCCCTACTCATGTTTTCCAGACCATTCCCGTTGCTGCTGCCTCCTCCTGGCCCCCTTTCCCGCAGCACTGAGCCTGGAGTCAGTACCATGGTGCTACTCCAGCACAGGGGTGCAGGATTTCCCCTGTGACATGTCAGTCCACAAACCAGCCTGGAGTTCGGGTTGGACATCCAGGGGCTTCACAGGGTATGTTCATCATCGGTGTGATCCACGCTAGCCCGCACAGAAGTGCCCGGCATTGCCACCCCGCACACAGCAGAGGGATCCCTCCTGTTGAGGGAGAGCTGTGCTTGGGGAATTGCCTCCCATTCATGTCAGGCTCTTGCTCCACCTCAGTCAAGATTTTCTGGAGACTCCCACCCTGCCTTCCAACACACTTTCAACTCCCGAGGGACCAAAATCACTGGTGATTCATTGCAGGCACTCTCTAGCCTATCACCCATGGCAAAGCAGAGCTTTTCCCTTCTCCCTGCAGCAGCAGCGGCTTGATCTACAGCAGCACAGCACAAGGGCTGCAGTGTGAGGACAACAGCTGCCTGGTGCATGGGGAAGACCTGACTGGCGTCTTGTTCGCAGTCTGGGATCTCCCACGCTGCTTCACAGAGCTTCCACAGTGGCAAATGGAAATGCGGCTGGCACAGCCCTTCACACTCACCATGCCCGCAGCACACATTCACTGTCAGTACCATCGCAGGCATCTCCTGACACACGAGAGCCTCACTTCTCCCTGTGATTCAGGGGCAGTGCCTGCTTTGCCCCAGCAAACAGTCACAGGCAACTGGGACACCCTGAGCCCCAGCGCAGGACAGGGGAGGTCTGGAAAGGCGACAGCAGTCAGCAAGATGGACCACATAGAGAGGAGGGGGCAGGGAAGCAGGGAGCGAGGCCAGTACTACCAGAGGTGTCGCCTGGACTCAGGGACAAGCCCAAAGAGCAGGCAGAGGGACCCTCCTGCTTTGGCATGCATTTGAGCAGTTGTGAGTAAGCCCACTCCCCTGTTAGCCGTACTGCTACGATGTCTGAAAAATGCGAAGCTGCAAGTTCGCCCTCCCGGTGCTTGGCGAGGAGCCCACTACCTCCCCAGCACAGCCACGGCCCCACAGCAGCAGCGCTTACCTGCATTGTGACCGTGCTTGTCTCCACCGGGACGCAGCGGAGACCCTCGTCCCCACAGCAGCCTCCGCAGCGCTGCAGGGAGACGCAGGAGGGTCTGAAAATGTACTCCACCTCGTTGGGGAACTCGGTAATGACATCCACCAGCTGCTCCAGAGGCCGGCAGAAACTACGATTCCAGATCTCCCGAAAGGTCAGGACTGCAAGAAAGGGGGGTGGGGGCTATAAGGAGGCACCCCGGAGAGGCTGAGCCCAGCCGACCCACTGCCAGGGCAGGTGCAGCAGCCGCCGTGGGGTCCTGCATCTGTCACGGAGGCAGAGGGATGCAGAGGACCCCCTTGTGCCCCCAGTAAGCCCATCACCGCGCCGGTGCGGGGGCTCAAACAGTCACCACATCCACCCCGATGGGCTCTTCCTCCGCCTGCCCGGCGGCCCCTCTCCTGCTCGGGCACCCCGCCTCCCCCCGCACCCCGCCGCGGCGGGGCTCCCCCGGCTCCCCCGCCCTCCCTCGGCGGGCGCAGAAGCCCAGCCCCGCAAGCGCAGCAGACAACCGTCCCCTCGGGTTTCCCACCGGGGCGAGCAGAGGGGAGCCGAAGGGGAGTACTCCTGCCCGGGACCCCGCAGCCCGGCACCGGAGGGGCGGCAAGCCCGGGCCAGGGCTGCGCTCCGCTCCGGCCCGCGGCGGTGCCCGGTGCCGCAAGCGCCCGGGGCGGGCTGGGGGGAACAGGCTGCTCCGAGCCCCAGCCCCGCCGCGGCATCGCCACGGGACTCCGGGGAGGATAACGGCCCGGGGGGTACCAAGTCCCCCCCCCCCCCGCGGCCCTGCGCGCAGCCCTCCCCGGGCTGCCGCCCCCTCCCAGCCGGGGCACCGGCGGCCGCCCGCTGCCAACTCACCGGGCGGCTCCGCGCTGGCGGTCCCCCGCGCCTCCGGGGCCTGCAGGGAGGGAAAGGCGGGCGCTGGCGGGGGCGGCACGGGGGGACCCGCCGCCGTGCCCCTCGCCACCCAGCGCCGGGAGGAGCTGCCCCGGCGGCCACCGCCACCCCGGGCGGCGGCACCGGCGGGGCCGGGCTGCCCCCGCTCCGACCCCCCTCCCGCCCCCCGGTTCTCACCGGGGCGGGCGGCGCCCCCAGCGCCCCGGCCACCAGCAGCCGCAGGAAGGCGCCGAGCAGCCGCATCGCCGCTCCCGCGGCCCCGGCACCGACTCGGCGCCGCCGCTACCGCCCCGCCGCCCCCGGCATGCCGCCCCGCCGGGCCCCCGGCCCCGCCGTGCCGCCTCCGCCGCCGCCGCCGCCGGGCCATGGGAGCGCGCCCCGCTCCGCCGCCGTATTTCACCGCCACCGCCCCGCCCCGCCCCCGCCCGCCCCGGCCCCGCCGCGGGGCGGGAGCAGGTGCCCGGCCCCGGCGGCCGCGGGGACGGCCGATGCCCCCGGGCGCGGCGGAGCCCCCCGGCTCCAGCTACCGGCACCGGCCGTTTCCCCATCGGGCTGCCCCGGGGCTTCTGGGGACCGGCCCGTGCAGAGCGGGAGCGGGAAGCACCGGGGCTGGGTCGGGGCTCCTGGGCTCGTTGGGCTCCCCCGGGTCCTGTCCACCTCTCCCAGGGTCGGCGTGCGCTGCCCGGTGCCCGTCCGGCCACCCCGTGCCCGCCCGGCCGCTCCGTGCCCACCCAGAAGCCCCTTTCCCATCCATCCACCCCGTTCCCCTGCCGTTGCCCTGTCCCCACCCGGGCACTCCAGGCATGTCCACCCACCCGGGCACCCCAGGCCCGTCCACCCACCCTGTTTCCCTCAAGCTGCCCCACAACTGCCCAGCCAGCCCCTGCTGCCGGAGCCCTGGCAGGCGTTTCCAGCCCCCTCGGCCTCAGGGACGCATTCCACTCCTGCCCACCATGGGGAGGGGGTCCCGCCAGCTTGGGAAAGAAGGGGGCACAGTGGTTCCCTGGAGCAGGTCTGGGGCCAAACCCTGCTGCCAAGGGCAAACCCAAAGGAGATCTGTGGCCTTTTCTGTTCTATTTTTAAGGCCCAGAGGCCAGGGAAGCTGGAGCCATGGGAGGTGGGAAGGGAAGAGATGCCAGCGGGCAACACGATCCCCCATGGGCCACAGGTCCCAGGGAAATAACAGGCTCTGTGTCCCTGCCAGGGTTCACGTTTCTGTCCTCCTGGGAGAGCAGGGAGGCTGCTCCGGGGCTTCCCTGCCCACCTCTGTGTGAGGTCCGTCCCTGCCGCATGAGGATGCTGGTGGCTTGTCCCCAGTCCCGTGGGGTCTGTCCCCAGGGGATGTGGGACAGGCCAGCTGTCTGTCCCCTGGCCATGCAGGCGGCAGTGGCTAAGGTGGCAGCGGCTCAGGCGGCAGCAGGAGCTGGTCTCTGGCGGGAGCTGCCAGGCATTGGTACCGCTGAGTGTGCGAGAAAGCTGCTGGAGCAGGGCCTGGCAAATTAGCAGGGAGATGCTGCAGAGATAAGCGCACAGAAATCCCGGCCCCCGGGTGCACTGCAGTTCATCACTCAGCAGCACAGCACAGCGGCTGCCGGGGGCTGCCACGGTGGCGTTCGGTGCCTGTTCACTCTCTCACCCCTGGCAGGGCAGCGAGGAGCAGGTACCATCCCCACTGTGATGGCTGGAGCATGCCTGTGCTCTCCCTCTGCTACCCCACAGACCGTCCAGGGCCCAGGGGACCCCCCCACCTCCCCAGGGATGGTTTTGAGATGAGTGGTGAAGGGAGCGTTTCCTCCCACTGGAGAGGCCGGACCAGAGGCTGCCCTGAGCAGCAGCTGCTGCCAACTTGCTGGACAGACAGAATCCTGTTATTGCAAAGACCGTGACCACACGGGGCCTCACGCCTGTCCTTGCAGGAAGGTCCCTCGGGGCCACCTCTCAGACACAAGGCCCAGCCTCTGGCGCTGGAGCAAAGGGCTCTCCCCCAGGAGCCGTGTGGCTGGGGAGACCAGCCCTTAATTGCCGAGTGCAATCCTGTTCCTGGTCTGAAGCTATTTCCTCAGAGGCCTTGGGCAGAGTTTACATTCCTGGGATGAGCATCCCCTTTCTAGGAGGCACGGAGCAGAGACAGGAGCAGAGAAATAATATTTGGACACTGGTAACCTGTGACCAGCAACATCCTCCTGCAAATGGGACATCCAGCTGGCTGGGGCCATGGCCACTCACTTTCCCCTCCGCTGCGCTCCTTCCCCTGGGGACCAAGCCTACCCTTCCCCAGCTGCAGGACAGGGCTGGAGGTCGATGCTATAAATGCACCAGTGTGTCCCTCACACCGCCTCCCACTGGGCTCTGGGGAGCAGAGTTACGCACTTTGGGAACAAGGGACAGAGGAGGCTCAAGGGATCAGCCTGGGACATAAGGCAAATAAGAGTCATTTCCTTAAAGGGCAGATGCCTCCCCTGCAGTGAGCCCCATGCGACAGCCCCCAGGCTGAGAGCATCGCCTGGAATATGCCACCACCTGCCTATGCCACCTCCCTGCCTCGCTCACAGCGCTGGGGAGGGAGGCGGGTGGGGAATGATGGTGCATCCCTCTTGCAGATGAGCCCTGGCAGTCCAGCAGGGACGGCCAGCCCCAGCACCCGGCTGCAACCACGCTGTGGGGCAGCCCTGCTGAGGAACGGGCTCACCTCCATGCCTCTTACACCTTCTGGGTGACAGGCAAGAGCAGGGGCCTGGGCTGCCCGTGAGCACTGAAGGAGCCCAGCACAGGCAGCCGCTCTCCCCTGTGAAACCCCACCCTGCTCACCACAGGAGAGGTCCCTCTAAGTCCCCTTTTCCATAAAACAGTCCTATTTGAGCATCAAAATCCCCTCATGGGCATCTTCTCCCCTGCAAAATCCCACCTTCGGCATCTCGGATGAAAACAGCCCAACAAAAACTCATCCCTGTGTCACTCTTAATCCGACTGTGGCCAGGACCTCCTGTGTCACCACTGAAGCCCTTGGAGAACACCCCTGAAATCCTCAGGGCATTATTTTTGTGCTGCTGCTCTTTAGGACACCAGAATCAGCCTCATCAGGGCTGGAGGCTTCCGCTGGGGGAAGTGCCAAACCCCCCATGCTCCAGCGCCTGGCACAGCCACCCCCTCGGGCTGCTGCTGCCGCTCCTGCCCCGTGGGCAAGAGACCCCCAGAAACGACCTACATCTTGCACTGTGATGGGACTCCCAAGGTCAAAGCAGCACAAAGACGTAAGGCGCTGGGCTCCTCATGCCCACCCTTCATCCCAGGAAGCCCATGGTACACCCTCAGTGTTTCGTTCGACTGCTTTCCCCAGCCCTGTGATCCGGCTCTTAGACTCTCCTAAGGTCCCCTATCAGTGAGCATGGAGGACTTGGTTCACAGCTAACGCTGAGATAAACCAGCTCAATCTTCTGCAGGTTGTGTCTCCGCAGTGGGGACAGAAAGCAAAAAGGCAGAGGGCTGGAGACTGGCTGGTTGGAGCTCCATGTACCCGCATGTGAGAGCGGGACCTGGGATAGGCATGGTCTGGCAGGGGCTTCCCCAGCACCAGCGTCTCCGCACGGGGAAACCCAGGCCTCTCCGCCAGGAGGTTGCTGCTGATTTCTTCCGGGAAACACAAGGCTCTCCAGTGCCCTTGCAGGCAAGCGGGGCTGCACCAGTGACCCCTGGATGGTCAGCATCGCTCCTCAAGGAAACAACCTGCAAACAACCTGCCTGGGCACCCGGACCCTAAAGGACTCCCCAGAGCCATTCCGCAGCAGCTCCAACCCCGAGAGACGCTGGTGGCGGCACATC
The DNA here is from genome assembly GCF_947461875.1 of Haliaeetus albicilla. Lineage (NCBI taxonomy): Eukaryota > Metazoa > Chordata > Aves > Accipitriformes > Accipitridae > Haliaeetus > Haliaeetus albicilla. The sequence goes on along the minus strand of NC_091487.1, from coordinate 26,485,971 downwards.
CCTCGCTCCTGGCAGCTGGTTCCCGTGGCGTCAGTGCCTCCTCCCAGCCCAGGTGCGCAGGGGGATGTGTTTGCCGAGGGGGAGGCTGACAATAGGGGGAAATGGGCTGTGCCGCGCACCCCGATGGTGGTGGCTCATGGCCCCGGCTGCTGCTGCCCATGGCAGGCGGAAGCGCCTGGCCTTAGTCAGCCCCGGCTGCACGTGGCAGGAACTCTGCTGTTTGTTTTGGTTCCTCAGGAGGGGAGTTCGGCCCCCCTGGGGACCCGCGGCCAAAATTGCCAGCACCTGACGGCCCAGCCCCATGCCTGGGGAGAGCAGGGCCTGTCCCCCCTGGGTCACAGCCACTGGGGCTGGCCCAGGTCAGACATGAGTTTCAGAGGGGCACAGGACAGGCACCAGGGCTGCCCGAGAGTGCCCAAGGCAGGAGACCCCAACGAGGGGAACCTGTGGCAAGCCTGGCTGCCGCTCCCAGGCACGGCTTAAATCCCCCACGGGAGCAGGGACAACGCCACCAAGGAGGAGGTCCCTGATATCACCAGACCCGAGCCCTGGGAAGTCATGGCCCTCAGCCAGCCAGTGCTCCAGGAACAGGTCGATGACTGACAGACTCAGTGCAGCTCAGCTTAACGCTTTGTCTTTCAGCATAAGCCTCGTTTAGTGCTGAGGCTGAGCCCGGGGTCGGGGACGGAGTCACCTTCCCACCGGGACAAAGCTGCGGGCAGGTGGCAAAGCGATGCCAGCAGCAGACGGGAGGGTTAATGATGACCAGCCATCTCCTAGCCCAGCCATCAGTCAGCTGTGCCCGGTGGGGAGGTGACAGAGAGCACACTCGGCCGCTGCAGCACTCGGTGGCCGGCCAGCCCTGTGCAGCAGGGACTGGCCGGACCATGGGTGTTTGCAGGAGAGCACAGCCCTGGAGCAGGGCGAGGCACCGGAGAGCCGAACCGCAGCCCCAAGCATACGTGGGCACCTACAGGTAAGCATTTTCGTCAGCAGCCTCTGCAGGGCGTGCAGCTCCTGTGCCAAAACAACAGCCCCTTGCGCAGGAGGTGCCCAGAGTCCGGAGCAGGAAGCGGAGATGCAGCACCCGCAGCATGGCTCACCCTGCTCTGCCCAAGCTCCTCTCCTGAAGCCCTGGGTGGGAGCAGAGCCCCCAAACCCCAGAAAACCTGTGGGAATTTCTTTCCGGCAGCTGCAGAGCACTGCGCTTGGGAAAGCCTGAACAGGCTGCAACCAGGACAGACTGGTGCAGCAGCGTGTGCGTGACCCTCCACCACTGCCAGAGATGAAATACCCCAGACCAGCATGGGGTGGGAGGGACAGGGTATGGCAGCCCTGGGAGGGACGGGACTCTCCCAGCAGGAGCAGAGCAGCCCCTCTCCCCAGGAAAGAGACTGGGGTTACTTTTCTACCGGAGAACCAAGCATAGTCTGCACATCTATCGTGTTTCATCTCCCCTGGGAAAAGGGCAGTGAGCACTGCACAGAGAGGAGAAGCGCTTGGGTGTGAATTGCCCACTGCTCAGCCGCTGCCCCTCGCCTCCCAGCTCGCCCAGCCCAACCAGCCAGTGGGCAGGGGCTGCCAGGCGCTTTTCTCCCCTGCCAAACTCGAACCCAATCCACGCCCAGCCCAGAGCTTCTGGCTGCTTATCATGTGGATGCAGTTCTCCTGCTTTTAGCTGTCATAATATTGACACAAAGCAAAATAATAGTGATGGCGAGACTCTGCCTGGCTCTGGAAGTCAAACAGGCGAGGAGATGGTGAGCAGCAGGATCCGCTATTGTGCGGGACAGGACAGCAGCACGGGCTGCTTCCAAGCTCTGCTCCCCAGTATCACACCTGCTGATAAGGTCGGGATGGGGGGGGGGGGCATGGGATGTGGGCAGAGCGGGGACGCAGGCTCCGTAGCACGCTCTCCCCATCGAGGAGCGAACGTGTGCATCGGCAGGGCTTCATCCCGGAGGCTTTCCCAGAACGTGGGTGGAGGAGTGGCTCATCTCTCCCTTTCCCTGAAACCTGGCAGCTGCTGAATAGCTGCCATCACCCGCAGCAGACAATGAGCAAAGCGAGCCCGGGGCCAGCTGCAGCGCGTGAGCAGAGGAACTGCGGGGAGCTGGCCGGTGACCAGGAAGCAGCCCAGACTGCTGGTGTCACGGACCCCTCGGTGACCACAAAGCGGCCGGGCCGCGCTTTGTCTTGCCCCAAGGGCCTGGCTTCCTGCAGCCGCGCCAGGTTTGCTTGGGGGCTTCTCTGAAGCCATCCTGGAGGGACGGGCCCCCGGCATCACCTCCTCCCTGGCCCAGCCAGCCTGCCGCGTGCCCTCCGAGCAGTGACAGAGCCATGGCCAACACCTGCACAGTGCCACTGAGCCTTCTGAGCCGCTTGTGCCTTTGGCGGCACCAAGCAAAGCCAACGCCTTTTCCGGGTATGAAGGCCCACCATACCGCTAGCGATGCTGGGGCCGGTACCTCTCGCCCAGCCCCACACTGTGCTCCCTCGTCCCTCACTGGGGCTTGTTTTCCTACATGACACACAGTGACTTCCCACACTTCCCTCGCCTCTTCCTGACCAGCCTGGCCTTTGAACCAGCTGCCTGCATCCCGAGAGGAGACCTGGGGAACTGCCACAGATGAATGAGCTGACGAGTGAGGCTCCACATCCAGGGAAAGCATTTGGACACCAACTTCCCATGCCTCTCCTGGGGGCTGGGAAGGGCGAGGGGCAGCCCAGCCTGGGCTACTTCCACAACCGAGCCCTATAAAAACCCTCCTGCTTTCCAGCCTCAGTCTCTATTTTTAAGGCTCCAAAAAGGAGGGGGACACGAATGGAGAACTTGCTGGCAGGAGAGACGGTCCCTGGGCTGGATTCAGAACCGCCTACTCGTTTCCCGTACGGATCGCAGACTGCATCGGTACCACAAGGGTCTGGCTACGGACTTGGCCTGCCTGCAGGCGCTGCGTTGACGTGAGGATGAGCCAGCTGCCATTTTCCAGGCAGAGACAGGCGCACGTACACGTAGGCTGCTGAGCAAGGAGCTGCATCAAATCCTTCACTAACCTGAGGCACTGAATCCGTCCTGTTACTCCCCATAGCAAGCCCCGTCTGTTTCTCCTTGGCCACCCAGGCAGCTATGGCAGCCTTCCACTTTCCTGAGGATGACCAGTTTAGGGGACAGTTGTTTACCAGAGTCATCAGTGAAGACCAGCAGACCACATGCCCTGGTACCTGCAGCATCAGCCGTGAATTTCAAGCATGCTAAAACTGCCAATGACTCAGGCAACATGTGTGTGTGCCTCCAGACCCACAGAGATGAGCTTTTCAGCTATTCACGTACCTGCTTTTGATCACCAGCTGTTTGTTTGGGTTTTTTGTCTTCTTTCCCTGGAAGCTTGAGTTTTAAACATGCATTCAGCACTTGGTTCAGCCTATCATTTCCACCCCCTTCACTTACTAAGTGACCTACTTTCTTCCCTGTAGCACGCAGAAAACACTGGTTTGGGCTCCCTCAGCCCTTCAGCAGATTCACTCCTGCCTCCTTACACCTCTGCCTCCACATCTGTGGCTGTAAGAGCTTTGGGCTTCCATTGTCCCCTCCCTTTTTCTGTCTCAGGCCTTTGAGCATGGACTTTCCAAAGAGCAATCACGTCACACCAAAGATGCCTTTGGTGCATCTTTCTCCTTAGACTGTGCTTTGTGTTCCCCCCACTCCCATGCACCATGCCATCTGTAACTCAGTCACTTGTGCTCAGCAAGTGGCTTAGGCACGCAGCGATGACCCTATGCTGCTTCTTCCCATGTCACCTATCCAGTCTTCACAGTCTGTGCTGTCCTGACAGCCTGCCCTGTTGTTCCTGCTGGGCCATGGCTCTGCTGGCTTTCGCCTGCTGGCTTCTTCCCTTTGCCTGCACTGAGCGTGAGCAGCTCGCTTTGCTTACCCGGGTGTTGCAGACGAGTCCAATTACTAGAGTTCAGCAAACTCTGATTTCCCTCCCTGGCATTTCATCCAGTCCACTTATCCTCCGAGAGTTTCTAATCCAAACAGCCTCCCAGCACACGATGTTCCAACGCTCCCAGGCTCTACCCAGCTTCTGGCCTGCCTTCTCCTCCCTCACATGAGCAGTTGGGGGATAACATTCAGCCCCTGGGGATGCAGAATTCACTGGGTGGAGGGCAAGCAGTGTCTCCAGCAGCCATCCCTGATGGTACAGAGCAGGACGCCATCCTGGGCAGGCTGGCAGTTCTCCAAGGAGATGAGCCAGATTTCAACTCCTCTGCAGGCTCAGAAAACGTGCTGCCTTGCTCAGCCGGCCAGCTCATCCCCTGCTCAGCTCTTTTGCCCACAGCACCAGCACCGTCTGCAGTTGTCTCAGCCTCCTTGCTTGCTCACGCACCAGCTGGGAAGCTGCAGCGACCAGCTCTGCCCCAGGGGACCTGGATACACCCAGGAAAGGAAGGGAAGGGAAGGAGGGTGTGCAGTGCAGGAGGTAGCTGCCTGCAGCTGCGGCAGGAGAGGGGGATCCTGCTTTGTAGCGCCCGGCAGCTGTGGACCACCAGGTAAGTCTCCTTCCAGCTGCCCAGGGACATACACACACACTCCCCACCACACTTCCTCTACCACAGTGGCCAGCACAGTCTGCAAGGCAGCAAGATTTTAGCCGAATACACCAGGACCCCAACATGCATCTTTCCAGCAGCTTTGCCCACTTAACCCGCGCTCCCTGCGCTGCCCTTGCTGCCACTCCTCTTCCGCACTCCCTCCTTTTCAGTCCTCCTGGGCACTCTTTGCCTAACTCACTGGGTCCTGGCGGCAGCCGCTGGCTAATGACAACCAGATGTCTCGTAGCCATGGTTCGTCTGAGCAGCCAGAGCCAAGTGTTTGCCTTTCAGCTCTCCCGAGAGCTGCAGGTTCTGGCTCAGCTCAGCAACATGGGGCTAATAGCTCCCAAAATCCCCATTCAGAGGCTTTCATTCATGAAATACAAGGCAGCAGACCAAGTGCAGGACTCTGCCCCTCAAGGGACACCGGAATGCTGGCCGTCTTCCGCTGGCTGTGGCACCAATGCCTGTCAGAAAGTGCTGTAGGGAACAGGGCAGGAACAGCACAAGCAGGGAAAAACCTCTGCAGACTGGCACAACGCTGAGAAGAAACTGTCCCGCAATAGTTACTGGGACCAGAGCAGGGAATGTAAACAGCCCAGCATCCACAAGGAGGTCATAACCTCAGAGTCCGGTTTCCCTTCCTCTTCTCCCTCCTGCCTAATCTCCAAGAGCTATTCTGTTTACTAGCGAGATAAGTAAACAAACAAAGGAAAGCTCCAAAGCAATGATTGGGGGGGGGGGGGGCAATTCACTGTGTGCCCAGTCCCAGGGTGCACACATGGGATTGGTCTCTGCACGCCACAGCAGCCGGCCCACAGGCACAGCCAGCAGCAGAGGCAGGCAGGCAGCCGATGGGCGCGGGCAGCCCTCCCCTGCCTTGCCTGCAATGTAGCTGTGCAGAAGGGCAAAAGGGGGAACTGCATTACCCTGTGCATACGCGGAGCCAGGCAGGCCTTGCTCCAGGGAGCCTCCAGTTTACGCAAGATGGAAGAAACCAGATCCCTGAAGTGGGGGAGAAAGGAGTGGGGAACAAGGATGTGCCTGGTCAGTACAGTGGGGCCCAGCACAGTCAAGCCAACAGCAGGGCAAACCCTGTTACCCTCTACTGACTCTCTGCAGGGGCAAAGCACGAGACAAGCTCATAGAGGAGGGAAACTCTGACTTCCAGCCAGGGCAGCAGCACCCCCCAAGCACATCCAGGCAAACCTGGACATGTGGCCGTTCGCCAGACATTTGAGGGATGCGGTGAGCTTCCTTCCCCAGGCTGGCAGGCGCTGTGGCTTCCAGGCACACAGGGGCGCTTGGGGAAGTGGCAGGAAGAGAGAGAGGTGGAAGGACTCTCAGCCCAGCCCAGGCTTTGGGTGAGAAATCACCTGCAATACGTCCTGCCGACCCAGCGTACAAACTGTTGGTATCTTGCTGGGGCCCCAACAGTCCCTGGATGGCAGCTGGCTGTAGGGCGAGTCTTAAAGAGAATCAGACAATCACAAAAAAGACGCGATGAGCACCCAAGGCCCTACAGGCCCCTGCAGGAAGCACCCGCTGAAAGCTTCCAGCATAAACCAGTTTGCTTTGGGATCCTAATCTAAAACAGGACACAGAGCAGAGCCACGGAGTACAGCAGCGCCGCGACGAGAATTACACCGCGGCTCCTGCCTGCTCCCTGGACACAGAGCTCCAGGAACTAGACACAAAGGAGCTACATTCCTGCCTTATCCAGGGCCGGTTCTGGCTCCGCCAGCAAGAACAATTGGACTGCCAGGAACTGCGCCTTTCCCACCCCATTTGCTTTGGCTCTTTGCGTCTAGAACACCGCACGGTCCAAAGTAAATCCCTGCATATGGGCTCTCCCTGCTGCTCGGCACAGACGCCGCTCCCTCCCTCCTGCCCTGCAGCACAGACGCTGCGTTCCCTCGCACAGGCCCTTCCTGACGCCGGCCGGCAGCATTCCCCTCCACAGAGGCGTCAACGGCGGCGCGCAGGCCGGGCGCTCCCCCGCGAGGAGGTAACCTCGCTTCCCCGTCCGTGCCAGCCCGGGGGACCCGGCCAGCACACGCCTCCCGAGCCGTGCCGCGGCCGGTCACGTCAGGCCCGGCGCCCACCGCGGGGGGCACCTCCCCAGGTTGGCCGCCCGCGCCTCCCGCTCGCCCGGCTCCAACACCTTCACACCCCCACCAGGCCGCGGCCCGGCCACCGCCGCCCCTCCGCGACTCTGCCCTCCGCGCCCGGCCCGCCGCTGTCCCACAAGCCCCCGCGCGGCGGACAGCGCCCGGTGGGGTCAGCGGTCGCCGCCCGTCTCCCGGGTTACGAGAGAGGCCGCCACCGCCGCCCCGCGCGGCCCCCGCCAGCCCTCGCGAGCCGCAGCCCACCCGCCGGCCGCACTTCTCATTGGCTGCGCCGCCCCCGGGGGGGTGGGAGCACTTTGGCGGCTTTCGCCAATGGGGAAGCGGGACGGCGGAAGCGGAAGCGCTGCCAGCGGCTGCGGAGCCCTGCCGGTCCGGAGCGCCGCCGCCATGCCGGGCGCAGCCGAGCGCGGCTCGGAGCTGTCGGAGCAGATCGAGGCCTTCGTGGCGCGGCTGCGGGGCGGCGGGGAGCGGCCGCGCTCCGAGGACACGGCGCGGCAGACGCTGTCGCTGCTGCGGAAGATCATCGCGCACGGGCGATGGAGCCGGGCCGGTGAGGGGCGGGCGGCGGCGGGCAGGGCCCCGTGTGGCGGAGGGCGGACGCAGCGCTTCTCCCGGGCGCCTGCGCCTTCCCTGGCCCCGGGAGCAAGGCGGCGGCCGGGCCCGACGGCGGAGTGTGGGGGGCGCCCGGAAGCCGTCGGGCCGCGCTGCGGCAGGGCCCGGCTTCCCGGTCGCGGCCGGCGGGTGCGGAGGGAGCGGCGAGGCCGGGGCAGGCCCGGAGCAGTGCTGCTGACGCTGCGGCCCGGGGGAGCTGGGAGCTTCGCTAGCAGCTGCCGGTGGGTCTGCGTTCCCGGTTCTTGTCCTCCTGCACCTCGGCCCTTTAAAGCCAGCTGTGCTCACTGGTCGGTGTTGTGGCGTGAGGAGCTGCACGGGTCTCCCCCGCTCCAGCCGCCCGCTTTCCCCAGGGGGGTCAGTCCCGGCGTTGACCGTCCCAGCGGCAGGCAGTTGCCTCTGTCGCTAAACTTGCCACTTATGGTCTTCCATAAGTTTTGAGTCTGCCTTGCACCCAAGCGATCCGTACTGCAGAAAACCTGGTGGAACGAACTGCTCTGCGAGTGGCTTTCTGGTCGCATTGCTGCACTTGTTCTGTGTCGCGTTACTAGCGCCAGAGCCAGCCTCTGGCCGTAGGGCTGTTGTGGGGTGTGTTTGCTCTGGGCAGCGATAACCAAGGCCCTCCCCTCTTTCAGGGGAGCTCATGGATCTGATCCGGACGGAGGGCCAGAGGATGACGGCAGCCCAGCCATCCGAGACGACTGTGGGCAACATGGTGCGGCGAGTGCTGAAGGTCATTCGGGAGGAGTATGGCAGGTGAAGCGCCCCTCTCTTGCTGTCTGTACTCCTCCTAGGAGCCTAGAATAGCCCTCCCACGCAGTGTGTTCTGCTGCTTCTGTGAGACCCCTTTAGTTTCTATCACCCCGTTTTCCTACCGTTCCTAGGGGACCTACAGAGGGATTCCACGAGTTTAACACCAAAGGAAACCTGTCGTTTTCAGCATAGCTGGTGACATTTCCTCTAGGGAAACTCCACTTGGCGTATGTGTTGTGGGTGCATGAGAACAGTTTGTGCCCTGACCTCACGCTGTTCTCTACTTGTGTTCCCAGGAGGGTCCATCCTGCTGAGGCAGCAGCCTTGAGCCTGCTTCTCATCTGTGGGCTGCAGCGTTTGCACATGACTTAGGAAGACGCTTCCTGGCAGAGGTTCGGGTGCCTTTCTGCCAGAGGCAGCTAGGGAAGCTCTGTGGCGTGGTGTGGTGTGCCTCCGGCGTGTGGTTTTCCTTCCTCTCTGTTCACATCCAGGTGTGCTGCACTGTGGGGATGCCAGTCAGCCTGGCCATGCCCCTGTGCTCTCTCCCAAGGCTGAAGGGCTGCTTCTCTCCGCAGGCTTCACGGGCGCAGTGAGGAAAGCGACCAGCAAGAATCCCTGCACAAACTCCTGACTTCCGGAGGACTGAGCGAGGATTTCAGCACCCCTTATCCTCCCCTCAGAGCTAATGTTATTGAAGCTATTAATGAGCTGCTAATAGAACTAGGTATGGATGGGTCTGAACTGCCCCATGAGTGGAGCTTCTTATGGGATGGGACAGATGCTTCCCCCTCCTCTTAGGTGGAAAGAAAATAGCAAGGCTCTGGGAGGCTGAATCTGAAGGAACTAAGGAGCTGAAGTCCTGCTGTTCCCAGGACTTAAACTAAGCCCTCTTTGGCTTACAAGGAGATGGGTGGAACATTGCGGAGGGAACAGTATGGGAGGCTATTGGCCTGTGCTCTTGGTCTTCTGGGAAGTCTTGAGCTGAGTCCTCTGAAGAAGAGTATCAAAAATATGCCAAGGTTGGACTTAATCCCTATGCACGTATAACCTGGCCCTTGTCACAAAGCACTGTGATATGCTTTTCTTTTTCTGCGACCTTATGAGAGATGAGGCACCCAACTCTCCTTCTGAGGCGCAGGTTGTCCTGCCTCTCTTTTCTACGTGGTTCTAGTGCTGTTGAACTGTAAAACCGTTGAATTCTGTCACTAGTTGTTGTATGGGCATGGTGGTTATCTGGAGTAGTGCTGATACAATCTACTCCCCTCATGATGGAGTTTTCAATACAGGTTTTTCTATCTGTAGCTGGGGAGCACAGGGCATTTGGGGGCCAGCTTCTTGGTCCCTCTCCACTGGTAAAAAGAACAGGGAGAAAAGCTGCTCCTGCTTTACCAGTGCTCATAGCATTGCTTTAGTGAAAAATGACTTTGTTGGAGGACAGCCCTAGCAGCACAAGTGTTCCTTTTCCTGGCTGCTTTTCCACCCACGGCTTCCTTCTGTTACAGAGGGCACCACTGATAATATCGCTATGCAGGCGCTGGAGCACATCCACTCCAATGAGGTGATCATGACAATTGGCTACTCGCGCACAGTTGAGGCCTTCCTGAAGGAAGCTGCCCGCAAGCGGAAATTCCAGGTCATCGTGGCAGAGTGTGCGCCATTCTGCCAGGTGAGGCCCGAGCTGTCTGTCTGCTCCAGGTGCTGTGTTGTCCTGCGCATTCTGCTGAACTCTTGTCTCTGGAGGCAAGCTGAACATTACAGAAGTTCCTCTGCAGTGGAGAGATTGAAGACAGCTCATTCTCCTACCCAGTGTCCTTCAGTCGGAGGGCTGTATTTGTGTTCTATCACTTGGTATTTTTGTGGTTCAGACAAGAGTTGAGTGCTAATATCTCTGCAGCTGCATTGCAGGACCTATGTTGCAGGGGACCAATTGGATTCTCCCTCTTTTTAGGGTCATGAAATGGCTGTCCGACTGTCTAAAGAGAACATTGAAACTACTGTCATGAGTGATGCAGCTATTTTTGCTGTCATGTCTCGAGTCAACAAGGTAAGGAGAGCTCTGCTGGAGGAGGGAGTTCATAGCAGATTTCAAACCAGCTGCAGGTCCCAGCAGTGATGGATGTGTTTCTTCACTGAAAACTCAAAATTTTAATAGTCCCTATTTACAGCTGGGGTGGAGATTCAATATGGAACCCCAAGACAGTGTGATGACTAACTGCATGGTGATAGGTTTTTCTGCCTTAGTGGCTAACAGGCAGAACAGTTACAAAAAAAACAAGCCAGGAGAGCCTCAAAGGATTAACTTAATGTTTTTTTTAACAAGATGGAACAAACCCCAGCATTTCCAAAGGGGAGAAATTCCCCTTGTGTGGAACACAAGATGGGTGGTGAAGGGAATTGCCAAGGTGTGTCTTTTCAAACAGACCTGTTCTGTACTTTTATAGAGATGAAGACTTGGCACACCAAACCAAAAAAAAAGTACTTATAATAAAATCCAGCCACACCACTTCTTTTCTATATATTTTAAGCTCTTTATTCGTGTTTTACAGCAAGAGAATTGCTGCAGCCAGCAGTCAAGTTACTTGTACAAAGCTTACTTTGCAGGCTTGTAGAACAACAGGGAACACAGCCCAGTTTCTGCTTGGTGTTCCCTGCAGTAGAAGATACATTTGTCCTCTGAAGTTCTCTGTGCTGGCCTCACCATGCTGGAGTCAACTCTTGTTAGAGAGGAACGTCTCAGTGCAGAGTCACTGCCAGATGAAACAGGTCAGGCATCCAGCTGCCCTGTAACTCCAGCCTTTGGCTGGCTGGCTGTTCTGACAAACTCCTCCTCCAGCTCATCCGGCAGGGTCCAAGCCAGGAAGCATTTCTTCCCCAGTTTGCCGTGGAACATGCTATTTAATGCTGATTTGCCTTTTAAGGTCATCATTGGTACAAAGACAATCCTGGCCAATGGCGCCCTGATTGCTGTGAGTGGGACTCACACTCTGGCACTGGCAGCTAAACACCACTCCACTCCACTCATCGTGTGTGCCCCCATGTTCAAGCTTTCACCGCAGGTAAGTACAGCAGCTCTTCAGGACTGCACCTGCTTTACATAGAGATGGGGGCTGATTTTATGCTTGTGGAAGTTTAGGGTGGAGAGCACCATCTGTCCCAAGGTGTGGTTGGTAAATGAGCCGTCTCCCCCATCGAGTGTTGTTACTTCAGATAGGAGATCCTCACCCAAATCTGTCACACCTCAGGATCTCCTTGAAGCACCCTCCTCTGCCACATGTGCTGAGTAAGCAGTGCATTGGGTATAAGGATGTAGACCACTGCCTATGGGAGACTGACATCACTATACTTACTCTTCTTCAACCATAGTGGATTTCAATTTATATTGTTGAAAGATCCTGTGTACTGACAGAGGTAGATGGAGATGCTCTAAACTGTTTCTTACACTCAGCACTTTTTCATTATTGTCAGATGAAGTTGCAGACTGAGGAAGTCACTCTACTCCAGTTCCCTAGGCTTTGCAGAAGGGCAGCCAGGTTATAGAAGGTGCTAAAAGCTCTGAGGAAAAACCCTGCACCTGTAGATGTTACAGAGGTTCTAGGCACAGGCACTACGTAATTATTGTAAACAGATGTAGTATCACCTGGCAAGTCATCTTCCTCTGCTTTAGTTCCTTCCAGCACCCAGGATCTGTTTTCACTAGGCTAATGAGGTAGTCTCTTTTTTTTTCCTGACCTTCCTGTAATCTTTCTCATTCAGTTCCCTAATGAAGAAGATTCATTCTACAAGTTTGTGTCACCACAGGAAGTGCTGCCATTCACAGAAGGTACTGGTTCTTCACACAGGCTGGTCAAGCTGGTTCAGGCTATAATTTAAACTTTTTTTTAGTGGCTTACATAAAATTTAAACATAAGACTGTCCTGTAACCCAAGACAGAAAATCCTTTCCTGTTGTCTTAAGCAGAAAAAAGTGCTGGGAACCATCCTAATTTATACGTAACTTTCTATTACAGAAAAGACATAAAAAAGGATTTCCTTTGAACGCTATCTCTGTGCTTTTGCTTTTGCTCTGAAATAGTGTTTTATTATAGGATTGTGATAATGGTGCCAGGCAGGTGGTGGTTTCCTGTGGGACGGAGCAGATGCCCAACACCAAGGGCAGCTTCCTTTCCTTCCTACAACTCATGTTAACTTCTTGAAACTTTGTTATGTGATCAACTTGTTGAAATCCAGTATCTCTGCCATGGGCTTCCCACACAAGCACCATCTTCAGAAAGGTGTCAGCTCCCAAGCCCATTTTCAGATGGCTAAGTCTCTTTCAAAGCCCTGTTTCTATGTGACAAAGACTTTTTAAATGAAGATACCGGGTTTGGCAAAGGTTTTTTGATTTTGGCCTTCTGATTCTGGCCTTTTCTTTAAATAACAACTTTGGCAGCATCAGGATTCTTGTATTCTAATTACATACTGGCAGGTCTTTTGGCAATTAGTAAATCTACATCAGAGGGGATCTGGGGTTTTTATCAGTAAAAACTACCAAAAGGGAGTGCTGCCATTCATCCAAGACTGCTGTATACCTGTAATTCAATGACATCAGTGAGGAAGTTGGAAAGTATTCAGGATGTTTCAGTATTGACTTCAGGGTGGCATGTGCATAGCCAGTTTCTTCAGGGGCTCAGGAAGATGTGCAGAAGGCTAAATGTACTTTGAGTTGCTTTGTCTAATATTGCTGCTGTTCACTTTACAGGGGAGATCCTGGCAAAGATCAATGTTCACTGCCCAGTGTTTGACTACGTCCCTCCAGAGCTCATTACTCTCTTCATTTCTAACATTGGGGGTAATGCACCTTCCTACATCTACCGCCTCATGAGTGAGCTCTACCATCCAGATGACTATGAACTCTAATGCAGTGAAGCACGTCACTCTCCAGACTCTTCCTATCTTTCTCTTTAGAAAGATACAACAGCTAATTAAAGTGTACGTTGCAAGGACAAGTTGCTGTGGGGAATTTGCTCAGCAGTGTCTCTCCTACCCAAAAACAACAGAAGGCAGAGCTTTTGTACAGGTTTTGATTTCTCTGCTGTGTTAGAAGCCACATGGAGCTGCTAACCCACTTTGATTTTGAAACAGCAAGGCATATGTTTAACTCTGGGGCAGCTAAGCTATTAATTCAAAGTATGCTGCAATAAAGGCTGTTTACAGTGATCTCACTATTAAGCATGTTTTCCATATACACTTATTTTGTTTCTTTAACTAGCAGGATTTTTACCAGTGTAGTGAGTTGCCTGCACCTATGATGCAGTAGCAGGCTTTAAGGTGTGCTTTCGCATATGAGTGTGATAGGAATATATTGGCAGTTGTCTTCAAAATGGATTTCTTTGGTAGAGTTTTCTGACAATTTTTGGTGAGTTGCTGAAATACAAACCAGCTTTTTGGACAATGCTAGAACAAAAATTCCATCCTTGATGAAAGGCAGACCTTCAGAAGTACCACCAGCTAGCTTGTTCACCACTGTGTCAGAAGGCAGAGCTCAAGCTCTTGCTTCGCTTATTGTAGTCTGAGGGTCTTCTCCTGTACTAGTTGAGTGACTGTGATTATTCTTCTTGGGTGGACATCTTGTCTCATTTGGAAAGTTCTTGATTTTTGTGAGGGGCAGCATGGAACATTTTGGAAATCTCAGGCTCTTGCAGGTCAGTCAGATCACTTTTCCTTAGTCCCTTTTATCAATGTGTGGCATACACTACACCACAGTTAAATCATTGAATGAAAGTAGTTTCCACTCCTTGTTTTGCTTTTGATTCAGCAGATGTCAGTATCTTTCTGATTTGGTTTTAAGTAAGTTGGATGTCTGTGATTAAACAAAAATGTCATCTTCTTTTACTCTTCTGAAATAAACTCTACTCTACCTTAGACTGAGACACAAAATAGAACTGGAACTCATAAAAAAAAGTCTGCCTATTGTAAAAAATGCTGTGGGCTATTTAGTTATTTCTGTGGGGGTAAGTTTCTGTACCCTGAGAATGTGGGGCTATGCTAGGATTTAGAAATCTGTCACTCAAGAATGCAAACTGCAGGGAGCTGGAGAAACAGCTGAGTGTGTCATTCATTGCCTAGTTAAATAAAAATGTTTTTTGATCCTAAGTTGGCCTATGTATACACTATGAAGCTGGTTGGTCCTCATTCCAACTACTGCCATGAGCTCAAGGAAAGTTTACTGTTAATTTTATTAATAAATACCTCCCCATTTTCAAAGCACTATAAAATACATTAATTGAAAGTCTCCTCTCTTACACAGAATCATGCTGTGCTTGCAGAGAAAATGCACTTCAGTAACTGCAGGTGGCTGCAACTTCTTGTCTCCAACAGTCAAACACTGACATAAGGCCCAGGCTTACAATGTAACCCCTTAATGTTGAAGACGCTTGTGCAGGCTACAAGGGTGAGCTCCTCCAGCCACGTTCTCCTGGCTGGACTCTGCTTCTTAGGTCAGTACTGGGAGCAGAACTTTGGTGACTGTGCTGGCTCAGAAACTTCGCTCCACACAGGGTATTGTTGTCTAACAACAGGGGGACCTGGATCATACCAACACTTCTAATGGTTGCATCTTACAGTCTTAACTTTTTTTGATTAGGGTCTTTTTTTTTCCAAATAGGTGCCACGCTCGTGCCATCTTCCGCAGTCTAGCCAAATTAGGTTTAGGCTGGAGGGAGAAAAATTAAGCAGCACTAAATCATAACTAAGTAAATTAACTTCAATGTCTCCATACTCTTTGCCCTAATACAGTCATTCCCAAGTTTTTTTAATATCTATTTCAAAGTTCCACGTGACTTTCAACAGTATCCAATTTCATAACTTAATATATCATAATAATAGTAATAGCAAAAGGGAAGGAGTAATTTTTTTTTTATTATTATTTAAATGTTGCTATTTCTTTGCTTTTTTCCCCCATTTTATACTGTCTTAAACTTTGGGGAAGTAGGCGTTTGTTTAAGTAGCATCTTTGCCACTAGTAGAATATAAGAATTTACATGTTTTCCAAGTTTTACCCTTAAAAACTGCAAACACTTTAAATATATGCTTAACTTTAAGGACTAGTGGACCCCATTCAAGTCAATATGACCATTCAAATGAAATTAGCAAAGATCTTGCCATAAGTGTTTGCAGGACAGTGGTTTAATGTTCTGAAGTTTTATTTTATTGGTAACAGCTATGTAAAAATTCAAGTAAGATACAGCCAGCGGTGATGGTTTCAAATTGGTCCATTGTAGTGCTAACCCATGCATACATGAAATGCCTCTGATAATCCAGAGTGTGGATTATCAGAGGCATGTCGGTGTCCCAAACAGTACCTGCTTTTCCTGCTGTAGATGGTCTATGTCTGCAAGAGGCATCATGGAAGGTCTTCCATGAGCACACTGGAAGGGCAGCTGGCAAGATGACAAAGCTTCAATAAGCCTGCAGCTCTCCTCCACGGTCAAACGCTCATTAAACTTAATAGCTCCTGAAAAAAAGATAGAACTTCTCACACATGCTGCCAAAGAGACTTCAAACCACCCAGCGGACTTCCCTCCACAGCTGTGATGTTCACAGAAAACAAGGCAGCTCCCAAAGATTAGCTGTGAGGCTGCAAAGGCAGCCCAAAGGCTGCAGTAAGGCGGCCTTAGGGCTTAGCTCAGTTAACCAGCCTGCTGCATAAGGATCAGCTTTCCATGGCCTAAACTTTCACGTAACCCAAGTCTGATGGATGGTAAGATGATTAGTTTTTGGCTTTTCAGATGACATTGCAAGAGGCAAATGGGCTTTTTTTTTTTCTTTTTTTTGTGTGTGTGTGTTGCAGCTGAAGATGCAACCAGTTCACAAATCAAAAAGTATTAAACCAAGATGACAGCTAATATCAGTCCCATAGGCTTTATCAGTTCTATGTGCCTGCCACTAACATGCATCAGTTCCAAGAGCAAACGCCAGCCCTGCCACTAAGTCCTTCCTCACAAGTGAGCACTTAATGGCATCCAGAGGAAATCCAAGCAGAACATTAGGGAGTCATTTCACAGGTGTTTGCAATCTTTAGCCTTCACAGGTGCACAAGACCATCTCCAGTCTGCCTTTCAGCCATGGGACTTTTTTTAGATATTAAAAAAAAAAATATATATTGTCTGCCACTTGTAGAATGCAGTGACACTCAGTGAAAATGGATGCTTTTGGTTCACATTTACCCCTTCAGCGTAATCTTGTTAATACTGTATGTGGCACAGGAACTGCCACAAGAGGCTAGAGCTACTGCAGTCTACACTTGTAAGGTCTGCTCATTTCCAGGTGCTGGTAAGCCGTAGTCCCTTAGAAGATGTAAATTCTTACTGCACTCCTTCCAAAAATACTTGAAAGGTCACAGGCAAACTTAAACTAGCACTTTTGATACTTATATGAAATAAAAAATGCTTTTTGGGAAGAATGTCTAAGTCTTCTTTCTTGCTTGCTTTAAAGCACATTCCAGGACCTCCCCCTGCCCCATCACAGAGCTGCTGTTTGGATGGTTTAGAGCTTACAGGGATGACTGCATCTCAGAACTGTATTCTATCTGTGTTTCATCTGAGGGTTGGAAAGTACATTAGGCCCATACATGAATAAATCAGAGCAGTATTGCTGTCCCTCACAGTGCTATCCATGAAAAGACCATTATCTCCTCATCCCTATGAAACACACAGCCTGTAATCCTGGAATTCCTGCAAACACATTCTGAAACCACTGCCCCAGGAAGGATATTGTGTAGAGACAGAAAGGTTTTAAAAAAAAAAAAAAAAAGAAAGAAAGAAAGAAAGAAAGAAAAGTACAGTTTCCCTACCATGACAGGCCTGGGAAGCTAACACCTTCAGAAACGTCAGAGGCAGTGTCCCTCGTGCTCCTCCTCCTGTGGTCTGCACTAGCTAAAAGTATTAAGGGAACATCATCTCACTTTCCATTTAATATGAGAAAAAGGAAAAACTGTAACACAAAGCTAAAATGAGGAAAAACTAGTGGATTATCTAGTCCACCTCTCTCATTTGAGGCTTAACACACTCCCTTTGGTTCATGCAGTAAGCTTTGCATTATTATAGTCAACTTTAGAAGCAGACAGTAACTCACCTCAACTTGTTCTTGAATAAGCTCCTGCAAAGAAAAAGGTAATATCATCAGTTGCTATTTCTCCCTTTCATTGCGCACACTCTGCTTTGTCCCCATCTGTGTATAATTTACTGTGTAACTGCCAGAACCAGGAAAAATGATGCTGTTGCTAGTACACTGACCACAGTGTGAAAGATCTAGGTGCAAGTCCTGACCTCTCACAACTATCTTACCAGACTATAGACTAATCACTTAGTTTTTCTCTGCATCAGTTTCCTATCTGTAGAATGGGTATAATGGAAGTCTTATACCTCAGAGGGCAATGAATGCGTGTTATCTTTGCATAGCTGCCCTTTCTTCTTTGGATAACAGTCCATGTGGATTTCATTTATGAAATGAATTCATAATCAATCATGAATGGGTGCTACCAGTCCTAATTAAAAAAAAAAGGATTGCAGAAGAGATCTGCCAAAACACTCAGATCTTGAGGCATCAGCTAAGAATAAGTGCTTGTGAGGCACAGACCTGATACCCTCCTCCGCCACTTTTAGTGCTCTTGGCTCCCAAATCACACCAGGATAGTGCATTTTGAGTTGTTCCCAATTATAGCAAGGTTGGAAAAGAAAATTTAATTAGATGAATCATCTCTGATGGATGGCAAGACTGGACTGATTCACAATGGCTCAGCCTAGTGGCTGAATATGGTACTCCAGAAACAATTTTTAAGGAGTCCTTGAAGCAGTTATGATTGCGGGGAATTATTTACAATGGAAACTGCAAGTAATCTGTTCAGCAATTTCTTCCTCAAACCGCACAACATCTGGAACAGCAGCTTTTAGAAAGCTGCACTCCCCACGTAGAGAATTCATGAAAACAACTTTAAATTCTAACAAATAATATTTCTGTATCGGCAATATTAATCATTTTACTGTTCATTCAAGCATTCATGAGCAGTAAACTGTTGAAATATCTGTACTATATACTATTTTTCTTAGCTTCTCCACTAGTCAAAGTCTGAAACAGTCTCCTATAGTTTCTGTTATAGTTCAGGGATTTCAGTTGTGGGAGTATTTAGCTACTGAAAGGGATGGCACCCACATTTGCCAAGGGACTTCATTGTCTCCCTCATAACAGAGATACTCTAATACCCTGGGCTATTAACACAGAACAAGACCCAGTATCACAATTTCACCCATATCCACAGCTGACCTCCACAATGCTTTTGGTGACAGGTTGTCTTTTCCGTCGTAATTCATTGGCTTCTCTTTCTATAAAACACAGTGGCACTTTCCTCACTAGAATCAAGGAGCTGTTGGTCTCAGGAAATGATAATTCAAGACCCAAGTCCTCCAAATTTTTGTAGCAGCATCTGAGGAAAAAAAAACCAGAAATAAGACATCAACCACAGTAGCTGTGCCTCCACAGAATATGTAAATATTACTGTAGTCCCCATATATGTTTCTTCCTGCAAGAGTTTCCAATCTCAAAACCCATGCATTATGAGATTCCAGGTAATTTTGCCCTTTCAGCCTACATTCAGCCACGTTTCTTCACTCCAGTCAACTGTGCATATTTCATGTTCCATAACCACAAGATCTAAGAGCTCCTGTACTACATGGAGAGAAGCTTTATGTCTAAATTTATAAACCTATCTTTTCTGAAGATGCACGAGGTGTCTGGTTCAACACACAAACACTCCAAATATTGAAATTACACAGTGCAAAGACTCCTTTAAGTCTAACGTAAAGAATTGTGATTTCAGTTGACACATCATAGCAAATACTTACAATGGAAAAAAATATTTTAAGGAATGTATGCTGGTTTAGTGAACTTTATATCCCATTAAGCAAAGAGAACCCAGGAAAGAACAATCTCTAGTTAATCAGACATATGTCGCCCTGTGGATAGAAGAATACACCCAAAAATGGGACTTCACAGTCAGATGAGAACTTGTCTTCAAAATGAAAACAACTGTAACAATATATAGTTTATTTTATTTACTCCGGGAATATTCACTTAAAACAAAGGTGGTAAAGGTCAATTTTAGAAAAGAGATTCTTTGAACAAAAAAGAAGCTAATCTAAACTTACTAAAATCAGTCATGAGAATAATACAATTATTAGCCTCCATATGGAGATGACTTGTGTAATTCTACCCCAAAACAGAAGACATGTATAGCCTTCAGCAAGAGCAGAGAGAGACAGAAAAAGCCCTTTTCACCATTTGTGGTGAAATGACAGAATCCAAGCAGCTATTGAAGTCAATCAGGGTTTGTTTTTTTTTTTCAAGGGGGAAAAAAAAAAGAAGTTCAAGAGAGTCAACAGAACAATGCATTACTACAACGCTTAGTAGACAAATAACAAAATCAAAGCTGCAGGTGAACCAGAGGTCCAGCTGAACTATTAAATAGCAAGCATAGCTGAAGAGAAAGGTCTTTCAGGGAAGTTAATTTATTTCATTACATCAAACTTTACCACAGAATACAGTCATACTCTGCCAGCAACAATAACAACAGAATTTAGATTCTTACATAGTACTTTTAATTTGTAACTTTTTAGTAAGGAGAGTCTCATAGAGTGATTGTAAAGAGATGAACTGCCAATAAATACTAACAAATTAAAGAGCAACATAATAAAAGCACCAATAAAGCAGCACCAGTAAGCTGGTTCGATAAATTATCTTAAGGGATAACTGAAAATCACAACTGGCATCCCACTGTGCTGAATAATTTAACCAGTTTCCTTCAAAGAAAACCATGCCTCTCTGATTTGCTTTATCTTACTGATTTTTGTAGTATGTTTGTGATTTAGCTGATGAAGAAAAGTAGCTCACAGAATTTATTTGGTCTTTCAAAAAGCCTTTGATGCTACCTCTTAAAAGCGGCTAGAAATGCAAATGCAAAAGGTTGTCATGGATAGAGAAGTAACATTAGTCATGATTCAGAGACTACGGAAAAAAGGTATGCTGGCAACAGATGGTCAGTGTTCAACATGACATGAGTCCTGATCTGTATCTTCATAATTGTTTATTAATGATGTGGAAAAGAAGGGGCCTGGTCAAGCAGGCAAATTTGTAGAAAACACAAAATTATCTCAGCTTAGCTGAGACTGAAGACGATGTTGAACTCAATCAGAACTTAAAACAAGTAGAAAAATGATGAATGAAATCAGTAGGATGAATGAAAAAGGCATAATGAAAAATGGACAGAAAATCTGAATTCACTGCTCCTAAGGACAAATAAATGCAAGTTATCAGGAATAATTTTATCTATTTCTACATTTTGTTGGCTCCTACATAAATAGAGAAAATAAAAAAACCCCACAACTCTGTGTTTCATTGTCATGACCATTCAATAAACAAGCAGTTCATGCAAGCAGCAGTAGCCTTTTTTAAGCAGGCAAAATATCAGGTGTGGATATAATAGACAGAAAATACAGGCACAACTGCAAAGCTACTGTATAAATCAATGGGATACCCTCACTTTGTATATTGTATTCGATTTTGGCCATCCAGTCTCAAAAGCAGATATATCAGAAATGGAAGACATTCAAAAGATGAGTGCAAAATAGTTCAAAGTTGAACAAGAAACATTACAAATATTGTGATTTTAGGAAGAACATCGTTAAGAGATGGGAACAACAAAGGCATCCAAATATTACTGAACTATGAACAGTAATGGTTATGTTCTCACATTTTTCCCTCAGGCAGGTGGAACATAATAGTGCTTTACACTTTCCTTTGGAATTTCTGGTATTGGCCATTGTCACACAAGAGTTACCAAACGGATACAGCAGGGATACTGTTATGATTGGAATACATCCAAAAAGGGCTTTACAGCAAACAAGTGTATCCCTATAACAAGCAACAATCTTAACAAGTGATTTAAAAGCTGTCGAGTTTGCCACAAGCATCACAAAAAAGAGCAATTTGAGAATAATGAGGTAGTCCTGTGAATGTTAAGATAGAATTTCACCTGAAAATGAAGAACAATGCAGAGAAAAAAAAAAACCACAAATGCCTGTGGCAGGTGACAGACAAGGATTTGGGGGAAAAAAGTTTGATCAGTGTCCAATAGGCATGCAATAGTCCAACAACAAATCTGTATCTAAACTCTTGCAGTACAAAAGTTAAATATCCTAATAGTAGCTAGGCCACCATTCTGAAACATTTGGGAAACAGTGTTCATTAGTTACTCTTGGCAGGCACCTAGGATTAAGGAATGCATTTTTGAAGGATTCACAATACAAACTTTCCATACCCCATCCTTCTCAAACAGTGCCTGTTAAATCAGTGACTAAATTGACACTATGGGCCCTGCACTCCAGTGTGCACTCCCAAGTCCTGAGCCCCAGACAGTACCATCTGTTGGAGACTGCTTTTGCACTTTTCTGGCCCACACATGAAGATTTACTTTCCCAGGGAAACCACGGCACATTGCAGAAACACAGAGATGGCACACCACAGCGTTTTGTCCTGAGATGTTGTAATGACATGCCTGAGAAGCACACCTATTTTCCTCAGCACAGATATAGCCAATTGGTCTCAGCTCAGGAAAGAATCAACAGCTTCTCTCCTGAGCTTCATGGTAACCTAGCAATATATGGAGATCTTCCCGGTCAACAGAGCCATGCCCAAAAGTTTAGAATATTGGCCATTACTAACCGTAGAAATCTTCTTTGTTCTTCTGTAACTTCAATCTCCAAAGGGGGAGAGATGGAGGAGGACAGTAATTTCTTCTTGCCACATGCTGCAGCTTCCTTCTCATAGGAATCTGTGAATGAATCATTTAGAAGTATCCCCTCTTAGAATATTTACGCAGGCATTACCCTTAATGACCCTATGGTTTGGCACGTAATCCTCTGTCTGGATTAAAAAGTGACCACAGAATGCCTTCTCCTGAAACTTGTGGAGGACTGGGAATGTCACAAACCAGACATCTAGTCTCTGGGGAAGGGTTGGTTAATGCCACTTTGTTTTTTTCCCACCAGTTCCAAAAAAGAGTCACCCTAAATAGCAAAAAAACTACTGATATATTTAGTTCAACTCAGAGAGCGCAATTTTTCCACAGAAAAATCTGATATAAATGGCATTAAAATACTATTCATTAAACATTTCTCCCTTTGGTCTTTTAACTTTTTTTCAGTACCTGACAAAAAGGAGCAGAGTTCCTGGAACCCTGTCTGCAGGAACTGTGCAGTATTTGTCAATGAAAGAGAAGGTCAATGGTTTTTAAATACTTGATGGATGGCTATTGTGCTTTTTAACACTGAAACCAATGGCTAATGTGCTTACAGAGAACACTATTATCTCTTTGCAGTATCGGACTGTGGAAATGTTAGGCTTTAAGCACAGTATTCAGCTAAAAAGGAACCAAATGAACTATGCTCTTTACTCTGCATCCCATGTCTTATTCTTCACAGCATAACCACATAATCTTATTAATGTTGTTCTATTTCCTCTTCATTGTTTTTCCTACCAGTCTTCCTGCTCTTTCATTATGTCAGGACTATTTTAGTTTGATAGTTCTGTGGGTAGGAAGTATATCTTCTATTTTTAGAAACACTGTAACAATTTTCAGCTGCCAATACTATGACTGCTACAGATACTGAATGTCTGCACTCTCCCAGGGATCAAGATAAAGATGACAAATGAATATCCTATTGGTTCCATACATCCCAGACAGCTTGTTTATACTTTTCTGTGCACTGATTATCTTTTTTCCTAAGACCATTTGAATCCTCACCTGCAATAAGCTGCTCCAAGCGGATCCGTTCATGAGCTGCATGTTGGTCCACCAAAATCAAGAGGTTTCCATCTAAAAATGTACCACAACAGATGAGAAATAGACAACTTTGTACCAGACAACTGCACAGGTGGGGAAGAATGACCACTCCCTAAAGGCCACATTTAGAAGGTAACTATCAGCAGTTTTACAGAAATAAAGTGAGGCGGCGGCTGTGTTGGCAGAACATAAAGTCACTACAGAACAGAAATTTAGTGATCCAAATTGGCATTTAAATTAAGGTAATTAGATTGAGTCAGAAACTCTTGTCTATTGACATCTTCATCTAACTTCAGAATGAGAGCTGAGGTCACCCACAAACTGTTCTGTTTAATACAGTCTTTAAAAATGTTACAAAAACTGCTGGTTTTGAATGCCTTTTTTGTACAGCTTCAGCAAGCTTCAACAATGAGTATGTCCAGACACTGTGAACAGAGTCTGAAAGACATTAGTAATTTGAGTACAATCTATTTTTATAACACTAATCTGAAGGCAGTAGGAACATTCAACAATGTCCAAAATAAAGATAGAGAAGATCCAGGAAATTTCAAGTGAAGACTAACATTTTCCTCTACTCACAGTATCATCCCCAGGCAAGAAGAGAATACAAACAGGACAGAGTTCCCTCTGCAGTCTAACTGCACTTGACAGCTACCTCAACTTCATGTTAAGCACCACTCTTACCTGCCTTTTTATCCATTTCATTCCTAGTGTTGATTAAACAAGCGATAAATTTATTGTCCACTTGCTGAAGAACCTGTAAGATACTCAGAAAAATCATTACTCAGTGGTAAAATTATTTTTAAAATGAAGGTAAACAAAAGAAGATGACAATCAAAATGGATCAAGTGCAACAAATAGCTAGTAGGATGATTAGGGGAGTGGATGCCACATCTTTTCTAGTCCCAAAGGCTTAAAGAATTTGGCCTAGCAAAACTGAGACTGAGAAGGTATATAATTATTCTTTATAAATACAGTGGGAGGCTAAATATGGAAAAGGCAGCAATTATTTAAGCTAAAAGACAATACTGGCAGCAGGTCAAATGACCATAAATTGATCATGAAACAGTTTAGTCTGGAACTAAAAGAAAGTTTCAAAATTTCCAAGAAAAAATTCTGGATCAATTTTTTCAGAGAGAGTCATAAGGGCAGGAGCTCTAATTGTTCTAAGGTAGAGCTGGAAATTTACAGAATGGATTAAATGGTCATGTAGAAGCCTTGAGTTGGGAATTAAAGCTGTGCACAGTGACTCTGAGTATTTGATTTGCTGGTATCACCAAATGAGAATGTAAACAACCTTTTTTAACCTGCCCTGCGTTTAAGGACTTGTGCTGATCATCTGTAGCAGCCAGGAAGCATTTTTTTTCCCTCATTTTCTGATGTAGAATGTGTCTCAAACATCAGAAATCAACCAGAGCTACAGGGAATACTAAGCAGGGATGCACAATGCTTTCAGTACCTTATTGTTAGATTTAAATTAACAGATGTGGTGTTAGGGAGGAATTTCTCCCCAAGTCACATAGATAGAGCTCACTCTGAATTCTCTGTCTCACAACATGTGCATTGTTTCCCTCCTAGGTAAAAATGAGTAGATGATCCTATTTCTTTGCAGGGATGCAAGACATTGATGATTCTTTTTATTCTTTTCCTGTGGCATGATGCAATATTTTGTGCTTTTGGTCTTTTCTACAGAGATTCTCAAAATTGCTATAGGGTACTGAAGGCAGTATTTAGCTTCTTCAGAGTTGGGAAGTGGTAATATCTTCTAGCTTTACCTTCTTAAAAACATACAAAGGAAAACATTACACAGGAAAAGTTAATCAAAGAACCACTCAGTAAGTTTTAAAGACCAGTTCTCGTTATCAGTGAACAGAAAAATGGTACCTTCCATTTTCCAGCTTTCCTCTCCTGTCTTTTTGAAACATAATCTGTTTACTGTAGTAACTTTATTTACTCCTGTTATTCTTGCACACACAACACAAAGGAATCATTTGGATCCTTGTCCACCCTGGAGATCAACGTTACCATGGCCCACACAGTTAGAACCTGCAATCTCAAAGTCAGCAACCTGATTGCACGAGAATAATGCTAACTGGGCACATAAGCCTTTTGTCATTGGGATGCAAGAGAGGAAGAGAATCCGCTTTGGCATTTCTACCCAGGCAAACCATAAAAGAATGCAAGTTTAAGCCACACATTTACATTAGCTTTTAAGCTAACATTCAAAATATTTGATAAAGAAGCACTAAAACAGTTAAACTTGATGCTATGATGCCATTTTTAAGAATCACTTTTCAGGGCAGACGTAAAATGAAATTTCAAGTCTTTCCACAAAATTTGGGATTTGCTTTTGAAACCACCCTGCTGAAGAATTAAATTTCTAAGGTCAATAAAAATGGAAGATACAGGACACAGATTTCTGAGGAATACAAACTAAGCAAATGCCTACAATAAATATAAAAAATAGCCCATTGAAATATCACTTAGTTAACAGTGTTTCTAAGCAGCAGTAACAGGGCTGCCTCTTGATTTGATTTAACCATACATTCAAGGAATTTTAGAGTCACTTGCAGAGAGCTGATTAACCATAAGATGACACTAAGATCTGGCATGACATATGTGTCTGCTGGTATCACACTGCAACCAAGAATTCTGTTTGTGCTTGTGAAAATTAGGGATATGAACTATTTCCCTGGATACCTTTTTCCCACCAGGCAGAAACACCAGCAAATCCCATCTGCTAAGTGGAAATTTGGGGGTGAAAACTAGTAATAGATCATATTGTACCTGCATTGAACGAACCATGTCTTTGGTGAAACGATAAGGATACAAGATATTGTGAATTTTCACAGCCAGATTGTCAGCCTGACTGCTGGTCGCATCAACAGCAATCTGTAAAAACAGAATTACAGATCAAGCAGGCTATAAAGGATATGGCAAAAAAACCCAAACACACATAAAATACCCCCAACAAACTAGCTTTAAGAAAAAAATGGAAATAACTCTGTATTTTGACAAACCAAGCTTTCTACACAAGAATAGCACTAGCTAAAGATACCATCTGGCAATCCCTCTGATTCCATCCTCACATACTTTCCCATCTGCTAACTTCAATGCATTCAGCTGATTTCAAGTACTTATCAGAAAACCTGAAGTTAATTATTAGCCTACGTGAGTTCTCAATGGATTGCATTACAAAAGATGTACTACCCTGAAATGAGTCAGAGTAGACGTCACAGAAACAACTGAACAGAACTGTTCCTTTTCAAAAACTCACCAGCAGGTGGTTTGCTACTCCATCCCTATTGTTTGCAGGTGGAAATGGTTACATACATATGTTTACACACACACGACATAATGATTAAAGATAATGCTACCTCATGACAACAAAGGAAGTTTTTCTAAAAGCTCCAACATTATTTCCCTCTCGCATGCTATAATCCTGCCAGGCTATAAAGATGCCTATAGTAAAATACACTTTTAAGACCCATTGCACCCCAGAGAAGAGACCTGGGTTATTTTAACTCAGTCCACAAAGAGGACAGATGCTATATTAAAATTTTGCCATTCGATAACTTTGAATTTTAAGATTACTATCTCTGTAGAGGGCAAGACACCTTGCAATAATGTTTTGCTTTTGAAATGACATAAGGCAAAAGATTACCCTGATACCTGCTTCTCTGACTTTGAATAAATCCACAACAACTTACATATAAACAGTCTATAAACACACATAACTGCCAGGTCTATAGTCTAATATATCGCTGAATAACTTATATGCAACAGTTACAATATTTGCAGTTTTGGTGCCCATGTCAGACAATAACAGAAGGCTAAAATGATTCCTATTTTAGCATGAGATGCGAGATAATACTTACCTCTGGGCAGGGAACAAAAACAGGATTATCCCATTCTGAAAGCAATGACTGGAGAGACTCCCCTTCAGCATCTAGGAAAGAACACATAGATAATACAGGGACTACCACCATCCATCAGCTGAAGGTGCATTAGGTAC
The DNA here is from genome assembly GCF_947461875.1 of Haliaeetus albicilla. NCBI lineage: Eukaryota > Metazoa > Chordata > Aves > Accipitriformes > Accipitridae > Haliaeetus > Haliaeetus albicilla. The sequence continues at coordinate 26,458,998 of NC_091487.1, read as the reverse complement.
CTCTACCTCATACAAGTATTATTTTATAGATTTCATTCATAAAAATGGGAGAATGTACAAATAAATAATGGAACATGAGACTGGGCTTCTCTATTGTCTGCTTTAACTAGGAAAGACACTGTGCAGCTTTCTGACTCCTAAACATGCTGCAGCACAATTCAACAGGCCCTGGAAATGGGGCAGGGGGGGGAAAGAAAGACCTGTTTAGCTACCCACTTGCTCTGGACAAAGCCACATACCAAAAAGATGATTTCATCCTTTCCACTGCAAAAAAAATTGTGAGGATTGAAGCTATTTTTCACATTCCAAGGTTGGAACAAGTACAAAGAAGGGAGTAGGTAATTATTCTTTAAACTACTGACATAATTCAACAAAGAACTGGGTATTTCATCCTGTAAATAAGTATCCCCTAACCTGCCTTCAACCCTAAAAGATTTTTTTTTCCAGTTCTAGATTTGAGATGACTCACACAGTCCCATTGTTAACAGACCTTGAGTAATTCTGGGTTCCTGTTGGGACATCTGGGAGAATTCTTTGATTTGTTTTTACCACAGAACGCTGTGTCCTGGAAAGCTGGCCCTACCTCTCAGATCCTGGCTTGCTAAAGTCTTCTCTTTTCGAGGTCTAGGAAGGAAGGGCAGCACAATCTCACTTCTAAAGGGATGGCACCTGAACTGAATCCCTAAATACAATATAAATTTACTGCTGCAGATTCAATAGCATGCAAAATTACAAAAAGTTATACCATTATGATATTATCATAAATGAGCATGTGCTTAACCCTGTACAAATTAAGAGTATCCTGCAGATTTTGCAATCTAACATTGAGAAATAACAGCACATATGTAAAACGCTGAGAATTATCAGACACACCTGCATCAGGAAATGTATTTTAAAATATTACTGTGGCTTCTGCAGGACTGTCCTTAAAAATTGGCTGCTGCTTTAAACATGTAACAATTATTTCCAGAATTAGTGCAATCAGAAGTGTTATCCCCAAAGAAAAAGAGGAGGCATATAGTAGCCTGTCAGATATCAAAATACTCTCAAATTCCCCCTATTAAGGGGCAGCAAAACTGTCAGTCTATCACCACTCCTATCAATACTTAATACAGTTATCAGGAATTTGTAAAATTGAAAACTACAAGTCAGTGAGACCACATGAGATATCAGAGTTAGCCTAACAACATGTTCCTACCCACCCAGAAATGATTTAATGATATTACAAACCTGCACTGTTATCAAGATTATTAAGAAAAGTGGCTCAGATTTCCAGCACAGTGGTAAACATTTCACCCTTCCTTTGGTACAATTCAGACTTCTATTCTTTGTGAAATAATAATGAATTAATAAAGTTCCTTTCTACTGAGAAATTAAGGGTGTGCATTCAGGAAAAGTGGCAGAGTGATAACGCCAAAGAAAACCAGCTGTGTGCTGATAAGCTCAGTATGACAAGGCTCTATGTGATCCTAGGCCAGTCCATAGATTCCTGACTGTTGGCTCCATTCCAGTAAGGACCAGTGATGGTCCCACCCTGGAGACTGAGAATCCTTTCAAGAATCCAAATTGGCAGCCCAGCATGGGAGAGTAACTCAGCATCCCATTGTCACAAAACCCAGAATAGAGGACAAGATGGCCTGACGTGACTTCTGGTAAATTGAAGAATGCTGCCTAATTCAGACTTTGACAGAACTTTGACAGAACTTTTATAGCTATTGTCATGGAAAGATACTATCTCTCAAGTTCACAGAAGCACCTAACATCTATATGAACAGAACTCCAATATTTTATACATGTAATGAACAAAGAGTCATCTCCCTACTTCTTGTTGCAGGGAAAATCCTTGATTAGGATATACATTGTTCATAAAGCTAGGATTTTCTTTCCAAAAGGCCAATGAGAACTCAGAGCTGGCAGAGACATTATTAATATGATTTTTCTGAAAAGTAACATCAGAAAAGGTGCTGAGGATAATAATGTATCTACTTTATACATGCAAATCATGTATAAATTACCATACTTCAGTATTCACTTTCACTTGCCTCAGTTAGATCATTAAAATATGCTAGTGTAATGACATATTGGTCAATAACATAATAAAAGTAACAAAAAATGCAAACATAGCTAGCATAACAACGAAGACTAAGTTGAACTGGGATGTTAACCTACTACAAATGCATAGCATTAGCTTATTCAAAAAGGCATCTGATGGTGAAATGAAGCTTGATAAATTTTCCTGTAGCAATCAGTTTAATCAGTACAAAGATGCCTGAGTCTAACCTACAAAATCTAGCATTTCTGTTGAGCACATGGTTTGTGACTGGAGAAGATGGCAGATGGCCACTGCTGTCATGGAAAAGAGGATATGCATTATTCTTACCTCCTTCCACCTGTCACCAACCAGTGTAACTTCCCTAAATTTGTGTATGAGATGCTGTTCTTCATAAATCACAGGGCTATGAAATTCTAAGTCAACACCATGGGGTTACTGATACTACTGTAAAAAGCAAAATGAAAGCATACATAGCAAGTGAAAAAATTATTCCACTCCTGGGTCTTAACAGCAGTCCAAAACAGTGCTCAACGTCAAGAGACATGAATGCTGTGTTAGGACACAGTTATGTTTATTCCTATGGCTAAAAAGAATGAATATCCTTTGCTTGAAAAATGTGTGAAAGAACACGTCTGTTTAACTTTGAAAATCCAAGATCTGTAGGGTCTAGCCACAGTTCAAACACCTTGTGAATGTTTGGGAGGTCCAACCTTCAACCTAAGAAAAGCAAAAAAATTGCAGTAGACATCTCACCAAAGAATAACGCCATTGACAGAGTTAAGAAAGAGTGGCACCATTGATATGATGGAGGGTAACACCAATGATAAGGCTAAGAAAGAACAATGCCATTGGAGGTAAAAAGATGCAACATAATATACATCTTCAAAGACTACAGACTAGACATCATCTGAAAGCGTAAGGGTACATGAGGTATTCTCTTCATAAACGTGAATGCACTATCCAAACATTTTGGATAGAAGGTCAAGCTCCACATCTCAGTGCTTTGGCTGGCTACTAAACAGCACTGTGGGCAACTGACATTGGTAAACCACAGAAATTAAAAGTGTTAGTCAAGAAGTGCACATTTGTGCTTGCAAGTAGTTTTACCTAATAAAACCAGAGATGTTGTTCTCTTTGTAACAAATTTACTTCAATGGAACACAAGAAATATTAAGAACTATTGGCATCAATTATTATACTTAAAAGGGAATAGCTTAACAGCTGAAACACCTACTGCACCAGTGTTTCTATGACTGGTGATAAAGAAGGAAGTAACAGACAAAAAAGAAACAAAATAGAGGCTATCATGACTGATTAGACAAATATTTCACAGGAGAACTATCTAGAAAGAAGTCCAAACTACTTTTTCGAAACAAATTATGCAATAGAAAATACGGTCTACACATGGAATGGCTGCATCTTCGCTCATAAAATCTGCCTATAGACAGAATGGAGAACAACTTTGAACAAAGATATATCCATGGAAGGGAAAATTATCAAGGACGGTATTCTGCCAAGCCAGATCAGGAGGACACAGAAAGCCAAACCCAACAGACAGATCTATGAAGACTCATAAACACCACACCCCTGAAAAACCAGCACAATGTAGTGGTGTCCTGTCACCCCTGGAAAAGCTCCACCACCAAACCACCAACAATGCTGTACAACATCTCCTACAAAGCTAAGTGTGAAGCAACAGCCTTCCAAAAGATGCAGAGAGGAGACTACACATTCTCAATGAAGAGTTAGATTTTTGTTCATTTTTCAAAGGTTGTTTTAAATTTTGTACGCAGGTTGAAGAAAGATCATTTTAATATGGGCCTCTCAGTAACAACATATTCTTAGAAGCATAACCATTTAGGACAAAATGGTAAAACCACTGTATTTTTCTGGTACACTTACTTTGGAGTAGGTTTCTCACTTTATATCCAACAACAATTATATGTAACTGTGATCACAGTAAATGTCATGATGCCTAGTGAAAACTAGGCAGCTGTCTGTTAATTGACAAGTTGCTGACATTTCTTTTTACTTATTAAAAGATAATTTTTGACAAACATCTTGAATGTTAACATTTTACCGTCTCCATACTTCCCAACACTTTCCTGTTTTCCATACAGCTATTACATGTAAGGCAGTGGCTATTTCAGTACAAACTGTCAGGTGCTGCCAGCAAGATATTTTATGCACCTAACAGAACACAAAGTGTTTTCCTCATCCCATTTTTACAACAACCACTGCCACCCCTCTTACCATTCTCTGAGACAACATTCACGGCCGTTGTTGTTATATCTTGAATGCAGGCAGCTTGAAATCCTTCAGTAGGAGGAGTGTGGTACATGCTCAGTCCAGTTGCTTTATTGATGTATATTGTCTTACCCGATGAAACATCAAAATCTTGCAGCCAGTCAGAACACCACAAATCATTCCTGGGATTGCCTGTGCTTGTGTTGTCTGCAGAGAATTCCAAGTTACTTAGGAAGGTCATATGGGGAACCTCAGTATCTTTCAGATTTTGTTCTGAGGATTCATCTAATGTACTTTTATCTCTACAGGTGATGTTAGAACAATCCTTTTTAGCAGGTAATGATAAAACACTGCTTGAAGAGACTGTATACTCCCCTTCTACGCTGCTGAGTGGTGATGGGCTGACAGTACTTTTCATGGACTCTGCTCTCGTACCATCTGATTGACACCATGCACCCCCCTTAGAAATGCTGTAATTACATTCCTTCATTTTTCCCATTGAGGATTTATATGTTTGACAAGCACTGTACAAAAAATCATTATTTGAAGATTCGAGATCAAAAGAGTAGTCATCTTTTCTACTTGAATCTGTTTGGAATTGTTCACCAAGTTGCTCTACTTCTTTGTGGTCACTTTTCATTCTGGACAGTTTGGATGATAATGATCCTGGAGATCTTTTACAACTTATATTTATTTTACTAACCTGAGAGTAATCAGACAACGCCAAAGGACTCTTACAAAGGGCTTGTTTGTCCTGTGAAGTTTCTCCACTGCAGAGTGAAGTCTCTTCCAAAGAACCAAAAACTTGGCTACAATTATTAGAATCTGTACCTTCCAAAGTCAGAGTTTCACAAGTGCTCAAGCTACCATGATTGTCATTCTCATCCTTTGAAAAGTCACAATTAGCTTGTGAATTAAAAACCGGGAGACCAAATTCTCTCCTCTCTGACAACGGTGTTGGTATTGTGCACTTGACTCTCCCATAGTATCTCCTGAACTTTTCTAACGAACCTAGCTGTGTGTACAAGCTCAGCTTCTTAGAAGGCTGAGATCTTGGCACAGCTATTTGTCTTCTAGTGCTTTTTATAACTTCATGGTGAGGAATACCTGAAGAAGTTGCCAGCGGCAATTCTGTAACATTCATTGTCTCATAATGTCTTTTACTGGTGGCAATAGGCATAACTATCTCCTCACTCACTTGATCTGACAAAGTTTTGTTCTCTAACCACTCATCACCATCAACCATGCATACTTCTCTGGTGTAAGGAGGTGTGTATTCTTTATTTGTATTACTGGAAATATCCTTAGCATTTAAAGACTGAATCGGAAAATTTATTCTGTGGCCAAAAATATCCTTGTCATTGACAGGGCCAGCTCTACACTGCATGTTTAATGCAAGATTTGTTTCTGTTTTTTCACATTCATATGGGGGCTCATTTTGCATAACACGTGTTATAAGGCCTGTAGAGCACAATTTTAACGGCATTGAAATAACAGCCCCTCTTCCAGCATCATCTATCACTTCAGCTGTTTCCCTGTCTCCTCTTCTTGCATTACATAGTCCCATCAATGAACTTCCAGCGACAGTTTCAGGTCCCATTGCTGTTTCGGTAGGGTCTTCTCTCTCAGACCGCGATTGAATAACATCATTATTTAAGATATGGACTGTGTTGCTTTTCTGCACTACTTTGCCTTGCTGGCTTCCCATATCTTTTATGTAATTCTCTGCACAATGCTGCAGGTCACATCTGTCTATTTTTCTTGTTTCTGATCTGGCCCCTCCACTAAAAGAGGAACAAAGATTTTCTGAAGGTTTCAGATGAGTATCAGATGCTTTTTGGGAACTGTTGGTGTCTTTTGGCTCCTGCTCTGAGATCTCTGATATAATGAAATCAGAAGCTGTGTCATCTTTGCTGGGCAGTGGAATCTCCACTCTGTTGTTTCTACATGGATCAGATGGTTCAGCAATCTTCTGATGTGGGGTGATTTCAGTTTCCTCTAGATTTTTATTTGACTCAATAAGATTCGAAGATTTTTTTGCAGTCATGGATTTCCTTTTGACATCTTTTGATTGCACATTACACATTTCATAGGAATCCACAATTTCATCACATGCTTTCTTAAAACTGTCTTGGATGCTCTTCTCGTCAGAGAGTGAGGGCTTCAGAACTGGAGCGTTATACAAACGAAAGTCATTATCTTCATTAAATTCTCTGATGTCCTCACTACACGGTTCAATAAATAAATGTTCTCGTTTCAAAAATATTTTCACTCCTTCCTCTATGCATGTTAGAAGAACATCCCAGTTCTGGAACTCAATTAAAGTCTTTGCAGGTTCCAGACACACATCATAGTCATTGAACGCACAGGTCACATTGAGAATAAAGATGCCATACAACTCTGGGCCACAACGATGGCGACCAGGACTTGAACTAGCCTGTCTGCTCGCAGGGCCACTTTTTGCCTTGCAAATGACACTTTCTTTTCTTAATAAAAAATCAATTAGTTTATGTAGTCTTGTCTTTAAAACAAGCCTTCTATTCACATACAAGAACTGCATATTCTTGTTGTAATGTCCTTCAATACTGATATAACCACTTAGCCCAAATCCCCCAGACTTATGATTTATTTCTCGTAACTTTTGTGATCTGCCCAGTCCATAAATTTGACAAAACCGAGAGTATACATCTCTTGTTTTAGGGAGCTGAAGCACCATAGAACAAGAAGAGTCGTTCCTTAAAGAAAGTGAAACAGAGGGATGCATCAGCGAAATAGCCTCTACTTTCTGTCTCACTCTCTCAAATTCCAACACAGGATCCATACACTTTCTCCTCACCGGTAACTGATGGAACAGATTACACACAGTGACTGTAGTTCCACCACTTGGTCTGCTCACTTCAGCTTCACAGACTTCCAGTGCTTGCCCATTGTGAAATAGTTTCACAAATGTTTTTGCTGTCCTGCTGGTCTTAGATGAAACTTCCACTATGCTGGCCATGTTGGCTATGCTTGCTACAGCCTCCCCTCTAAAGCCATAGAACATCAGGTTCTCCAAGTCTCCCACTGAGCTGCACTTGCTGGTGAAGTACCGCTTTCCCATTGCATTTAAGTCCTCTCTCCCCATTCCAGAGCCGTTGTCCACCACCTGGATTTTAAAAGCTTCCAAATCCACCCTGACAGCTACACATGTTGCTTTGGCATCAATGCTATTGAGGACAAGCTCCTCAACGCACTGCCCCAGTGAGTTGATAGTCACTCCAGAACGCAGCCTGGCTTGCACATCTTCCACCAAACATTTGATCATGTCAGAATCAGATAGATGAGAAACTTGAGAAACTGCAGGGAGCTCACTCCTCCATGTTCCTTAAAGCAATTCCCTGGGGCGAGGAAAAAAAAAAAAGGAAAAAAAAAATTAAAGGCCTAAAAAACCTTTTCTTTATTCCATTTACCCACATAAATATACTTTTGTTAGTCTTCCTAGTATTCAGAGGCTTTTTCTGTGATAACTCTCCTGCTCAGGCTTTGACTACACATCATTGGTGCCTTCAGGGTAAATGGCCAAAATCTGAGTATATGCTCCTTACTAACAAAACATGTGGTTCTCAGACTTAACATACCTAAACCAAACTCCAACCACGATAAGGCTAAACTCAAATGATCTGCAAGCAAAAGGTTTCTGCTTCCATTTGTACCAAAAATATATAGAAGGCATCACCAAGAAGCAGGCGCAGAGCTGCCTTCCTCTCATTTTTTAGCTCAATCTCCTCACATAAATTCACAATGCCTCTTGCTGGCCAAAGAGCATCAGCTGTAATTCATCCAAGAAAAGAACGCAGCGGACTTGGGAACAGGTGTGGGATACTGAGTAAACCGTTTACGTGAAAGAGAACCCACTGTTTTCCAGTCCTGTCCTTGATGACTACAGGTTTCTTAGTGGTATTCGAGGGGGCATACAATTCCTCCTCGCGTCCCTCACGCAGAGCTCTCCACGCAGCTTCGCACGCGCTGCTGGCCCTCTCGGGGGACCCGGTGCCCCGCTGCGTGACAGGTACCCCGGGGCTCCGCGGGGCGGAGGGGGGCAGCCGAGACCCGCGCCCGGGCTCGCTACCACACGCCGTCCCCACAGCGCTCGGCAGCGGCGGGCAGGCAGGCCCTCCCCTCACCGCCGGGGCCTCCGCCCGCTCCCGAGAGCGGCGGGAGGCAGGCGCCCGCCGCGACGGGGCGCTGACAGGAGAGGCGGCCCCGCTCCACCGGCAGCGCGGGGCGGCGTGTCCACCCCTCCCCCTCCCGCTCTCAGCCCTTCGGTACCCGCTGGCCTGGGGACGGGGCGGCCCCTCAACGGCCGCGGCGCGAGACCAACCGTCTCCAAGGCGGCTCCTGCTGGAGGGAAAGGGCGCGCGACGGCCCGGGCAGGGAACACACGGCGCCTGCGCGGTTGCTGGCGGCAGGGCCGGGTGGGGTGTGTCCCTCCCAGCAGTGCATGCTGGGAGCTGTAGTTCCCGCCCCCGGCCTGGCCGCCAGCGGGCAGAGGCGGACGAGAGCGAGGAACGGCCGCGGGAAGGACCCCTTCCCCCGGGCCTTTACCCTCGGAGCGGCAGCAGGGGCTGCTCGTAACACCACACGGTCCCGCAGGGACAGGTACCGGCAAGAGGATCACCCTCGAAGGGCCGCGATCTGCTCAACCCCTGTACGACGCATCCATTCCACACAGGCAGCAAGCTCCAAGCGGTTTTATTCTAAATTAAAAATAAAGTTCTGGAACAAAGCAAGTTGTTTCTGAGGCATTCAGAGCCAGAAATAACGTTTTCAGCAATTTTTCTTATCAGCATCGATTCTCTGATTTCCTTCAAGTGAGCACAACGCTATACAAATCAGGAATTTTACTCACGTACGACTACTCAAACGCCACTCTGCACAGACATTCAGAAATAGACACTGTGTCCCTGAACAACCCCTTTATTTAATAAAGGTAGCACAGCTCTTCCTCTGCCTGCCAAAATTTTGTGAAAGGCCAAGAGTTAGACTAACAGTACAACGAACCAATAAATTAAAAATGTAATGAAATAAAGTTCTCTAGAGCTGCATATTGGCTGACTGAACAAATGGGGAAGAGGGGCAATGTTGTGTGAGGGCAGCTCATGCTTCAGCTTTTGCTTCTTCCTGGACAAGGTTATTTCAAAATCTGGAAGTCCTTGTGCTCCAGCGCCGTGATCTTCTTCTCATTGCTGAACTCTGCCTGGCTGATGCGGGACTGGGGGCTTCCTACCTTCCTGAGCCATTCCTGCAGCTCCCGTACCCTGGCCGGTGGACCCTGAATTTGTCCTTGCACGGTGCCGTGGCTAGTATTTTGGACCCAGCCAACGAGTCCTAGCCTCTTAGCCTCCCCCTGAGGAGACAATGCAGAGCAAAATGAGATTAATCCAAACAGTAAGAGAGCTACAGAATGACATTCGCATACAGGAGTGCACTTTATAGGTAAGACACAGACCTCCAAGGAAGTTCCTACGGCTCAGGCAGCAGGAGAGCAGCAGAGGATTCACCCGACTATTCATAAACATTCTTTCACGCGAAAAACCGGGGCTGAAACGCGGTTTTCAGCCGTGCTTACATAACGCGGCACAGGCCGCCAGCAGCCCTGAGAGACGACAGCCCCCATTCAGACGCGGCAGGAGCCGTGGCCGCCATCCAGCCCGCCCGTGGCTCAGCCCCACCGAGGCGCCCACAGGAACCGCCGCAGCCCCGGCGGCGCTAACGGAAAGCGCCACGCACTGCAGCCGGCAGGCCGCCCCTCAGGAAGGGGCACGCCGCGGGACCGCGCCCCGCACCTGGGTGTACTTGCGGAAGAAAACGCCCTGCACCCTGCCGGACACCTCGTAGTCCACCGAGACCAGGCCCTCGCCCTCCGCCATGGCGCCGCCGCCCCCTCCTCCTCCTCCTCCTCCCCGGGCTGCCGCCGCCGCCGCACACCCCGCTGCGCCTGCGCGGCGCGGCTCGGTTCGCGCTGGGGGCGTGGCCGTGCCCGCGCCTGGGGCCAATGAAGAGCCAGGACCCGCGAGCGGCCGGTCCCTCGTTAACCGCCTCATGAATAATGAATATAGACTCGCCCTCCGGCCAATCGCCCCTACCCGGCCATAGAGGTGGGGTCCTCCAGAGAGCGGAGTGGAAGGGGAGCGTGGCGGAGCAACCATCGAGAGGCCGCTCACCGGCGAGAGCGGCGCAGGAACTGGCCTTCGCGTGCCTGTCTCCAGGCAACAGCCGTCAACACGGCGGCCGGGGCGGCGGCGGGCAGAGCTCCGCGCAGAGCTCCGGGCTGCCCCGGGGCGAGGGCGGAGAGCAGCAGCAGCAGCAGCAGCAGCAGCAGCAGGAGATGCCGGGTCTCTCGGGCGATGGGAGACCGATAAGCGAAACGGGTGGCGACGCAGCTTGCCGAGGAGGCCGGGCAGAGCGCCGGCCGCAGCCCCGCAGGTAACCCCGCTCGCCCCGCGGGGCCGGCCTGCGGCGTGGGTACCTGGCACGCTCCAGGGGATGTGGTAGAACGAGCCACGGGAAGATTGTACGGAGCTTTACCGGACGCCTGCCTGTCAGACCTGTGTGCTACACTGTCAAAACTGAAGGGACACGCTATGGGAAACACCCTGGGGGGGTATAACAATTTCTCTGGCAGTACAGCATACTTCTGCTGCCACCATGATAACACCGGGCTCAGACAGAAAGCAAAATAAAAGCATATTTTATTTCTGGCTGCATAAATGATTGGGACTGGAAGAGGCAGCATGGGAGCTCCCTAGGTGGAAGGAATGTAAAGATTTACAGATCCCAGAAAAGTTATAAAACCGTTGCTAATATTTATTATAGTCTCTCATTGTAGCCTCCAGGTGTAGACTGTTAGGAGAAAAGTTGTCCAGTTTTGGATAAGATAGTCTGTAATGACTTTGCTTCTAACCTCAGGCTCTTTCTCAGGCACTGAATGGCTTTGTTTCCACCAGTGGATTCAGTGGTGGCAGCTACTAAGCTTGTTCCCAGTTCCCAGCTGGAACACCAGAAGAACAACTATCAGCATGAACTCATACCTGACAAAGAGGAAGGTTTAAAGGATCTCTATGCCCAAAAGAGCCGAAGCTATTCATATTCTCTTTCTGCAGAAAGCAGTCAACACGGCTCCAGGCACAGAGACTTCTGTTCAGCTGGACTGCAGAGCAAGTATCTCACCAGCCAGACCAAGACTCTGCCAGCTAAATCAGTAGCTGTACAGAAAGAAGGAGTGGATCGTGCCCATCCCCTGAAACCAATCCTTCACCACAAGGGTGTGAGTGTTCCAGTGGTCAACACAGCACAGCCGAGAAGTTCCCCATACATGGAGGAAGGTCCAAATAGTAGGCCTAGCTCAATGAGCAAAGGGAAGCCTCCAGCAGGGAGGTCTCAGCTGGTTGCAGTGCTCTCTCCTTGGACAGCAGAGCCTAAACAGTCAGCCTCCCATCTATACAGGAGAGAGCTGGCCTACATCCTCAAGTTGGAGGCAGATGGACGGAACCTGGAAGAGGAAATTCAAAAGAAAGAGGCCCTCCTCAGAGAGAAGCTGAGGAGAACAAAGGAGGAGCTTCGCAGGATTCAAAGAGAGAAGGAGCTTGTTGAGGCAGAGGAAAGAAGAGACAAAGTGGAGAAGACCCATGAGGGAAAAGCTGCAAGGCACCCTGAAGAGAAAACATTCAGAGTTGCAGTCAGGCCAGGTGATGGGGTCTTTGGCAGGGTGCAGTCTGCAGAGGCCACTGTTCCCAAGCCTGGCACCACTCTCTACCCCCAAGAGCTGGCTATGGGGAAACTCAAGAAGGAGCGGTTGGTGGCCAGCAACAGCAAAATTCGAGACCACAAGCCCATGGAGCATTTAGCATCTTGTTCAAAGCTGGGCCCAAAATGCAGCCCTTCTCCCTCTGCCGTCTCAGACCGAGAGTATGGTGACCACCCGTCTGCAGAGGTGCTGTACATGCAGGCTGCCAGCGCTGTGGAGCAGGGGGGGCTCAGACAGTGCAGCTTCTGCGGACGTAAGTTTCTCAGCACCAGGCTTGAGAAGCACACAGGTATCTGCAGCAAGAGCCAAGGCTCCAAGAGGAAAGCATTTGACTCCAGCAAGGCCAGAGCTAGGGGCACAGAACTGGAAGAGTATCAGCAGTGGAAGAGCTCAGAGAGGCCTCAGGTAACATGCAGTCCCTTTGCCTCCCTCAATCCACATCTACTACTTATGTTCCTTCCACCCCAACATCTAATTCCAAGTGAGATGTGAGCACCTTCACGCGTACATGGGGCTAAGGGATACAATCCAGCTATTGTCTTGAAAGGTTCTTGCCATGGATAAATAGATCCATTTAAAATCTAATAAGTGGGTGGCAGGGGTCCTAACTGACTTGTCTTTGTAATGTGTCAAGGGTGTACTCCTGGAGAAACTCACTCCTTGCATAGTCAGGATGCTCAGGGTTCAGACTGGGTCTGCTGCAGTAAAGCTCTGCAACATCAGAGGCTGCAGGGAACTGACTGAAAATCCAGGTAGTGACACAGGCTGTTAAAACTAAGGCAGTGGAAACATGCAGCTCTGTTCCTGCAAAGCAGCTATAGCAACCCTCTGCAGTTCCTTGGCCCTACTGTTTGCTTTTCTGATTGTTCTCAACCTCTTTCTAAGTGTTGATGTATCCATCAGTATTTCCTTCAAATCCCCCTTGGTGCTGGTCTTTTTGATCCCCTTCATGGGACTCAGCTTCTCAGGGACGGTTTTACATCAACAGGGAATATCCAGGGATGGGTGACCTGAGTTGGACCCTGAGTGTAATATTGAGAACGGAGGCTGACGGTGGTGCCAGTTGCTCTGAGTGCCTTTCTCTTCTGCAGAATACACCACCCAGAAGGAACAACTGGAGACAGAAGCATGAGGTTTTCATCCAGACCCTGCGCCAGGCCCGCCAGGTGCAGCAAGTCCTCTCCAAAGGAGGAAAGGTGTCAGACCTGCCCCCATTGCCTCCCATTGAAAACCCAGAGTACGTTGCCTGTCCCTACTGCAGGCGCCGATTTGCTCCCCAAGCAGCTGAGAGACATATTCCCAAATGCAAAACTATCAAGAATAGACCCCCACCCCCACCGCAGAGGAGGCGCTGCTGAGGTGTCCAACTGTACCTGCTTCTGCGATTCCCTGCCCATTTTCTGCCAGGTTTCCAGCCACAGACACTTGCACTTTCCCTAGTCTCAACACTGGCTGCGAGTGTTGAGCTTGTATGTACCAGAAGTGAACAGCTCAGGATGTATAAGCAGAATACTAGAACTTGTGTACTTCGACCTGTGCCCCGGGTTGCCCTACACGGGATGCCCCTCTGGGGGCTGCTTCTCCCATCCAGTGAGCTCAACATGGAGTCTCAGTGTGGGTGTAAGGCTGTCACTGTTCCGTCAGCTGAGCGGGAAAGAAAGGCTGTTGCTACAGGTTGTCAGCAGGACAGCAGCAAGGAGCAAACCAGCCATCAGAAAGGGGCTGTTCTTCAGAATCGTATTTTGCCTGTAGGTTAGGGAGGCTCGGGCTTTTTTTTTTTTTTTTTAACAACTAGAGGTGTCTGATGTAAAAAGAGCTGCTCTCCTATAGCTCACCAGTGGCTGCAGGCTCATTTTTTTTCCTTCTCCAAAAACATAAAGTAGTGCTGTTCATGAGAAGAAGAGCTGGGCCAAACACAGCAGCATCTGCCTCGTTTGCTCTACTGCTCTGTAGGTGCAGATGTTCACCCCTGAATGTGCTAACAGTGACAGTGGTTCTGGCTGGTGTAGCATTTTTATTGTAGCTACCTACAAGAGATGGGGGATGTGAGGGGTACCTCTTTTTTTTTGCCACAGAAAGGACTCTCCATCCTTCAAAACTATTTAGCATTTAGACAAGGCATTTAGAGAAGTCAGAGGGAAGGGAGGAAGCTATGTAAGCAGTTAACTTTTTTGCAGCGAAGAGACTGCTGTGTTCTTCTGTCCTTGGTATCTGTACTAGACAACAGGATCCAGAGCTGCTGCTTGGTCGTTGCTCTTGCTCTGTCCTAGTTGTTGTAGCACTGTTCAGTTGAATAATGAAAGCAGCTATGTAGGTAGGTTTATTCCACACTTGCTCTGCAACAACCCAAGAGTTTATTTAGATACTTTTCTAGAATGCTGGTGACGATCCTGGGGCTAAATTTTACCAGCTGAAGATCTGTAACATTGCCATTTAGAAATCCAGAAAAGGAGAACCGGGAGGAGTATTATTAAAAAATTCCTCAACACAAGAAACTCAGGATCGGAAATTCAGGGGCTTAGGAAAGCTAGCAGTAGTAGCAGGCACTTAATGTTTAAGTTCATGTGCATAGAATAGCAGAGATACTCCGAACTGGCCAGGCCCTCGAGGCAACAGAACAACCATCCTAATGTGTTACCATGTAAAATAGCTGGGACTCAGAGTCAGGAAAGGGTGGAAGAAGAAATATTTAATTAAAGAATAATGCCCCACAAGATCAAAAATAGGTCATGAATAAGCTCAGACTGGAAATTAGGTTTCTAACCAGGACAGGAGCAAGGTCATGGAAAAACCTTCCAAATAGATCAGGCAACAAACTTGCATTCTTTCAAGATGGACTTAGAGAAGATCATGGAAGGGAGCATATGGCATGACTTAGAAATTAGGAGTCGTGATACAGAACATTTGTTCCTATCTCCAGGCTGCTTGTATGAAGTGTGAAGAACAGATCAACAGATCTGTGCCTCAGTGTATCCCTTTCGGGAGCTGAGAAGGAATTTCCTTCCCACGGCAACCTTCCCTCAATTCTTAACTTGGCATCTAATTTATTTTTTAATTTCCATCCAAAATGTTTAAGAACTGCTACAGTTAAAAAAACCCAAACACACCCTGCCCCCAGACAGTACACTAGGGAACTTCACATTAAAAACCCTGTTAGCTGCTTCACTCCTGTGTTCAGGATTAAATCAGCAATTAGATTCAATATAAAAACCTGGAGTTTTCCTTCAGCCCAAGTTGCTAGGGACCTCTAAAAACCAAGGCTTGCACCCTTCCTTGAGTCATCTTATTTTCATCTTAGTTACTGCGATGGTAGGGAATTATGACAAAAATATACCCCTTCTTCTGCTTTCTTCTCGAGATGTAAGGTAGTTCTTGGTGATTTTGGCCTCATACTAAAGATCTTTGTTTGTCACACTGTTAAAGGGCCTTTTGGGGGAAATAGGTGTCGTACAGACCCTTTTAGAGAATCATCTGCTTGTAATTGGTAGCAGTTCCTGCACATTTTTAAGTCAGTTATTTTTCCAGGTTCTGATTTTTAATATATTAGAGTAGTTCTGTGGTGTAAAAGTTGTTTTAAATGGTCACAGAGTGGCTTGTGTTCTCAAAGTAAGAATGACTACTTCATGTGAGAACGTTGCAACAGGAAGCAAACAAGGAACAAAAAAATTCCAGCAGCTCCTTTTGCAAGTCCTTCAGTAATATAGCAGCAGCTCAAGGGAACCTAAAAAAAGATAAAAAGCAACTAGATTAAACGGGTCAGAAGCCAAACATGAAGAAACACTCCTGCCTGCAATGGGCGGACCAGACTCCTGAAAGAAGTTGGAAAGCTTCTGCCCTATAGGTGTGGACAGAAATCCGAATCCCTTGGCACACCCTAGAAAAGCATAGAAGTCCCAGGAAGGGTCAGTACTGTACTGTGCCAGCCAGGTATGAGTGTACAAACCTAGAGAGGAGAGAAAACACAGACTTGAAACAAGGGAAAATAATCTGCTATATCCAAATTGATCGGAGAAGCAAGAGCAATGCCCTAACTTCAGAGCTTCGAACTACAGGACAGCAAGAGGTGACAAGAGGTAGGAAAAGGGTAAACTGGAAGCTTTATGCCAGCCTCCTTGAAGTAATAGAAGGGTGTAACTGAATTAAACAAAGAGTAGTTAAGAAATTAAGTACCACTGCCTGTCCTGTAATACTAACTCTGTTTCCCTTGCACCATGTTCCGTTGGCTGTTTAGTGGACCCTAAAAGTCAGCAGAGTGCAAATGGTGACGGGGGTAGACACACACAGAAAACCTTTTGATACTGTAAAATAAATCCATCTGTTGGGGACTTCTCTTAAGTGACAGGCAAATGGCTAACACACGATCAAAACTGTAGATTAAACAAAAGTTACTGAAATTAAATCACCAGGCTTCATTTGTTATCTTTGTTTCGGATCCAACCATGGGCAGTTCACTCCTCTTTGCTGAGCTATTGTTTCAGATCAGGACAGACAGCAGTATCCAGAAAGTCTCTGATAACTGGTTTAAAAGTTAGTAACAGTTTAGCCAAAGCATCAGGCTCAGCTACTGCAGTACAATCCCCCTCTCGGAGACATGCTGCATTTTCAGTATCCAGATCTCTGGTGATTTTAAGTCTTTAACCCAGCTCTGCCTCTCAAGACATTTCTCAATTTACTAAGGACCCTGATAGGAAGTTAGAAGTGACAGGCATTAAGTACAGTGTGCAGGAACAGTTGGCAGAGCAGGTGTCAGGCAGGTTCTTCCTTCTGTAGGCCTTAATGCTCAGTAGAAGCTGTTCCGAGAGAAACAGGTAGTTCTTCCCTTTGAGCCTCTCTCTTCCCATTACTCATTTCCCATTTGGCACTCAAACTGTTGAAATAAACACATGCACAAAAGCCCCCTGACGTCACTAGGAGCAGATGCAGCAGCAAGAGAAAAGAGTTGTTTTGTTGTTTGTTTGGTTGGTTCTTTTAATGAAGGGACACAGAACCTGATTTTTTTTCCCCATAGCAAAGAACGTGCAAGCCCCTTGGCCCTCTTTCTATAAGCAAAAAATATAATCAAACAACAGGATGCCACGAAGCCAGCTGACTATATGCATATTTCCCCATCTTCTCTTGGAAAAAAAACCCCAACAACTCAACACAGGAGAACGAGTTTAAACATTTATTTAAACAGAAACTCCAAACCACTACACCCTTTAACCTTTCAAAAAAAGACGACAAACTAGTTTTCAGCCAGAGTGTCAGAGCAGGTGTAAGTTGTGTTCCCCTATAACAACTCAGTAGCAATACTAGCAGGAGACCAACACATACGGAGCTAGCACTGCAAGAAGGGGAGAAGTAAAAAGGGTTTGAAACTGCTCAAAGGCACTTCTGCCCACTTGCCCCTCCATTTTCAGCCCAAGACAAAAGTGCTGGCTTTAAACTGCTTTTTTGGTTGCATAGCTGGCTGGTGTGAAATCTGTGGTCTGTAACAGGCACAACCTGGATAGCGTGAATCCTCTAAGGCACATATGAGATTGCGGAGCACAGGGCATCCTCTGTCAGGGACCCTAATCCTCCACTAGATCCAAGGGGAATCCAGTCTGTGCACCTAGCTTCCCAACTGCAGAGCATTGAGAAATGAGGATAGCAGTGCACTGCAGGAGAGCGACTCCCATCAGCTTGGTGCTTGCTTATTGGACATGGCTCAGCCTCAACTCTTCACTCCTCAAAGGCACTGCCGCAATGTCACCAACTCAATCATTTCTAACCGCAACAACAACCCTCAAGCCGGGACCCTAACCTGAGAACTGGCTCCAAGACACATGGGGGAAAGGAGAGCAGAGTCACAAGGGCAACTAAGCGACGTGGCCACACCAGGGTGCCCGACGCTCACCACCTCACAGGAGGGCTGTCCTCCTGCCCTTCCTTCGGTAACGATGGACGGGCACGCTAGTAGATCCTTGCCCTGGACACTGCACTGGAGAGACTGCACTTGATTGAGCTCCAAGACACTAGCAATAGGCACCAACGAAGTATTTAAGGAGCGTTAAGTTACAAGCAGAATGGTTTGGCATCCACCTCTAGAGACAAATGGGGAACGCTGGCTCCCCTGGAACAGTCAATTCTAGTGACATGCCATTGATGGGGATGGTTTAAGCCTAATGAAATCACAACCCCGCTCTCACAGCAAAGGTGAGAGGGATTTGGGACTCCTTAGAGGCTTCACGTAAGGCAGGGAAGGCTAGCTGCTCCCAGGGATCCTACCAATCCCAAAAGCTTAGTTCAAAGTCAATTTGGTAATAAATTTAAGGGCAATAAAATTAACCTCATTCTCTAACAGGAAATGAGGAAATCTTGAGCATCAGACCATGCCTCTTCCCATCTCCAATTTTCTTGCGAGAGCCTCTCACTTCTAGAAAGAAGGTGAATTCCAGAGACCTGATCATTCATGGTCATTGGGGAAGGCTGCATCCTGTGACCATGGCATTAATGACCTATTCTGGGTAGGAAACTGCATTCCAGCTTCGTTAAAACATTGAGTGGAAAAACACTGATTCTTCCCACACCCACACAGAGTGTGGGCACCAGGGGCTAAGCAGAACAGAAGCCAAGCAAGGAGCAGCTACGGGCTTATGCCAAGAAACAAGAAGCTCTGGCACCCAAACCAAGTTGAACAGCTGGAGCAAGAAATGGGTGACTTAGTCTCAGGCCCAGATGCTTGTCATCTGGTTGGTAAGCAGGTGGTCTGAAACTGAGAACCAGAGATCCCATCTCAGACAGTGCCCACTACTGCTATTTGAAACAACACCTGATTCACTCATCTCAGTGCATTGCCTGGAAGTTGGAAAGCTCTAGGCACCCAGAATAAAGCCTTTAAACTCTGTCTATACAGGCCACTGGACACAGCCATATGGCCAGAAGCTGTACCTCAAGACCAGGGACATGCTGTCTACCATTATCTTCCTTACAGGAAGATCTCCACTGCCTCCAGAATGAGACAGTCTCTGCTCCCTCTGCCCCTGAGCAGAGGGGAGCAGCCTCACTGCCTGGGCCTTGCCATGTGGTAGGGAGAGGATCCTAGTCCTTCACCCCTCTGAAGTGAAGGTGGTGAGTTTTAGGGTTCAGCCAGCTTCAGTACAAAACACGTCTCCTCCTCTCATCTAGAGATGCAGTGATGAATACTGGGGTCCCAAAGGCAGCTCCCAAGAAGCAGTGAAACAATGAAAGGGCCAAAAGCTGCTACTGGAGCCATCGCCGTAATGGGGCCGTTCTGCCTCACGTGCAGAATTGACAGATAAGGTACAAAGAGGAGCTGCTGCTGCTTCAATCACTGAGCTGGCCTAGAGCTCAGGGGCCCTTCCCCTCTCAAACTCACTCCTAGTTCATATCAAACGTACATGGGTGCTGCTCTGGAGCCTCCGGCCTCGCTTCTTGTCTGCGAGTGACCTGAAGCCAGGAAAGCCGCTCTCTGCATTCGGTTAGTGTGCTGTGAAGTTAGATGGATCCCAGTGGGCTCAGGAGACTAGAGGCTGGAGCGGCACGAGTCCGTTCCCAGAAGACACCAGGAATCTGAATCCAAGTCAGGTTTCGGATCCACTTCCATCTCCTCTTTGGCTGTCTGTGTTCCTTTGGAATGAACCTCCACCTGCCAAAACACACAGCACTTACCCTAACAGCTCTAGGACTAGCTGCAAGGAAGCTAGGAGCCTCGCCAGGCACAGTTCCTATTCTTCACAGCCATTTGGGACTCTCCGTGACATCTGACTGCCCATCCCTTCTCATCAGGAGAAATAAAAGGGAATCCCAGGTCCCTCAAGGACTGGGCTGTCCTCACAGGAAACTGTCCCCTTGGCTTCACTCCTGTTGCTACTACCAGAGCCTGCATCAGCAGCTCAAACAAGAGACAGGCACCAGGCTCAGTCCCCCCATTCGGCTCTAAGAGAAACATCTGTTAAGAGCTGTTTCCTTCTGCACAGCCTCCACAATCTACACAGGAGTGTAGTGAGCCCTGAGCATGCATGTGCACCCAGGTGATGGGTCCTCACCTGCTGCACTCCCTCCGTCCCCCTACAGAACCGCTGGAGTTGGGCACTCAGACGAACAGTTTCCTGCTGCAGCTTCTTCTGATCATCCAGACACTGTAAAACCAGGCTTCGGAGGTGCGCCACCTCCACTTGCAGAGCACTGCACATGCAGCCCACAACAGGAGACGCAGCCTTCTCTTCACCGCATGGCAGGGTTGGACTCAGGCAAGTAGGCTGCAGAGACACAGAGGGAAGTCAGGCCAGGTTTGAGTGCAAGGCCAGGAGTTTTCTATGCCATAAGAAACCATGCATAGAAAGTGTCACCCCAGCTCGTTTCCCAACTTCACAAAGTTCTAGCAGCCAAGGTCAGCAAGCTACTAGTCATTATGTCTTCAGTACAAAGCCACTAACTTCCTCCTTTTTCTGGGAAAGCTGCTCCTGTCCTCCTATCACCAAAATCCATCTGGTTTACCCCCCTTTCCCTAAGCCTGGGATCCATGCCTCTTCTTGGGGCAGAAAACTCCTGGAATACAGTAATCTCACAGGTTCTAATTTCTCAGTGATTTCCTTTATCAGTTCTTCTTCCTATCTCACAGCAATTTCTGCTTTCTAAATTTCTATCTTCTGCTATGCTGCTGGGCCCTAGGTTTCTCTATTTTTTCCAATTGCATGGACTGCATTTTTCCACAGAACTGACCTCGCTATTTTCAATCTGACCAAGCCCCATCTTTGTGTTCTAGGTTCCTGTGAATTGTTCTCTTTGCAGCATCATCTCTGATTATCAATAGCCCTCTTTTCCTCATTCAGATGAATTAGGCCAATTCAACACCCTCTTCTCAGCTCTCCCCATAATTGCAACATTGCCATTTATGGTCCCCAAGAGCTTTCAGCCAAGCATTCACTTGCATAACATTACCCAGGGCTCCGTTTTGGGCTCATTTAATCCAACAGGTTCCTCAGAGGCCACTTTGAGTCCTTGAAGTTTCTGGTAAGGGAGAGTCTCCTTCTCCGGCTCTGAAGACGCCATGCTCAGAGGAAAGGGGCTGTCAGGCATGGGAATGAATTCAGCATTCTCCAGCTCCTGGATCCACAAAAGCAGCACTGTCAGGCCTGCCTGCCTTCCTGCAGCCGACTTCATCTCCTCAACCAATGCACCAACACCCTCTTGTGGTAAAAAGGGCAGCGAGGCCTAAAGGGCTCCCCATGCAGCACAGCTCTGAGAACCTTTCAGAGCATCCCTTAAAAGTGGAAGGGACCACTCGCTTTTCCCCAGCCTACATCCCCATTTTAAGGCATTTCTGAGACACCACATTACCTTCCGGAGCCAGCCAGGGCAGGAGCTGCTGTCAGCACTGTTGCCTCCCTTAGCTTCTGTGGTGCTGATCCAGCCCCCCAACTCACGATCTGCTTCCATGGTTCCCCGAAAGCCTCCACTGGGATTGGGGGTCTCCGCTTCCTGTTCATTATCCTCTTCCTCTCCTCCTCCAGTTGTGCAGCTCTGAGCCACTAGCAAACAAGAGTGAAAACTTTATACTTTCCCCACCTCCGCTATTCCTGTCAAGAAACCCCAGTTGGAGCAGAGAAGATGCAGAAATTTGGGCTTATGGCCACAGTGAGAGCACATGCTAGTGGAATCTCCCTCAACAGCTCATCTCCTAACACTCCCTGCAGGCCTCCCCAAAATGGCTTGTGTGCAGCAGGCTTTTGCAGCTTCTTGGCCCCAGCCATCCCACAGGTCCAAGAAACTGGACTCCATCTCTCCAGCAGCTGCCCCATAGACTCCCTTCCCTTATCAGCTCCCTTCAGTGAATTCCTCTCAGCTTTTCCTTGTCAAACTGAAGTTCCTCAACTACACTGCATCCATGTTGTTCCTCCTCTGTTTCAGTTCTCTCTTTCCCAGCTTTGGGACATCCCTTCCCATGCACGGCAGCAGCTACACTTCCTCCCTTTGAGCTCTTCTGTGAGGCCTTTCAAACACAGAGAAACCATGCTGCAGGACCAAACTGCACCCACTCAAACTAACCACTGAATGTACTTAAACAACAGCTGCCCAGGGCAGGTTACTCACCAGTACCAATGGACAGGCCACTGCTGTTGGATCGGATTGTTTTAGAGTTCAACACCTTTTCTGCAAGGAGAGAAGCATGCTTTCAGTTAGCGTGCCACATAGACAGCAAGATAACTCCTACAACGGTGCACAACAAAGCCAATGTTGCATGCCTAGAGCCCAGAGCAGCTTGCCACATTCCCCCCCAGCAACCTGGCCTGTTCCCAGGCAGGATTTATAGTCTAGGTCCTGGCAAGCAATACATGATCATAACCAAGATCCCAAAATTTCATCCTAAACTGACACTTACCAACAATGATGATGGTGTGCCAGCCACGGCACGACAGGTCTGGAACATGATGCAATGATCCAAATATTGGCCGAGGCCACGAGGTACAAATATCTGAGCCGTGAGCTCTCTCGGTCGATGTCATTGCCAGACGCCCATTCCCACCATTACCCCAGGCAAAGATATGGTTGTCTGAGGAAAGAGAGATTCAGAAGCTTCAATTCGCTCTCTCCCTCTTGGCCTGTAATTGCTTCAAGGATCACAGCCTGTCTGCTATAACTGCTATCCCAAAGTATCTTATCCACCATGTCCATTTTGCCAGTGGCAGAAAAAACTGATAATGAATCTAACAGGCAGCCACCAAGCCAGCGCTCTGGAGCCCCAGGGACAGCAAATGCTTGGCGCTGCACTTCGACAACTAACAGGGCCAGACAGCCCCAGTCTAGGAGGATTTCCTTCAGTGCAGTGCTGTGGGGGTGGTCAGGAAATGCTCAGTGGGAGCCAGTTAACCACCCTGCAGATCTAGTTCAAAGGAACCCACCACAACTTCGCAAAGACCCACTCACCGTCAGTAGCAGCTATGGTGAATTCATCTCCACATGAAACCCTGATCACCTGCTTACCCCCCAAGGGGCCTCCCAGCAGGTTAATTCCCAGGTGCTTCTTATAGTCCCCAACACCAAGCTGTCCGCACTTGTTGGAGCCGAAGGTCAGCAGGCGGCCTCGCTCTGAGAGGAGGAACGAGGAGACAGTCACAGCGAGGGCCCAACTCTGGAAGCAGCCATGCACGCAGAGAACTAGCAGCAACAGCCCATGACCGGAAAAGACTCTGCTGAGAAGCCAGCAAGGCTGGGAGGGGACAGTGCCAGCCAAGAGGAATGGCTTCAGCCTGGAAACACCTCTCCAATTCCTTCTCCTGTTGCTTCCCTTTTCTGATGCCGGGGGCTGGGACTTCTTACAGACCTCTGACTGGTGTCACTTGGGCAAAGCCTAACTCGGTCATAAATAATTCCTCTGCTAGCCCAGAGCATGACTCTTTCCCAACCCTTTTTTTTTTTCCCTTTAAAAAAAGGAAGACTGACCCAGAAGCTGATGTTGCTGCTTCAGCTGGCCAGGAGGCAACACTGCTGAGGAACAAGAATCCTGGGTCCTAGAGTAGGCATGAGCCTTGCTACCAAGAGCACAACCCTCAATGTCAAGGGCCAGGCTGAAAGGGCAAAGCTGATGTAAAGTAATCCAGCAACCAGTATTCACTTAATATATAGGGCTCACCATCAATGGAAGCTGTGTGTGTCTTCCCTGGAGAAATGGTACGGATCTTGTAGAAGGACAGCTGCTTGGCCAAAGTAAGGGAAGTGGCATATGGCACCTCACAGTATGTCTGATAAAAGATATGTGGGTAAGCACAGAGTGAAAAACCACACACTCATCAGCTAAGACCTACTCAAGCAGGTCCTGGCAGACCACAACATTAACCTAGACAGTCCCAACATGGGTATGGTAAAGAACTGCCAGAATCCATGTCACTGGCTAAGTCACCCTGGAGCAGATTGCTATCTGTTTCACTACATCAGATCTGACATAAGCCCATAGGGCAGACAGGAAACTGAGGAACAAACTGCCTCTTCCCGGAATCCAGTATCCATTGTCTTGGATCGGAACTAACAAATTGGCACAAAGCTAATGAACGTTCTGTCACTGTCACAGGACCTCCATTTCCCATATACTACTGACTGCTGGGAGCTGGAGCCAGGGACCCAAATGCACTTACGTCATGGTTGATTATCCCTGATGTGCACTGATTCAGGCCCAGCTTGTTGAACTCATTGAGTCCACATGCCAACACTTTGCCTGTCTGGGTGAGCAGGAAAGTCCCATCACAGCCACAGTGAACGGACACAATGTTTAAGGTCTTCGGAACATCCACCTATGTAGAAGAAATATATCCCAAGAAAATCAAAATCCCAACACCTACTACACAGAAGCTGGCACATGGAAAACATATGGGGTTAGAGCAGTGGTTCAACTAGTCTGGGCACTGACAATACCCAATGCAGTTATTTCAAATGAAGGTGCAAAAATATCATAAAGTCTATAGCATACTGAAACTCTGGTCACAATGCAGAAATTCAAGGCATTCTAGACCTTGTGTACAGACACCAGTGAGCCAGCACAGGAACCAGAAACGTGGGGCACAGGCATCCTGGCCAGCTGGGGTCTACAAGCACCAGACCCAGTTAGCTGAGCAGGGCTGGGTCTGTGCTGTGTAGCTGTGATACTGTGTGATCACAGATATTTGGCTTCCAGGCACATCCTTGGTTTCTAACCCCCAATGGGTTAGATTACCTCAATTACCCCCAGCACTGTATTTCAAGAGGGTTTTACTTTCAACTCATCTTTAACTCCTTATGTCAAATTCAAAGACTCCCCGTTGTGTGCACTGCTGTGAGTTTCCTCTACAGACCTGAGGTATGCAATTTGGTATTTTCTACTATGAGTTCTACAACAGTAAGTTTAGCATTTCCAGTTCCAGCATGGAGATCAGAGCAATGAAGCTTTAAGTTGTGATGCTGGCTGGTTTGGGAGTGGTATGCCCCTCTGCCATGATCTCTACGGAGAAATGAAGCAAAACGAAGTGAAGAAGCAAAGTTAAAATCCTTGCAAAATCTGTGATACCTCAGAAAAAACACCTGAGCCTCAGACAGTTAATATTTCCAAACAGCAACTAATTTGGATTTATGCCCATGCAGATTGTGAGAAGTAGTCACAGTCCTACCTTCTGAGGGGTGTAGTGGTCTTCTTCTGAATCCAAGCCCAAGCGCCCTGCATCAGTGAAAACAGTGCAGTTAGAAACAGCCTCACAAGGTGCCTGTCCCTAAGAAACGGTATTGTCTCTCCATAGTCCCAAAGGATCTCCCTACAGAACTACAAACCTGTTCCCCTACATGCATCACCGCCTGCCAATCCTCAAGGCAACCCAACCCCACTCACAGAACAACTGCCCTACCCACAAGGAAGCCAAGTGGCACCCTAGAGCTTCCCAGAGTAAAGTCCCAAGGGCTCAGTCCCCAGTTCCCCATTCTTACAAGGAAAGAAAGGCCCAAAGAAACAACATTCTTTCACCCCCAGGGCATACCAGACAGCCCTCACCCAGGCCCTGCATTACACACCTGCATCAAGCTGCTTTCTGGAGCAGACATACCCCAGTGCCTTTAGGTTCCAGAGAGACACTACCTACCATACTCTCCACAGCCCCATGTGTAGACTTCTCTGTTCCTGGTCAGCACTGCCACATGGTTATCTCCACACGAGACCTGCTCCACAGGGTTGGTAAGAAAGAAATCCAGCTGCAGGGGCTCAAGCACTTCAGAGCCATGAGCCTTGTCAACACCAACGCATCCGTAATAGTCCGAGCCAAAGGCATACACCTGGCCCTCATCTGAAGGACAGAAGGGAAGCTCGGTCAGCACACAGAGCTTGTATTAGGCTGCATATTAACCTCTTAGGACACAGCCAGAGCAATCTCTTTTCTGTAATCATCCTCCTCTTTAGTGCTGAATGTCATCAGGATAATATGGAGTCCGTTCTTGTTCACATTAAGATGGATGACCTTACACCACAACCTGCAGCTATTTCAGGCCACCAGTGTCAAAAAATCTTGGGTTGAACATGCCACTTTGTTTAACAGAAACTCACAAATTGATCCTGTGGCTCACTAAGTCACTCCTCCAGCACACTGAGCGTCTGAGCTTATCTCTGTCAAACCTCTGCTTTTCCAGCACTGGCAAAATAAGCTGGAAACTACCTTGTTGAGAATTATGTTTCCATGGGTAAAGTGAGATTCAAATTCTTCCATAACAGACAACGCCACAGTTAACATATCTTTAAAAGTATGAGCAGGGTTAGAACTAGAGACAGCTACCAGGTCTCAAGCTTTCCGAATTAAACAGCAAATCTCAGATACATATCTTCTTTTATCATTGGGTGACTCTTTCCCCACAGAGTCCATAAAGAGTTTCAAACACATTTACATTCTTGACTTCAGCCTCCTCTATCTTTAATACAGGCATGCATGGAGGCAACACATGCACTGGTAAGAGCAAGGACTCTGCACAGCCACAAGGAGCTGTGCTCAACACCCAGCTTCATCACCAAAAAGGAGCATATCCTTAGCAAAACACCCAACTTTCTTGGGAGTCAGTATCTTCCTCTGTATAATAATGTTAACCTATCTCCACTGCCACATCTACGATCCTCAAAACTGAGGGGTGAGTAACATATGGGACTTTCTCCTTTTTGCACAAAGCTGCTCTGCTAATCTTATTGTGAAGGCAAACATTTCCACAGCACAGCAAAGTGAGGAGACAGGGATCCCCTTCCAGCTCTCACCTGTAATGCACACTGTGAAATCATCTCCACAGGACACCTGGCGAATAGCTTTTCCCTGAAGCTTCTCAACATGCTTTGGCTGCCGGTAGGAAGCTCTGTCTCCATGTCCCAGCTGCCCATGCAACTTGGTGCCCCCCTGCATGTTCTGCAAGACAGAAACATCTGGTAAGGTTATGTATCCACAACTCCAGAGATGGTGCCAATAATTACAGCACCTCAAATAAACAACAGAAGACAGCAAAGAGCAAGAGAAAGTGTGTCAGCTACCTTAGGGAAGAGACTGATATCTGCTATGTGGCATAACAACAGGCAACATTCTAAATGGCAGCACAGGCTTTCAGGCAGTTATGCACTAACGAGAAGTGATCTGGTCTCAGGCCACCAGCTGGTGAGGAATTCCTCCTCCTTTCTCATCTGCCACACTACAGAACCTGCTCCCTACTACAGGACTGAAATTTGTCCTTCAGCTTTTTGACCTACTTTTCTAAATCCTAATGGCTGCAAAGAAACCCATAACATGAAACGAATGTCACCAAAGTGGCCAGACCTACCAATTCTACAGGAAAAATAAAATGACTCTGAGTAGCGTTGAAGCTAAAACTAAAATATTAATAGCCAGCTGAAAGATTTCAGTGGCCATTCTTGCAGAAACATCCAGCAAATGACTTCAAGTTGCTCTCCCATTTGGATCTTTCTTTTCTCACCTACCTACCATTATTTTCTAATCTGTCTTAGCAGATTCTGTATCATCAATATAAAAGCCTGTGGAAGCCTGGAGATGCAAAATACCTCCATGTCACTGACCATCTAAGCCCAAGAAGACTGGGTTCAATTGTTTTAAACACATTATATGTCAACATTTTTTTACTCACTTTCAACTCTTACAGAATTTCCACTCATCACAAAGAGCAGAGTTGTTTAGTATAAAACATCTCTGGTTTCATCCACAAGTTGCCTTGCAGATGACATCTGTATTACAACAAGGTCACTCATCCCACCCATTCTGATCTCAGAAAACCTTCCTCAAAAATACACAAAGCCAACAGAGCATGACAAAGACTCCAGTGCATTTCCAGTAGCCAGGAAGGGGAGGAAGAGATGTTTGACTCCATGTCTGGGCCTACAAGTCCACCACCTACAATTCTCAAGTGCACAGCAAGTCTCCAATACACTTCCTGTCATGACAGAAAACTTCTCCCCAAAACACAGTTGCCTTGGGAGACTTGGGTCAGCCCTGAAGCAGATGGCCTCACAGTGTCCACTGCAATCAGATTTCTCCTTTTCCAAGCTGTTTGCCTATCTGATTCTAACAGGCTCATGAACAGTAAGCAGTGGATCTGGACTCTCCTTTCCCACCCTTACCCCCTTCCTGCAGTTTCTCTCACTTACCACCCAGGTGTAGAGCTCCTTCTCCACTGTCACCACAGCAAAGTGAGTGTTACCAGCACACACCTGGCGTGCACTGCAGCCACTTTTGATGGCATCCAGCTTCTGGGGGGTGGACTTCCCACCCCCCCAAACATACACCTCACTAGTGCGCGAAGTCACCACTGCAATGGGAGCCTCATTCATGGTACTTGACCTGCACAAGACCCCGCCCCCCCAAAACACACATGCTTTTAATAATGAGTTTGCATTCACTGTCACCACTCATTTTCCTATGGTTGTCTATCAGTTTCCCCTTCACAACAATTCATGGTTTTTATTTTCACAAACTGTTCTTTTCATTGAGTGATTGTGAGGCCTCAACTGCTATAGAGAGACTCAGGATCAAACCTGTTTCAGAGCAGCAGAGAAAGTAGCCTCCAGGAAGCACTTTTAAAAGCCTACAATTCAATATGTTGTAATTTAAAAAGACCGGGCTTTCACTGAATGGCCATGGAGCTGTTCTCATTTGTGAAAAATGAAAGCCTTACAAAACAGTCATGAAATCTTGCTCAAAATACAGAAGCATCCAAAAGCTTCTAACTTCCCTCTCTCCTCTTTATTTAAATTACAGGCTTCCTTCTGAGGGCAAAAATATAACTCTTCCATACAGGTAAGAATAAATTCACAAGCAGATTGCAAAATGGAAGTTGTAATCAAAGCAAACTGTTTGCGAGCAACCTATGAACTGAACAACTCCACATAATGTGCTCATACAGTACTTCCAAGTTTACGAGGAAAAAAAGATCAAATTCTATCTGACAAATCAACAGAAACCCAGCTATACACATCATGGAAGCTATCTGCTTCATGGATTAACCCTGCTTACAGGCTTGCTGGGGACTGTGGAGAACCTCTGCATATATCCAGTTTTATGAAAGATACTTATATTCACTTTATATTCAACATTCAGACAGTCACATTGCTCCTGCTCAAGGGAATCTGCATTAAAGGAGGGATCTACATTACATCCTCAGATAAGCAGGCTGTAAAGACTACATCCTCAGTAGGACAGATTAGAGCTGTATGGGACCTGCTGAGGTAAGGCTCCAGCCATACATATAAGCAGGATATAAAAGGCAGAGTAAAACGTGGGACAATAATCATGTAACAACTATGTCAAATTCCCAGCATTTAGGGATCTTCTAAACTATGCTATTCCGTTAAGGTTGTCACAGACTAACACTCTCAGCAAAGTTCCTCTCTGGGGGCTGTTCTCTCCAGACTTTCTTTCAAACACATGCCCAAATAATTACCTTGGTCGCTTATTTGGCCCATTAAGAAGTGTGACTTTCTCTTCCATCTCCCTGCCAAAGGATAAAAAGCATTTTAGGAAACAGTGACATCGCCAAAAGCAATCTACTGACAAGCAGCACGCAGAGACTGCTTTCCTTTCCAATAAAATGCTGCTCCCTCTTGGAGGAAATGTGGCAGCTGTTTACCAGCTCACAGCAATACACAGTAAGTAGGGCAGAAGTAATGTACCATGTAGCTAACAAACTTCCAGGACAGCTGAGGACAACAAACTACATGTATACCAGTATGTGGCCAACCAATACCCATACTGCACAAGAATGACTTTAAATGGCTAAATATTATCAGGATTTGGGCTTCTACTAGTGCATACAGCAAGACAAAACTCAAACTTTGCTGACCACCAAGTAAAAGAATCTTGCTACAAAGGACTAAGTCTGCTGTTCCCAACGCAACCAAAGTGGGATCCAAACAGTCCAGAATTATGGTCCACCTTTCATAGAAAGACAGCATGTGCAGACTGATGGTCAGACTAAGCTAAAATGGGCCACTTTCAATGCAACTCTCTCCAGAAGAGGGAGGCAACAAAGGAGAAAGCAAGGGTCTCTATACTGCATGATACATATATTTTGAAAGGCTTTTCCCAATGACCATAGAATGATGTCTGTGACCCTTCGTTCACAGAGATTTGAAGAGCGGGAACCAGCATTCCTCAAAGGAGCCTCAGAAAGGGATGCCTCAAGGTTCTCAATACAACAGCTTCTAAGACAAAGGATGCAGAGACCTTTCTCACCATATCCATGCACCAACAGAACATCAGAGCAGAAGTCAAGACAGCAAGAATGCACACTTCTCTGCTAAAGAGGATGAAGTGTACTTCAACAACCGCCTCACATCAGGCCAAATTACCTTAAGGACTTCACTACAAAAGCACAAACCCCACTAGTCTGCACAAACCCTCCTGTTCTCCCTGACACCTGTCCAGGTTTCAGGCAAGACCATCTGATTACCTCCGGCGTTTGCTGAGAAGGGGATGTTCAAGCAATTCATCTGCAGTGGGTCTCTTCTCTGGATCCTGAAAGAAGTGAGCAACAAGTCAGTCTCTAGGAAGTGCTCATCATCTACAATGAAATCTTGGGCCAGAAGACCTCATTCAAGCCTGCATGGACCTCCTTCCCTGACTCCCTTCAGGAGGGAAAGGAATGAATTCAAATATTTGGAATGAATAGGGATAAATGTCAGGGACATGCAGGAGTGGCTTCCATTCTCTGAAGGTATCAATACTATATTTGCTTTCAAGAAATTAATTCCCTACAGAAAGCCAGAGTCACAGTCAGAAAGCCAGAGTCACAGTCTCACACCTTAAGAGACTGTACTGAGACGATGCTCCCACCTTTGCAGCACTGCATTAGAAAATAATTGCTCCTGCCAGCCCATTAAACAATTGTTGTCAGAGTAAACCCAGCACCCCTCCAAGCCTGCAGGACTGAATGGTGTATCATCCTGAGACAATGCTTTCAGAGGACTGGAGGTAGCCCAGCCTTAGGGATGCCTCAGGACTCACAGAAATTACCCTGCATCAACAGCCCTCATGCTGAAACAAGCATGTCATTCCCCTTCATCCCTGAATTCCATGGCTTAGGCAGCTGGGAAGGGGTGTCTGAAAATTAAAAAGTATTTCGCCAACCTGATCAAGGCAGGAATTCACCATCTGGATCAGCTCCCGGGAGTAGACAGTGGAATCAACCTCCATGGCGCGATTTCCCTGTACAATCTTCACGCAAAGGTTCAGGGGATTCTAGGCAGAAACCAGAAAACAGCTGTAAGGGAACTGAACTGGACAATGTGTCCAATGGGGAGAGATGCTACAGGCCACCATTATTTCCTTCCTCCTTCTCTGATCAGGACACATCCTTCTTGCCTGCCTACCAGGTTCTCCAGGAACCTAATAGTAATTCCTGTAGAAAAGGTATCTCTGATAGCTGTTGGTGGCAACATCCAGCTTTTCACCAAATTCCCTAACAGTGGAAGGAGGATAGGTTTCCCTCTGCATGGAATCTCCTATGCAGCATATTGCCATTGAAACACCACACAGAAGCAAAGTTACTGGGGACTTGGTAGCCATGATGAGAGGAAATCAGAAAAGGATGGTATTTTCACTACGTCTCTTTAAGGGTTACAAAATCTTGCATCATGGCAGCTAGCAGCTTTTCCCATATCATGGCACAAGCTGGCAAATCGCATATGCCAGCCAGCAATGCTCCCTTTCACCCTCCCCATGCCAGCTTGACCACACTTCTCTTGCACCCAAACTTTGAGAAAGGGTAACAGGATTAAATCCTATAAAATCCAAAGGCTGGAAGTTTTTGCCACAGAATGCTGCACAGAAAATTCACAGCTAGTAATGCTGAAAAAAACAAGACGACTACACAATCACAAACTTCCTCCTTCTAGAGAAAAGGATGTTTCATTCACAACCATGATACAAATTAGCACAGCTTATATTCTGCATCTGGTAAACCCAGGGCTGCAGACAAGGCTGGGTTTGGCAGAAGCCAGAGAGGCACCTGCAGTGCAGGCTAGGGAAAATCATGCTGATATTTTCTCTGGCTACAGTTGGCACTCGCAGGCCACTGTCTTCTTAATCAGCAGATTTAAGCAACAATGAAAGAAAAACCATGAGTTAATATGAGACAAGTGTGAATCTCAGGGTGATAAAAAATAAGGTTACTCAGTCCATCCTGGTTTGCAGCCTTACAGTAGCATCAAAGGTCCTCTTCAGAGTAAGCAGCTCAAAGATGACACAGCCCACAGCCCAAATATCTGATTTGAAGTTGTATTTCACACCCTGGCAGAGTTCTGGGGACATGTAATATGGAGTTCCCACCAGCTAGGAAAAAAAACATTGAAAAATCAGAAATGATCCAGCAGCCTTGAATTCTGGAGCTCTGCATCCATCATGTTTACACAGGCCCATGAGCATCAGAGCTAGACACAGCTCTGACACAGCACTGAAGTGACACAGATGACACACCCCACCAATGTGCTGGAGGGATGAGAACAAGGATGCTTCTTCCCTTCTCATCCACAAGCCTGTGCCCGAGTTTCTTAGAAGATTCTAGACACCTCTCTGCTCAGATCCTGATGTGGTACATACTTCTCAATAGAGTAGTAGTCACGAGAACACAGCAAGGACTTGCCCCTCTCATAATTATACTACATTTAGAGGTAATCAGGAGCTTACGTACTGACAAGGCATATGGAAACCCTCATAAGAGGTTGAAGGAAAAAGGATCTAGCAAAGCTTCCAAACACAGATGCCTGTCCATGGCTATGGAGCCACTCTGATCACAAGGTACTGCCAGGACAAAGGCTACTCTGTCTCCACTGAAAGAGGGGTTACTTTTGGGTCAGTAAGTAGAAAGCTGGCTTGAGTCCCACCTGAAAGGCTTTCACTTCAGAAGTGGGCTTTCCTGAACAACTGGTTTAAAACAAACACCCCCCCACCACACACAAAATCCCCAAACCCAGGCCTTAAACACAGAAGCCCTCCCAGGTACAACAGAAATAGTGGCATAGCTCAAAGTCACAACAAGGAGAAACAGAACAAACATGATAAAAGATCTAAGAATGAAGCTTCCAGACGAATGGAGCTCATTCCCTGGCAAGGAACTAGACAGGAAATAAAATGAGACAGAATTTAAAAGAAGGAGAAATATTTATAGTTAGCCTCTTTTAAACTCTCTCAGCAAAGCTCCAAGGACTACAAAGCTTGCCTTTCATTAGACTCTACTAGTATGCTAGATACCTAATGGGCACATTCAGAATCTGCCATCTCCCTTCCATTTCCTGTTACAGTGCGTGACAGTTACAGAGCTACGCGAGTCCCAGCCACGGGAACGTTTAGAAGCCCACCTAGTTGGAGTATCATATGGAGAACTAGGACACTGCATCTAAACCTTTTTTAAGCAAAGGATAATGTAAGCTTTCTGTAAGATGCAGACATGTTTTCTATGTCTTCCTTGGTAAATTGGAGAAAGAATGATAAATTAAGAAATCAGTGTTTAGTAAGCAAGACGTAAACATTTTACAAAATTGTAATTTGACTGTTACAATTACAAATACTGACAATAACATGTTTTGCACTCATTTCACAAAAAGTTACTTCCAGACCACCACTAGTCGTTAAATCACAAATTGAGCAACTAACCCAGAGCACAGCCAGCATATACAGAATGAAATATCATTGAAGGCATGTAGCTCAATATTTTTCAGAAGTGAAAAAGGAGAAAAAAAAGCTTGCAGGTGTAGATGAACACACACAACACAGGCAAAAAACAAACCTGGAAATTCATAGCACAGACTGCACTTTCCCTGAAAGCCAGAAGACCATGAAAAATGTGATGAAACAGAAGTGGTATTGCTGCAGCCCAGCTTAGCGAGGGCTTTACGCAGTAGCCTTCAGTTTCCACTTACTGTGCCACCGCCAATAGTGCTCATGTTCTGGAAAGAGGTTGGCAAGTATTTAACTACACATCCTAACAGAACACCAGTAGCTTGCATTAAATCTAATAATACGGCCTGGTAAGGGGAAGTGCAAGCTGGCTTGCATCCCAAACTATAATAAAGGCCCTTAGCAGATAGGAGCTCCAGACACTGTGTCCCCTTCCAAGCCTAGTGCTCACCACAGAAATTAATGAAGCTGGGAAATCTAAGCTGAGCCTTTCAGGTGTCTGCAATACAGCTTACCCTGTGTCATAACACTAGTTGCAAAACCGCTTTCTGGAAGGGTCTGGAACAAAGCTAAGCTTGACAGCCTTCTGGTAAAATTAATCTCTCCTACAAAGCTCTGCCCCCCTCCAAGAGCATTACCAATAAACCATACACCTGGTTACCATAAGAAGCACAAGTGCCTTTCTTGCTTCTTTGTAATTCAGTTCAGAGCCTGAGTATTAAAGAGATAGGAAATGCATCTGTGGCATAGTGCAATGTCAGGCAAGTACATCCAAGCTATCTCAGATCCAGCTGAGGCAAAATGCCCCTGTCAGCACCGTAGCATGACCAAATTAACTTGCTAACCTGGGCTTAACTAGCCCAGAGGGAGAGCACTGTACTGATGTGGCTATATCGCTGTCTCTGTACCTTCAGATAGCACCGCCTTTGTGTTACATAGGTTCACCTTTGGAAGTACCATGCCTAGGTACCAGGGAAAGAAGAGCAGCACTCTCTAGCACAGCTATACTGGCTCTGGCACAATTCCATACCCACAGTGGCACTTATCTTTAGACTACTGCTGCTTTGGAGAGAGACAGACCTCTAAAAGGTAACCTGAGAGCAAGGATAACTGCAGGCTGCAACACACCAGCAAATATGCCAATGTTACTGAGGTAACACGGAGGGAAATCGAGGGGAGAGGGAAAGAAAAACCACAGAAAACGAGCAGCAAGAATGTACAGCATCCCCGGTCTTCTGCAAGGCATGCAGAGACGAAAGAAAAAACACACCTCGGTTTGCACACAAAGAAGGGAGATACTCACAGTCTCAGCCATAGAGTACTCAGAGTTCAGCTTCTTTGCCAACCCATAGTCTCCCAACTTGATCAGGTTTGCCTTGGTTAGAAAGATATTTAATGTCTTTATATCTCTGAAAGGAGAAAAAGAAATGCAGATGCTCAAATATATTTCTGGATTTCACAGTTTTCCACACACTACTATACCTCCCCTCCCAAAATGAGGTACTTGCTACTCTGCCAGCACTCTCTCTCACACACACAGAGCTCTCCAAAGGCAATTTGACCCCAAGTACTGAGGCAGTAACTGCAGTTATCCATGTTTTATCACATCCCCACACAAACACAGCACAGTCTAGAAAGCTCAGGCTCCAGACAACTATGTAAAAGGCCACGAATGAAAGACAGTTCTTTTTCCCCCTCTCAGTCTCTTCTCTTCTCATGTGAAGGTCATTGAGCAGGTCTTATTTTTCCTAGTTTTATAAATAGACCCAAGCCAGGAGTCCCTGAGCTCACTAAAAACATGAATGTATGCGTGAATGTGTATGTATGCAAATATAAACACGCACACAGAGGGTGTGAAACAGATGCCACTCTAGAACTTAAGCATAACATCCCTCTACCTTATGCCTCAAGAACAACTCTTTATAACATGAAGTACTACGCCCAGAAGATCAAAAGGCTGATGACCACAAAAATGCTGAATTCCGAAACTCATTGAAAACACTTTCTCCCAGACAGAATAATTTGTATGTAGTTTCACAGATCAATAAAAGAGGCTGTAAATACAGAGAGGAAGCCGCCACAGTATGATATGCTTCCCATGGCCAACACTTCATAACACCCCCTTTTCCTAACGTACCATCAACAACTTCCCAGTGTAGATCAGGACAACATCAAGTAAAGCAGCACTTTGCATTCATCCACTTGGGGCATCGCAAAGTCCTGGGTCACTCTGACAATGTCTGCAGCAGAAGGAAATCACTGCAAACATTTAAATAACTGTTCAATTCATTATTACGGAAGGATTTGGGACCACACGTTCCTAGACTGTGAACCCTGCTGTGACGATGGGCAACAGAGGTGGTAAGGAGGAAATCACTGCAAAGCAGGACAGCCATGACATCTACTTTAGGTCAAAAACTTAGGCACTACTTTGTTGAGTGTAGGATACCAACCCTTCATTAGCAAGGCTTTCCAATTACCAAAGATTTAGAATGGCAGCAACCAGGATGCTATCCCACAGAAAACATCCTCACACAGCTATGCTCATTAGTTAGAGAAGGATGTTGTGCAGCACATGATCCAACCATGCTGGAAACAGCTGTCTGCATGTGCAGTACTCCCCAGAACATCACAGCCTCCGTGAAGCACACATAAGCCATGAAATTTACCCCTCCCAGACAGAAAAGAGCAACAGAGGAAGGTAATTAGCTACTCATTAAAATCTTAGTGTCAATGTCAAAATTACCACTATCAGCTAACAAGCTATATTACTTCCTTAAATAACAGGCCGAAGAAATGAGATTGGGCCAAATACAGGACAAATCTTTCCATGGGTTATACTATAGCAATGCACCAATACAAAGTCTTCATCACTGTTAGCTTCCAGGAATTACAGAAGGATGTACATGTTGGTTTGAAGCTATTAATTGTGGAGCGGGTAGGAAGTATGTTTGGCCTGTGGTAACTGCTCTTCCAACCCACTTTAGCAAACACCATTTATGTGCTATGGCAATAAAGGGCCAATTTACTTCCTTCCTACATGGATTAACTCTTTGTTCACAAAGCTGCAGCATCAAAGACAGCATTTCCATTTTCATATACAAAATTTCTTACACATTTATCACAAGACAGTTTCTAGCCCTATAAAAATTCTTTACAGAAGTCATACTTAACATCTAGGCAGTCCAGCTATGCTTTGGAGAGAAGCTCAGTGCTTGCTTTAAACACAGAAGCAAAGGCTACTCAAAGGAGTTCTGCACTCACATCCATGAACCGCAATGGTTACCTTAGCTT
This sequence comes from Haliaeetus albicilla, assembly GCF_947461875.1. NCBI lineage: Eukaryota > Metazoa > Chordata > Aves > Accipitriformes > Accipitridae > Haliaeetus > Haliaeetus albicilla. The sequence goes on along the minus strand of NC_091487.1, from coordinate 26,421,971 downwards.
CACCACATGCCACACTTACCTGTGAAGAATTCCTGCTCGATGAATGCAGCTCACAGCTGATGCAATTTGAAAGAGATACCAAACCACCATCTGCAAAGGTAGAAATAAAAGCCTTATGTGAGGCTCAAAAAACCCCTCCCAAAACCCACTATGTCACTGTCACACAGAGGCACAGCAAGAGGCCCTAACATTACCCTTTAGATGCTCTTTTGGGAGCATGAAAATTTAGAATTTCCTCTTTTGGAATTCTCTGAAAAGACATCCCAAAAGGTAGATTGTTCTAGTGCTGTTCATAGTGTCTGCCCTGACAAGCAGAATTCAGTGAGTGAAAAGACTTAGAAATGACAGCTAATGACCACCTGGGAAAGATCTACAGTTGGGCTCTCTGGAATATGAATATTCACCACAAGCCAGAAGGCCTTAAAAGTCATTACATAAGATAAATAAGTGTAATCATTAACCACCACAGCATGAGGTGGAAGCAGACAGCAGAAAAGTTTTTTTTTAAAAATGAAGAAAGAAAAATAAAAGGAACAAGAAAAAAATCTATGGTGAGATGGACTCAAGGCAATTACTGAGAAAAGAACCCACAAAATTATTAAGAGAGAGAAATTGAGTACCAACCAGGAAGAAATGCAGAAAGAGGTTTTAAAGTTAAATGTTAGCCAAGATGACAAGGTGACCAAAGTCAGCTGAATGCTCTCTTTCATTATTCTTTCCTTGGAAGTTTATACTGCTTATAGACAGCCAAAAAGGTAAATAAAAAGTTTCTGATAGTCCATAAATGCTTGCAATAGTCAACAGGAGAGGAAGGATGTCAGTCCCCAGATACACACAGAAACTCCCCACCAGCACTATGGAAAAAATGTTGTGTAAATACTCAGATAACCAGACCAGACAGCTCCCCAGAACATTAGGCCAGCCCCACTGCTCCCTCAAAGCAGTCCAAATTACCTCTTCTTCAAATAACTTGTCTTTCTGCCGCAGAATCTTATCGTAGAGGTTCCCTCCTGTAATTGTAAGTGAGAAAGTCAGAGAGGTTCATCTTAGTTAATGGCACCAGTTACTCTGCTCGGGTACTGCTGGGAATATTCAAATCCCCTAAGAGATCTGGTGAATCACTACAGCTCTCCCTCAGCACTTCTCACTTAAAATTGGTCAGGCACTCAAAAAATTTAGTTCTTCTTCCATCTAAGAACTTCACTGGCATATCTAAGTTTAAGCAGAGATGACTCTTTTTTAACACCACCATTTAATACTCTCTGAAAAGTGATTCAGTAAGATAAACTAGTAGTCTCTACTTTTTTAGCTTAAGAGCTTCTTGGGTTATGCAAACATTTATAACTTGCACACCAAATCATGTGAGATTGTCCTGCTCAGCATTATATTTAAATAAATAATACATTAAAAAAAAGAAAAAGAAAGCAATTTTCAGTTCAGAGTAGTCCCTGAAAGCATAAATTACTGCCTTTCCCCACTTACTGCCCAGCTCTGACCTGCCTCTCTCCTTTGTCTGCCCTGCCAAATACATTGATGCAGAATTCACAAAGCGTTGACAACAGCAGCACCACCAACAGAAGCCTGAAATCAACAGACTCTTCAGGGTACCTCACAATTTCAAGACGGCAGACTGAAAACCACGGAGAGCTAAAAGAAATGATGCTGAGGGCTCCAGGCAGTGAGACTCCCTGTCAAATTAGCATCCTACCAGTAAACCCCAAACCTCTGATCACATCCTGTTGCTATTTCATTTCCCAATTATCACATATTATGTCCTAATAGTAACAGAACACCAGGCCCTTCCCCATTCCCACGGGCATGGTGCAAGACAGCTTTCTGCTGTATGATTTCCACGGGCCTGTCAAGTTGTAGATGTCCAAAACAGGTCACAATGGCTCCCCTTTGCCTCCTTGAGAGACTTATTTCAGAATTCCATGTTAGGAAGACTTTTCTGATATTATGATTAAGATTCCCTTCACTTAATTTCTTCTCATTCAGCCTTGCTACAATCTCTCAACATTTCTTTTTTCTGCCTTATGTTCACATTTGCTAATTATCCACAAATCACTCTTCACATTCACAATTTAACCAAAGTATTCACTTCTGCCTCTTCTTATGAACTTCTTTCCTAGCGATTCAGACTATGCAGGCTTTCAGTGAATTCTGTTCCTTGTCTCTGATCTTTTGCCACCTTTTTTGCAGCGTTTCTGAACCAAAGAGCAGCATGACAGGTATTACATCGCCAAAACCCTACACAAGGAGACAAATTAGCTCTTGACTCAGATAACCGATACCTCTATACGCACATACTGAAAAGAAAAACAAATTACTTTCTTCTTTGTTTCATCTAATCACACCTAACCTTCTAACACTCTAGTGTCTCTTCAACAAATGTATTTTATAGACTATTTCTTCCTAAATCTATTTCAGATGTATTCATGGATGTTATCCCATGATAAACCCAAGTCTTACGGTACCATGATACACATACACAACTATAGGCAGACAAATCAATAACTTGGCTTCGTTCCCTGTAAAATGGGGACAATATTTACTCAGATTTGAAAGTCTTTCCTAGATCTCCAGAAGAGACGTGACAATGAAACAGTAAAAACTTTGGATTCTGAGCAGTGTCTGACAGCAACTAGTCTAGCCTTACTTTAAAAATTACTGACAAATTATCTTGGACTTGTACACTGTAAAAAAAGCCACAGAAACAACTATTAACACATTGGCAAAACCAGTACCCATAAGCCTAAGTGAGATTCCCTCTTTCTCGTGTCCCTACTTCTGTGCCACTCAGACATATTCAGGCAACACAGGCTATATACTCATCTCTTGGTTATTGTCCCAAAGTAAAACAAACAGTTTAGAGACGTTAACAAACATGCACAGACATCAGTGCTATGCAGCCTTCCCTCTATGCCCTCCAATGAATTTGTAATGGCCCCAAGCATGCACTCTTCTCAAGGCAGCTAAATAACTCACGCAGAGTATTCCTAAAATAAACAGTGCATCAAAGAGCTAACATTCCCCTACTCTTGCGCTGGACTCCACCCTGCAGAAGAACAGAAAGCAGAGAAGCAAAACCAGCTTTGGCCAACATGCCAACCAGGTGTTTGACACCCTTCAAAAACACTTTCCAGAAATCTGTTGTCCTCCCCAACCTGTCCCAGTGAAAGCAATCTGTCTAAGATGATAACATCATGATAGCCTTTTCAACCAGAAGTTTCTGCTGATGAGCCAAGGCTTAACGTAACCCCCAAACACACACAGGATACTTAGCTGGGGAGCTGTCCCACTCTTTCAAATAGGAACCATATTGCAGTTCTAGGTAGGTATCCTGTTCCAGCAGTATTAGCTGTGTATGACCTCCTCTTCCAGCTGCCTATGAGCAGCTGCAACTCAGACCCTCATATCAAATCCTTCTACCTCTCCGTCCCAGCTCGGACTGTTTCCCCTGCAAACTCCAAACAATACCATCTGATCTACTCTTAGACCAAATTTTAAAGTTTTCTCCACCACCAGAAGGAACAGATTTCTTTTTTTTAAATAGTAAACATAGAAGCTGATAGCACAAGGCAGAAGAAAGTCCTGACTGCAGTATGCCAGTAGATTTTTAAGCTTTGATTTATAATTGCCAAATGGATGGGTCTATTTAAGTGATGCTACTGAAAAACAGCCCCACTCTGTACTGCCAGAGAGGCCCAAATACCCTCATGGTCTTTTCCCACTGTCCTCCTAAAAGAACACAGCAAGAGCATTAGAAGTGTACATTACCAATAACCCACTTCTTCCACTGCACCAGCTACTCAGAAGACTTGAGGAATCATCTACTGCCTGAACTGCCTGCACTAACTACTGGGCTTCTTTCTTTGGCACCTGAGATGCAAATCAACCAGAAGGGTTCTTAATCTCTTCTTCAGGAACTATGCAGAATTCACTTCCACTCCTCTGCTCCCCAGAGGACACCCCAGGAATACGCCCTGCAGGTTCTGCAGGAGGGTGACTCAGCAACGTGTCAGCTGCCTGTTTGTAAGTGGGAGCAGGGATCTCACCATTACAGTACTCCAGCTCAATCAGCAGCGTGGTGTTATCCATGAAGTGATTGTAGTACGCGATGATGTTCTCATGCTGCAACAGGGCAAGGATAACAATTTCGTTCAAAGCATCACGACGCTCCTTTTCTGACAGCCGGGTCAGGTCCACCTCCTTCCATACTACAAGTGAGTCGTCCTGAAACACAAAAGCATCTTTTAATTGCAAACACACTACTATGAAGAGTACAGTATGTGCCTTTATAGCAGGAAATTAAAATTTCAGGAAAAGTAAAAAGACTTTCCTGCCTCTTACAGATTTCAGACAAAGATTTTTCACAACAATAAGTTTTGAGGTTTTCTGTTTGTCACTAGGAATAGTGACGGCCTGAAGCCATCTTTCTAGCTGACCAGCACTTGCTTTGAAAAAAACCAAACCACCAAAAAACCTTACTACAAGGCTTCCAGGTAAAGACTAAACATACTCTGGTTCAGTAAAGGGATAACAGTGTATTTCCCATAACTGTGGGACATTGGACAAGACCGTAAGCCATTACAAATATGCAGGTACGCCTAGAGACAAAAAAAAAAAAAAAAAAGCCAATGAAACGAGAACAAATTTAGTTTGCCCTTGTCAGGCCCACCCACGTTGTCAGACAGGCTACAAGCGATCTGTTAAGTGAACTGAAGCGTTCATTTACAACTCTTTGAGCCGTCATGCCTCAGGGTGGCCCTCCCTCAGAGAAAATCTGAAGAACTTCCCTTAGGATCCAGTCAAGCACTCTTCTTTGACAGTTGTGCGTTAAAAAAGATTGAACTGGATGGGATTAAATGACTTGGGAGCAACGGGAGGACTGGCTTTTCTGCCAGTTTCCCCTGATTATGCTGATCACGCGAGAGAGTTACCTGTATGAGATGCCCCCATGTCCTCTGTGACTGGAATAAAACATAGAAAAAATGAGGAATCTATTAGCGTCAGAAGAGTCTCTACGTCTCCCTAGGAAACTTCAGGGGACCGAGAGACTGGCGGCGCTCAAACCTGCCGAAACCCAAAGCCTGCGCCCCTCGACACCCAGGGCCGAACTCGTCACTTTTCAGACGGGCTCTTCCCGGAGCGGCGCCAGGGGCTGTCAGTCAGTCAGTCACCCCGGGGGGCGAGCCCTGCTGCGGCTCTCCGGGCGCCGGGGCCTCCAAGCACCCAGCCTCCGGAAACCGCCCCGCTGGGCCCGCCTCGGAGCAGCCCCGAGGGCCCCCTTCCTCGGGGAAGGAAGAGGAGAGGGGCCCCTCTCCCGGCCCGCCCCGCCCCGCCGCCAAGGCAGCCTACCTCGGTGCGGCGGTAGAGGGTGGCCTCGCCGAAGGCTCCGCGGCCCAGGGTGCGGATGGGGATGTAGTGCAGCTCCTCCTGCTCGCCGGGCAAGCTGCCGCCGCCGCGGGAGCCGCCCCTGCCCGAGGACTCGCTGCCGAAGTCGGAGCTGATGGAGTCGCAGTGCCGCTCGTACTCGCCCAGCGACATGGCGGCGGCGCGGCCCCGCTGCGGCCCGGCTCTCCCTCAGCGAGGGCCCGCGAGCCCGACGGGCTCCATGTTGGTTCCCGCCGACGACCCGGAACCGCTTCCTCCTGCCGCCGCCGCCGCCGCGACCTCCGCGCTCCCGCCCCCCCGCCGGGGCCGGGGCCCGGGCCCGGGCCCGCGCCCGCGCCGCCGCCCCAAAACCGGGTCCAAAGCGCTTCGGCAAGGCAGCGCTCGGGATGAAGCGCCGCCTGCCGAAGCCGTCTCCCGCCCCCTCCGCCCCCGAGCCGTCGGCCGATAAAACCTGTGTAAAGCAGACGTTGCCTCGGCGCTTGGCGGAGTCAGGAGTTCAAAGTTATTTTCCTAAAAAGCTTTCCGGTTATGTTTTGGTAATAAAAATCTGTCCGAAGGAGCTGATTTCTGTCAAAAAAAGTCATTACTCTTTCTTATGCCGCAGATGTTAACTTTTTCTCAACCGCACTGCACATAATACACGTTATCGCAGCAGAACGGTTGGTGCGACAAGCACCACGACCCTATCCCAAGCTCAAAGACCTGCTGGAAAGACCAGGCCTCTTCGGTGGATACACACTTCACACCAATAAAAGGTATCCTTACCACGCCACTCACGGTTCATGACATTTCTCTCTAACAAGGATGAAATAAACGGAAAGCTTCACAAATAGTATTTAGGTCTGGAGCTGCAGTTAACTTCTCTGTCATAAGGAAGCATTAGCAACCTTCATCTTAGGTAAGCGATCTATTTTCTTCATAGGTAATGCACACCATCATCGTTTCAGTATTTTGTTTTCAAAGTTCAGTAGTCACCACCACAGATGGGAAAGCAGAGTTGAACTATGGGGAACGTTCACTTCAGGACAGATGAACCTACACTTACAGGAGTCGTCAGGAGCTGAAGCACAAATCCCTAAAACCAGGTGTGACAAAGCCTCTTACCCCACTACCTTGGGAAAATGCTTTATGGCTCAGAGCTTGAAACAACAAGCAGGACTCCTTGCAATGTGGTGAGGGTTAAAGAGCTGTTCAGCATTATATGGATCTATTTTAAAAGTGAGTAACTTATCCATCAGAGTTAACTTGCTGTCCATCATAATCATTTCCATACAAAGATGTTGTGCTTCCCAGCAGCAAAGACAGCACGTCAGTTTTAGAATAAAGGAGCTTGCAGGAACACATGAAAAAGCTCAGATGTGTTTTGCTAAGGATCATTCACTCCCTCCACTGCAAGGGGAGTACCTCGCAAAATGTCATCTGGCAAACAATAATAATTAAAAAAACCCCAACAACTAGATGGCAAAATCTCACAGAAATGGGATTAAGGAATCTGGAACAGTTGTAGAAAACCAGAAGACTAAGCGAAAAAGTCAATCTTCATTTTTCCAATCTGAAAAGTAGAGTTATCTTGCCCATTATTATCTACAGTATCATACAAATTCTTCCATAAAACGATCACAGTAGTGGCTACAATCAGGTTTAGCCATCCCACAGCATTGCCTTTACTACGCTTTAAAAATCAGGGCAGCAATTCTCACAGCAAAATGCTCCTAAGGGAAGTAACAGCCGCTGCCTACTCAGGTTTAATGGAATGTGACTGAAGAACATACACCTGACTTTACACTGAATTTTTTATTTAAAGTATTTAAAGAAATCACACCACCTAGAGGCAATGTGCCATTCTGCCTCTTGCAAAATTGTTACCAAATGATGAATCTGGGTAAGGGTAGGAACACTGTCATTTAAACCAAATCATAGAAAGTATCTGCCTTAGTTCAAAGGTCTCATTCATGGTTTTCAGAGTCAAGACAGTACATTGATTATGTTACTAACACAAGGAAAGAGCAGCCCACACTGAGAAGGAAGAAATGACAAGCCATCTACAGGGTTAATTATAATTAAGACAACAACACCATGAGACTTCAGTTACATATGTATCGCAAAGATCTTACACCTGGGGGAAGATTATCCAAACAAAATATATTCAGGGGGAAATAAAGACCAAGCAGCTGGTATGGGTGAGAACACCCTAGAAGGTAAAGCTCTGCAGCAGATCAGACCAGAGCTGCAATGGGATATAGCTGGAAAACACAAGCATGCCCTCCCCTCTGCCTGCCTCAGCTGTGTAGCAGCTGTAGGAACAGCATCCCCTATATAACCAAGAAAATCCAAGTTTATCTCATTACAATTCCAACAGAACCTCCTGGTGTACCTTATGCAAAGATCACATAATGCAACAGATTTAAAAGCTCAGGGAAAAGGTACCTCAGGAATATCAGCTATGAAATTAAGTGACACAAAACTGCACAAGTGAGACAGAGCAACACAAGCATGGTTCTGTCACTGCCTTTTTTGAGTAACGTACCCCCAAAGGAAGTTATTCAACGTGTAAATTTTATTGTAAAAACTGAAATAAAACAAGTCGGATGGGTCCAGTAGCTTTCTCCAAACATGAGCTAAACAAATGATCCTCATAGCAAAGATCACTGGGACGGACACCTGGAGACCACAGGTCCTCTGGCAGGCTGTGTCAGCAAGCTGGAGGTGCAGAAGCTAATGCATTGCGTTTAAGATGATAAACCACTTGGGCCTCTGGCAACAGAAGGAGCAATCAGGCATCCATTACCACCATTTTGCAGAAAGTTTAAGTCACTTCAGCTGCAGCTGAAACAGAGCAACTCCCAACTCCTGCCAGAGCAACAGACTTCCAGTACAAAGCAAAAGAGGCTTCCTACAAACTGCTAAGCAAATACAAGTATTTTAGTGCTGCAGCAAAAACTTGGGCTCACCTGCTTCAGGTTTACAAAAAGGTCCAAGAAACGCCAATAGGCAGTTTTTCTAAATCTTCTGCTCCTTCCACCTTTCTCAGAGAAAGGCAGGCCTGCCAGAGCCACCACACCACCACCACCAGCGGTGGTCTGGGGGAGGAACAACAGAACAAGCACAAGCCTGACAAATTTTTCAGGTGCAGAAGGGGCAGCAGACAAAACTACCAACCCTGCAGCCACCACACCCAACTTTTTTTCTCCTGTGAAAGACATACCCATTTCAGATTTGTACTCTCTCCTTCCCAACAAGCCACCTTGAACGTATGGGAAGTTCATTTCCCAGAGACTTTGTTCACTAAGGGCAAGGCCATCTCAGGCATCTGAAAGACAAGTACAGCACAGGGAGACAACTAAAAATATGAGAGACAGAAATACATCACAGGAACTGGCAGGGGTGAAGAGAGGCCACGCTACTTTCCCAAACCTCTGCCATAAGACCCTGTGAAACATACAGGCAGGAACCCCCCAATGATCTCGCCAACCAGTTGCCAAACTAGTTTTGAATCGACAGTCCCTGACCTGCCAGTTAGGAGACAACACAGGTGTTGTACACTTGGGTTATTTCTCACACACCTGAGCAGCTTGTAAGAAATGAGCAAACGAGCATGTAAAAAGCTCATCCCCTTATGTGTGTACGCACACAGCAGCTGCAACAGGCACTTTGTACAAGGTGCAGCCTACGTTGGCATAGCAGGAGGGGGAATACTTGAAGATATACCTTACTTAGGAACACTCACGCGCTGTGTTAAGTAGTGTGATAATTAAATCGTTAGTCACATTGACAAGTGGGTGGAAGAGGCTGGAAATGTCTGATGCAGTTTGCTACAGGCAATTATAGATTTACCAGTGATATATCTGTCACACACAAAGATGGGCTCAGACCCAAGTATCTGCAACAGCTCAACTTTAGCCCATTTCCCAGAAGTAAAATGGAATGAAGACACCAGCTCTGCATGTGCAGTACTCTGAAACAGCCCAGACCCACCGCCAACCTACCGCATAAGAACAGCTGTACAATTTCACATACTCAAATATTCATCTGGGCAAGGACTTGCTGAGGCTAATCCTTATCCAAAGATCTGGGAATTTCCCTTCTTGAAATTCTCCCTGATAATTCCAACTAGTTATGTAGCACTTATGTGCCCCCAGTCCTGTTATGAGACATATCTCACTTGGCTACTGCATGACAAAAGGCTAGCAGGCTCAGCAGAGGAGATCTGACAGCAGTTCAGTAAATACCTAACCACTCTCTTCAGTAAGCATCTGCCACTCACATAGGACTAACTCATCTTTGCAACAATTCAATTTTTCCTTTAAAGCACAAAACTGAAAATATTTCCATTTGTCTTCATGAACTAAATTTTACATGGGAACCCACAGTGAAAAACTGGATCTTGTACTCTAGAGCACCAGCCCTGTTTCACTATCAGCCTCAAAATTCCTCCATGTAGAGGGATATAACTGGGCTGGGGCGGGGGGGGGGGTGGGGAGGCAACAAATGGTAACCTATATTAGAGACACCCCGCTTGCTGTGCTGGTCCCGCTTCGCAGGGAAGCCCATGCAAGCCAGTACCTTTCCTTAGTCTGGAATTCTCAAATTCTTTAGAAATTAACTGTTGCTAGAGAAACCCAAAGGCTTGCAGGAAGTCTGTGTACTTGCTGCTTCCTTTGACAGGTCAGCTTCCAGGAAACAGCAGTTGGTAGGAACATGCACAAAGAGGACAAGACTCACACAGACAACTGAGGTTCTTCCCCAAAGAAATTTTATTTGAGAAAGTTGACAAAAATCCCCCAACCAGTCATTACAGGTAAATCCATATCAGTCCCCCACACCTGCTCCCCAGTAATCGTACCAGTACAGTGAAGATCAAAATCCAACACCAGAATGATGACAGTGTAACAGTCACCTGGGGAACTTAAGGTCTTGCCACCTTTTTTAAGATAAAGGTATCTTTGTACTCAGATAAGGACGGGGAGAGGATATCAAAACAGACAAGACTGGAAAGGCCCCTTTCTTGTACTGTTTTTTCGAGTTATATAAAAACAAAAGCAAAACCTTAACAGATCTACAGGCTTCAAACTGTAGGACCTAAAACTACCTTCAAATGACTTCTGTAATTCAGTCCTGTGGCATCACTGCTGTTCCACACTGTAACAGCTTTCAGAAACGTACAAGGATAAAATGGATGCAAGGGCAGAGGAGTGGACTTGGGTTCTTAATATGGCTTTATCAAAAAAGAAACAAATTAAAAGCAATCTAAGCCCTTGCCAGTGGAACTAACAACACTGGGAACTTGGCAATGGCAAAGGGGAGGCAAAGTACTAATATATTTAGATGACAGGAGGTCATCTTTTCATCCTCTTTCCCATTGCCTCACCCTGGACAACCATTTCCTTCCCAGAAATAGATCAGATTCAGGTCAGAAATTATAAAACCATGCTTTTTTCAAAATGGTAGCCCAGGCCCAGGGCCATGACAACCTCTTCCCTAGGCGGAAGTGTCTAGGCACATGACAACAGAATGCTGCGCTGCTGAACCATTTGCTCTGAAGGAATGCAGAGAAGGTGAAAGAATTTTAATCACTGCCTAAAAACTGCAGCAGGTAAGTCCAGGAAGTTAACCTGCCCATTTTTTTCCCAGCCTGGCTTATTTAACATCATGCCATCTGGACAGCTGAGAAATGACGAGAAGCTGCTTGCTCTCTCTGTAGTACTGCGTAGCAGAATAACAGTTCTGTTGAGGGCACAGTTCAGACTCCCCCCAGACGTAGAATTAGCCTATTCCTACCCTGTACTGGTTTTTTTGAGTTCATCCATATCCTTCCAACAACTCCTCTGCCAACCTGCAAAGCACCCCTTGCACCCTCAGACCTCAAAGCAGGGCACAGGCCCTCATGTTCCACATGAGCAGCAGCCCACCTTGCTTTGAGGTCTCGGAAAAATGAGATTCAGCCAGCTGCCTGCTGGATAAACACTACACTGTTAGATGAAAAAAGTCTCCTGCTCAACGTAAGACCAAGTTTCCTAGCATAACCTGCTCCTATTTGCTCTGTGACTGTATCTGACTGAGGCCTCCTGTCTGCACAAAAGGCCATCCCTGACCAAGGCTTTCAGGAAAACTGCTGCATCATTTCAGAACAAGGGAGGCAAATCCGAGACAAACACGTGGAGCAAGGGTGGGACAAGGAGCAAGGCTGGACAGCTTATTTGAGCAAAGCAGGCTTCTCCTTTCCAAGCTCAAACACGTTCCCAAGCCCTCCTTCCAAGGCTCCCCTTCCTCCAGGCTAAACCACCATATGCTCAAGTGCCCTGACCTGTCAGCACAAAGACACCAGCTCCCACAAGGAGAAACACAGAAGTCCACGACAGGGACCAAACCTTGGACCTCCCTCTATCCTCAGGCCCTGCTGGAATGATGAATCCTATTGCTTTACACTCACCTCTGTTTGCACGAGGCTTAGATCCCAGCTGGTCAGAACAGGGAATCCCCCGCTCTGCCCCAGTGCTAGCTGCATGGCACCTAAAGAGCTCAGCAGGGTCAAGTGGCTCAGAGTAACACTACAGTCATAGACAGATGGAGACATCATCAAGCCAAGATTATAAAAGGAGAACAGACAGCGCAAAAACTTGCTGCAGCTGTCATGGAAACATCTTTTTTTATTTAATCACTGCCCCAGGAATCCCCAAACCCATCACAACCTCCCCCACCCTCAACATCCAACAGGATTTCACAAGTCCCCCATTGCCTTCAATGTTTAGGCTCCCCTCCCCATTTAGGGTCCAAGTTCCTGCAGAAAGGCTTCAGTCAGTGGGTATCATCTGTGAGATGGCTCCAGGGGGCCATGGCTGAGTCCCAGCGGTGTCCAGCTGGGTCTGAGAGGAGGGGGAGGAGGACTTGCTCCTTTACTCAATCAGTTTCTTGGCCTTGAAGAAGCGACGCAGGTAGAAAACCTGCCAGGTGGCCAGTCCGATGAGACAACACATGGAGAAAATGCTGAAGTACAGAACCCGAGTGTTTGTCGACTCTGAAACAGACAACAAACCATTGCATGGGAGTCTGACATCACAGGATGTGCCTCAAGAGGGCAAAGTTTCCAGGATTTTCTCTCCCCACCCCTGCGAAACTTCAAAGGTGAGATATCATCCAGCAGGAAGGCAAGGGCACAGAAGCACCAACAGTACTTGAGAATAAAAGCAAAGAGAACAATGCGAAGGATAATGAGAGGGAACAAGGCAAAACTGTGGTTAATGGGCAACAATAAATGGTACAGAGTAATTCACGTTAGGAACCGAGACAGAAAGAAATGATTTCTAGAGCTGGGACACGCAAGACTCAGTGACTGCTTCAGAGGGAGAGAAATATCAGCAGGTTTCCCTCACCAAGAACAGAACAGGCAGAGACCACTATCATCGCTTGATCTCCAAATGCTGTCCTAGTAAAACATTCAGCAGAAATAAGGGGTCTTAGAGCTCCATCCCTCTGAAGGAGCACAGAGTTTCTTACCGTTTGTATCCCTCATCTCCTCTTCTCGTTTCTTCATGTAGGCAAAGTCATTAACAATGGACTCTGAAAGATCTTCCAGGCGCCTCAATTCTACTTCCAGAGGCTTCAACTTCTCCACTTTCGCGATCTAGAAAACAGAGGGAGTCAGGCAATCACTGAGCCAAAACCAAAAGTTCCCACATGGCTTTTTACTGCCAGTTTGAACCACTCCTCCTCACATACTACAGATCTGGGGCATCCTTCCCCTAGGGAAACACCTCTACAAGCCAGAAACTACCATTGCATAAAACACTAACACTTCTCCCACCTGTTCTCTGAAACACACTTTCCTACTACCCCTCCTACTCAACAGAGGAGCACAGTATGCATACAAGCACATTTCTTCCTTATTCGGCCTAATGTTAGCTTATTCACAGTTGGCTTCTGAGGAGTGGGTAGAAGAGCTTACCACATGACTAAGCCTCCAGTGAATAGAAGTCACAGACTGAGGTACAGGTGACTAACTTACATACGCATACGATATTGTTCTATAGGCACACGGGATATTAGCAGCAAGACTCACTTTGCTAACTGTTGCCACACACCCCAGAAAGCTCGAGCACCCTGCTTCCCAGTAGTAGTGGTTTGATTACACCCACAAGAGCTCAGGGCTTTTATCCCTTAGACCGATAACCTCAAGGGCAGCATATGCTCTTGGTAGGGACCACGCAACTACAAAGTGCTTCATCTGCCTCACGCCACCAGGTGACGCTGCTGGAATACTTATGGGCTGCTTCTGAGCCAGTTTGAAAGAAAAAGTGCACTTCCCTCATAATAGCAGGGTTTATAGGACATCATTTTTGTGCAGAACATGCAGCCTACAGTCCTACAAGTCATAGGCTTGCATCCAAAAAGAAAAATCCACAGGACATTCAATTAGAAAGCACAGTCCACAACAACAACTATTTAAAGTTGAATGTGTAAACACATGTCCCTGCCCCAGTCCTGGCTGCAACCTGACTAAATCTGTGACACAAGGACATTACTCAAAGGAAGCTAACTGCAATTCCTGCCACTGCTCCAGTGTAGGGTTTGGGTAACTCTGGTTCTGGCGTAGAATCTGTCACTATTACCAAGGACTGACAGGCCTCCGCCATGAAGACCAGATGCTGAGGAATGCAGCAGAAGAAAGATGCGCTACAGAAAACTACAGAAAACATATGGAGCACCTGCAGCTCACCACCGGTCTCACTATCACACAGGATTACTTAGACATAAGCCACAGGATGACATCCCTCAGTGGTCCAGGTGCCAACAGGCAGGCAACAAAGTGCCCAGGGTACAGGCAAACCTGAAACACTGCTTCCAGAGGCAGCTGCCTGGGCATCAGAGTCCATCTGAAGAGATGCTCGTGACCAGGCCAGTGCTAGCTAATCAGCCATTTCACTTAAGTGTCTTCACATGACATGCGTATCCTGGCAAGCTGCAGGCCATCAAGCAGTCATCTGAGGATTTTTATGCTGAGGCGAGCTGTGCATTACAGCTCTGCCAGCACAGCGGTGTCAATTTGGAGCGCGTTTGTGAGGCGGGGTAGGAAACGGGAGGTTAATCCCCTCCTGCTTTCTAGCCAATGGGTTGTACTGACAAAACCCTGTAGCCTGGACATGTATGTGCCAGCAGAGCTTTGCTGAAAAACTGGCACCAGTGGATGTGTGACTACGGCCCAGGCTCTGCTGACACAGCTAGAGCAGCAGGTCTATAACACACACACAAGGTCTTGGTCAGCTCTACTGACAAGCTAGCCCTGTGTCGACTAGCTTCATTATCTTCCTGGAGGGCACTTTTCCGCATTCACAAAAGGCTACAAAGGTTCCACTGGGAAAAAAAATCAAGGTTTGTCTGCTCCATCCTGCATCCCTTCAGTTGGTCTTAATAGGTGTAGCTAGAAACATCTGATAGCTATTTTTAGCACTGCATATACTCCGCGACACACATCCTGGAACCTCTTTCATCCCTAGTGAAGCCAATATGCACAGCTGCTCCAAGGGATTTTGTAAAAAGCCCACCAAGCATCTATGATGGTGGAATGCCATCATCCTAGAAGGAACATCTCCACTGAACTTCTCAGGGGCTACTAAAAGATTTGTCAAACCCTAACTCTCTTCCTAGCATAGAAAGAGACGCCCTATAGCCAAGAATTGACAAGGATTAGCTGATCTGGAAAGGAACCTAGATCACCAAGCCTTCCTGGTTCCCTCTGAAAAGTCTTCTTGCTTTTTGCTACCTTCATTTCTACTTATTGAATGGAGAAAGTTATTCCTCCCTACCCCAGAAAACTAAGGCATGACACTGCCATGCGGTTAGGTTTTCTAACCCAGCTCTCTCTCCCAGTTGCTTTGCTTCAAGAATGTCTGGATCTATGAAAGCTTGTGAGGTCAGACTTGGACATCACCCCTCCTCTCACTCCATATATCCATGCACAAGCAGGACAGTATCAGCCACCATTGTTCAACTCCCTGCATCAAGTCTCCTTGCAGCAATTCAACAAGAACTGGGGGAGAATACAGGTCACTGGTACCTTATAGCAGATGAACATCACAAGCAAAAGGCTCAAAAAGGCAGCAATTCCAGGAGAGAAACCTGAGCAACAGTCCTCCCCTCTGAGGCCTTACAGCAACCTGTCAAGTCAAAACCCACAAATAGTACAGCAACCTGGGGAGAGAGAGGATAAAAAAAGAAAACACACTGCAAAGCAGTATGGCTAAACATCCGTAGCAGCTGTACAAACAGTAAACCAGTTTGAGTCCCTTGCAGACACGCTGCTCAACAAGGCTCAACACAGTCTGCCACTCAGAGGTCCTCACAAGTCAAGGATGCTTGCCAGTGCTGCCAAGATCCGCATTTGGTATCAGGTGGGACTGCAAGTCTAAATTGTTCTTTTCCCAGGTTTGTCCATGAACCTTTTCCATCAATCTGACTACACTGAAAAGCATAATGGATACTTACTTTTATTCCAAGACAGCTGTATCAGTACAACCAGTGGGTATGTAGATATACAGGCACAGGAGAATCTTTCTGCATAGGAACAATGCTTCTAGGTAGCACTACAGTGACGTAATTCAGAGTATACTGCGGGGTTGTATTTAAAGAGATTCTGTAAATGTAATCACCATAATCCTCCCAGTTATGCTCTCAGGGGTCAACCTGTAAGATTTCAACATCTTGTAATCATTCAGTAGCTGGTTGCCAGACAGCTGGCCCAACGATTGCTCTGCTCTTCCCTGACCCCAAGCACTTTCTTACTCTCTACATAGGATGTGCTCTAGACTGACTTAAACCACGCAGGACCAGCTAGCCCAAAGCTCAGAAGGATATAAAAACTCCAGCATGCCCATCTCAGAAATTTGTTAGTTTTCTAACTGGCACCATACACAGGCTCCTCTGCTACCTACTCTCCTCCCTAAGGCATCTCCCACGCTGTTGTGCGCAGTGGACACAGAAATAATTTGCAGGAATCTTTCTCCCATAACAACTCTCATTTTTTCAGGCACAGGCTCTGTGCTGGGGGCTAGCTGACCCCAAATTCTAGGGAGCCAAAAGCATAGTAGCAGCCATCAAAATTCAGCATCCAAACCAGCCAGGACTGTCCCAGCCACAAAGCAACTGCTAATCCACACAGCTGGCTCTTGGGTCTAAGAAAGCAATGTCCTCCTAAGATAGAAATGTTTAGGCTTTATGCCTATTTGCAAAGTCACGCCTTCAAACCAAATACCCATTTCACACCAGCTACTACTCTGCCAAACACCTTTACATCGATACACTGCCAATTCTTAGAAATGTACAAGTGACACTTCAGGGCTGTTGAGCCAGTATATCTTACAGTTAGGAACAGTAACAACACAACTTGACCTCTAGGAAGATCTGATATTAACCTAAAATGCCCTCCGCTGCTGGGGCTGGGGAAACTTCACATCTCAGTCTCTTGTTGCCTCTAATGCCTATGCCCAGAAGCTGGGTCACGCTATACTAGCAAAGAAATTCACACATTAGGCTCCAGTTCCCAGAGTACTGAATTCATTTTAGTTAATGTTTGTCTTTTTTTTTTTTTTTTCTCCCCTAACACACAAAGCTTCACTGGAATTGTAGGTTGCAGGCAGGCTTTCATCACCGCTGGGAAAACAGCTTCCCATCATGAGTCCCAGATCTACAAATGGCATCACGTGAGTGCTGGGAAAGGGGAGCCTGCAGTGCAGGCAGCCAGGGGACATACCTCCTCGTAGTTCTTTGCTTCAACTCCATGCTTCATATCCAGAGTCACAAGCTGGTCCGGCATCCTCCCTGTTCCTGGAAGCATCATGAAAGGATTCATTGTGCAAAACATTCAGCCTGCCAGGAAATCACCAGCTCTCCCCACCACTGAGGAAGAACTCACAACATCCCTCCCCTCCCTCCATGTCTGCAGCTAACTGCGGAGGCAGCACAGTCCAGCCTAAAAATACAGAGACTTCACAATAAATCCTGGCTGAAGGAGAGCCTCACAAAGATAATGAGAACAAGCTGTAACTAAAAGCGCTAAGTGTGTGTAGGATGCAAATCACTGTAAAAACTGCAGAGGATTAGAAGATGAATACCAGCTGCTATGAGACAGCCTGGCGAAAGACAAGTCACCAGAGGGACAAATATTCAACTGGGAAGCCCACGTTCCTCCTAGCAGGAAGTGCATCGGCAACTTGTCAAGGTTACTGGGGTTGTAAATTATTTTACATTCAAAGGAGCAGAAGGTAAACTGCTTAACTGAAGAATATGGCATACAGGAACTACTGACCCTCACATGCTGCAGTATCTGCAGAAATTAAGGCAATCCCTTTACCAACATATCTTTTCAGGGAAAGAACAGCTCAGATATCAGAGACCCACACTGCTAATGCAAATCCCAAGATGGCAGGAGGCTTCTGAAGCCAGGAAAACACCACTTCAGAGAACTGCAAGCTGGAGCTACACAAACAGTGAGTAGGATAAGGCTGCAGTCAACAGCACAGTAGGTATCTTTTAAGGCTGTAGCCCCCAGGCCAGGGACACCTATGGCTAATAGCTTCTTTTAACTGCTACAAACTGTCACATCTGAAAACATTCACAGGAGGGAATAAAAAAATAGAACAGGCATATAAGATACCCTAAAGAATGCAGCACATCAGCTGACCTGAGTATCATATTCCAGTATACCACCCACCAAGGAAATGTCTGTACATAACACATTCCCAAATCACAGCACTTTGGGATTTATTTTTTTTACAGTTGTCCTCAGCTGGCTGCCAGCAAAACACAAGGTCTAAATTCACTCAGATTATGAATTTCAGAGTCTTTATCCAGGAGCTCATCCAATACTCACACTTTGCCTTAGGAGGCTGCCAGGTGGACATTCCCTCAGTCCACAGGCAAATTCAGTGTGCAGGTTACATTGGGTCACTCCAGTCAGAGCTAGGAAGATACTCCAGGTCTTCAGTACAACATCCCCAAGTTTTCTCTCTACCCACTGAACAGCTTTTCAACACCAGAGTAGAATCACCTCCACCTTCTACTGCTAGCAGAACACAGAATAACCTACTGACAAGATGGTCCATATCAATTACAAACTGTTTCTTAAATTTCCAGAGGGATACAGGAGCTCAAAATTCAAACCCAGCTATGTAAGAGCCCAATGGATAAATTAGGATTATGATGGAATTTTTTGGTTTTCTTATAAAAGACCGGTTACTGTAAAACTCAAATCCCAGCACTGTTCTTTAACAGACAGGCTGTATACAACCACCCACTGCTCCTTTCTCCAACCACAAGTTTTGACCACTTATGCCACACATATACCAGCATGCCTGGAGACTGGCAGGTAAAACAGCCAACAGTAAGCTGCAGAAGAAAATTCAAAGCACACAGTTCAGCGAGAGGTTTTTTTAATGTTGTTTAAATTACAGCAACTTGGGTGGAGAGCTGGAGCTTCCAGGAAGAGATGAGAAAGATGAAAAGGCCAGTGAACAGGAGAACAGAACTGGAAGGATTAATTTGTCAGGCTGGAAGGGAGAGCTGCCAAGAAGCAGTAAGAAAGTAGAGAACTTAGAGCTGCTGCATGCAAAGGGATGGAAAGCAGACATTCTGCAAGAGGTTAACACTGTCAGGGACTGGCCTGGAAAACTCAAGCTGTTTGTCTACAAGTTTACTGAGCCCAAGGCACTAGGCAGCTCCCTTCACGCTCATCAGATCCTCAGTAACTCCCTGCTCCTCCTGCAGCTACAGCTCACCAGAGCAGACGGGGTCAGCAGCAAAGAGAAAAACAGTTAAGTCCCAGAGATCTTGAACTAAACTGATACCTACATCCCCCCCAGGAGGTCTTCAAGAGGTCATCTCACATGAGCACAGAACTGTTTCCTGGGAGATTAGCAGAGCTCCTAATTTGCAAAGTCAGTGGAAAAACAGGATAGTTGAACTAGATGTAAAAAAAATTTCCCACAGTAATTCCAGAAAAAAATGAGCCATAACACTCTTAAGAAAGTTTGGGAAGAGAAGGATTACAGAAGGAGCAAAGGGGTAGAGATTAGCACACAGGAAGAGCTCTACAGGGGAGCATGTAGTGCAGGCCAGGCTGTTCTTCTCGGGGATTAGCATATAGTGCGAGAGTAAGTGTGCCTGGGAACAGAGCCCTGGTCAGGAAGACAGGACCCTTCCACACTGGAAGAGGGGAAAAAAGCCTGTCATGCAAACACCCGTAGCTCCAAGAAGCACCCTAAGAACTCCTCCACTCTGATAAGGTGGACCTTCTAAATAGGATCTTCTTCTCACTTCGTCTTCCTCATTTCTGTGGTTAAGGATTGAGAAATCCCAGTTGCTTAGACCCCTCAGGTCCCAACGGCTCTGGGCTTCCTCTACCAACAGTTTTTCTATTCCACTATTCCTTGGCTGCCACACTACAAGTCCTGATCACTTACTTGATGAGACTGTGAAAAAAATCCCACCTTTAAAGAGAAACATGGGGATAAAACGGCACTTGGTCAGTTCCCCCATTCCCATGCTGACCTTACAGACGAAACAAGGCACTTCCTTGTGACATAGTTATGTCTTCCACAGTACCTTAACCATGTCCTGCAGATGAGCAAGCCTCACAGTGCCACCTCCTTTACTTTAATACTTGCTTGATTTCCAGTACAGCCATGGGAAATCTGGAGATACTCACCACAGAGGATCTCTCTTTAGCAAGGAATTTGGCGCATCTGAGTCCAAAAAGAAACCAGCAGCTTGGAGGCCCCTAAACAAAAAGCCTCCAGAAGAGGATCCAGCTGCTCAATCGAACAGCTCTAGATTTTGGCACCTCAATGCCCCAATAGTCACCAGGTAGAATCTGCACTTTGAAATATTTTATCCTCATCAGTACTGAAAGCTTTAAAACAAACTTGCAACAATACAATGGAGCCAGGGAACAAACATTTCCAACAATCAAAAGAGCTATAAGGGGCTCAGTCTAGGCAAGAAACCTCTGGTCACAAGCACTGAAGTAAGAGTCTAGACACAACTGAAGAAAGAAGCCTTTCCCACTTCAATGTGTGATCACATGGAAGCTATGAAAGGATTTGTGGGACAGTCTGGAGACCTCCCAAACACCCAGGTGTTAGACAGTAAATAGCATGAGTGACTCCCAGATGAGTCACTAGTGCCTGCATGTCTCAATGCGTTAAGGAGCATTTGGAAGCCCTACCTTTGGAGTGAAATAAAAGCAAAATCCTGAGCATTTGGGGTCACTGTCTTATCTGTAAAATACCATAGAAGAGGTGTTACAAGCCAGGTCCCTCCCAATCCCAGCAAAGACGACAGTCTTCTCTTTCTGGAAAGTTCTCTTCAACTTGCAAGCTATTTGTATCTTACATGTGGAGCAGAACAGCAAAACAGAAGCTGCCTTTCAACAGACATGAGGAATGCTGCTAGTGACTGCTCTGTGAAATGCTCTGGGACCTTTTAGGATAAGACCCAAGAACAACCAGGTCCAGGGAGCAGAACTCTGACAGTGACCGTGAAAAGATGTGAGCACCTACAAACTTGCATGCGCTCACACCACCGCAAATGAGACTACAGCCTACGTGCTGGCTGTTTTCAGCACGTTTGTCCTGAAGTTGAGCCCAGCCACTCAAAGCAGCACATGCGTCACACTCACAGGAAACGAGCCTCAGTGCTTGTTAGGCAACCATCCCTGCAGCACAAATTCAAGGCTGACGTCCTGGTCATTTCCCCTTCCCTTTCTTTATTGACCACTTGGAGAGCAGTTGTGGGTGCAAACCATGGCCACGTTCTCTATACATACACACAGAGAAAATGGTTGCTAACCTAACGTAGGATTGCTGCCAAGTACACATTGTGGAGAGATCACGTTCCACAAAATGGGCAGAGATGGTCAGCTGGGGAGAAAGACAGGGTCTCGAGATGATGGCATTCTGCTCTGTCCTGGCTCAACTGCAAGATGGGGAGAAGCATGAAAAGGGCAAAGAGGTGTGGTTTGCTCCCTGGTACTGCCACTCATTGCAACTGTAGTGACCTCTGCAGAAGGAACACATGATTCCCCTTTCACAGGAAACCCAAGCGCTCTACACGACAGCCACAGAGGATTACTTAACTTCAAATGCAACACTGACAGCAGATATTCTGCAGTAAGACTGCCCAGAACCTCCTGAAGATCACCTTTAAAACTCAAAGTGTTCTGCAGACCACACCCAGGACCACTTTACCCATACCCCTAATCCACATATCTACGTGAACTTGATCAGAAGCTAGAAGCAGCCAACAGACCGTTCACTTCACTTACCCACAGGAAGCTTGCTCTCAAAGCAGGCCTCAAACATATCATAGTCTTCAGTGGTGAAGGCAAACTTGCCCTTAGTGGCATCCTCCTTGGCATACAGGATGTGCCCAGCTGAGTCGGTTATCTGTAAGAGAGACAAGGAGGGTAAGAAACACAGTGTTTCGCTGCAATGGGCTCACACTGCCTGTGCAGGAAGAGTACTCCCAGCCTCCCCTTTGGATCTGCTGCTTTCTCCTTTCAAGTTTCCCCTCCTTCCTCATGATTATCAATTCCTCCCCTCCTCATCCCCACTCCAGGAGCTGACAAAGTCAGAGTGCTTCTAAGGTAATTATTGACTCCTAGATTAAACAAACAAACAAACAAACAAAAACCACCAAAAAGCAATCAACCAACCAACCAAAAAAAAACCCCAAACCGAAAGCCACACTAATTCCTCTTCCTCCTATAACCCCTGAAGACAGACTACATTTAGGAACTCTAGCTGAACCAAACTGCTACTCATTGCCTTCATTTTGCAAGCAAAATTCATAAATTCCCATAGCAACAGAGATACAGAGAAGCCTCATGGGACAAAAAAGACTCATTCCCCAGAAGATGAAATGGAGAAGGGCACATCTATTCCTCTAGAAATGAACCACCAGCATGGCCCTGAGTTATACAAGGTTTGGGTGCCAAGATCCATAAAAGTGGCCACTTCAGAGGACAATTCAGACTACACAGAATAATGACTGCTTTGCGCTAAGTCTATGAAATTACTAAGAATAGGCAAAAACTGTAGGTCTACAAAAATGCTTCAACAAAGAGTAAAAAAAGGACACACATTTCATGACGCAGACTTGAGAATTATTGTGCTCAATTAAAGGCTCCATCCAGTTGACATACTCTAACCATTGACAGAGTGAAAAAAAACTGAAGACGTTACAATACTGCATGAAAATCAACCGTGTGGATTCCACTGGAACGCTTCCCAGTTTCCCTCAGCTCTATCCTTCAACAGGTATGTCTGAAAAAGCATGAGTGCTAAAGTTACTAGGGGTCTTTTAAAGTCTTAGAGGTGAAGAAACTAAAAAGCTTGGGAATAATTTTACAGGTACATAAGACAGAAGTACACAAAATGATTTGTGATATTGAGAAGGTAAGTCAGACATTCTCCTTTAATCCATCTTACAACAGAAAAACAGCCTTGTTTCCTTGTACAAAGCCCATATAAAAGGGCTATGTACCCAAAATTATTCTAAGGCAATACTCTTCTTTATTCTTATTAGAACACCTAATTAACCCCTTGCCATGGGATACCACTGATGCCAGCAGCCTACTAGACTCGGAACAGGTGCGGACCTTCACATGGATAATGAGAGTTGCTGCATTAGGCAGGAAAAATAACAAAGTATATAAACCCTTGTGCCTCAGGGTATAAACCATAGCAGGCAAGACTTTAGGAACAAGCTTCCTCTACATACAGGTTATCCCGTAATTGTCTGCTACAGGATTTGTTGTAGCTGCCCCTGCACCATATGGTATTTGTCAGCATCCGAGAACAACGAGGAGCACCATTCTCCTCCCGTGTTGCAGTTCCTGCTCAGAGCTCTACCTGTATTCAAGCGGTGAGCAGATGAAAGCACGCCTGCATAGTCAGGCACAGGCAGCTGTGTTGCCATCCCCCTGCCACAAGCCACCAGACACAAGCCACCTCCAGTCTGGAAGCCACCAGACTATTGGGAGGCTCTCGGCTCAAGTGAGCAGGCCCTGCTAGATAGAGTACAGGACCATCCCACACCCGGCCACACAGACACAATGTAAAAGCATGTGTTTTGGGCACCATACGGTGCATGCAATTTAATGGAGCGGTCCTGATTAACCAAGATGTTGGTTCAGCATGACACCATATAATCTGCACACTGGGTTCTCCATCCCAAGAAGCAGTCACAAGAACACAGTAAAGAAAGCTCTCAAACGTGCCTATTATTTTGAGCACTATTCCCTTAGGGCTTTGTAGACACCACAGCTAACCTTTAGCTAGAGAATATTATGCAGCTTGATCCATTTTTGCCCTTTGCAGCTCTAGCAATAGCCTGCTCACGAACAGGATTCTGGACAGTAAAAGCTCTGCTGTCCACTTACATCAAAACTGAATAGCATTACCCAAATCAGCCAAATACACTGCCCATTCAGCTGGGTGTGCGGGGGCGGGAGAAGCTGCTAATAGCCCAGCCAGAACACTGTGGGGGAGTTGACCTGAAAGGGATTTTTCATGCTATTCTAACGTTATTTACGGTAACACAATCCCCTACAGACAGGGCATTGTTCGCCCTTAACAAACAGCCCGACAGTTCCCCAAACCGCCAGCCTCACCAGCCTCGACAACGGGGCAGAGGCACGTGGCCAGGCCCAAGCGAGACCTCAGCCGCCCCGATGCTGCCCCTCAGCAGCCAGATGGCAGAGCCGGCGGAGTCCTCCAAAACAGAGGGTGCCACTGTTAGCGCTGGGGTATCACACACACAAAACGTAGCTCACCAGCAGGAACTGTAATGAGCCCGGCCAGGATTCACTACCAACCTCCTACGTTCAGTGGCCCGATCCAGGGGACCAAAGCAGGCCATCCAGTGCAGAAGGAGCAAGACCACCTGCAGACATGGTTGGCGTCTTGAACTAACTTTTCCCACGCAAACTTAGATGTATGCACCTAACAGAGGTGTTACAGCACTTATAACAGGCTCAGTGTGTTGGGAGGCCACAGCATACCTGAACAATAAAAAGGTAAGCAAGAATTGCATACATTATTGTTCCTCCTTTGTGGCTTTTCAAACTAGTACAGGACTTTATTTTATTTTATTTTTGGTTTACAGTTCCAGTAAAATACAACTTCCATGAGCAGTCCCACCTGGACACCAACTTCAGCAGCAAAGCCAGGCTAAGACTCAAGCATGGGATTCACTGCTTCACTACCTCCCTAGACAAGTCATAAAAGTAAGTTTTGGAAGAGACTCTGGGGTCAGTTGACCTAAGAGTGGGCAACCAGTGAACCAGGAAGCTTGATCACTGAGCAGTAAGAGACAGACGGTAACATGGCACTCAGTCTGAAATACATGCACCTTACCAGGCAAATACTATAACAACAACTTAAAGCAGTAAGGCTGCTTGGCTCTGCCTATACACAGACAAGGTTCCTCTTACAAATGATGTAACCATACACAGCAAAACAATATTTTTAAAAAAGCAAGACTCCAGAAACAGCCTTCTCTAGCCATAACCAAGCACAACTGCCAAAAACCCAAAGCCTTTGGGTGTCTGTTGGCAAATGCTAGAAGGGCAACTTCATTTCAGGAGGTCTCAAATACTCACTGAGTAACACAGAGTTCAGAGACTCCTGAGCAGACCACCCTGACTGTCTGCGTGCTTACTTTTGAAGCCTTTGGAGCTTAGACAGAAGTAAAAACCAGACAGAAAGCCGTTATGAAGTGATTACTTAGCAACAGACCTTACTCAGCTAGTTGGGAAATTTGAAGAAAGCCTAGGAAAGGCAGACTGCGGACACAATTAAAGCGAAGCTGTTGAAGTTTTAATAGCTGTTTGTCACATAGGTGTATTATTCACGTATGTTCTGCCGACGCTTCCCTTATACTCCCTAAGGATGCTTTAGGACCACTTTCTTCCCCGTAGCAAACACCTGCCTCCCTAAAATTCAGGTGAGCCACGACACAGCAAGATGGGAACAGCCATTTTGCGTACCAAAACCTGGTTTCTAAGCCCCCACCTTGCTCTTTCCCCGCGCCTGCTGCTCCGTCCCGCCGTGCCAGGCCGTACGTGGGGAGCCACGTCACCGTACCTCTTTCCCCCTCGCACGCTGTCATGAGGCTTAGGACGGCCTTATCGCAGCGGCCCGGCCCGCCGGCCGCCGTATAATCCGCACGCCGAAGGCCTTCGCCGTGCGGATTATACGGGGCCGCCGCGACGTGATTTTTGCGGGGAAAGAGCTTGTATGTGGCTCAAGCCAATATCCCGCACCCAACACCCCGACGGCAGAGCCCGAGCCCCTGGGCGAGCCGGCGGCCCCGAGCACAAGGCGAGTCCTGCCCCATCCCTCCCGCGATGCGCCGCAGGCAGGAGGCCAGGCCCGCTGTAAACCCACGCGTGGGCTGGTGTCACGCGTGGAAAACGTCGCTCATCCCCCCCCGCCCCGCCCCCGCACGCTCGGGGAGGCGGGGCCGCGCCGCCCGCCCCGGCCTTCCCCCCCCGGCTCCCCCCCCGCCCCCGCCCGCCGGGGCGCCGCCGACCGCGGTCGCACCTTGAGGTTGGCGGAGGGTCCGGTGGAGGAGCCCTGCGGGGCGCCGATCTCGTACTCGCCCGTGACCAGCGTGTCGCGGTGGATCTCCTCCCGCAGGCACTTCCGCGCCTTGCCCGGCAGCTGGAAGGAGATGGGCCGCGCCGGGCCCACCAGCAGCACCAACAGCAGCAGCGGCGGCAGGAGCGGGGCCTGCCCGAGGCGGGGGCGGCCGGGCAGCGGCAGCGGCATGGCGGCGGTCTACGGGTGCGGCGGGCCGGGCCTCCGCCTCCGCCTCCGCCTCCGCCACACGTGACCAGCGCCGCCGCCTGCGTCACGGCGGGGGCGGGGCCGGGGGCGGGGCTGCGCCCGGCGCCCGGCGGGCGCGGGGGTGGGGGGGCCGCGGGGCGGGAGCGCCGTCCCACGGACCCCGCGTGAGGGGGGATCCCGTGTCCTCCCGGCCGCCTGTTCCTCGGGGTGCCGGTGTACGGGGCTTAGGTACTGGAGCCTGCCCCTTCGAGGGGACTACTTCGTTATTTAATAAATGCTTGATGAAGTCCATTCGTTAGTAGCGGCTGATAATGATTAACAATTATTTCATCCGTTAAAGACATGAAAAATTAAAAAAAAAAAAAAATCAAACCGTGCTCCAATGCAGGGGAGCGTGCTGAGGATGGGCAAGCAGTCTGAATTTCCTACAGCCTTCCGCACAGCTGGGAGCCTCCCAGGTCCTTCTCTGGGAGACGCGCTTGCTGTTCAATTATTATTTTTTTAAACCTCTGAGTAATTTCTCTCTTGTCTTCTGTGGCCAAGAAAATTTAGCGTTACCAGATGTCTCGCCGCTTTGGATCAGCATCCTGCAAATACGATGGCGGCTGAGGTATGCGAGTGGTTTTGACAGCAAATAAAATTATGATGATTTTTAAAGATGCTCAGGGGATTATTTTTTTCTCTCCCTTTCCAGCATATGCTCAGATCTACTTCTGCTTTTTTTTTCCTCTTGGTCTATTTTACCCTTTAGCACCGTAGCATTCAACAGCCCACCAACCGGCTCTGGACCGCTGCTTCCCCCGGCACCGCACCGCCGCCGGCCTCCCTGCCTTGTCAGCCAGCCTCCCCCGGGCCCGCAACACCGGCCTCGCCGCAGGGACCGCAGGCAGCGGCATTGCCGGGGACAACGTGCTACACCGAGCGGGAGAAGCGACTTGCTCTGCGGTGTAACCTGCCTTCATGCAGGGGGACAGGGAGGAGGAAGGTTTCCCAGGTGTGCAGTTACCATCACCACAGCTGCAGTCAGCTCCTGGGATGCCCTGCCAATCTTTGGGTGTGCTGAGATGTAAGGAAAAGCAGGAGGAAAGAAATGGATAGTAACATTGCTAGACAGTAAAAAAGCTCTTTTATTTCTATTAGCTTGAGTAAAAAACAATTACACCATTGTTTCACTTTTATTTCTTAAACATCACCAGTCCTCTCTCTCTGGGCAAAACATCTTCAATGACAAGCAGTAACTAGGAATCGGTACAAACTTCAGCCTTAAGAGGCTTAAAGCAGCAAACTTAATGCCTGGATGTTCATGTGTAGATCAAGACAGGCCACGTCACGGTCAGAGCACTTTAAAGAACAATTTCTCTGCTTTCACATCCTTGTGCTCATATTTACCCAGACAATACGATGAAGCCCTACGTATGAAGGAACAGAAACTAAGCCCGACTGTACAGTGATGGAGTGACCTCCTTGCTTGGAGAGAAATAAGGAGAACCCTCACCAAAAAAACCTCCCAACAACACTAGACCTTTGCCCTTCATTTAAATGGCATTTTAGGGAAACACAGTTTTCCTTAGCAGAGCACGTATCTTTTAAGTGAAGGTCAACTGTGCTCAGATATTAGGTTCATTACTTTTACTTTAAGCTCCAGTTTATTGTTTGAAATGGGATTTATTGTCACTTGTTGCACATTTCAATACATCTTTATTTTTCTATTCGGTTCACAAACCTTTCCTTACTTGGACAATTAAATTATTTTGAAATTTAACCTTAACAAAATAAATATTTAGCTCTTTCTGCAATACGTCAAAGTATATTTGCAGAATGAAAACATTCTTTCCAATTGCAGAACTTAAGGCAGAAATAGCTATTATTTCACAAACTTTAAGAAACATAGATTACTAGAATCTGAAGATATGAAATGTTGTAATGTTGTACCACAAAATTCCTGATGAAACATGTACAGCATGACAAATCTCTCCGTGCAGAACATTCCTCATACTAATGATACGTACCCAGCCTTCTAGCACATCTAAAACATTCAATAATGCCTTATTTTCTGAGGCAAATATCAGAGAAAGTGGCTCATTCATGTTAAAGTAGCCTCATTTTCTAAAATCAAAGTGTGAAGTCAACCATCAAAGAGCAAATATATAACTGACTACAGTCCCTTCCTATTGTGGCCGTTTTGTCACAGTACGATTTTAGATGAGTTACATTTATGACTGACAAATTCATCCCCCAGTTTCTGTTGTAGCCTTCTCTCGTGTGGGTGCATTATGCTAGAAACTGCTGCACAGGCAAGTTCAGATCTAATTATAAAACCTCATCAGAGATGCTTTAGTGCTTTAGCTCGTTGTGAAAGAAAATAGTACGGAGCTGCTGTGAGTCTCTTCACAATCCCCAGCTTTTCACTCTTTGAAGTACTTAAACATGCACTGGGGCAATCTTCCTTGAGTGTGCAAAGCAACTTAGAGCAGAGGGAAAGCATTTTAAGATCCTTTCAGCTGCAGGTTTAGAAATAACAGTCTTGCAGGGACATGCCTTAACATTTCCACATAGTGGAGGCTGGCAAAATGAAATGCTTCCTGTAATTCTGAAACACTTAACAGTGGAGAAGGAGAGATTGGTAACTTGTTACACAACTTTCCAGATGAAGCAATGACCTGTATTAGCCTAATCTACTGCGTTAAGCGTTGTGTGAGCTCGGCAATTAGCTGGAAGCAGGTACTCGTTCTCACTGCCGCTAATCCATAGACAAATGGGTGTATCCCCAAAGTAAATATTACCCTGTCATCTGCCAGTCACGATATATTGCCAAAACTTTAACCATTTTGTTTGTGTATACCTTTTATATTTCCAAATATCCCTAATGCAGTTTCATTGCTGTCTTGAAAATGATGAAGAGAGCTATGAATTATTTAGCTTTCAGCCCTGTGTTAACAAAGGAGCACTGGAAACCTTTGGGTATCTCTGTAGTTTGAGGCAGCAATGGCCACTGAGGAAAATATGCCCTTTCCCACCAAATTTCTAATTTCTTCCCAACTGACAAAGAAGTACACAGGGTGTTGGCAGTAGCCAATTTTTGCCATACCAAAATGTATCTTTTATCCATGGTAAATGGCAGAAAACAACGCTAATTTGCTGTCTCCATGAAACAATGTGTATGAATGTGTGTGAATGATGTAATTAGACTTTTTTTTTACTGTTTCTGCGTCAGCTGCTGTGGCATTGCTGCATTTTCTTCTTTTAGACAATAAAAAGTTGAAACAATTTTCCTCTTAAAAACTATTCTAGACTAACTTTTATGCTCTAATCTTTTTGCATTCTGCCTTGCACCTGGCAATCCACTACAAGCTACTGAGAAACTTCTATAAAAACTACATATGCTTTACGATGCTAATTGCTGTTTTTACCAATCATGCAAAATTATTCATCCACTTCTTCTAGAAAGTGCAAGACCTCTTCTTTTAAGGGGCTATATTTGAACTCATTGCTGGGATATAGCCATCACAGTCACCATCATGATCACAATCCAGATAGGGATGTTATTCAATCAACTAAAAATAAATCAGTGGCTAAACAGCCATAAAACAGTATCGCGCTGCTCTGCCTCCCTTGTAATGTGTCCCAGAGACCCCAGGTAACGGTGTGCTGGCCATACAGCTAAAATATATAGTGTTTGGATAAGAGGCATGGAACAAAATAAACTTTAGACATCAAGAAGCAGATAAGGTAATTCCTTTGAGGAGACAAACTATTGTTCGAATATATTTATACATACCTGTTTCCATTTCACCCTGTGACTGAAGTTATTTCTACCTAGAGTAATTAAAAGTCCCATATAAATGTGAATTGGTTTTGCCTGAAATTAAGTGTGTGGGGCTTGATCTAAAACATTAGTTCATTTAGGGAAACAAAACTCCCTTCATCAAAGACAGCCCAGGTTCGATCATACACAAATGACTTTGAAGAAGTGAGCATTCATGATGCTTCTCTTGTCTCTCCCCAGCACTTTGCCTGCTGCCAGGCAGGTTTTTGGCTTTCAAGCAATAGCCTGGCAGGCTCGCGAGGCTCCCTCCTACCTCTTTGAGGAAATCTCCCACTTCACTTCCCAGCGACTTTCATCTACTGCCCTTCTGGAGTGCAAGAGGAGCCAGTTCCCCTTTTCATTCCCAACAGGCGTCTCTGGCCGAAGCCCTGCTGCTACCACGGCCCCAGCAGCATGCACCACGCAAGCTCCCCAGCCAGCGGAGGTCCACTGGCCTCTCCTACTCACCGGCAGCTGTGTCGGGATGAACTTTCCCAGCAAACACCAATAAAGAGTCCACCTAAGAACCTCCACCATCTGCAAGACGCAGCTGGCTTGTTACCTTCTCTCAGTCCCCAAGCCCCTGTCCTGTCCTCTGACCTCTGCAATAAACATGCCTCTGCTCAGGGAGGGTAAGAAATTGCTGTTTACACAGGCTTTCAAGAAGCCCTACAAAAGGTTACATGCAATTTTGTTACCTAAGCCACAACTCTAAAAAAATATAGAGGCATGGGGTATTGTCATTAGCAGGCAAACTCTCCACTATTAAGTCATATCATTATTTTTCTTTCAGTTATGAAACGCAGTGCAGGCTCAGGACAACACAAAAGAGAGCATGTTTCGAGGTTTGGGGCATAACTTCAGGGTTACTTTTTCCTAGAGCTGAGATCCATCTGATTGAATGCCTGTGTCTGCATCTGATGGGACATGGGGGCTACATCCCTTTTCCAAGCAACGGAGAGAAAGATGTTATTCTAGAGAGAAGGTCATCTCATCCCAAACCAGACATCTAAATTTGGTGAGGTAAATCCCACTCCAGGTTTCTTCAAATTGAATTTATGCTGAAATCGAGGTCTAAGCAGCAGTTACATTGTGTATTGCTGCTCTGTACAAGTCTGGCTGAGCAGTCTCCTCACCCATGAAACAGAGAGATAAAGCCAATTTATAATGAACAGCACCCTAAATAAGAGGTGGTTGGCCATGCTACGTCCACCTCCCTGCATATCAGGTGGACTCCTCACTCACCTTATCCCTGTCAACTGCTGGGGACCCCCAGGCCCCCCAGAGCAGCTCCTCCACTGTCCTTTCCCTGATAACAGCTGGTGATGGACGTGGCATAGGAGAATGGAGAAGCCCACAGCAGAAAGACAGGACATATTTACCCCAGCATCAAATCTTTACTAGTTAGAGCTAGCCAGAGGACCTCAGAAGAAGACTCACTATCCTTTTTAAAACATGCGCTGACTTTTAAAAATCTGGATGTTCCTACCAGCCATATAAATTTCAATGCTTTCTAATCTTGCTGAATTCTTGAATTAAGTGCTTTCCAGACTTGCAGTCCAATGTCTGTGAAGGTATTTCCTTAACTCAGTTTCATTTTTTCATAACTGAAAGCTTATCTGTCGCAAAACTTGTCCTCCAGTTGTACCTGATGGGAACGTAGCCAAGTCCGCTCTCAAGGAAGATGGCTGCGCAAGCTGTGGGGAGACAGCGACTGAGAAATACATGAGCAGGTACGAGAAAAGGCTTGTGTATGAGCGTGTTTAAGTGCCACTCTTCCAAACAATCCCCAGTTAAGACGAGTTGTGACTTCAGTCACATTTTTAAAAGAAAAATTCTGAACTGCATTCTTAATGTAGCCATCCAGAGAGACTTTGACATGTCAAAAGTAATACGAAAAATACCCAGGAATTAAAAAAATATTCTTGTGTAGGCTTTGCACATGATAGCAGTAAGCTCTTACTGTGTAGGAAGCCTGAAGTCTTTTTATTATTCTACTATGGTGATGATTAAATGTCAAAAAGGTTTGTTGCTAGAGGCTGTATTTCTTCAAGGGCTAATTTCAATTATTTTCAACTTCTCAGCTATTTAACATTTGTATCTGTCTGCTCTCAGATCTTTCTTTCTTATACATAGCAAGTAAGTGCAAGAACACTGGAGAGGGAACACCAAGACAGGATAGAGCTCAAATCCCTATTTTAAACACAAAATTAATCTCAGCTATAGTTATGGAGCCACTATTTGTGAATGATATTACCCTCATATCACCTGGTAATAATAAACAGAGGACATTTATGCACGGGGACACTATATATTTCAAAGATACCTTCATGCTACATGCAATGGAGAGTACCAAGCCAGGTTCTCCACTAAAGACAACCCTTACTGAATTCTTCCAGGCTGATGTGATTTTTTTCAGCTCAGAAGAGCCGTGCTGATTATTTGAAGATTTACATGAAGAACATTCCTTCATGCAACTCATCAGAGTGGTCAGCATCTAACAAACAGCTTAATGAATATTACCTCATATATATCAACGACAGCACAGTTGAATGCTACTCAAGTCGCCAACTCTTGGGAGGAGGCTTGGCAGCAAAGGCAGCAGTTAGATGGGATGTTTATTGGATGTCGTCCACCAGCTGCACTGTGTGGTGGCTTGAGAGTTAGATTATAAATATTTCCCCTTGAGAAAAGGGGAAGTTGGCTGGATGAACACTGATTCAGCAGGACATATTCATAGCCTCGGCAGAGATTGGTGTGTAAGAAAGCACGAATGGGAAGCATTGAATTAGGCCTGGGAAGTCCCCTCTCTCCACAGGCACATGAGGAGAGCACTTATCCCTGGAAGCTAGTCAGCACGGCACGTGGGCAACAGGAATATTAATAACTCCTCTACAGCAAGACTTCTGCGGGGCAGGATGGCTCACCCAAACCACAGCCTCTGTGGCCACTTGGTGCAGATGGGCAACTTCTGCATTGCAGAGTTCCTTCTGCAAGGGCAAACGGAGCTTCTGGGCTGGGTGGGGGTGCAGGAGGCATCCCAAAACCCAGGGAAGAGGTACCTTGGGGATACTGGTTTTCTCACTGCTGACCACAGGCAAGAAGTCACTCCTAAGCATCATACCAAAGACTGGTGGGCCTTGCAAGCCGTTCTGGTGCACCGGGCTTCGTGAGTACCAAAGATGTGCCTTTTGGTGAGTAGCACAGGAAAGGCTTTCTAGCTGGAGGGAATGGAAAACCAGGCAATGAAAATG
The DNA here is from genome assembly GCF_947461875.1 of Haliaeetus albicilla. Taxonomy (NCBI): domain Eukaryota; kingdom Metazoa; phylum Chordata; class Aves; order Accipitriformes; family Accipitridae; genus Haliaeetus; species Haliaeetus albicilla. The sequence goes on along the minus strand of NC_091487.1, from coordinate 26,388,675 downwards.
GATAGTATGTGCAATCGCAGGTTCTCATCTGTCCTGCAGCATGGCTAGGAAGAGCTGATAAGGATCAAGTGGTAAGAGCAACGTGGAAATTTCCTTTGCCCTGCAGAATCTTTCCCAAGAGGAGTGGGTCACAGGAGAGGTGTCAGAGTGGTGGGATAGCTCTGGAGTTTGTCTTGGTGCTGGCTTTGTGCAAGTGGCTCTGACTCACCAGGACAAATCCGGACCAGGGGAGTTTCCAGGAGGCTTGGGCTGAAATCCCCAGGGATGTTAGTCTAGACGGGGTGCTCTTCCCTTTGACCTTATTGAGGGCCTCAGCTTCCTCTTTATGCAAGTAACACCAGCTGCCAGGGTCAGGTTATTTTGGGCTACAGAACAGTTATGAAAGAGCAATGTGCTGAGAGTTTGAGGAAAAAGATGCTCCTGTTCTAAGTATCCTTTTCAGACCACAGTTGTGCCAGGCTGCTCCTTGCTACTGCTCATGAGAAACAATTTTTATTCCTGACATCTTCTAAAGAAGACTCAAACAGGCTGAGAATGGCTCCTTGCCTGACGTCGGGCGAGAGCTTGTAAAATGAGCTCCAATTCCCCCAGGATAACCGGAGGGAAATCCCAGTCATTAAATCTTCCGTCAAGTGACGTAAGAGGGATTGCAAATTAATCCTGCTCCCTATTCATCTCATCCCAGCAGGGATCCCGCTAGTAAAAACCAGTCCTCCAACAGCCCCAGGGGAATCCCAGACTGTATCATAGTGCTCTCCTGCCCCTGCCTGCAACAAGTACGTCTGAGATTGGATGTTCATGTGTTACTTCTTCCATCCCTCAAGAACTGGTGTGCAGGAGAGGTCACAGGCAAGGTGTGAGTGCAGTGGAATCACCAAAGGCTTCCCATATTCCGTGCCGTTGAGCTGTGCAACCCCTCTCTGCTTTCCCAGCAGCTGGTCCATGGCTGCCCCACCTGCCTTTGGTGTCTCGTAACTCTTCAGCAACAGCCAGCATGGCCTGAGGAGGTGTGATTTGTGACTTGTGGGGAAAGGACATGTTTTGTGGACCCTTCTGGCACGTCCCACCCTTGCTAGTTCCTTCCACCTCTGTCTTCTCTGCTCTCTCAGAGGCTTTCTGCTACTAATAAACCAGCAATTTCAGTGAAATGAAGGAACCTGGTAACCTGGGCAACCATGTGTTGAATGCCCCCTGCCCAGCCAGCAGGCAGCACGGTGAGCTCTGCCTGCACACGGAGTCGGTGGCGTGGGCAGCACCAGGCAGGAGCCTGCTCGGACCAGCACTGCAGGGGCGCGAGGCTGCGCTGGGTCGTGCGGATGCAGATGCGGGTGCAGCTGTTTGTGGCCAGGAGGAGTCGCGCGGACTTCGGTACCAACGCAGAGAAGCTGGATTTTGCTGTACGGTCACGTGAAGTCCTTTGATTCCCAAACACCTTTTCTGAACTACCTCTCTGAATACGCAAAACCAACCTGTGCTGCTTCAGGCGCTCCAGTGTGCTGTGCATGAGCACACGTCCCACAGCCTTGTCAGGGGCCAAAGGAGAAGAAGATAACAGAGGACGCAGGGACGCGCCAGTTGTTCTGCCCCATATGGTTGACATTTGGATTGCAGGGCAATTCCTCAGAAATCGGTGAGATAAGATAACGGGCAGCGATAGATACTCAGCAAACAAAAGGTCCCCAAGGAAATGTGAGCAACTTCCAGGTGGCCTCAGCAGGCTGAGGGCAGGACTGAGTGAGGAGGGACCCCAGGGTGTGACACAGGTATCCCTTCTCCCATCTGGCCACTTCTCCTCTGTCAAGCTATTCAACTCCAGGAACTCGTGGGGGAGATGAACAGATTTCATTTGCTCTGTGTGGTTTTGGGGGTTGTTTTGAGCTGAGGACCTGCTGCTGTGGCTGCCTAGCTCACCTCTTGCCATGCTGCTATATATATAACTGCAATTCCTGCCTCCAGGAGCTGGCTGGGATCTGAGCCACCTCTCCAAGAGCAGAGGTATCCAGCACTAGCGTGTGACAGAGGTGGAGGGGGAAAGTGGCAGAGCTCCACGGGACGGGGCATAAATTACCATCACAAGTGGGCACGTCTCTCAGACCAGGAAAGTAGTTTTAAACCTTTTGTCCTCTTTTTACTTTTTTTGGTTGCTTTTCCATAAATAGAGATTAACATAGAGATTTTCTCCAGGGCTCTTGTCATTTTCAGTGTTTGACAAATATTAACTCATTCACCTTCCTGAATCCTTACCCTGTCAGCTGAACGAGGATGGAGAATGTTAGCCCCAGAGAAGAGGATGGGACACCAAAGCACCCACGCAGACACATGGACATGAGGGAAAGATGTGCCCAAGGTCACAGACCGGGGCAATGTCACAGCATAGTGGACAACCGCATTCCTGGCTCCCTCTCCTCTGTTCAGACCAGTAAACCAGACAATAAAAACCAAAGGCAATGCATCCAAAAGAGAGAGCTGAAGTTAAGACACCTCCATCTGCGTGCGCTTTGGACAATGACACTATTATTTTTACCTAGTATTCAGAGGCTTTGAGCAGTTGCAGTTTCTCATGTCATCAGGGAAAGGCTCAGACCTTATCTGGGTGTCTATACAGGGTTGTAGGTGACTGTTTTCCAGCTTCTAGCCTACGCTTTTGTCCTGGCTCTTTTTTCCTGTTCATTTTTTTCTTAAAGGGGTCTGAGTCTCCACACAGTGTTTTCTGAATCAGCTTTTCACCACCCTCCAGTACTACATAGCCTGGGGCGGCTCCACCAGGTTGCAAAGTCAGCAGAGATGGAGCGGGGCTGGCCAGCTCTGTGGGTCACCTCCCAGGGGACAGCAGCAGCTCTGGGTCCCAGCCCACGGAGGCGTGTTTGCTCGACAGCTCTGGCAGTATTCCCGCACTCCCCTGCTCAAGGGCTCGCCCCTCTGAGACATGTCAGTTGAGCTCAGCCTTCGGAGAAGCCCTGCTCCGACCCCTGCAGCGTCCGCACTGGGAAGGTGAAGGTCAGCAGAGCACGGAAGCCCAGCTTCCATGCGAGTGCTCAGCCTGCGTTCCCAAAAGGCAACGGCGAGGTGTGAAGTGGTCCCCGAGTGCCTTCGGTAGCCGTGCCCCCCCCGCCCCGCCTCCTCTTCTTCCACACATCTGTCCCCTGCGGCCACACACCAGCCTCGCTGACGGATTTTACTTGAAAGCTCTGGCAGGCTGTGCTGCTAATGGCAGAGCCCTGAGCCGGCTCCCTCCGTCTCCCTGGAGTCCCTGCGCAGACGTAGGTGCACGTCACCGCCTGCTCTAATTTTATCTGTGTTTGATGGAAGAGACGAACTGAGCAGCAGGGAGGCAGCTATTTTGGTTTTCTCTGTGGCTGTAGGTTATATAAAGCATCCTGCCATGACCTGCATCACTCGGGAGCCGCTTCGCTTTCCCCATCTCAGCCTCCACGAACCGGTGGCTCAGATGCTTGCTCCCAGTAGCCGAGACCTCCACGCGCACGGCAGCTGCGTGGGCCAGGTGTGCTGTACGTGCGTGCGTACGGAGAGAGAGCGCGTCAACGAGATTCAAGGGCGACCATCTATAGGGGAAGACCAGCTCTCCTCCTTGCCGTGCAGTGTGACATGTTCTCAGGGGTTTCACCCGTTCCAGCGCCCTGCACATCACATGTGCTCCCTGCCAGTGTGGGCACGGACACAGCCGAGTGGCAGGCTGCCCGGGGTGTGCAAGCTTTGGCCTGCCGGTGCAGAGCACTGCCGCTTTCATCTCACCCGGGCCGGAGGAGCAGCTCCGTTAGGTGGCAGCAGCAGCAGCCGCAGCAGGAGCAGCAGCAGGAGGAGGCTGCTCTCCCCGTGGGACCTCTGTGGGTGCGTGGGATGCCAGCGGGACCACGGAGGAGCCTGGCAGGGCCAGCCCAGCAGCCAGCTCTGGCAGCCAGGAAGTGTGCTGTGGGACCCCATGGGGTGGAGGGGATGTGGGGGGCTCCTGCCCTCGCTGCCTGCGCTTCCTGGTGCTCTGGGGTACCTCGGTCTGACACTGGCTGAGCCCCTCTGAGGTCCCAGGGGCTGCTCCCTGGGCTGACCTCCTACACGTAAGGCACGACGTAGTAAGCTGGTGGTGATCCTGTCCCGTGCTAGCTGACTGCAGTGCCTGGACTCCACGCAATAGCTATTTCCCAACCGCGGGGAGCGGAGGCATTACGCAGGGCTCCTCGCCCGCAGGGGCTGTGGCTCCTCTGCGCCTGGCCCTCCCGGGCGGTGGCTCCATCAGCGATGCTCCGGTGCCTGGTCCTAGGCTGGCAAGGCAGGACAGCAAGCCTTGGGCTTGCTGGTTTGGGAATTTTTGGCAGGAGGTGGCATGACCGGGACTCCTTCCTCTGTCTGGTGCAGGCAGGGTCTGCCAACATCTGGGTTAGGCGTTGGAGCTCACTGCCTGGAAGGAGTTTTGGGGAATGCCTCTTGCTTTTGTTTCTCGTGCAAGCAAGCAAATTTAATAGCACAACATGGATTTGGAAGCTAAAGTAATTAGGACGTGTCACGATGCTGACCTCCGGGTCCTGATTACCCTGTGCCCAGCTCTGCTGCTGACTCACGTCAAAGCCGCCTTCCCTGTAATGACCAGGGGGTCAGGCCAGGGCCCAGCCCGCTCCCTGGCTCTCCTCGCTCCCACGCAGTTCCCGCTGGGCCTCCCGCAGCAGCACTGTCAGGACGCACCCACTTCCTAAAGAGTCACCTCCTGGGAACACTGCCGAGCCTCTGAGCCTCTGTGGAGGCCACAGCATCCGACATAACCCCCCCAGGCATGTGCCTGCCTGAAAGCCCGTGCCTGCCGCCCGGCCGCTCCCAAGGCGGCACTGCTGGGTGCGGGATACCCCACAGGACAAGGGGGCTGTGGTCTGTGTACAACCACCACCCACCCACCCAAGGAGCTGCTGGCAGGGCTGGTAGAGCTGCCTCCTTGGGGTCTTCCCGGCAGGACCCGTATCCGTCTTCCTTGTGCATCCCCCATTGGCACCGGGAGCCCCAGCCCCCCCAGCACACCACCGCGTCCCCTTTGCCAGCAGCACGCTCCCCGGGACAGGCCCCAGGGAATCCGGCAGGCGCAGAAGGCATGCTGGAGGAGGGACGGGGTGTGCGTGCAGGAGCGTGCATGTGCGCACGTCAGGGGGAAGGAAGCAGGGCTGTGAGTGCTGGAGGCGTTGTGAGCGCCAGGCACAGGCTGACAGGCAAGGGCTGCCGCTCCCGTAGGAAGTTAAACTGTTCCACAACAGTCACGATCGCAGTGAGCGGCTCACTCCGGAGTGATTCTGCTTGCTGGGGAGGGAGAGGACAATCAGTACCAAGAGGATGAGCATAGCCCAGCCTGGGATACGGGAGAGCATCCCGAAGATTATGCAGATGGATTCAGTGTGTGTGGAGGGAGAGGATTTGCACAGAGAGTGCAGCAGCTCTGTAAGCCCCTGTAGTGCTGGCCAGGCAGCGTACGTTCAGATTGAAGGGACAGGAGAGGAGTGATGCTATTAGGCAGCCCCCTGCAACACTGCTGTGGATGCACGTCACTGTGAATGCTGCCCGGGGGGCAGAGGCCACTAAAACCGCCAGAACTGGCACCTGAGCAACCAAGAAATGCGCAAAGAAACTAAAATGCTGCAGTGAGTGAAAATGATATGGACTTGGGATAAACTGGAATGGGAGAGCAGCAACACCCCCACACCCCCCCCAGTTTTTCAGGGAAGTGCAGATGCATTCAAATATTGTGTAAAAGGGCAGGTGACACCCCCCTCCACCGCCAAGCCCTCCTGCTAAAGCTCAGCTCCAGCACTCATTAGAGCCTGTCCTAGTGAGGCAATCCAGTAAAGACTTGTCCCAGGCTTGGATTCACAAAGGCTCTGCAGATAACTGGAGTCCTGTTAGCTCAGGGTCATCTGTGTGGCCAGGGTTACACTTTTTTGGTGCCAGGGCTGTTTGAAGCGGTCTAAGCGATCCCAACTCTTCAGCACTTGCTCACATCCTCTTTGTTGGGCCAGCACAATGCTATACGCAGCTGCTCGGCAAACCAGATCCAGGAGTTGATCTGGCAGAAAAGCCATCATCTTTTTTTTCCAGGGGTTAGTCATCTGCCAGTGCAGCTCACCGCAAGGCTCCAGAGCAGCGCCGTGCACACCGGCTTGGTTCGGGAGGTGCTGGCTCTTCCTCCCAGATTTGGATCAGCTGATTTAGAGGGAGTTGGGCAGCTGCCGGCACCGCACCCTGCATCATGCCAGCACAGGCGAGCGCCCAGCCGCCCAGGTTGCAGCTCCGCAGCGGTCCGAGCCGAGCTGCAGTAGGCTGGCTTTTCCCACTCCTCCTGGCACGGGACCCAACCTTCTCCCTGCACCGGTTGCTGACTCCTGACTTTGCTCCCAGCCATTTCACCTTGCTAAACTGGCAGAGGACTTTCTGCTGGGGTAGCACAAGAGGTCGGCACCTCACCCCACGGCTGAGAGCTGGACCTGGCAGGGAGTGGGAATGGGGTCTCCCAGTGGGGAGGGGACCCTGGCAGCAGCTCAGCCTACGGCAAGCCTGAGCAGCAAGCGGCTCGAGCTGATCTCCAACCTGCTGAAATAAAGCGTTCTGTTTCCAGCCAGGTCAGCCCTCTGAACCGGCTTGCCATATGACTGTGTGCCCCTATGGTCAGCGCAAGGCAAAGAAATACGTAGCTCAGGCAGGAGGGGACCGGGAGCGACACAGGGCTGTGTGGCCACCTTCCTCACACCCCAAATCTCCAGCCACTTGCTCTCGTCCCACATCACTGCTCAGCTGGGCCCGTGTGCCGCAGGGCAGGGCGGGGCGGGTTTGGGAAGGAGCAGCCAGGGCAGGGCTGGGCAGAGGTGACTTGAACTGCTGCTGCGTGTTGAACTCCGTCCTCTGGCCCGCTGCTCCTTCCCTGTGGGTGAGGCCCTGCAGCAGACAGGGAGGGGGACACCCCAGCCCCAGTGGGGTCACTGACTGGCAGGATTGGGCACCAGGGCTGCCCAGTTGACTGAGATGAGGCAGGAGCTAACAAGGAGGAGGACAGTGGGCTAATCAGCCTCTGTGGCTCCCTGCAGCCCTGGAGCTGTGGGTGCCTGTGCCAGCAGCCCCATTGCCTGCGCCCTGGGATGGGGCCAGAGGGCAGACAGCCTGTCCTGGGAAAAGGGGAGCAGCGGGAGTAACTAGTGGTGTTTTTCTTTTCTCACTTATGTGTGAAACGTGGAGGAGAAACCACCCCCCTTACCACAGGTACCAGCTGCCTGGACAAGATGCATCTCAGATGGAAATGGAGCACCCCCTGCGTGCTGGGCATCAGCAGCCGGCACTGACTGGGGCAAGGGCTGTAGGAGGGTACACGTCCCAGTGGGACATCCCTCCCGCTGGCCTCAGTCACCCTGGCAGGTGACTTTGGACATGCTCTGCATTGCAGCCAGCCAGACCCCAGGTGTGATCCCTGCCTTTGGCCACCCACCGAACACTTTCCCATGCGGCCGGCGGTCCCCAGATGCAGATGCCACACAGGGAGCTGCCGTGACCATGCAGAAGTCCTTTTCTCACGCCTGCCCGTGATTACCTTCTCAAACACCGGCACTTCAGGCTTGCCCTTGAGAAGCAAACACTAATTTCGGCCGCACCCTTTCCTGCCTTGGGGCTGCAGGGCGAGGGTATCCTCAATGTACGCTGTGTTCACCGATGAGGGGTGTGGGACAGGAACCAGCCCTCGTAAAATCACAGGGATTGAACCTGCTGCCCTCAGCCAGCCAAACCAAACAGAGCTGATGTAAAGCAAACAGCAATGACAACAGCCTGGCTGCTGGCAAGGGTTGGGCAAGCAGCTGGTTTCCAGTTTGCTGGCCTCAGCAGATGGCGGCGGCGGCGGGAACAGGCACTGGGAGTTCCCACCCCGCAGGCACCCAATGCGGCGGCCGAGGCTGGGGCGGCCCTGAGGTTCCCTCCTTTCCCATCTGCTGGTGGCATTTGTGCAACCCCCGATGTGAAAACAGTATTTGGGGTTTCAGGGGAGCCCCCCCGGCCGGCGTGACCCACCCACCTGGCCCCAGCACAGGGGGAAATGCCAGTGGGTGGATCCCCCCCCGCCAGCCAGCCAGCCAGCTCTCCTCACCGTTTCACCTAGGAGGGCTTTGGCCGCCGTGGGCTGTAGGAGAGGAAGCTGATGTCAGAGGGAAAGACACCCGAAGCACACCCAAAGGCCAGCAGCCGGGGAGGAGGCAGGGCACCCGGAGCGGGGCTCTCTGGAGCAGCCCGTGCCGCCCCGGCGCAGGGAGGAGCATTTGGTCTGTCTGGCCTCCGCCGCTGCCGCCAGTCGCAGGAGCACGCACTGGCACCGGGCAAAGTCTGCCAGGTGGTTTTGGCAGAGGCGGCTTGGCAGAGGATGCCGCCAGGAGGGGAGGGGATGGACCTGGCTGCTCCTCAAGAGACGGACCAGAAAACACTGCAACGTCTGTGGTTCGCTTTTCGGTTTCTTTCTTTTTGAGGCCGCATTTCTGAGGTTTGCCTGGATGTCCACTTCACACACGCTCCCCACTTGGCACCCCAGGTGACGAGAACAGCAGACCTGCAGCACGCATGCTGCAGGTGCTCAGCCCGCGCCTGCAGCGGGGCAAGAGCTCATGCCCGCTCTTCTCAGAGCAGCACCTGCAGCACAGCCTTCTGTGGCCATCCATCCGTCCATCCATCTGACCGTCTGTCCAGCCACCCATCTGTCTGTCCACCCATCCATCCCTCCCAGCCCCGGGGTCTTCCTCCAGCCGGGCTGTTACCACCACCGGCCAGGCTCCCCAGTGCAGCAGGCTGCACAGGTAATCCAGGTCAAAAATAAATACTCCTTTTCAGCGGGATTATTTTTAACCCTGGGCCCGTTCCCCCCCCCCCCAGGTTACCAAACCCCCGCCCTCCCCGCACGCCGGGCAGGGGTGCCCAGCAGCCGCCAGCAGTCTGAGGAGCGGCCGCTTCCGCTGGGACTGCTGGCTGAAGGGATCTCTGCGGACCCACGCCCCAAACTGCTGCCTGCTGCCCGTGGGGGCTCCCACGCGGCCGGACACCCGGGCTGAGGGGCTCCGCGGGCCGGGCGGGCAGCAGGGGCAGCGGCGGAGGGCCAGGCCGGCCGGGGGTGGCCCGCCGGCGAGGCCGGGCCTTGCCGGGCGCCGGCAGCCGGGTGGGCAGGCAGCAGAGGCCGGGGCCGGGGCGAGTTCCCGTCCGACCTCGACGGCCGCCGCCTCCCAAACAAACAACAGCCGCTCCCGCTGCCGTGGCGACCGAGCCCCACCCTCCGCCGCTGCCATGGCGACGGGGCTCCACCCCTCCCGCCGCGGCTGACGCCGCCGCCTGCGTCGCCCGCGAGCTCCGGCGGGGAGAGGAGGGAGGGGGAGGGCGATGACGTTGCCGGCCCGTTTCTACGGAAACCACGCACCGACGTCAACAGGTTTGTGTGTTTTCAACGTTCCGCGGTCTCCCGGGCAACGTCAGGCGGTCGGCCCGGCCCCAGCAACAGCGCCGGGATTGGCCGGGAGGGGCGGGGGGCGGGGCCCGCGCGGCGCCGGCCCCTCCCCCTCCCCGCGGCAGGCTCGGGGCGGCGGGCGAGAGCCCGGCCCGGCCCCGCGGCTGCCCCGCGCCGCCCCCGCCCCCGAGGCCCGGGCACCCCACGCCGCGGCACCCCTCCGCACGGGCCGCCGGGGGGGGCGGCGGCCCCGCGGGGCGCCCAGCCGAGGACGGGCTTACGACCCTGTGTGGCCGGCAGGCCCCACGGTCCCCTGCTGCCCGCCCCGCGGGCCTGAGGGGGCGAGCAGGGCCTGGCGGGAGCCCGGCGCGGGGCGCGTGGGAGGCCTGGCTGGCATACTGTCCTCAGCAGGCACCCCAAAACTCCAATGGCCAGTGCGGGTGGGCCGGAGGGGTCCCGGGCAGCTCTGCTGCTGGGCAGGAGGGAGGCGGTGGGCCCCGAGAGGGCAGCCTGTGCTGTGGCAGGCCAAGGATCGCCCCCCCCGTTCCCGGCGCTTCGTTTCAGCTGCGTGGGCACAAACCCACGGCTCCATCCTCCGCTTCCTCCCCAGGGCTGGGCCACTTTCCAGGCTGTCTCCAGCCCCCTGGGAGATGTGGGGCTTGCCTGGGGGAGGCAGGAGGGAATCCCTGTTTACAGGAACCAGGGGCGGGCGGCTCTCCAGGCCGGCTGACTGGGGCTTTGTGCTGGAGCACAGGGCGCCTTTTCTCTGCGCCGGTGCCTGCCCACACCCGCGCTGCCGCTCTCTGCATCCTGGGGAGGCCAGCACGGTCGAGGTGTATCTCGCGCAGGCGAGAGGTGCCGGTTTTGCAGCCTGCTGAGCTCTGTTGAGATCCTAAAGCAAGTGGGAAGAAAGCAAGTTAACGTGTCACCACTGGCTTGGCGGTTGTGCCCCCCACAGCCAGGCTCCCCAGAGGGGAGTACAGAGAAGGACGGGCCCTCCGTGTGCAATCACCAGTCAAACTCAGTCCCAAAGTGGATTGCCGTGCCTCTTCTGGGGGGGCACAGACTTGAGTTTCCAGGCCTCTGCTCTCTGGCCTGTTTATTGTCTACATGTTTTCCATCTGACCTCTGTGGTGTAGGAAATGGCCGATCTTTTCGGGTGCTGGTATGGGCCTGGGTAACGGCAAGTCCTTTCCTCGACTTGGAATGAGCTGTGGGCTGGTAGCAGTGAGCAACGGAGACTCTCCTCCAGACCCTGTTCACCATGCAGAGATGGAGCAGAGCACCACAACAGCACCCGAGATTTCTACAAATGTCATACTCCTCCCAGGTCTCTCTGCACAAGCATATGCTTAGCTCTTGTTGCAGTTGCACAGATATTTAGGGATGAGTGAACACAAAAGATGTTTCCCCCTCCCAGCAGTTCCCCCCAGCCAAACCAAATTGCTTGGCAGATCTGGATCCTTGGGGAGGATCAAAGCCTCAGGGCTGGTCTGGCAGCACTCCACGCTGTTTACATGTATGGATATTCATGGCACTGTTAACCCCAGACCATTTAATAATACTGAATTTCGTATTTATTACATTTCTTAAATACCATCTAAGGAACCTCAGTTTCCTGGGGTATTCCCAATGTTTGTTTGTAGGGCAGAGAAGGCCAGCTGTCTGCGTAGCCATGCCTCATCATTTATTCTCTTGCTGTGTTACTGGGGTCTCTATTGCTGCAGTGGCAGCGTCTTTCCACAGAGCCAATGGCTTCCTTCGGCTTTGCCTTGTGTGCAGCCTGACTGTCCAGCCTGAGCAGGGAGCAAACACCTTGCTTTCAAATCTCACCATTTCCTTTCAGCAGCAGCAACTGAATGTGACTCCCTCTGGCCAGAGTGGGCTGAGTCTCTTAAGTCCCTGCAACAGCCCCATCACTATGAGAGCCGAGGACTCAAAAAGAGAGACCTTGCTTGTGCTAATGGCTGTCCTCTGGGGCATCCTACCCAGCCTGCTGGTCTCTTCACACTGAATGGCACAGCAGGAACGTGATCTGGGGACTACCTCCAGAGAAGAAGGGCTTTTTCTCCAGGCAGTAGCAAAGCCTCAGGCTGTCCCCCTCCCTCCTAGGCTATCTTGAGCTTTGTGATCCTTTGTTTGTCCTAACTCCCCTTGAGCCATTCCCTAGAGCACTCCCCAGTCACAACAATTAGAGGGTTTCTTTCTGTCCTGAGCCAAACAATCTTCAACATCCTGTCCCTTCCCTTCACTTTGGCTGCTTTGTTCTCCGCCCCCAACAAAATCTCCTTAGCTAAGCACAGCGGCCTTTTCCTCCTTCATCTCAGCACTTCCTCCTTTGCTACCCTTGGCCCATTTTCTTCAAGAGCCACTGCACCAATGGAGGAACAGGACCCCTTTACCCAGACCCCAGCCCCTTCACCCAGACCCCAGCCCATGATATAAGCATCGCTGCGGCTGCCTGGCCCCACGAGGAAGAGGCAGCTTGTGCGACAACAGGACTGTCCAGCCGCCACCTCCAGAAAGCTCTTGGACGCAATGAGAAGCCCAAGCTTTCTCTCGGTTGTGTGGGGTTTTACTGCAGGCTCCTTGCGGGGTTCCAGCGAGGAAAGGGCAGCTGTGCTTGCCTTGTTTGGATCTTGTTTCATTATCAGAAAAGACCTGCATCAGCCTGTCTGTCACTGGGTTTGAACGTGCTGCCTCTCACCGAGCAGGAGCCTATTGCCTTTCATTTCTGGGATTTCACTTCTAAATACTGAGCGGTTCCACAAATGTGAGGGTCATTTTGTTTCAGGTGTTTTCCTCTCCTCCCGGCTGTCGGTGCCCTGAGATTATAACTGTGAGCATGCACAATGCCCTGGGCCTATGGCGCTGGAGCCAGCGGGGAGATAAGAGGCCAGCTTGGCTGCAGCGCTCCGGCTCTGTCGTACCGCCGTGGCGCACAAAGGGACGGCGCTGGCCAGAGCAGGAGCTGCAGCTGGAGAACTTTGTGCTTGAATTGCTCTGGGTTATGAACCCTCGCTTGTGGGGCGACAGCTGCCAGCCCGGCCCCGGGGCAAGGGGATGCGGAGGAAGTGCCACGATGGGCGAAGCTGCCTTTCGTTCGGACCTGCTGGCTGTGAGCGGCACGTGGTTTTGTCAGTGTGCAGAGCAAGGTCCAGCCATGCCTGGCGAGCTAGCATCCACCATGGTGCAGGCAAAAGCAGCTGGCAGAGTGGTGAGAATGGGTGGGAGGGCTCAACGGCTTCATCCACAGTAATTGGCGGCCCGTGGCATGCGGCTGCACAACCACGAGATGCCGGGATGTCTCTGCTCGCAGTGTTTATTCTTTAGGATGTCCCTGTCACACACCCAGCTGCTGTGATTATTAATTACTATTTATACTTTGCTTTGTGTGTGTGCTGCATTTTAAAGACCAGCAGAGGTGGGAACCCTGCCCTCCTGGAGGCTCCCAGGCTAGGTGGGAGGGCAATAGCTGCAGTGTGGCCTCCCTGGGACCAGGTGGTCGGGGGGGGTCCCTCGTGCTGTGCTGGGAGTGCATGCGGCAGGGGACACCGGGAACAGCGGGTGTGCAGGTGTGTTCAGGGGGAATTGCACTAATGCCTGCCCATGAAGTCTGTACTGCAACTGGTGTTCAGGCTATTGCAGGGATTCCCTGATGGTATGTGCAGGGTGCTTGGCCAGGCAGTGATGGCTTCTCAGTGCAGAGGGGTATTTTACAGTGAGGAGCTATTTTTTGGTGCCCACAGCAGTGTCCCCTGTGTGCCAGCCCTGCTGCTGGACTCTGGCTCCCAGGTCTCCTTCCCACCCACCCCAGCAGCTCCCAGTTAGCTGGAGGCAGACGTTCATCACAGTGTGTGCCTGGAGAGGGAATGTAGAACTACACTGTGTCGGTGCTGCTGACAGAGGGTGGGTTGGGGCTGTCACGCGGCTGCCAAAGGGCCACGCTGCTGGCATGAACTTTCCCCTGGTGAGTGGCCAAATTTAGGCACAGCCGTCTCCTGCCCCCAAAGTGGGTTTTGGCTGTGCGGGTTGCACTGGCCCACACGCCTCTGGTGCTTCTCTGCTGTGGTTTTCCAAGCCCAGGCTCAGTCACAAGCTCAGCTGAAGGAGGGGTGTGAAAGCAAGGCCAAGTTCCCATGCTGCACTCTGGGGCTGGGGAGCTCACTGCTCCCCTGTAAGCCCAGGAGCTGCAAGCTTTCCTACCTCCCTGCGTGGCAGGAGGAAAAGCGGAGGCCAGGCAGGTGGAGGGGTCCCTTGGTACCCAGGACAAGATCCTCGTTGGATGGGTGCTCTTCTTCTGCCCTGCCAGCACCATTGCGATGCCTAAGCAGTGCCGTGGCCATGGCCTCTTATCCCTGGCCAGGCATCTGGGAAGGGCCATCTCCCTGCCGGTGGTGGTCAGCAACTGCCTCCTCCTCACCAGCACAGGGCCCAGCCATGCCGTGGGCTTGTCTGGAGCAGGGGGAAAGGGTCATGCTGGGATGGGGGACCCCTACCCCTGGGCTGGGGAGAATCCCAGTCCCTACAGTGGTACATCCCTACAGCTGAGGCTCCGTTGAGCACCGCCAGAGCCTGGCAAAACCCTGCTGGCCCTGGTTGTACAGGTTTAATGACGTTGCAGTGCTCGATGGACTTGTGATCCATTCCTCAGATCGCAGTATTTTGGAAGGGCTGAATGCCTCTGTCCATTCCCATCTGGCGAGGGGGACGAGAAGCCTTCATCAGGCTCTGGCGGCACACTGGTGAGGGCAACCCCGTCACCCGGGCAGGAAGGTTCGCGCTCTGACTCTGTTTTGTCCCTGTGGTACCGCTTGCTTCCTCTTTTTTTTCTCACACATGCTGCGGTAAAACCGTGTGCGCCCCGTGTTTGGAGCAAACAACAAACCCACGTCATGTGTTTTCGCTTTCTCTGTTTCCTTGCCTCCACGTGTTAGAAATGTGCAGCATCCGTGCACTTTCCGTTTGGTACAAACAGAGCACACTCGGTCGCCAGCAGAGATGGCAACAGATGGTTTGCATGGGCGCCACAAAAATATTTTGGGCTTTGGTGAAGTGGGTCCCCCTCCCTCATTTCCAGACACTTCTTCTGGGGGGGGCAGTTTGGCTAGGGGAACCCTGGGGCAGTTTGTAGACAGCAGCAGAGCTAAGCAGGGATTTTCTGAAATGTGCCTGGCAGATGTCTGGGACTTGAAACTGTCTTGGAGGCTCTTGCCCATGCTGGGCACCAGTGCGCCAACCCAGGCCCTGCTGGGGACCTGGCCGCGGAGGTTTGGCCTGCCGCTGGGCCACTGGCAGGGATGGCGGCGTCGGGGTTGTGGCTTAGCTAATTTGCTGGCACATCCCTCCTCCGGGAAATGCTGAGGGGGGACCTCCTCGCCTTTGGCCCAGGGCTGCTGAAGAGACCATGCTCGCCCCACTGCTTTGGCGGCCGGCATGGGGGCAATGCTGGCTGGGGCAAGGAGCCCCTGGCAGCACGGGGATCTGGGGTGGCCGATGCCTGCCCCGAGAGGGACTAGCCCACAGGCTGGTGCTGAGCTGGTGAGAGGTAGTGCTGGCCCCCGCAGGTCCTTTCCCAGGGAGTGGTGCGGGCCGTGAGCTGCGGCAGTCCTTGGCTGTCCCCTCCGCTCTGACGGGCAGCTCAGAAATAGCAGCTGGCCCAGTTCTCCCGCCCCCGTGGCCCAGATCTCTAAGAACGGAGGTTGCTCGCACAGCAACAGCAACAGCAGCAGCATCAGGCGCTGCATTTAGCCCATGAGCTCAAACAGCGGGAGACGCTGCCAGCAGGATCCCAGCCTGGCTGGGTGACGCTCCTGCTTGGAGACTGCGCTGCAGGCTCTGTTTGTTGCTGTAAACACGCTCGCTGCTGCAGCTTCCCTGTTACTATCTATAGCCGCGATCTCTTGGCTCCCGTGCAAGGCGAGTCTGCGGTCTGGCTCCCAGCTTAGCCTGACCTGAGCCAGGGCTGCCTGACATCCCCGTCGTGGGTGGGTGTCTCCGGGCTTCGCTGCAACAAGGATCAAAACAAAACCCAAACTGGAGGAAAGGACAAGCCTCACCCCTCGCTCCTCGCTGGTGGTTTCCCGGTGGCCCCCTGCCCGTGCCCTTGGCGGGTGTCCCGGCACCCCCGAGCGCTGCTCCCAAGCTTTCCCAACCTTCCTGGGGGTCTGCGGCCCCCCAGGCTTCCCTGGCAGCAGGGCTTCCCAGCGCCCTGTGCCAGTAGCCTCGCTTTCGACTATTACTCTGCGTATATAATAGACAAGTAAATAGTGCCACATAACGCGTTCCTCGCTGCAGGGAAGGGGGTCGGTCAGGCTTTCCGCACGTAGGGCCCGCCTTGTCCCCGTGCCCAGCTATGGGCAGACCCCGCTCCGTGCCGGGGACGGGGCCCGGCCCCTGGCCCTGCTTTGCCGCCTCCCTTGGAGCACCTTGCTCCGCGGCGGGGCTGCGCGGGGGCCCCGCCGAGCCGCGGTGCCGCCGGCTCCCCCCCCCCGCGGAGAGGGGGAGGGTGTCACCTGCGGCGGGACGGCGTCCGCGGGGGCAACGTCGGTCCGCCGGGGCCCTCGGCGAGGTCTCGCCACGCGTGGGGTGGGGGTGGGGGCGGGGGGGCCGCCGCGCCGCGTTCCGTCCCGTCCCGTCCCGCCCCGCGCGCCGCCCGCCGCACTTGGCTGCAGCCTGGAGCGCTTCCCGTCAGTCACGCCCCCTCGCACAGGATGTATCCCATATAAGGATATCTGCGTCAGTGGGTTCCCGAGCCCGGCCGTACCACTCCGCGCGGGGGGGGGAACCCCGCCGCCGCCCCTCCCCGCGCCGCCCGCGGGGCTCCCCCCGCCCCGGCGACCGCCCCCCGCCCCTCGTCGAGGCTCTCTTCCGCGGCGGGCGGCGGCGGGCGGCGCGCGGAGCGGCCCCGGGGGTGTCGCGGGGCGGGCGCGGGGCGAGCGACACCCCCGCGGGCGCGGGCGGCGCGTCCCCAGTGACGTCGTCGGGAGGGTATAAAAGGGAGGCGCCGCGCGGTAATCCAGCAGCAGAGGCAGCCCCGGCGGCGGAGCGGAGAGACGCGCGGCGCGGACCGGACAGAGGGACGCACGTAGCCGGCCCCCTCCTCGCCTCCTCCCCAAGGGCGCTCCGCTACCACCGCATCGCCCCGCACCGCCGGCTTGCGCGCACCGAGCCGACATGATGTACCAGGGCTTCGCCGGAGAGTACGAGGCGCCCTCCTCCCGCTGCAGCAGCGCTTCCCCGGCCGGGGACAGCATCACCTACTACCCCTCGCCGGCGGACTCCTTCTCCAGCATGGGCTCGCCCGTCAACCCGCAGGTGAGGCGTCGGGCACGCCGGCTGCACCCTCGCCGCGGGGCGGGAGCAAGCCGGGAGGGAACGGGACGGGATGGCGGGACGGGAGCGGGCGGCGCGGGGCCCGGCAGCGGCCGCGGAGGAGGGCGGGCCGCGGCGGGCTGCCCCCGGGCCGGGGGCCGGGCGGGGGGAGCGGGCCCGGCGCCTGGGCGGGTGGGGGGGGGAGCCGTGGCCGGGGCCGCGCTCTGCGGCGGGTGTGTAAAGCGGCTTCATTGATAAAACGCGAGTTCATTGAGGAGACTCCGGAGCAGCGTCTGCGTCAGCGCGGACGTCAGAGATATTTATAACAGGCCGCTCTCGTGTGGAGCCGGCGCTGACAGTGCGGCGCCGTGGCCGGTGCGGCCCCGGGGGCGGCGGGGAGCGGTCCGGGCGCCCCGCTGACGGCAGCCCCCCCCTTTCCTCTGTCCCGCAGGACTTCTGCACCGACCTGGCCGTCTCCAGCGCCAGCTTCGTGCCCACGGTGACGGCCATCTCCACCAGCCCCAGCCTGCAGTGGCTGGTGCAGCCCACCCTCATCTCTTCGGTGGCCCCCTCCCAGAGCTGCGGGCACCCCTACGGCGTGTCGGCGCCCGCCCCCGCCGCCTACTCCCGCCCCGCAGTGCTGAAGGCGCCGGGCGGCCGCGGGCAGAGCATCGGTCGCAGGGGCAAAGTCGAGCAGGTGAGCGGGGACCGGGGTTATCGGGGCGGGGGGGGGGTATGGGGGGGGGCGGCCGCGGCCGGCCGGCCTGGCCCGGGGGGCACCGGGCTGGCGGCGGGACTGAGCAGCCTCTCTCTGCCCCCAGCTGTCCCCCGAGGAGGAGGAGAAGAGAAGGATCCGCCGGGAAAGGAACAAGATGGCAGCGGCCAAGTGCCGCAACCGGCGGCGGGAGCTCACCGACACGCTGCAGGCGGTAAGTGCCGCCCGGGAGGCGGGGGGAGGGGTGCCCGGGGGCGGGGGGGTGGCAGGAGGAGGGGGACTCTAGCCGTGGCGGGGATGCCGGCCCTGGCTGACAGCCCCGCGCTCTCTGCAGGAGACCGACCAGCTGGAGGAGGAGAAGTCTGCGCTGCAGGCAGAGATCGCGAACCTGCTGAAGGAGAAGGAGAAGCTGGAGTTCATCCTGGCGGCCCACCGGCCCGCCTGCAAGATGCCTGAGGAGCTGCGCTTCTCTGATGAGCTGGTGGCCGCCACCGCGCTGGACCTGGGCAGCCCCAGCCCCGCCGTGGCCGAGGAGGCCGCCTTCACCCTGCCGCTGATGGCTGAGGCGCCACCGGCCGTACCACCCAAGGAGACCGGTGGCAGCGGGCTGGAGCTCAAGGCTGAGCCCTTCGACGAGCTGCTCTTCTCCACGGGGCCGCGGGAGGCCTCCCGCTCCGTGCCTGACATGGACCTGCCCGGGGCCTCCTCCTTCTATGCGTCGGACTGGGAGTCGCTGGGCACCGGGACCAGCGGTGAGCTGGAGCCCCTCTGCACCCCCGTGGTGACCTGCACCCCGTGCCCCAGCACCTACACCTCCACCTTCGTCTTCACCTACCCCGAGGCGGACGCCTTCCCCAGCTGCGCTGCCGCACACCGGAAGGGCAGCAGCAGCAATGAGCCCTCGTCCGACTCCCTCAGCTCCCCTACCCTCCTGGCCTTGTGAGGGGCTCCAGCATTGACTGACCTGCGGGGCCCCCTCCCCTGCCCGCGCACCACCCCCCCCACCCCGGACTCGCCGCTGTGCCCCATGGGGCTCCCCAGGCCTGGGGAGGGCCCTGCCACCGCCACCCCCCCCGTCTGGCCTGGCACCCTGGGGCCTGGCAGAGTGCCCCGCACCGAGGCCTCGTACCTCTTCCAGAGATGTAGCAAATCGCATGGAGTTTGTCTCGTCCCCAACGGCCCATCCATGAGAGCTGGTAGTCTGTAGCATGTCCCACATGGCTGGGTAGGTGACTCCCTCCCCTCCTTAGTATCACTAGCATTAACTAATTAATCTCTTGGTTTTCAATGATTGGAATTTAACCTGGTGCTGGGTATCTCCAACTTGTATCTAGTGCAGCTGATTAACAATAACTACTGTGTTCCTGGCAATATCGTGTTCTGATGACTTAGCAATGACCCATCTTACCTGGGGGGAAAAGAGACTCTATTTTATTTTCTAGTAGGTAGATAAATAGCTATATCCATGTACTGTAGTTCTACATTGATGTTCATTGTAACTTTACTGATCATGCATTGTTGAGGTGGTCTGAATGTTCTGACATAAGTTTTCCATGAAAACGTTTTTATTGTGTTTTTAATTTATTTATTAAGATGGATTCTCAGATATTTATATTTTTATTTTATTTTTTTCTACCTTGAGGTCTTTTTTGACATGTGGAAAGTGAATTTGGATGAAACTTAAGCATTGTTTGCTTATTATTGTTCAGAGACATTGTCAATAAAAGCATTTAAGTTGACTGCTGGAGCTGTCCTTGTGTTACCTTTAGCATTGCTTCCCTGTGACCCTAAAGGAGTTCCCTAACCTCTGATTTAAGCTGGGCTTTATAAACTGCAGATGGGTGCTAGCTGCCTGAGGCATAAGGCACATCAGAGTGGGAATATCATTAAGGACAGGTCTGGCCTTGCCCTGGTGTCAGTCAGGGCTGGCTGTGGCTATGCCCTTTCCCACCCACCCCCAGTGGGCAGTGGGGTCACTCCTTACAGCCTTCCCTATCTAATCTGTCTGGCTTGGGTCTCCTCCTGCTCCTCTGTGTGTCACCTGCTGTGGCCTTTCAGTGGCAAGCTGGAGACCGCATTGGAAAGGAGGTAAAAAGGGCAGGTGAGTTCATGCCTCTGAATCAGGGAGGCCATCTCTAGGCTGGGTCCACCTAATCATTTGCATGTGCCCAACAGCCCAGCTTCCTCCTGCCTGGGGAGGAGTGGACAATGTGCCCAGGCTCTGGGTGCCCCTGGACTTGGTCTGGCACCTCTGGGAGTAGCTATAGTGTATCCTCTTCCGGCCATGAGGGGAGGAGAAACACTCATGCACTTTCTTCTTGCTTTGGGCTGAGTGGGCTGACCCTTCTCTTGCCCTGCTCTTCCTATTAAAGCTAGCCCAGTGCTTGAATTGGAGTCATGGCAAACAGCCCGCCCCCCCCCCCCCCCCGGGGAATGTGCTCCCTCTCTGGGATCTCTGCAACACTACTTTTCCTTCCCAAGTTAGCTTAGAGGGGCTGCTAACCTCTGTCACTCCTGCTGCTTGTGCAGGGAAACAAGTGCCCCTCTGGCAGGACAGCAGCTGGGGCAGGGTGCCCCTGCCTGCAGAGCACTATTCTGTTCCCTCCCTAATGCTTGCACATGAAGGGTCCCACAAGAACAGCGAGGCCCCCCTGACAGCCTCTAGCCCTGTCACTCCAGCTCCTGAGAACTCCTTTCTCAAGGTGGAGGCAAAGGCACCACCTGCGCTGGCACGTGTTTGGCTGAAGGCCACCTTGACACTGCTCTCAGGAAATCTCTGCAGGCTGGCATTCAGGGCTGGGTTTGTGTAACTCCACGTTTCCTGGTCACTGCAGCAGGCTCTGCTTTCTTCACCCCTTCCCTAATCAGAACACGCACAGGATGTCTCTCATCTCAATAGCGTGTATTGCAGCCTCATGGCTTGCTCAATGAGGCCTGCCCTATGCAAAAGCAAATATTGCGCGCGGCTTCCCGTCTTTCAACATTAAGCTGCAGGCAGCGCTGACAACTGATGAAGAATGACCCCAGTTGCTACTGAGATGTCACCCACTGAGAAGCAGCTACTTTCACACTGCCACTCGAGTTTACAAGGGCAACACCCAGGCACAGCAGATGCACAGTAGAGCAGACCCCTGAAGCAGTCATGTAGGTGTAGCTGCAATAGAGTGAGACTTATGTGACAAGTAACCCTGTGAAGTCAGTAAATCTGGCATCGCAACGTGCCTTCTGCTGAAAGACCATCAAGTTCAGAGCTAGAGAATTCAGAGGTCTTGGAGAGCCCACGCATACTGTTGAAATCACCAGACGTTCAGCAGAGAGGCAGAAAGGAGCAGGGCTCTATAGAGTCCCAAAATACCACACAGGCCCCTCAAAGTAGGTGGAGTGATCTTGGCCCCATCATCTCCCACAATCACTGGACAGGTTAAAGCAAAATCTAGCGCTGAATTCTGAGACAGCAATACTGCAGACTAACTGAAGCTTTTCTTTCTAACAGCAGTGACAGCAAGTGCCAAGTGTGTCAGCTTTTGCATTTGTTATGCAATTATGTCAAACTCAGGGGTGGCAGTACATGAGACACGTTACATTTAACCCCAGGCTCCAGCCCTACTCCTTGCCTTCAGCCAGGGATGATCCAGAATTCAGGATGTGCTACCTGAAATTTATGGCGTGTCATGAATATGATTTATCTGCTTCCTAGCACTGGAGAACTCTGTAGTGAAATCTCACTTAAATCAGTGGGAATCTTGCCACTAACTTCAACAGAGCCATGAGAGGGAATAATGCAGCAATGTCTGCTTGGAATGGATTACATGCATGTGCTTCAATTATAAGCTGTATCTGATACATCACACAGATATCCATACAAAGCCCTGTGAAACAAAAGAGTGGAACGAGATAAGAGAAGCAGGTAACGCTCCGCGTTATTTCTGACGCCTCCTGTGCTCCTGATCCCATTGAGGGCGGTAGTGTAGTTAACTCTTAGGAACGAAACTGCAACACAACGCAAGGAATAATGGAACTGTTATTACGAATTGCAAAAAGTAGAGCTGTAAAACAACATGAAGAGCCTTCAACGCGTTTAGAGTAGAAAAGAAGGGCTGCACAGCAAAACAACCCCGGATAGAGGAGGGTGCTGCAGATCCAGGACTGCTTCGATGCTGACGGAAGCTGCAGTTCCGACACGCTACTGTGCGCCCCCCGCCCTCACCCCTCGTCTCCAGCGCTCCTGCCCCCGGGCCGCGGCGGGGCGGCCCCTCTCCCCCGCAGGCCTGAGGGCCGGGCGTGGGGCGAGCCGGCACCACTGCCGATACCTGAAATCACCGCGGAGGCTCGTAGCGTCGGGCCGGCCCCAGCGCGACCCCGCGGGGCCCTCTCACGGAGCCGGGTGAACGGCGGACGGCGGAGCGCGGCTGAGGCGGGCCTTCCCCGGGACCCGAGGCGCTGGTCAGGGGCCGCGGGAGCGCTCCCGGGGGCCGAGGCGCAGCTCCCGGGCCCGGCCCGCCGCAGGCGCAGCCGCCCTCCCCTCAGGCGGCCGGTGAGGCCGCCCGGGCCCCACCGCTCTCGCCGGCCCGGGCGCGCAGGCCGCGGGGGCTGCCGCTGCCGCCGCCTCCGCCGCCCCCAGCCGCGGGCCGCGCCGAGCCCCTCCCCGCCGCGCCTGCGCGCCCGCCGCCCCTCCCCGCCACCGTGTTTACTGTTTGGTTGCCAGGGCGCCGCGCGGCGGGCGCGCCAGGGACGTGACGTCCCGCTCCCCGCGGAGGCGCTACGAGCCAACGCCATGACGCAAGTACTTCCGGCCGTGCCCATATATGGCAAAGCGGCGGCGCCCTTCTTCCCGTGGCGGGCGCCGGGCGTCGGTCCGCGCGTGCGGTTCTGCGGCGGGAAGGTTCCAGAAGGGAGGGGGGCGCGCGCCAGGGGCGGGGCGGGCGGGCGGCCATCTTCCTCGGCCTCGGCTTCGGCTTCGGCTTCGGCTGGGCGCTGCCCGGCCCTGCCCTGGCAGCGTCCCCGCAGCCCAGGGCCACGGCCCGGTGCCTTGCCCCAGCCGGGGAAGGCGCGGAGCCGGCGGCAGAGCTCTGTGCCGGGCTCCTGGCAGGTAGGCACCTGCGGTGGGCTGACAAGGAAGGCTGCCTGGGCTCCCTTACCATTCCTCCAGCACTCCCCTTCCTGTCCAGGTGTGAGGTGTCTGGAGAAGGTGTGGGTGCTGAATCCCAGATGGGTTCGCCCATGACAGCTTGTAGCTCTTGCTGTCCCTCGCTAGGCTTCCCTCGCTTCTCCTCTCCACTTTTCCTCTCTCTTAGCTGGAAGAATTGACCTGTGATGGTGGAAAATCCAGGGTGATAGAATTCAACGTAAAAAAAAAATGCATAATAACAATTAGCTTTTATCTCCATATGGAATTGGGTGAAAGAAAATAATTACCCGTTTTTTTTCTGCACTTGCAGTACAAGAGCTACTCTGTGAAACCTGGCTTCAGCGTAGCGGGTGACCAGGCACCTGTATCCTTGGAACACTTGTTCTGCCGGTTCTCCTGTCATTTGTTTTGTTGTTACTTTGCCAATAAACCTGACTCTTCTGCTTTCGGTCAAAATAGAACAGGAAGCCTGCCAAGAAAAGTTGTCAGAGCTAGTGGACAGTCAAAAATAAATGGATTGTTCAGAGGAGATAAGGTTCTAGAAAAAAATTAAATTAGTATTTTGTTCTGTGCTCGCTGTAGAGGAACTTAAGAAGATTCCTGTGCTTGTACTTCATTTTGTGACAGATTTATCGGAGGGTATGTCTCAAGCTGAAGTGTCTGTAGAAAAGGTTATGAAACAAATGGCTAAAATAAAATGCACTGAACGGTTGGACTGCATGATATTCATCCCAAGAGTTCTAAGAGAAGTCAAGATTTAAATAGCTGAGCTTCTTACTAATGGTTTTGTGTAACATCGCATTTAGAAGTGCTTTGATAACAGAGAATGGGAAGATAGTTAATATGCCAATTAAAAAAAAAAGTGGTTAGAAAAGTTCTGGAGAGCTGCTGCGCAATGAGCCTGTTATCTGTACCATGCAAGTTAATGAGAACTTTAAAAAGGTGAACTAGCGGGTGTAGGGAGGCAATGGTGTACTGGGAGAGCTGGCAGAGCTTTTCTGAAGAGGAGTCCTGGCCTCACACGTTGTTTTGAGTCCTGTGAGGAGTTGGCAAAGCGTGTGGACAAGAGGGATTCAGCTGATGTTGTCTACTTGGGTTTCTGAAAAGCATTCAACAAAATCTACGGGCAAAAGCTTCTGAAGAAACTATGGAATAAGAGGAGAATGGGTAGATGACACTGGGTTAAAGACAGGTCACTGCAAGACAGAGCAAAAACGTTTTCTCGGTGGAAGGAGTCAATATGTGAAGTTCCACAAGGATCTGAACTGGAGCCTGTGGTCTGAGGGGAACTTCAGTAAAATGTGACAATGCAAAGTGAGTGGGTGATGCAATTTGATATACATAAATGTAAAGTGTTTTAAATGAGAGACAACCCATCCTAACTTCAAATATACAGGAACAGCCTAGAAGCTGATTTATCACTTAGGAACAAGATCTTGGCATAGTAATAGTTATGTGAAAATCTCATCTCAAGGCTTGGTAAATGAGCAAATCAAATGTTAGGAGGTAAGAAAGAAGAGCTAGAGAACAAAGCAGAGAACATCATTATGGTACATGGTAAATCCACGGTGTGCCAGTGCTTTGAATGTTGTGTACGGTTCTGATCTTATCTTCAGAAGGATGTAGAGCACTGTAAGAGGTGCAGAGAAGTAAATAGGTGTTCTGAGGTGTGGAACAGCTTCTGGGTCAGAAACAGATAAACTAACTAGGACTCTTCACCCTTACAGAGACACGAGTGAGGGGAGAATTCTTTCAACATAAGAATGATGTGCATCAAATGAAACTTGGGGAAAATGTCGGATAAAACCAAACTTGACGAGGTTGCTCATTCTGTATTGTGGTTGCTTGTGGAAAACCTTGTTGTGTGATTTTGTGGATACCACAAGGGGTTTTTTTGAGCTGAAGAGAAGTCCAGAAAACGAACGGAAGAAAAATCTAACGGGGACTATTAAATACAAAAATATCCCCTTTGTCTGTGGAAGTCCTGATTTTTGTAACTTTCTGGGGCCTTGGGGAATACTGCGGGGAGGCAGCACTACACCCTGACTTTGTCCTTACAACCTTCTTTGGGCGGTTGCTGTCAGGTAGTGTCAGAACACCACAGCTGATAGCAGAGAGGGGGAAAAGGTGTGCTTGATCTGATCAACTATGACTACTCCTATGTGGGTTTGTAAGTATTTAGCTGAGCTTTTGCTCTTATTCTGTGCTTCCTTATTGTAATGGTATTTGAAATTTGTTTAAATTACCACAAGATGTGATCTCATATGCCTGTGCTCTTCATCCGTTCAGATCTTTTGCTGATAAGGTTGTTCTTTGACGCTGCTTCCGTCAGGCTTTCCAGGCATGGTAGGTAGGCTGGTGACCCGGTGAGGTGCTGAAGCGAAACTTAACAACACTCATTCTTCTCATTGGGAAACACCGGATGTCCACAAGGGACCTGGATATTATATCAACAGGATATCATGGGGAAACAAAAGAAGGTCATAACTAGCATGTGGACAAAATATCTTTATTATTTCCAATTATGGAGCTCTTGTTCTGTTCCCCCCCGCCCCCATCTTTGGCCTGCAGAGCAACAGATTTTCAGCTCTTCTTCACTGATTATATTTGAGCTCTGTTTTTATACAAATGTTTTGTAACTTGATCCTGTTGGCTAAAGACAACCAGCTGCAACTTTAAAGGAGTCATTTTAATTCTGATTACATTGCATCTTCCATTTGGTAAGGGTTTAGCTCTTTTTAAATAGCCCTTCTTGAGTATTCTTATGCTAGGGAATAAGGGAAGTGAACCCAATTCATAATACAGTATTTATCTGATTTTGTTTGTAAAATTAAATATTTGGTTTTAGTAGGTAACAGTATTGCAAAGGCCATAAAATACAGTAGCAGTGTCAGTCTTAAAGCATATAATCTGAAATGTACAGGATTCAGATATTACCAGGTTATTGGGGTTTTTAAGTAAAACATTATTTTGACACTGCTGTGAAGTATAGTGGGTGCTTCAGCGTGAGAATGATGCAATTCCTGCTATGAAGCATTTGAACTCTAATTGCAGGAGAAATGACAGTTGCCAGTAGCATACGGTAGAAAGAAGGACAAGCTCTGTTCGAGCATTTAAGCACGTGGTATGGCAATTGAATTAAAATAGTAACGTAACCTAATGATGATGTGTCACTAACCTCGAGGACACCAAGGAAGATAAACCAAAGTAATTTGCTGTCATTACATAAGAGTTGAGTGCAAAGCCAAGAATGGGGTTTCGGCACAGATAAGGATTTCACTCTGAGACTTTCAAAGAATTCAACGCTTCACAGGTTTAACTATTCATGGCAGTCTCAGATCCTCCCATCCTCCCTCTTTTTTTTTCCTGCTGTTCATCACCAAGTTCCAGGTGCCACAAGCCTAGGTTCCTTGGCTATGCCTGTGCTGCTAAATCAAAGGGGGTAGGTAGCAAGCTTGGGCATTGGACTGCTGATTTTCCACCCTGCTCTACTACGCAGTAGTAACTCTGGTCCCTGAAACAGCCTTGGCCTGTGTCAACTAGCAATCTCCAAGATGGTGCCTAGGCAAAGTTCAGAGAGTAGCATGTGTCCGATGAGCAGTGGGCAAGACCGCGTGAAACTGGGCTACCTGCACTCTACTGGGTCATCCAGCAATATCCTAGCAGGTTTCATACTGTCAAACACACCTCTGTGCTTTGGCATATGACAAGTTCTTTAGTTTCATGCCGTAAATTGCTCGCCCCTCTGGGCCACAGCACAGCCCTTGTTTCTTCAACTCTGGTTGTTTGAAATAACACCCCTCAAACAATACTTATGCCTTAAGGCTACAGGTACACCACGTGTAGTTCGGAGGTGACCACAGGCCAAGTGTTGTGTAGTGTGGATGTGGTGAGTGTGCCGCCTGGCCCTTCTGCCACACAACTGTTCCTGGCCCTGCTTCATCTGGTATTGTAGATGCTGCCTGTGTCATCACTCTCTGGCAGCTTAGAGGATTTACCTCACTGTAAGCATTGTCTAAGGTGTTCAGTGCTCCAAAAGGAATCCTGATGACGGGAGTGCTTGGTAAACTACCCCCAAATCATCCTAAATGTTGGATGGGATTTAAGGGAAACATGAACTAATGTTTTTCACTGAAAGGTAGATATGTAGCTGTAATGGGAGACAAATACAGTGAAATAACACACAAGGAAACATGTTACTCTACCTGGTTGTTTATCTTCAAGATCTCGTTTCAGTCTGTGAGCTGAGCTGAGGGGCATGGCAAGCTGATGGGATGGTTTCCACAGCTTTTAGAACTGTGGAATGATACTCGTACAAGATGCCTCTCCCAGAAGTGATGTTCCTGATTAGGAACATTTATTTGAGAAAAATTTTATCTATACTCTACATTCCTAGGAACCCTACTGAGGGCAAATGCTTCACTGGGTATAGCTTCTGGCTCTTAGTCCCAGCACTTCTATTCAAGACCTGAACTTGTAATCACCTTCCTAATGAAACTCCTTTTGTTGTAGCTTTAGTCCTTATTGCGGAAAGGTACTACAGGAGTGCAAGACTCTGACTTGTTACACCAGAGCAGGATTAACATGGCTTCTTGCTAAACGTAAACATAAGTCATCTTTGCCAAGAGGGCTTTAGCACTTCAGAATTGAAATGTTTAAATTTTTTCATAATTTTTAGAACCTATAATTTGAGAAACATTTTACTGTGCAAGTATTTTCATGCCAAAAATAAATGCAGCTTATTTGCTGATTCCTTGCAGAGAGTAGATGTTAGTAAGACAGTTCTGGAATCAGTGATATTTGTGTGTTTGTGATCAAAGTGCCAACCAGTTCCATTTGCTGGACACATGCAGTCAAACCCCAGCAAAATCTCCTTTTTCCAAACCACTTTATGACCAAAGTCTGCATTATTTTTCCTCTCCATGCCACATTGTCACTTGTTGTAACGCATCAGTCTGACATTGGCTGCTGCTGAAGACCTGAACTGTTGCGTGCATGTGAGAATGATTATCATAGGTAATTTAAGGCACGTGTAGTTGCACAGGGTATGACCTCACAGCTTCCAATCTTGTAATAAATACACTTAATTACTGGATATTGCATGACAGATTGTGCCCTGCAGGTGATCAGACACAGAATGTGGTAAAGACCAGCTGTGACTCTTAACCAAAGGTTTGTATTTCCTTTTTTTAAGATACATTATGCACTGAAATGATCATCTGTGTTTATGAGGACAAAGTATTTATTATATAATGATTTTCACCTAAGGATCTCAGTGCTTCTTATGGGCACTAATGATTGAACTGTTCTGTTCTATTCTGCAGCTTACCATGAGCCGTTCAGAGCAGCGTCTGAGTACTTTCCCATTAACCTCAAATGTGACTAATACGCAAATGTGTGGTTTGCTCCCCTCTCGTCTCCCCAGCAGATTTTGTATTGCAGTGTGTTTGCATTACGGGTGAAAGCAGCATAGCTTGCAGTCTGGGTGTGCAGGTACTGAAGGGTCCTTAGTCCCTAGGGAGCTCATTCTCCAAGTTTAGACAGGTCCTTGGAAAATGGGGTCTCTCGCACAGGCAAGCATTACATTATGGCAGAGTCTTCTTGCGCCAGAGGGTCAGAGTTGTTGTCTACAGCATATCTTGGTGTTTCAGACTTTTTTTTTTTATGTGCTGGTGCCAGGCCACTGAGTGCTATGAAGGTGACAACCTTGGCTTTTCACTGACTCAATTAGCTGTCCCCCAGAACCATATGAAGCAGGTGAAGAGTGTGATCCCATCTTAATAGCCAGGTTGTCGTGGTTTAACCCCAGCCAGCAACTAAGCACCACGCAGCCGCTCACTCACTCCCCCCCCATCCAGTGGGATGGGGGAGAAAATCAGGAAAAGAAGTAAAACTCCTGGGTTGAGATAAGAACGATTTAATAGAACAGAAAAGAAGAGACTAATAATGATAATGATAACACTAATAAAATGACAACAGTAGTAATAAAAGGATTGAAATGTACAAATGATGCACAGGGCAATCGCTCACCACCCGCCGACCGACACCCAGCCAGTCCCCAAGCGGCGAAAAAAAAACCCTGCCCCCCCCACTTCCCAGTTCCTAAACTAGATGGGACGTCACATGGTATGGAATACACTGTTGGCCAGTTTGGGTCAGGTGCCCTGGCTGGGCATGAGAAGCTGAAAAATCCTTGACTGTAGTCTAAACACTACTGAGCAACAACTGAAAACATCAGTGTTATCAACATTCTTCACATACTGAACTCAAAACATAGCACTGTACCAGCTACTAGGAAGACAGCTAACTACATCCCAGATGAAACCAGGACACAGGTAAATTGAGGCGCTGAAACTACAGTTTCAGGATAGCTTAAATCAATCTACATGTGTGGTCCTGCTATCTCCTCTGCTCCCATCCATATGATTCTGTTTCCTTCCTGGCTTCTACACAGTTACTTGTCTGACCTCTCAATGAGATAGTTCAGGAAGTTACACTGGCACAACAAACGTATTTATGTGGGAGGGTTAAGTTCCAGCTGGTCTGAGTCCCTGACCAAAGTTGCTGCAGGATCAGTCAGATGCTAACACCAGAGCAATGGAAGAAGCAGACCCTGTAGCTGACAGAGCTGTATAAACTCCTGTGGAACAGCATATTGAGGACATAAGTGATTTGCCTAAATTCAGTTTGGAGTGCTTACTCTTCAGAGCATGTGCTAAAATCCTAATATTTTACCGTGAAAGTGGTCAAACAATGGAGCAGGTTGCCCAGAGAGATTGTGGAACCTCCAGCCTTGGAGGTAGTCAAAACTTGACTGGCTGAGGCCCTGAGCAGCCTGCTCTAACTGGCCCTGCTTTGAGCAGGGTTGGGCTAGGTGGCCTCCGGAGACCCCTTCCAACCTGCCTGATGCATTGAGTCTGTGATTGGCGGGATCAGCTGGGTCAGGCAGAGTAGAGGAGTAATGCGCTGGTGGTGTGTGTGAAAGCAGCCGAGTGGTAACACACAGGATTTGTGGCAAGGAACCACTCCAGATGTATGAAACGTCTCTATGTATATGCATGAGCATCTCTAAGATCTGGATGACATGCTCTGACAGATCTAACCAGCAGTTTAAAATACCACCCTTGCTGTTTATAGCGGGTTGCTAGCTCTCCCGAGTGACAGAAAGGAGCCTGTGCGTACCCTCCCCTGTCCCCAGTGCTGTTAGCTAACCAAGCGACTGAGGAAAGGGGCTTGTTCAGAGCTCCCTGATGGCCAGCAACAAAGGCTGCTGTTCCCATTCCTTTCTGCCTCCCCTGGAACGGGTGTGTTAACCCAGACCAGCAGAGCAGGGTGGAGAGACTGGCATGGGAATGCCTGAAACCACCCCAGCCAGTTGCATCAACACAGGAGTCAGACCCCTGAGGCAGCGCTTTTAGGCTCAGCCACCTCTAAACTCAGATCTTTGGGGTCCTGAGACATCCATTCACTGGGGTTTATTTCCCCCATGTCTGATTTTCCATGCTTGTCATCTGCAGATAAAGTGCCATAGCTTAAACCAATATGCCGTAGTTTTTACCGGAACTGACAAAAGCATGCCAATGTCTTTGTGGCCTTGGTGTTCAGCTGCACGGTGGATATGAGCACCATCCTGAGCTGTAGCAAAGCTGTCCGGTAAAACGGCACAGGGCTGCCCGTGTCTCCAGGGTTTTGGCAGTCCCCTCCAGGTCCTGTGCCAGTGGAAGAGTCTCGGTGCTACTTGGGATTTCATCATCCCGGTGCCTGGAGTCATGTGGTTACGTAAGAATCTGAATTTCGGTTTCTGTTAAGCATGTGTTTAGATCTCGAGATCCAGGACGAGAGTTGGGCAATATGAACCCCGTAGCCCCAGACGCCTGAAGCAACAAGCAGCGTTCGACGCTTACAGCAAGCAGCAGCGGTATCGAGCCCCTCTCGGGCGTTGCTGGCGATCCGGCTCGTGGGCTGGCACCCCCGGGTGCAGCCGGCTGGGCAGCCCCCTCCGCCTGACTCCCCGGCTGAAGAAAACGCCCCCGGCCCTCTCCGTGCCTCGGCCAGGTCCCCGCGCAAGTCCCCTCCCGCGACCCGCGCTCCCCGGCGGCTGCTCGGCGCCCCGCGTCCCCGCGGCTCCCCCGCCGCGCCCGGCTGGCAGCCCCCGCCCGGGCTCTCCGGGCCGGGGCCCTTCCCCGCCCGGTAAGAGCACCCGCAGTGCCCTCTGTTGGCCGGTGGCTGGCCGGGCCCCGGCCCCGCTTGCCTGGGCTGGGCGCTCGCAGCTGCGGCCCTGGGCGGTCCCGGCACGTCTCTGCCGCCTTGCAGGAATGCTGCTGGTCCGGTGGGTAAGTGTTCATTCCTCGCCTTTCACTGCTCCCTGCCGGCCTCCGGGAAGCTGAGCGCCGGGGAGAAGCGCAGAGGCGCCTAGTTCTAGTTGAGGAGTGTTGAGCCGGGGTGGGCTGAGCCCGGAGGTCGGGGTCAGGCAAGAGCGTGTCGCTCACCGTGTTGTCCGGCTGGGCTTTGAATGTCCCTGGGCATGGAGGTTCTGCAACATTTCTGGGCAACTCGGCCCCCTGTTTGACCAGCCTCATAGTAAACAATCAGGATCTTGGGGACACTGGTGTGCTATCAACACCTTTCTAGCTCCTGATGCAGAGCACAGTGCTATGAGGGCTGCTATGGGGAGTGTTAACTCCATCTCAGCCAGACCCAATACAAAGAGCTAGTGTTTCCCCACTGCGTTCCCAAACTTTTTACAAATTCCAAACACTTTTTCAGCAAAGTGGCTCCTCAGCCAGGTGGCACCCGGTACCGTTGCATGGAGTTACTCCCTCCCAGGTGGGGGACTTTGCACTTCATTCTTTTTGAACTTCATGAGGTTCCTATCAGCCATTTATCCAGCCTATTGGGATTCCTCCAAGTGGTAGCACTGCTCTCTAAGTGTGTCAGCCACGACCCCCCGATTTGGTATTGTGCGTGAATTTGCTGGCCGTATGCTTTGTCACATCATTCAGGGTGCTAATAAAGGCATCACAGAGTGCTGGCCCCAGTATTGACCCTTGAGAGATGCCGCTCGACTCCACTGCTTGAACTTTGTACTGCTGAGCAGCTTTGAGCTTGGTGGTCCAGCCAGTTTTCGACCCACCTCATTATTCATGTACCCAATGACTATCTTACTAATTTGGCTACAAGGTTACTAGGGGAGGTGGCATTAAGAACCTCGCTAAAGTCAATTACTGGCTCAATCAGAACCAAAGAGCTGATGCTCCACCCCCAGTGCAGCAGCCTCCTTTGCCAGCTGCCCCAGACAGACCCTCCGGTCCTCTCCGCAAAACCTCTACCCCAGTCACTCACCTGATCCCATCTCCCGTCTGCACTGACACTACTGCCAGGCTGCCCTCTTTGCTCTTGCCCGTCTGCTTTCCAGCGACTGCTGAGCCTCACAAGGGTGCTTCCTAGGACAGGACCAGGTAGGCAGGTAGACTTTTCATGAAACGGGCAGGTTGTTGACACATGGCCAGACTTGCTCTCAGAGTCCGTTGCCTTGCTGTGTATCTGCTGTGCAGTCTGATAATTGAAATACCTTTTGATGAAATTTTGTTCTTCATTGTCTCAAATATGTACATGTGCTGATATATTGAGTCTGGTTTACCTAATGAAACTTTGGATAGAGTGGTCTGTTCCTGTAAACACCATGCAGACCAGGGGCTTGGCAGCCTCTTATCAGATTTTGCCCTAGGAAATAGTAAAAAGTCAGAGAGAGACCATGGGGCTGGCATCTGGCACTTGTGAAAAGTGCTGAAGACTAAAGCACAACACACAAGGAGCTTGGACTCCCACATTCCACGCTAGTCAGAGGAAGAGCTTTGCTTTTGTTTATTTTGCGAAGTCTGTTTTTTGACTCTTTGAACTGTGTTCTGCCGGAAGGACTTAGGGAGATCTTGGGCTAAGCCTGTCTTGGGCCAGTGAGAGAGCCCAACACTGAATGGTTGACAGAGGCCAGATCCTTGAAGGAATGTCTTGCTGTAATCACTATGCTGGCAGAGAGTGTTCAGGTGGCACTAAGGCTGAAGGGCTCTCTAGATACAGAGGAGGCTGTAGAGCTTGTTGAATTCAAACATTGCACTGTGTGTATAAGTTGGGGGTGATTTCTAAAGTAAGCAAAAAAGTAGGAAAATACAGCCCCAGTGGAAGGTACCTCAAAACCTTCTGCACTGCTATTAAATTACTTGTGTCCTTGCAAAATGGATAGCAAGAAAAAAGCCCTGTCCGCATATGGCTTGTGACATTTATTTCTGATCTTTTGAACCCAGGACGGAAATCCCTGTGTGGCAAGAAGGGAAGTTGGGAGTAAGACTTGGATAAGAGTATGGGTAAAGTGTACAATAGAGCTTCCTGCTGTGAGCAGCAGCACTGCAAACAGTTCTCCAAAGTTAGCTTGTCTTCACTCCTTGCACAGTGGAGGAGGGCAGGCGAGGTAGAAGGATTTTGGACACAGCACTGACCTGTTGCTGCTGCTGCTATCTCTGATGGCCAGGACTTCTACATTGTTGAAGAGTGGTCAGGGAACAGATGCTGAGGATGACTTGGAAATGGCTGTGGAGAGCTGAGGAGGTGAGGCACCCCGAAGTAGCAGTGTTACAGAGATGCCAGGTGCAGCATTAGAAGGGTAGCTTCCTGAGCCTGTAGAGGTCTGTCCAAACCCAGCTGACCACTGTGGGATAGGTGCTATGGTGCTTTGTTGGGTCTGCAATTTCTAAGGCATTTCCAGAAACAGTCACGCTTCTAGTTGTTTTTCTTTCCTTGCTTTCATCAAAGAAGCATATAAAGGTTTAAGATTATCTGATCTCTTGACTTCCTTTGTACCTGACAGTCTGCTGTGTCCAGCTGCTCACCATGCCAAATCAGAGAACCAACCCTGTGTAGTTTGAGATACATTCCCTCCGTTGCACTTGCTTGGCTTAATTGGCCATTCGTGTCCTGTCTCCAGAGTGGCCCATGGAGGTGTCTCTTCAAAAACAACATAACTAACTTCATGATTTTCTTTTCTCGCTGAGGACCATCTTTCTTCATCCCTATCTGCTGACATTCAGCATATTGAAAACAGAGTAGTGGGAGCCCTGGTCATTGCAGTCAGCCATGCAATAGAAATGGCCACTCTTGTGCTTGTAATGATGGTTAATTACCTGGGTTTGAAAGGAAATGGTTTGTTAGCAGTTACGCAGCTACAGAGTCCTGCCTGTCTTACAAGGTCTACTCTGTTCTCAAGACCTTCAGAATAAAAATGGAGACATAGTGAAATGTACAGGCAGTAACAAACACTGTCTCTCATTTTGTTGATGCTGGGAGCAGGGGCATTTTGCTGTGCTGAGTTTCCTTGTGAGTGAAGGGTGTTAGTCCCAGGGAAATTGTCTTCCTCTCCTGCGGACTGTCACGCACATTCCTGCCCTTCCCTTTGGGAGCCCTGTTATTGGAGTTGCAGAGCTGTAGATGGTGTCTGCAGAACGATCTCAACAACGCAGAAGGAGCAGGCTTTGCTCAGAAGGTCTAATAGCTGCCTTACCTGAGGACCCTCCTCCTTTTCCTGAGCCTGACAGTAAGGTCCTTCTGCTCCTGCTAATGGCCTCTGCCCAAATCCCTCTGTACATGAGCTAGCTCCTATCAAAGCTGGAGAGGCTGGATGAGTCCAGCCAGGTGTTTAGCTAATGCTTCACAAGGAGCAAGTTTTTCCTTTGCTTCCCTCTACACTGCAATCCTTCTGCTGACAGACAAGATGTTGTGTGGCCTCTATTGATTCTACCGAAGGCCTTTTTTTTTTTTCCTGTGGAAGCCTTTACACGCAAAGTCTTGCACTGTGCCTTTCAACTCAGGCTCTGGATCAAGTCTTGCAAAGACTGGGTGCAGCTGCAAGACTGCTGGAGGGGTTTTTGTCCTCACATCAGATGGAGCCGGGGCAAAAAAAAAAAAAGGGTAAATCACAGAGCCAGCAACTTTCTTGGCACCTCTGGGATTGTGGCTCCTCCTGCCCCTCCGGCCTTCAGAAATGTACTCGGCAGAGCTGCCCGCATAGAAAAACAAATGCATCCCAAACCAAAACAAACAGAGTTGGGTGTTGGTAGTGAATGGGCCAACACTGTGTGCTGGCGTCATCTCTGCCCACTGCCAGCACGTTGTCATAGGAACAGCTGGATTATTTTACAATCCAGCTGTGGAGCCAATTCTCCAAAAGGAGTAGCCTGAAGGGAGGAGAGAGGGGCAGGCAGAAGGGAGCACTGCTGCGTTTTCTGGCAACTGGAGGGAGGAGGAGTATTAACGGAGAGAGGGAGGGAAGGATTACCAGTGAGTGCCATCTATCATAGCCTGAAACCGCAACCAGTCATTTCCAGATAACTGACTCTCTGCTGTTAGCTGCATCTGGGAATTACAAACTGCCCTGTGGGAGAAGGGGGGTAAGCAAAAAGGCAAATCTTCTTGTGTGGAGGCTGATAACATGTGTATCACAGCACGTTGTCCTGCAGTGGCTGTGGCTTGCCAGCTGCGGGGAGTGCTGTGCACCTGTACGGGGCCCCACCACCCCGGAAAGTTGGAGCTGATCAGGTAATGGGTGTTAGGTCACCAGGAAAAAGATTCATCACCATTTCCCTTGCCCTCTTTGAAACATTTGTTGCCCTGTTTCATTTCTGGAAGCTCCTTGGATCCTGTTTGGAGGCTGCAGAGCACTGGGGGAATTGTAGGTACCTGGGTGGAGGTTTAGTCTTTGTGCTGGTGAAGGCTGTCGTACCAAAATGAACACGCTTGATCTGATGGCAGGATGTTTGCTCTTTAACTGAGCTCCGGGCCTTGAGGTTTAGCAAGTCACACTGGTTTTGTGCTCGAGGAGTACCCAGCAAGGAACATTTGATGACAAAAGCTAAGAGCCTGCAGCGGTTGTGAGAACAAAAGCAGTGCCTTTGGTCTGGTACGGCTGGGGCTGCCGCTCTTCTCGAAGGGGAATCCAGGCAGAAGGAAAATCGCCTGCCTGCAGGAGCGCTCCTGGCCCAGGTGGGAAGCGGGTTAAGCTGGAGAGGCTCGACTGGAGGTGTTAGGGTTAGCAGCTCTCCCGTGTGCCGTGTCCAGAACGTGGTTACACTCGTGGCGTCTGAAACGAGACCTCCCCCGCATCCTGTTTTAGCCCGTTTTAGTGTTAGAAGCGGCGTCCCGGGACTGGGCGGTGAGGGCGGCGGGAGCTGCTGACGCCGCGGGCCCCGCCGGCGCCTGCCAGCCGCGGCCGGTAGAGGGTGCAGCCGGGCGGGCCTGGCCCGGCAGCGGGCGGGCGGCGGGGGCGGCGGGGGCGGCGGGGGCGGCGGGCCGCGTCCCGCCCCCTCTCCCGGCCGCGCTCCCCCGCCGGGGCTTGCGCCTGGCACAGGTCTCGTCCAGCTCGGCCTTGGCGGACCGCTCCGGGAGGCTCGGGGTGACGGCGTGGCCTGGGCTTGTGTTAGCGCTGCCGGAGCTGGAGCTCCTCTGCGTTACCCGGGCACGGGCCTGCGGGTCCCGGGATGGACAAAGCCTGCCGCCCCCCCCCGCCACGTCCACTGCACTCACCTTACCTGGGGAGAAGCACAGGGGCTGGCAGCTGCCTCCTGCCAGCTCCGTCAGTGTGCTCTGCAGCCTGGCTTGGCTCTACAGAAATTCTCCTTGTATCAGTCACAGGGAGGGACGTCCAAGCAAGAGCCGAGCATGGGGTGACTGCCAGGATAGATGAATTAACCTGCTGTGGAAGCCAGGATCTTGCTTCCCCCTTGCCAAGTCACCTGGCTGCTCTAATAGGCCTGGCTGGCTCTGGAGACCCGTTCCCTCAGTAGGTTTGCAGATGACACCAAGCTGGGTGGGAGGGTTGTTCTGCTCGAGGGTAGGAAGGCTCTACAGAGGGATCTGGACAGGCTGGATCGAGGGCCGAGGCCGGTTGTATGAGGTTCAACAAGGCCAAGTGCCAGGTCCTGCGCTCAGGTCACAGCACCCCCATGCAGCGCTACAGGCTTGGGGAAGAGTGGCTGGAAAGCTGCCTGGCGGAAAAAGACCTGGGGGTGCTGGTGGACAGCCGGCTGAATGTGAGCCAGCAGTGTGCCCAGGTGGCCAAGAAGGCCAACGGCATCCTGGCCTGTATCAGAAATAGTGTGGCCGGCAGGAGCAGGGAAGTGATCGTCCCCCTGTACTCAGCACTGGTGAGGCTGCACCTCAAATAGTGTGTTCAGTTTTGCGCCCCGCAATACAGGAGAGACACTGAGGTGCTGGAGCGTGTCCAGAGAAGGGCAACCAAGCTGGTGAGGGGCCTGGAGCGCAAGTCTTATGAGGAATAACTGAGGGAACTGGGGCTGTTTAGTCTGGAGAAAAGGAGGCTGAGGGGAGACCTTATAGCTCTCTACAACTACCTGAAAGGAGGTTGTAGCGAGGTGGGTGTTGGTCTCTTCTCCCAAGTAAAAAGCAACAGGATGGGAGAAAATGGCCTCAAGTTGTGCCAGGGGAGGTTTAGATTGGGTATTAGGAAAAATTTCTTCACTGAAAGGGTTGTCAAGCATTGGAACAGGCTGGCCAGGGAAGTGGTTGAGTCACCATCCCTGGAGGTATTTAAAGGATGTGTAGATGTGGTGCTTAGGGACATGGTTTAGTGGTGGACTTGGCAGTGCTAGGTTAACAGTTGGACTCGATGATCTTAAAGGCCTTTTCCAACCTAAATGATTCTATGATTCCCAGGGCAGCACTCTCACATGCAGTCTTTGCCAGAGCTGGAAGGACAAGTCCAATTTTATTGCTTGATTTTGAAGTGATGAGTGCATGACAGATAAGAACCACAGAATGCCAGGGAGTTTAGGAGACTGGCATCATGATTTTGCCCTTTGTTGGAGTGCAGAAAAGATACTGAGGCATTTTCCATACTTCACTTGGAGTTTTTGTTTATCTTATGTATGGATTGATGCTGTATGTGCATACTAGGATCTAGGGCAGATTTGAAAAGGGGGGTATCTGTCCTGTACCTTACTGGTTCTTAACATTTTAATAAAATACAAGTCAAGAGTTGCAAAGAAATATTTTAGGCACTGCAGTACCTTCTTCCATCTCTCCTGCTTTCTCCATTCTTCTGGCTTCTTCCAGTGGCCTCTGTTGACCCTGCCAGTTAAGACATGCAGCCCCCTTTAGTTGGCAGGGCTTTGAGTATTCAGTCTAGCTTTGCTTTCAGCATGTGGGCTTCTTTACCACTGCATCTCCAAACTTGTGAGAGAAGCTCCAGTGAGAACTGGCAGCTTTAAATTGTTTGCAGGATTTGGACTTACTAGTAAAGACACCTGTTTGAAAAAATGACTTCTTGGCTTTTTAGTAGTGCAGTTCTGGATCTCGCCCCTGTTCTGGAGGAGTTATTTACAGATTAAAATAGCACTGGAGAAGAGGTCAGAGTTTGGCCCATAAAATATACAAAGAAAATTCTTTGCCTGGCATCTATACTGCCACTCCAGTTATTTCCACATTTTCAAGGAGATACAGAGATTCCTCTTTTCTCGTTGTATTTTTGGTCTCTACTGCTTTGGGGACATGTTTGAGGAGGCAAGCTGCAGGCAGTGACTAATGAAGTGTCTCAGATGTCTTTCCATGATGAGACAGCCAGCAGTGTGGAAAATACTGCAGTTTTTCTGGGGGGAATTTTGTCTCTTGCTCTCTGCTATAGGGAACCCACTTTCTTGTTCTTCTTTATTTTAGCCTTCAGCAGAGAAGGAAGATTTAGGGGGTTTCAGGCAAGTCAGCAGGACCCTTTTTTCCAGAGCTTCAGCAGATTCTCACCACTGTGATGTTCAGGTTAGACTTTGTTTGCAACTTACACCCAGGCTCAGCTGTTACAAATTTACCCAGACTCCTCTCCCCATGCAGCCCATCGCCCTGATGCTGTGCCATCAGTTGGTAAGACCTGCCAACCCTACTGCTGTTGTGAGCAATCTTTTGAGCCGAGTGATCGTGGCGAGAGCTGTGGCACCAGGCAATGCGGTGAAGCAATAGCAGTGGTAGCCCCCAGCATGCTTATATGCAGGCAGGTGGCTGTTGCCAGTGCAGGGATCAGCTCTTGTGATGCGTGTAATGTGCAATTGCTGGGTCCCTAGATTTTGCATGTATGCAATGTAGGATCTCTGGTTGTTTGTGATACAGCTGTATGAGGCTTTTACTCTTCAAAAGGTTGGCATTGGTGGGTAACAGGACTGTCCACCAGTAGAAATTACTGAAGACGAGACATGGAAGCTGGGGCTGAATGTGGTAAGGAAGCAGAGAGAAGAGAAAATAAAATTGGTACAGGGTAGTTGCAGGAGGGCAGGGGAGGCGTGACATTGGCTTTTATGGGTAGTACACCCCCCTGGTGTGGGTCCAGGGAGGAGCAGGCAGCTGAGAACATAATTGTCCTGTGGAATTACTTGGGCTAAGCCTGATCCATGTTGGCACTTTGAGGGTGCCATGTGGTAGGTGGAGCCCAGCTCTGCTCCAGGAGTTCCCCAGCAATGATGGGTCCCTGGCAAGGTGAACCTGAGACCCTGGACAGTGACCCAGGGTTCAGCACCCAGGCTGCTGTGACACTGCTCCCGCCAGTGGTGGTGATGCCAGTGCAGGGAACACATGCAGCAGAGTTAGAGCGTGATGCTGCCCAGCTCCTTCTGCCTTTCAGGTTCTCTCTTTTCTTAAGCAGTACTGTGTGAGGCACTTGTGGCCAGTGATAGATCTGGGCCTCCTGTGCTTGGTGCTGCATCCACAGAAAATAAGCAGTCCGGCACTTAACCAGTGCTTAGCTGCACTTTCAGACAGAACTGCTCATGCGAAAAGGAGCCTCAGGCACTCCAGTGCATTGTTTGTCCAGGTTTTCCCCAAACTCCTGTGTTTGAGAGTGTCCTGTAAGGAGTCCAAATGCTTTTTTGAAAAGGATCATTAACAGACAGTCCTTCAGAGACCCTGAATGTGTTTGTTATCTTGAACTGGAAGTGTAGATAGGAGTGGTGTTTCTGGGTCTTGGCATTTGGTGCCTTTCCAAGCATCAAGTATACCACTGGCCTTTGAGGAGGAAGGCATTAAAAAATAATTTTGTAACATGTCAGAGTTGATTCCTCTTCCTCTGATTGCAAGAGCTTTTCTGCTTGCAAGCTTTTCAGTCTCCTAAGCTAGGCATCAGTTGTCATTTTTTTTGGAAGGAAACCTGATCAGGTCAGCTTTGGCCCTCCAGTGCAGGCTTT
This sequence comes from Haliaeetus albicilla, assembly GCF_947461875.1. Lineage (NCBI taxonomy): Eukaryota > Metazoa > Chordata > Aves > Accipitriformes > Accipitridae > Haliaeetus > Haliaeetus albicilla. The sequence continues at coordinate 26,348,842 of NC_091487.1, read as the reverse complement.
AGCTAGTAGCAAAATTATTGGAATCACTTGATGATCAAAAATAAAGATCAAGTGAAGCCTTTCTCCAAAAAAAACAAATGTGCCTTTGCTCATCATGCTTACAACCTTGGTTCTGCAGCCATGAAATCCTGCAAAGTAGAAGGGCTTATAAGTATGGACAAATGTGAAACTAATTAGCTTGGTGTCATTGTCCAAGCTTAATGAAGTGCTGAAAGAAAATAAACATTTGCAGTGAAACACAGCATGGATCTAAACAAATTCTTTCAGCTTTAGTAATAGTCTGTAGCGCTTACTTACTGAATGAATGACTGGAGAATTTTTTATTTTAAAGCTGGGGTTGTACCCCTGACACCATCACCACCAAGTCTGCACAGTTTGGCATGGACCTGCTTTTCCAAAGGGCTTTTGCCACAGAGGCTGGGCCAGAGTCTTTGTCCTATCAAAGTGTTTCTTTGTGCAGGCAATCATGGTAGCTGTATGTGTCAGCTAAGCATGCAGCTGCATGCACAGTTTTTCCTGTTGCTTTGGACTCCTGCCTTTTAGATCAGGCCACGAATGATCATGGTTTTTAAATTTGCTTTACAACTAGTATGATCCCTGAGAGTGCCTTCATTTCCAGAGGTAGCTGGTCAATGGATTTGTCTTTAGATAAAGAATTTTCTATACTCTGCCCTGAGTGGAGCTGGTCAGCTGCAGGGAGGATTGTAGCTGCAGTTATGTCTGCTGTGAAATTCCCAAGATTCCCATCACCACCCTCGTTTAAACATCCCCCAGCCCTGCTATAAACAAGTGAGAGACACTCACCCTGCGCCCTGGCTGGGAGCCAAGGATAGCGGGCACTCTGGCTGGAGACAGAAGGGGAGCACAGAAAATAGTGTCAAGTCATGAATCATCTCAGTGAGGATCGACAGCCACGGTCAACAAACCCAGACAAACCTGGGGTCGCTGCTTAATAAGCAGTTTGTTTCTTGTCGAAGTTACAATGTGCAGGCGAGCTGGAAAGGCAGCAAAGCCCTGTGGGCAAGCAGTGCTCCGTGCACATAGGGCACCTCCTTGCCATGTCCTGTTGCAGCAAGACACCTGTAGGGCTGTGGGTGTAGTGTATGGGCCTCTCAGCTGTTTCTGGCTGGTTTCCTAAGGTGACAAAGCACATGTAATCATGCTGTTTACCAATGGGGCCCTTCTGGCAACTTTTGAACATGCTGGACAGTTTCAACCACATTTGGGAGATGAGTAGAAATTTCCAAGATTGTTACATTTCTACAGGTTTTGTGATGCTCTACAGGTGGACAGAAGAATCAGGCCCAATTCAGCGCTGTGCCACAGGAGAGGCATGGAGACTGCAGCTGGTATGAACCCTGGTCTGGCAGCCATGACCTGTATATGCAGGGGAGGTGTGTTGATACGACAGCCAGCACACACATACATCAGGACTAGCCAGAGCAGGGGATGGGAAGAGGTATGAAGAGAAAGCCAGGATTAATGCAGTGTGGGAGAGGCGTACAAAGGCAAAGGACACCAATGTGGAAATTGGCTCACCAGCTGTTTTCTTCTGTTCCAAGATCCTTATCCAGACCAGCTTGTGCCTCTTAATTCTGGAAAGCAATCTAGACAGTCTGTGCTCATGAGTGAAGATTTAGATACACGTCTGTAGCTTCACACACTGAGTGGGAGACTCACTGGTTTGGCTGCATCCTAAGCTCCTCTTCAACCAGGTCTGAAACTTGAAAATGCTGCCTCCATCCTGAGGGACTTTGGGGGGATTTACGTGCAGCCCACCAGCTCTTGGCAAGTTTCCAACATGGCATGGCTTCTTTTCTTGGGAAGTCCTCACTGCCTGGTCTATATATGCTGTCCCCTTGCCTCAGGTGTACAGGACAGCAAAGACTAGGGGGGTGCTACATGGCAGGTGAAGTTTTCCTTGGGTACTGCCTATGCAGAAAGTTCATGGGCCTACAGCCTTATGGTGGTTTTTTTGCATAAACAACTTCATACCCAAGCAGGAACCATAGTTTTTGCCTTATGGAGTGTCTTACCACATTACTCTGGAAGTGCTGTAGCTCTGTTTTGCAAGTGATCTCCTGCTGTACAACTGATGCCAGTGGATCCTCACGATTAACTGCACACCCTGAGAGTTCCTCCTTCATCTCTGCCACACAGCAGCGCTTCTCATCTGGGCTAATTTGCTGGGTTGTTCGTGCACTCTGTGACTCTGGGGTCAGCTTGACCAGCCAACCCTCCTCTCCATTTGAATCAGGAGCGCACGGCCTCTTGTCTGTGGCTCAAGGGTGCAGCCAGCCCCTCTGGTCTCCATGCCCCCTGCCTCTGCAAGGTTATACAAGGAAAGCTGAAACTTTCTTGCCAGAGGTGGGGGAGCCAGTTCAGTTTCCAGCAGGCCTGGAACAACGAACAGCTCGGAGAAGGTGTGCTTCCAGGACACGTGCCAGCACTGAACCAGCACCTAGAAACTGTGGCAGGTTTACAGAAATGCCACAGGCAAAACGAGAGCTCTGGTAATTCACAGGCTCCCCAGGTTTGACAGGCAATCATCCAGCCTCACCTCTTGTATAAGACTGGCCCCTTCATTTCATGTAGTTACCCCTGTCCCACACCCAATAATATGTGCTTGCCAGCAATGCTTTTGGGAAGTTAACCAGCCTTAGTGCAGAATCAAATGGAGACAGGGAATCTACCATGTCCATGGGTTGATCAGCCACACTCTACAAAACAGTGTTTTATTTCTAATCAGAAATTGTCTGGTTATGGCATCTGGCTGTGGTTCCCATTCTTCTTTCTTCAGGAGATAAAAGACTTTTTGAGTGCTGCATGTTTACTCCCTGGGATTACAGGGGGATAAAGGCACTTTCTTCTGTTCGAGAGGCTAAACAGGCTGAGCTTACTATGGGGCAAATAGTGCAGCTCTCAGCCATTGGAATCTCTCTTCCCCCTCCATCCCCTAGTGGTCAACATCCCTTTTAAAGCAGGGAAGTAATGCTTTTGCCAGTGCTGTACACTGGTGTCATGTACCTTCCTTCACATCTACCCACCATGTCCTTTTCTGAGTGTCTTCTGTGAGGTCTCAGGCTGGATTTTAACCCATGTTCCCAAAGGGAAATGCTTGGAGCCATTTTGTATGAAGCAAGGTGTTGAACCAGAGAGGGACAAAACCAGCAGTAACAGAAAATCTTTTCTGAGTTGTAAGGGCCAAAAGGAATTAATCACTGCAGGGAAATGGGTCTCTCGTCTACACAGAGGGTGGGAGAGAGAGAAAAGAAAGTGCTTTAGAACAGAGAAAGGAAAGAAAGGTCCTTGCAGGGTCCCTGTCAGTACCAGAATAAATCTCTGAAGAGAGGGAGGGGAAACAATAGAAGCAGAAAGCTGCCAGAGCAATGGCAGAGCAGAGCCTTAGGAGCAGATCTCTTCCTGACTAAAGGCTGCCAGCTCTGGACCTTTGTGGTTAGTTTGCTTTGGTGAACCCAGTAACCGCTGGCATGTACTTGTCTTTCTCATCCGTGGACTGCTTGCTAAACAGGCAGAGTGGTGATATTGAGGGCAATATCCTAGCAGGAATGTAGCTGAGCCGTTGGATCACAGACTGGATTTGAACCAAACCAGTCCTGTTTTGGAGCAACTAAACTGTCCGGTGGGCTGGAAAAAGCTCTGGGGAACCTTGACCAAGGTTGCTAGAGAGCAAAGTAGCAGAGAGTTTCCATCCAAAAAGGATCCAGGCAGTAACAGTAAACAGAAGAAAGCCTTGCAGTTCTGTGATCCTTAAGCGTAAGGGGGGAGTGGATGAGGCTACCAGGAGCAGGCTGACAGCCCTGGGAGGTTTTATACTGACAGAGCACATCTGTAGAGGAGAGCTGCCAGGCTGTCATGCAAGCCCACTGGGGGACCATCTTACACTTCAGGCACATGCTGTCTGCACCTCTGGGGTTCCTCACACCTTCCTGGACATGACTGCAGGCGAGGAAGCAGGTCAAATCATCAGCATTATTAACAGCAAATCTGACATCTGGGCTGGCCAGTGGAACAGCCCAGGCATTTGCTTTGTTTATTTTTCTTCTGCCTTTGGCACTTTTGCTCTTTACAGAAGGCGGCCTGAGTGCGTTGCTAACACACCGCTTGGGGTAAGCACTAAACGAAACTCTCCACTATTTTGGGGAACCCAGCTCAGGCATTTTTTAAATAACTGCTGCTTTTTTGTGATTCTTGGACAAATTGAAACTAAAACCTCTTCCCTGACATGCTGTTTTTGTCTGTTGTGCTGGTAGGTTGCTCTGCGGTTGCAAATCTCCCATATCAACGTAGCCTGATTCTGCTCTCACTTGGCCTACCTTGACACTCTGGAGTTATTTCATTAATGTCAGTGGAGACATTTCCTCTTTACGCTGGTGCAGAGCTAGTTTGGACATGAGCCCCCACCATACATAGAGGAGAGCTGCAACTCTCCTCTGCTGCAGCTAGCAAGATCTGTGCAACAGAGGTGAACTTGCTGGAGCACAGAATGTGAGCCCATAACTGCTGGGGACTTAGGGAGAGCAGCTCTCCTTCCTCTGGCTTGCAAGTGGCTTTGCCAAGAGCAGGTTTTCAACTGAGGGCTGTTGATTTCCCCAGTACTTGCTCTACCTACGGCACTAGAGAAATGGACCTTTGCATTGACCATGGCCTGTTTGGAGATATTCCTCAGAGACACCCACTCTCTTCCTTCCTCCCTCTACTTCCAAACCCACCTGTCAGCATGCTGGTGCCTGGCATCATAAGCCACTTGCTCTCTTGGCCTTAAAAACAATGGGGCTCAGAGTATTTTACTCTTCGGAGCAATTAGAGTCTATTTTTAGCTGAGCTGCTTTGGAGAGCAGTTGAGTAGGTGTAGGTACAGTGTCCGGGGATGAGGTCTCGGGGGCTTGTTACTGCTGAGATGCTGAACAGAGCTGCGGTGAGTCCGGCAGTGGGAGGTTCACTGGTCCCTCCGGGGGTGTTGCAGGGAGGAGGCTGGAGTGGGTGTAGCTGGTGATATGTATAGGCAGCCAAAACCTGGTGTTGTAATGTCTGAGACGGTCTGAGTTTGGAAAAGGCCCCGATGATATCACCCTGCAGAACTGTTAGCGGCAGAATGCAGGAAAGGAAACGTTCACAAGTCCTTTCCAAATCTGTAAAGGAGAGGAATTAATGCTCTGTTTTCCCATCCCCATCACTCTGCTTGGAAATGGCTTTCATTCACCACCAGGCATCAAAAGGGACGGTTCCTTCTCTTTTTTCTTGTCCTTGCTGCTGCCATCTCTCAACCACATGTAGCAGAGAGCACTGAGGGCAGAGAATTTGAGAGCAGTGGCTCTTCCACACAAGATCCTTGTGAGGACACTGAGCTCTGCATACCGTCCTGCAGTTTTGTTTAATCCACTTCCAGAAAAGATAAACATGCAATGGTGCTTTCAGTGCTGCCACAGAGTATGCAAAAAAGAGATTAAGTTCTGCAGGAGCTCTCTCATGCTACTTCTCCTTTGTGGCTTCTCTCTCTCTGCAGCTCTCTGTACCCCCCAGCTGCCCTGCATGACTACCAGCCCCCGTTGGAGCCCCTTCCAAGTCCTGCACTGGAGGTCTGCTTGACTGCAAGACCTTCCCTGTTCATTGTGGCTGTGGCCAGCACAGTGCGTCCCCCTCCCTGCTTAAGAAAGCATCTCTTTTCTAGAGGTCAGGAGTGATACCATGCAAAGGTTGCTTAGTTGCTCTCAGCTCTGCTTTTTTAATGTGATCCACCCACTGTCACAGGATCCTTGGGAGGGTGGGAAGGAGGAGCCCGAAGCTGGAGCCAGTTAATGCGAATTAAGTGAGCAATACCCCGCACAGCACAAGGAGCGTGAAGAATGATGTCAACCAGTGACTGCTTGAACTAGGCAATTATCTTTGTGATTTTTCTCAAACCAAAATGTGGAGAATGTGTGTGAAATATTTCCCCCTAGAGCTTCATGCAACAAGACCTGCAGACTGACAGGACTGGTGTGTTGTAATGAGAACAAGTGAAAGTAGGGCCTGTTAAGCTGCTTTGACAGGGGGAGCTTTCTGTTTTAGCCAGTTGCTCATTGCCAATGCATACAGTCTTGCTTTCCCCCTTCCCTAGCGCTGAGGAGCATGGGCTGGTCTTCCTTCTGCCATCTGTGATGGATGAGATCAGTGTGGAGCTCCCGTCCTCCTGCTTGCAAAAGAACCAATGTCGTGGGCAATTTGAGGAAGGGGCAAGGCAAATAACAACCCTTCCCTATGGCTTTCACAAAATCTCATGTCCTGGACTCACCTATTCCAGCATGGACACTTGCCTGCAGACTGGCTGAAAAAGGACTGTGATAATTCGTTTATGCTTGTGAGCATCAGCCTGGTAGCAAGCATGGTCCTACCCTTATGGAAATAGAAAGATAAGAAATGGAATTGACTTTCCAATAACTTTCACTGATTTTTGGAGCGCAGCCCAAAGGACAGCAGTGGGGAGCAAGTCAGGCAGGGAGTCTGTGCTGCGTTACGGCTGCAGAAAAGGTCGGTGTGATTTTCCTCTTCAAGGAGGGGAGTGAGAATCTTTCTCAAATAGTTCACCAAATATTGTGATCTGAATTGGGGGTAGTTGGAGCTGTTGACAGACAGGGGAGATAGATTTAGCACAGTGCTAACCAGTTTAGCCAAAAGATGACTAAGGTGGGGGAAACATTGTTGTCTCCAAACATCTGTGAGGAGATGGTGATTACGGTAACAAAGAGAAAATTTAGACTGAGCATCAGGAAAGTACTTCCTAGAAGTGAAATGTGTCCCCCAAGGGAGGGGGTGGGAGTCCCATATCTGGCAAGATGGGAACAGCAATAATAATAACAAATCTGATTGCTTGCCATGTAATGATAACAAATAACATAAAATGAGTCTTGATAAAGAGCTAGAGTTCTCTGATAGCAACCAAATGCACAAGCCGGGGGATGAGCAGGGTGGAACTTGGGGGGGTTCTGATGCTGGCAGGGCACACCTGGGAGTTCTGCTGACTTCCTTGAGCGGTAAAACCTGTATTTAGGCTTTTGTTCACTCAATACTTTGGAGCAGAGGAAAGTTCAATTCCTGGGCCCCTTCTCTGAGGTTTTTCATTTGAAAGAGAAGGAGTCTGGTACAGCAATGATCAGTTTGTGCTTATTTGCTGGCAGTGGGATCCAAGAGACCCACACACAGCTTTATTTCACTCCCATGCTGTTTGGAGTGGAAAGATCTCCCAGCAAAGAATGCAGAAAGGCAAATGTATGTTTTGATTGGGGGCTGTTCTGTGATATGAGCCAAGGGCTGGAGTGGGGTCTTAAATGGACAATCACATCCAGGAGTATGTGAGAAGCATCATGTGAGAATCATATGTGAGATGTGGCCAAGACCCTAGACACCCTGGCCAAAGCAAGCCCTGCCCTGCAGAGCAGGCAGAGGTGTAGATGAGAAGCGCAACTGAGTCTATGGGCCCAAGTGAGCCCCAGACACCCAAATTACAGGGCCAAGCCCTCGGGTTCCTCTGCAGCTAGTCTCTTGGAAAGAGACTAGTAACGATCTCCTATTTATACACCACTCAAAAAGATAGGGTTAAGGCCAGGGCTCTTCAGTATTTTGGGGCTTTTGGTTTTGGTGAATGATGGGTCCTTGATTTGCTTTGGTAACCCTGGAGCAAGATGGCAGCATTTTGCCTTCTTTGCAAACTTGAAGCCTTGGTTTTGTTTAGCATGGGCTGCAGTGCCAGCCCTGGAGGGTTAAAATGTGAAAGGGGAACACCCTGCACTTGTGCCCTTGCCCACTTGCTCTGCCGATGATTATGTCCTAAACAGTAGTCATGAGATAAGAGAGAAAATATGACTGAGAGGGTGCTGGGAGAACTACACCAGTCCTGTGCATCACCTGCCTCACCAGTGGAAGAAGAAATGGGTGACTCAGGGCCTGGGAGCACGGCAGGGGCAGGAGGGAGATGGCAGCTGCCTTACAGGGTCCTGGCTGAGAGTGACTGAATGCTATCCACAGGGGTCAGCTCTGTCCCCCAACAAGCTTTGTGAGGGCTGAAGGAGAGGAGTTCCCAGCCCTGCATTACAGCAGCCCCAGCTCACGAAAATGTCAGACCAGAAGCACTTGGCCACGTGAGTGTGAGACACAGGCAAATGTGGGGAAGAAAGACAAGAAAAGGGGCTGGTGATTGAAGTCAGTTTTTTATCCTGGAGGAGGTTTGTTGGAGTACATCCACAGCTGCACAAGGAGTCCTCTCACAGTCTATAGGAAAGCAAGCACAAAGGGAAAATAAACTATAAGAATCAGGCTCTTCAACAGCCAGATCAGCAAGACCGTTGTCCACAGTTATCCCAAAATAGGCTGCGTTGTTTCATACTCTTCCTTTCTCCCTAGTCCTGCTGCCTTCACACAGTGACCAGACGCCCAGTGTGCTCCAGCCAGGCACTTGTTAAACTCCTGTGCAGAGCTTGGGGCAGCTGAGTGCAGAGGGGGAAGGGTGAAGAGTGGATGCTGGCTTGGATGGGGAGGCCAGCCTGGACAGGAGGAGCACAGCATGCTTGCTTGGAGGTCCAGCTGGAAGCTCATGGAGGCTGCCTGCTACCCCAGGCTCGTATGGGATGGCTGCAAACTGTGTGTTGCTTATAGGGGCTTCCAAGAATGCTTCAAACTTGCCCTGATGTGCAAATCATACCTCCGCTTCTTCAGCTGAGGGTTCTCTTCTTCTTCTTTGTGCTGTGAAGGGTTCAGCTCCCTGTGTCCTTGAGGCTGAAAGGTCCTTGGGTCTGTTTTCCACCATAAGAACCCACGTGGCTCACCCAGAGCCAACTCACTGTGTGGAAATGGATCAAGAAGAGTGGCCCATCGTGGCACAGAGCCAGCCTGCAATGGCAACGTACCTCCAGTGGAAAATTGGTGGCCAACTTTTCTCCCAGCTGCTACAGATGGGTGAAGGGAGCCCCAGCCGGCAGCATGTGCACCATGTGCAATATGAGGGAAGCCTCAGAGTCACATGAAACCCGTTAGCAATGTCACCTGTCACTTTTGTCTGGCTTGTGGATGGCCTGGCTGAGAGCTGACCAGCTGTCCCATTCCCACCAGCCCCACCTCTCTTTTGTGACAGGGGTACATAAACCAAGCAAGCATGGGTAGCCCTGAGCTCACCTGTACTGAAACGGCTCCCACGTCTGGCTGCTGAGCTGGTGTGACACTGCTCAGAAATGTCCTGCAGCAGGAGGCCAAACTGATCTTGTCACAGGAAGAGGAACCACCACAGCCAGCATGGCCCTGCACACCCTGACCCTTCCTACAGCACCAGCCAGCCTGGCTTTGCAGACCACTAATGGGGGCCAGCACTGGGGGAATGGTCATCCCTCCACCCTCCCCCAACTCCATTGCTAGAGCCTGGCTTGGTTTGGAGGTCGGGTACTGTGGCAGGAATTAATGGAGAGTCCCATGAGGCCAGTGCTGGGAATGATCTGGAGTGCAAATTTCCCCCTGTCCCTCCCTAAAGCAGACCTGCCCTGGGCATCATGACGGCCATGGAGAAGTTAACTCTGCAGCTGGGGAGACATCTGCGATTTGGCGAGGATAGGTTCTTTCCACAGAGGCTGCTAATTCTGCATGACCTAATCTGGGTTTGCTGCTTCTCTGCGCTGTGAGTCACAGTGCGCACGGTCCTTTGGTCACTGCGGCAGGCTGCAGGACTTCACAGTGGCCTTTTGCTCTTCCTAGAGAGGATGACTCTCTTTGACTTGGCTGCCATGTGCTGTTTGACACTTTCCATTTATGTGTAATAAGATCACCGCGATCTACAGCAACAGTAGGTTGTCATCCTAAGATCTTCTCAGCAACAAGCAATACATTAGCTGGCTGGGAGCTGCACTGGTCCAGAATGATGCCTGTATGAAAAAATTCCCCAAAGGAGCCATTGACAGCTCTTAGGAACTGAAGACCTTGGAGAGGTACAGCCATTAGTGTGGGGCAGCTTGTCTTGTCAAGGTAAAGCTTTACAGAGCTGGGTGAAGGGGAGAAAAAAATTGGTGTAAAAATAAAGCAGAAGCTGGTCACTCATTGCAAGACGAGCGCTGCCTTCCTCATCAGCCTGCCCAGCACCCATGGAAAAGATGTTGCTGTCAGTAAACCCAGCCCCTTGACCGGAGGACTCTCTATGCTAGCCCGCACCTACTGGGGCAGCTGAGCCCTGATACTCTGCAGATTCCCAAGCTGCAAGCACTGGGCCATTGGTACCAGATTAGCTCTTTTTATTTCCTTTCATTTAGCAGGATCCTGCAGAGCTGGGCAGCTGCCAGTCAGTCTGTCAAGACTTGAACTATTTTGGGAATTTTTATGATGGAACAATATTTTTTCGGTAAACAAACGGAAAGCTGTTAAACAGGGACCTTCACCTCACAGCTCCCGGTTCAGCTCCCTCACTGCTGCGATGCCACAGTGACTGTACTGTCCACTCTGCAGAGCTCCCTTCATGGCTCCAGCAGGGGCAAAACAAATAGCAGCTTTTTTTTCCCCTTTTCATGAACTCCTCAACAAAAAAAAAAAAAGCTAAAAAAAAAAAAGAGAGAAGAAAAAGAGTAATTTTGGTTTAAGCAGCAGAAGCGTTTTCTTGGTGGACTTAACCCCTCACACTCCTGAGGGCAAGCTGTGTATTGGCTCTGTGTGCCATGTTATCCGACTGTGCAGCATCTAGTCACATCCCAGGCTGGATTTCCTCAGGACTGCTGGAAGGCAAATCCAACCAGCAGTGACACAGGGCTGACTGTGCACAAAAGGAAGACTTCCTTTTTCACTGTGTCTGTTAATAGGAAGCCCTGATGGAGTCATAGAGTGCACAGAGGAAGGTGTTTGTATGGAAGAATTGAGCAGGGAAAGGAAGGGCAGAAACCTTTCCCACTCTAAAATGGAGGTACTGCATTTCTCAGGGGAGAAACCCATAAGGGGCCAGTGAGTCCTTTTTGCTGCCATGGGCTAAAATTGGTTTCACGATTCCTATTTATTGGTGGCAGTGGAGAATCCAGTCTCACATGGGATGAATCTGCCCAACCCTTCGGGGGAACTGATTGATGGCAATCAATTGGAATGAGCCAAGACATTTGTCCACTCCACACGTGCTTCATCCACGTCACAAAGGCAGTTTGTGGTTTTCCTCGGTTCCTGGAAAGTCCAGTCCAGCTTGTACAACAGTGCTGGCTCATGCAGGCCCTACTGGCAGCCCATTAGCTCCAGAGCATGCAGATCTCTGAAATGTCTCAAGGGATGGCATTCTGCTTCCCTCCTCTGCCCCTCGTTCCACTGTCAGACTCATCAAGGAGTTGTAGTTTGCCCCACTGAAAACTTGCACAGTGACATATTTTGCTTGCCCTGTCCTGATTCTGCCTTGGGAGCTCTCCTGCAACTCATTAACTGTTCTCACTCTGAGACTCTGCTACTAATGACTTTTTCAGAGGAGCCTTCAGTAAAGTTGCCTGTGAGCAACTGCACCTTCTCCTTGGCCAAGCTGTCTTCCCTTCTCCGTGGGCAGTCGCAAGCCCTGCGCTTTCCTCTCTCGTCCTCCAGTTTCTCGGGTTTCTTCCATTTGCTTTTGCAGCCTCAGCAGGTCAGCTCTGGCACGTCTGTCCCTTATCCTTCTCCATTTCACTCTGACACTTCCTGGGATTCCTCCCATGTCCATTTGTATCCATGACCCTCTTCTTACCTACCCACCTTCAGCACCCTCCCAGGGCAGCTTCCCCACCCTGCTGTTAGTTCTCTTCCTGCCCTCTGCACAGAGTGGCTTTCCTCGGTTCTGTGGTCTGCTCTCTGCCATGTAGGAACTCACCTGGTCCCACCATGGGAGTGCCTGTGCTGTACGTTAGGGTTGAGAGTCCCAGGAGTGCTGGGAGGACACAAGGTGAGCGTCTCAGGAACTGCAGCAGTGGTGCTGTGGGAGAGATGCACACCAGTCCTCAAGCTTCCTGGCATTTTTAAGGTGTCCCCATTCTGCAGCTGGATGTACAGAGACCGATTTACGCAGGTCTTTTGGATCCCAGGTCTGCATTTTAAAGACACCTAAGCTGTCACAATCCCTGCAGCTCATATATCCTGTAATTACAGCTTCTGCCATCTGTTTATTGGAGTCCCACTCCTATTTCCTCTTCTTGGTTTGGCTTCCCTCTCTTCACCCACTAACTTCCCCTTTCTTCATTGCACCCCACATTTTAGCCCTATGAATTGAACTTACATGTGCTTAGCTGGTCCATCTGCCCCACAGAGAATATACTCCATCCCCAGTAAATAGCCCAGCTCTCCTCCTTTTTATCTTTTTCTCCTGAACTAGTTGTGCTCTTCTGCAGGGCGTTATCTCTTGAGCACTCAGTGGCTTACCCAAATCAGTGTCACTTATGCCTATCACTCCTGTTCCTCCTGCTCAGCGTCATTCCTCCCGTAAAGAAGGCTTCACTTTCTGCTGCAGTTTTATTCCTCTAGCTTTTATCCACCTCGCTCTCCTCCAGGTCCAGCTGCACTTTGTCTTCTATGCAAGCCCGGGAGCTATGCTCCAGAATGGTCGCAACACTAGAGGGGGAACAATCCTACAGCAAGTCATGCCAATATAACGTGTTTTGCTTATGCTTACCTTATGCCTCTCTGGGCCTTAGCCTATACTTGTCCAGCTCTGACTTCTTCATGTCAGGCCGTCCGAGCCAGCTTTATGATCCCATGCTTGGGTTTGAGCACTTGTCACATGGAGGTGCAGCAGAATACGTGGTTTTGTCCCAGCAACTTCTCTGCTGTGACTTGGCTGCGACCACTTGTAGCTCTAGGCACTGGGCACAAAAAAGCCCCTTTGCATCTATGTTTTTTATGGCTGTTCCTTCAGTCAGGTTGTAGATAAATACACGTACAAGGCTGGAAGGCAACTTAGCCCCTCTGTGGCTGGGCTATGGGGTCACTGGTGGGGGTCCTCCCACAAGGATGCCTTGTACTTGGGAGGAGCAGGGAAGAGGACTCGAATGGTGACATTGGCAAAACCAGTGCCCTGGGCAAGACCTCAGAGTCCTGCCTCATCTTTGCTTGGTCCGCCTGTGCCTCTGCGAAGGACATTCTTTCTCTCAGCTTCCAACCTGCAGGCATCTCCTGGTCCTCTGTTGTTTATGATACTGCAATTTGTTGCCTTGGAAACAAGTGCTGTTTTATCCCAAACAGAGCCTACAGTTTCACAGCGCAATCAAGCAAGAAGAGCAGATGGTTTCCCCCATCTCTTCTGTTGTATTTCCCATTATCCTCATCCACAGTTGGATGACAGGAATCTATGATTCAGTGGAAGTATCTGTGGCCTGGCTGTGTCTACTGGTGTAAGCTGGGGAGCCATGTTTCTCCTGTGATATGACATGCCTTTGCGTCTAGAATCACCATTTTGGCTTCTTGCAAACGGAACTTGACCAAAAGCCTAAAATAAACAACTTTTTGCTGACTTCAGTGGTGTCTATGAGTGGTGGGCAGAAGGAAGGTTCAACACCTGCAGTTTCTGTTTCCCAGGGTTTTGTAGTATCTCTCCGTAAGCTTTCAGCCCTCTGCAAGCTCATTTTACTGTTTTATATGTTAAACTTTGGACAATATATGCCTTGTACTCTCTGCAGACACTGGTCGTCTTTTGTGCAGTTCTGCTGGGCCGAAGCTCAGCTGCAGTTTGGCAGCAGCTGTGCCAGGTAGGACTTGGTGAACTGGGTGGGTGCTAGGTCTTCATGCAGATGTCTTGTCTTGGAAGCGGTTTTCAGAAGAGCTGTTGGTACAGGGGCACAGTGGGGTCATGGCTCTAATATGCACATGAGGAATCAAAGACACGTGGGGGCTCTATAGGGCTGAGGAGCCTTCGGGATCCAAAATGGCTGGGGGAATCAGCACTTCCAAGCGTGAGATTAATTGCTGTGCAAACAGTTCTGCTTTCATTCCTTGGCATTATTCTTCGTGATTCAATCTGATTTGTTTGAATTCTGTTCTGATGTCCTACCCAGCACTTTGCTGCTTGGGTGCCGTCTTTCATTGCCAGAGCAAATGAGAATGAGTAAATTTAGGCTGGAGATTAACAGAATATTTCTTCCTTTCATAGCAGTAGGATCCTTCAGCAGCTTTCCAGTGGGAACAGGAAGAGAAAAACCCCAACTGGTTTCAAGATTGAGACTGGTTAGTTTATGAAGGGGATTATAGAAGTGATACGGTTAGAGCTTGTGGCTGGATCCAATGTCTCTTCCTGTTCTATCTTTCTGGGAGCCAGCTATGTTTAAAATTCATTTGAAGAAGGGAAAATTAGCCTCAAGGTTCAAATGTTCTGAATTAAAAATGGAAAATGGAGCAGAGGCAATTGAAAACTTTGGTTCTTGGTTACCCTTGCCTAGCAGCAGGCAGGCTGCAGAGCCTGGGCAAGTGAGGAGGTTGGCTTGTGGAAAGAAACAAAATTCCTGTAGTTTGGCATGGAGATGTGGCATGGGGAGGGAAAAGCAGAGCCCTGGGGAGGGCGGTCATGAGTGATGGGGCAGGGGAGGAGGGACAAGTGCAGTACTAGGATAGGGGGTGCAGGCCCATGAGATATGGGAGGAGCAGAAAGGAAGAGAGTTGCTTTTCCTGTACATACTGTATCTGGCTCTTTTGCTTATCACTTAATTTATCCTTTCTGCAATGAGTAACTGACTAAGGCTCCTTGTGCTGCACCATTAATCTGTGGCTTTCCATTAACAGGCAGGTGCTTGTACCCGGGGGACCACCATGCTGACTGCCAGAGATTCCTGGCACCGGGTACTACGGAGTTAAGCAGCCAGGCTGGAGTGTGCAAACAAACAGTGAGACCTGTACTAACAGCCCTGCTTTGTGTTAGTGGGAAGCACAGGCTCCAACTTCTTCCGATTTCTCACCTGTCCAGACTGGTACAGAGAGAAAATGCCTCTTGGAGTTGCAGAGAAAACCACACCTATTTACAGTGGATTCCCCAGGGCCCTCCTGGGGGGTATTAACCCTTCAGACCCGGGCTCACAGTCTCCCTTTGGCATGGAGAATTCCCCACCATCCCTGGGGAAATCAGCCCTTCTCCCTCTGCTGCAGGGATTTCTCCTGTTTGTAGCCCAGAGCATTGGCCCATCCACTCCCTAGAGCAAGTCACTGCTTTCTCTTTCCTCTCCATCCATAGTTATCTTTGTCCTTTGCATAACTGCACCGGGGCTCTTTCTGTGGGAGCTGGGCTTCCCGACCCAGCTCCTTCCCCCAGAAAGCAGAACTTGCTCTGCTGTGTTTGGGTTGGACCTGTGATCATGTCTCTGTGTTTGTCTCAGACCCCACCAAGTTTCCCTGAGATACCAGCTCATCCCTCCCCCTTGAAATATCCTTGATCTCTTCAGACTTCTTCCTGGTCTCACTGTTTGCTTTCCCTCTTTTCCCTGGTTTCTGAGTTTTCTCGGAAGGAATCCCGTGCTCTGGCCTCCTCAGGCTGGAGTGTTGTGTTGTTGTTTTTCCTTTCGTCGCTATGGGCAGGGATTTTAAATACTGAGCCAAGGAGAGGGAGGGAAGAAGGGAGGCTGTGAAAGAAGGAGGGAGTACAAGGGGAGGGATGAAGAAAGTCGGGAAAGTGAGAAAGCAAAGTGTGCAAGGGAGTGGGGTAAGGAAGAGATGGTGGAGGAATGAAATGGGGAAGGGAGGTAGAGGGCATTGTGGAGAGAAACAGTTTTGGATAAATATCAAGGAGAGCTTTTACGCTGATTCTTTTATTAATAACACTATTGCAGCAGACAGCAATATCCAGAGGAAGGCAAGGAACTCCCCCCCATCTGCCTAGGACACAAGGCATGAGAGGTTATTCAAGGCAAAGAGATCTTTCAGAAAATGAACATCCAAGCCTAGAGCAGCCAGTAGGAGCACAGGCTGCAGCAGGGAAAAATGTTACATGGGAATTTGGCAGGTAACGAGACAATGTGAAGCACAAAGACCCAGAAAAAATTATAGGACCTTCTTTCAGTCTCTTGGAAGTAGGAAGCCTGGGAGAGGGCTGACAGGTTTTCTGAGAACAGGGAAGAAAGTAGAGCAGCTAAGGAAGCTTAGGGCACTGCAGAGAAGCTAAGTAATTCCTATACCAAAAAGAAAAAAATATACCCGCCCCCCCCCAATAGTGCAGCTCAGCTGCTACAGACCAGGCACCCTCAGGCAGTGAGAACTTCTAAAAGCAAAGTCTGGTGTCTTAGAAAACAACAGTCCCCAGGACTGGGCACAGCACCTGAGGAGCAGAGTACTAGAGACCAGCAGCTGTCTGCAGAAATAGGGGAGGGCAGAGAGCGCCAAGGAATTGCAGACATGGGTCTTATTTCGATCCCAGATAAATTGCTGGGACGGTCATTAGGGATCTGCAGGTCCCCTCTGCACACCCACCTGATCTGCTACATTGCAGAGAGAAATCCACAGCTCACTTTCCTCTGCAAAGGAAAATCATGCTCCTGGAGCTGCTAGAAGTTATGGAGTGTTTCCTGCTGTAGGAAGTAACAGCAGGACATGGATTTTCAAAAAGCTGGGAGCAGTGTCTTTCACAGGAACTTCTCGACGAGGCTAAGCGGCCACAAGGTGATTTGTGCTGGCACTGCTGAAATACTGCAAATAAGTAGAAACCAAAGGCCCTGAAGGCTCAGAGCAGTTCATTTCTGGGAGCCATGCAGGGGTGGCTTTATGGTAGGATGGAAACTAATCCAGAGAATACTGTAATGCCACTGAGTGAATCTGGGATAGACCTTCAGCTGGAATACTCTGAGTGCTTCTCTACACCCTTGCTGGGGAAAATAGGGAAGATACAGGCAGTTAAAGTTACTAAAAAGATGAAGCCCCTTCCACATGAGCAGGGATTGCAAGGAACGCAACATGTCAGTTTACAGAGAAGATAAATGGAGAAGGGATATGAATTAGATAAGACTATGACTTTTTAGGAAAGACTATATATTTCAAAGTCTAAGCCAATGCCTAACTGACAAAGATAAGAAGGAAATTCCTCTCTGGAGAGGTTATTCCATAACTGTCCAACATAAAGATTATTTAACTTAAGGATTCAGCACTGTCAGAGACAAGCTCTTGCACAGCATTTGCCAGCCCTGGTATCTAATCAGTCCTGTTTTTATAAACAAGCAGCCTGGGGATCAATCAGCCCATCAGCCTGTGTCCATTAGGGCACTGTCTGACTGCTGTGGCGGTGACTGCTCTGGCCTCAGCACTGCCACCAGCCCAGACCCAGCCGCTTTCCTCCAGTGACTCGAGGGCAATTTACCATCCTCCCACTCCTACTGCTTGTGTGATTTGTCTCTTTGCTCCCCAGCTCAATTCTGCAAAATGACTGGAAGTAACTTTTTAAAAAGAAAAATCAGACTAGAAATGAGGTGGGGCTGCATGAAGGGAACAGCTAAATCAGAACTGAGTTGTGGCCGGTGGGGATGGTATGACGTGCAGCCAGAGGTGGCCGAAGGGCAGCTACGTCTTGACTTGCATCACCGCCACCCTCCCCTGCAGGCTGAAGCTCTTTCTTGCTGCAGATAGGTACTGTACTCTGACTTACAGGAGTTTGAACGTGTAAGTCCTAGGTTGCATCCTTCAGTGGATGGTTTTCAGTATTGACCATCAGGATTGCAGATAATCCTAATACTGAAGGCACAGGTCAGGAAAAAGGGAAGCAGATTCATGAGGATTTGGGTGATTTAGGTGGATGGGTGACAGATGAAAAGCACTGTTTCATGTAGCAAATGTTGGCAAGTGTGAGAGCAAGGAGCCAGTGTGAGGAATCCCAGTTAAGCAGAGCCACAGCACAGCTCTCTGAGCCTCAGTTGGTGGAAGGGGAATCATTAACCCTGTCAGCCTGCATGGAGAGGCAATGCGGGAGGGAATTTTACATGTAGGAGTTCAACGTGGCTTTGTGTCTGTCAGGCATGTCCCATGTGCACATTGTTGGGCTAGTCAGTCCTGAAGGTATTACAGAAAGGAGATGAACTGGAGTGGCTAACATCCTGATTAGGCCTAGAATATTAATTAATATCATGCACATAAAACTGCGCTTGGATGTGCAGCAGAAATATTTAGGTCTAGTGTATCTTTGGCTTTCTCAGCCAAGAATGTCCCAGGGAGGTTACTGTGAGCTCATCTCCACTGATGGTGGTATCAGGAGGGTGCAGAGGGCAAACAAAGGACTGTCATTGCTGGGGTCTTAAACATGCTTTCAGTGCGCTTGGAGGACATGGCACATTACATGTCAGGGACCCTCAGGAGCCTTATCAGCACTCTGGCTCTCATCACTGTGCCACGGATGGAGCTGTAACAGGAAGAGTGATGCTGAGAAACCTGGCAAGATGGATCAGTACTGACTCTGCCTCCCCTGCCCACCGTCAGAAGACACGAGCCTGCCCCAGGCAGCAGCCACTCCTGCTGTGAGAGGGCCACCAGACAATCCAGAAGAGAGGGGTGAGAAGGACAGGGATGGCTGCAGTGCCATCACGTGGCATCCTGGCCTAGGCCTGAATCCGGCCGATGAGCTGCACAGTTCATCCACGTGGGGAAGGCAGAGAAACACATGCTGGCAGGCAAGAAGCAAAGGCTTTTCCCAAGGACTGAGCGCAACTCCTTTGCAATCAAACTCCTCTGCTGGTGGAGCTCTGTTTTTGCTCTAGAGTTTGCTCTGTTCCTGATAACTTTCCAGCCCTGTGTTGTGTTGCAGGGGCTGTGTTTCCACATCCATGAGCCTTCACCTTCCACACACTTTACTTTGGACAAAAATATGCAAATTATCCCTTTCGTCCGAGGAGAAAGCCATCTTCCAAGTGGCAAGGTACCGACAGCTTTTTATATTCTTTGCAGTGGAACTTTTGCTTTTTTCTCAGCCACTCCTGTCTCCCTTGCAGATGCTGCCATTCCCACTTTGTTAATTTGTCTTTGTCAGCGCATGTTTCCACAGCAGTGGCAAGACTGACCAGCCCTGGTAGGGCCAGCCATGTTTACCCGACCGCTCTGCATCCTTCGGCGAGCAGCCTGTTGCTGGTGACTTTTCTGTTCACTTTTACCCACTGAAGCCACAAATTCTCAATGAATTCTTATGCCTTTTCTAGCCCGAATGAAACTATCTGAAAAGTAAACATGTTTGGTGTTTACATGAGGCAAAACCCAGCTTGGGAAAAGAACAGTTCAAGCACAGGCGGCTGCAAGAACAAGGAAAATTCCCCTGTGAGACAAGAGTTCCCAACTCAAGAAAGAATGATGCAAGTTTGTCCCTTTAAATATGTGCGTAAGCACTGTCCCAAGCAAGGATGCTTCCCTGGAACTAAGCTCTCAACAGTTAAGTTAAACAAGTCCCAATTAGGACTGACATGGATTATCATAATAATGGAGGCTCAGCTGCTCCCAGGACCTGCAGAGGGGAAGCAGGGAAGGAAAGACATTGTAGGCCAAAGGGTGGGATTCAGCTATACCCTGACCTCCCTGCTTCCCGACCTTCTTCAGTGCAGTCTTGGGTACACATCTTTGAAATCAGTTTACTGCAAACATGCTGTGAGTGCTGGTCATATACAGACTGGTAGGTGTGGGGTCCCTGCTCCTGTCCTGTGGGGGCTGGCCGGTGGGGGAAGAGCGCACGTGAAGAGGTCAGTACTCGAGGCTGGGGCTGTAGGTGTCTATGTTTCAATGAGATCTCCCAGCTCTGCCCACTCTAGAAAGGGAAATGAAAAAGGGAAAACCAGTGGAAGACAGAGCAGAGAGAGCTGTCTTTCTTCCAGCCCCCAGTGGAGAAGGGGAAATGGCACTTTCCCACCTTCTCCAGGGCAGGAGAGGGCTGCAGGAGGAACCACGTGCTGGACTGGACCTTGCTCAGCCAGGTCATCAGCCTCCTCCGAAATCCCCCTGGTTTTCCCTCTCCCTTCCCTCAGGACACAGCAGTTGTGAGGGAGCTGCTGTGCCCTGAAGGCAACTTGTGTGAATTGCTAGAGAGAGATACTGTTTGTCAGCCACACTGGGATCCCTCCAGCTTAAGGCCCTAGAAAAGTCTGTCCTATCTGATATAGGAAGGTGAAGGAATGCATAGGGGAAAAATACATCTCAGGTCGTACTTCTCCCTTCCCCCCAAGATGAGCTGCCAAGATTAAAGAAATATTGGGGTTTTTTTATTGCAAAGGTGTAGAGAAAGTATTCTGCCTCTCTGAAAACAAAAAGATAAAAGAACAACAGCATGAGGAGAATAGGAATGAGAATATGTGTGCAGTATCCTGCCGAGCCTGGCTGTTACCTATTTCTGTAGGACAACTTGGGCAAAGTATATCCTATACTGAACGCAGCATTTCTGGTCCCCTGTTCCTGCTCAGTCCCAGGTCTCCAGCTGAATTCTCTTTCTCTGGCTGAGACACAGATGAAGAGGACAAGGCTGGAAGTGCTGGTGGTGAGACATTGTGGATGATGAATAGCATGAATTGTGGTGAAAAGAAATGAAATTGGTGAATGCTGAAAAGAAACAATGACTGACAAGCCAGGAGAAGGAACACAAGGTAGGGTGGATGGTGCCTTTCTGTGCAGCTGGGTAGGTGGGGAGGATAGGTCAAAGAGACGGCAGTATTGCTCAGCTCCGCGACAGACTCCTCTTGTCTGTAATGACCTGCCCACAGGGCACAGGGACACACAAGAGGTCTCAGAGGAATTTGCTGGTCGTGAGACCTCACTGTGGTTCATCCTGTTTGGGAGACACGACTCTCCTCTTTCCCCATTTCCTTTGGGGATAGGCTCAGGCAGAGGGAGCTGGGTAGTGCCGCTCAGCCCGGCGGTTTTGTTAACCACTCTAGTATTTTTTCTTTCTAAAGAAAAAGGAGTGTTTCTGTCCTGAAATGCTTTAGGAGCGACAGCCCTGGAGCATGCAGTACCTGTGGCAGGTCCAGCATGGCCCTGCGGCTGTGCAGAGCTTCACTTCCCAGAACAGTTTGGCAGATGCAGGTGGGAAGAGGCCAATGTTAGGGAGAAAGAGGAAGGAGATAATTCAAATCCATGCAAACAAGTTATCAGGAAGGCCCCAGTCTGCCCCCTGCTCCCCCATCTCCACCTGACACCGCGGTGCTAGAGCAGGGGGCACCATGAGCACGCCTGTGCCCCGGGCAATGTCCCTCCTGGGATGTCCCAGTGACAATAAGGGAAGAAGACCAAAGCAGCCGGGCAGGGGAGCCTTGAACCCCCCCTGCTTCCTCCTGGCTCCTCAGGACTGGCAGAGCTGGGGCCGACAGCCCTTGACCCGTGTACAGGGGAGACAGCATCATGTGGGGCGTGAGCAGGCCAGCCTGGGGTGGGATGAGATGAGGAGCTCGCTCCCCGCAAGGCAGAGGGGTTGCCCGGCAGCCCTCCCTGCCCCTGTGTTTCTGCTGCCCTGGGTGAGGTGGGGCGGGCGCTGGGGGGCCCTGGCCGCTGTCGCTGGCCCTTTGCCTCCTTGTTCCCAGGTGCAGGACTGAGGAGCGGGGGCTCCGCACAGAGCCTGCCCCTGCGGGCTGGCCCGGACAGGGCTGCGGCGGCACCGGGCCGGGTCGCCGGGGCTGCCCGGGACCGGGTCCTGGCGTGCGCGGGGGCGGGAGGGGGGGCGCGGAGCGGAGAGCGGGGGAGAGCGCGGAAAGGAGCGCGGGGGGCGGCCCGCACCCGGTCGGGGGTGCGAGGTGCCGGGGTGCGGAGGGGCTGCCTGCTGGGAGGGCACAGGGGTGCCGAGGGGTGGCGGGTGCGGAGTCCCGAGGTGCGGGATGCGGGGATGCCGGGCTGTGGGGCGCGGGATGGCGGGGTGCCGGGGTGCGGGGTGCCGGTGCCCCGGCTGGTCCCACCCCTGCGCGGCGCTCCCCGCCCCGCGGCCGCGCTCCCCCGCCCTCCCTGACGTGTGGCGCTGGCAGCCCGGCCGGTTCCGCATTCCCGACCCCTCCCCGCAGCCCAGGGGCCGCTATATAACCGGGGCTGATGCAACCCACCCCGCCGCCCGCCACAGCCTGCGGGAGGCGCGCACCGGGGCGGTGGGGGGCGGCGGGCCAAGGCGCCCCGGCGGCGGCCGGCACCGGCGACATCGGCACCCGGCGGGGCCCGGGGGTCGGGGCAGCGCCGCGCAGCCGGGCGGCGGAGGCGGCGGGGCTGAGCCTGCAGCCTGCGCCCGGCCCCTGCGGCCGGGCCCCGCGGGCACCCCGGCAGCCCGGTCCCCCTGCACGGTGGGTGCGGGCGCGGGCGGGGGCGGGGGGGAGCGCCGGGCGGGCCGGGATTGCGGGCGGGGGCGGCGGCGGCGGGGGAGGGGGGCGCCCGGAGGAGCATCCCGGCACCCCGCGGCGGCGGGCAAGGCGCTGGCCCCCCCCCCCCCCCCCCCCCCCCCCGGGCGGGGAGGGGGGCCCGGCTGCCAGCGGTCGGGCGCACCGCGGAGGTGTGGGGAGACCCTCCGGGGCGGGGCGGGGGGAGCGGCCCGGGGGGCTCAGGGCAGGGCTGCTACCCCCGCAGCCAGCGAGGCGCGGGGGCTAGGGCTGCCTTGCGGGGGTGCCTGGCAGTGGGCTGCCGCCCCCGCCCTGATCCGCTGCCGGGGCGGCGGGGAGCGGCCTCTCCCCGCTCTGGGGTGCCCTCCGCTGCCTCCGCTTCACCTGTCGGCCGGGCGCGCCGGGGAGGGAGCGGTCCGGAGTCCCTCCGGCCGCCGGGTTTGTGCCGCGGGGAGGGCTGGCGTTGCGGTGAGCCGTGCCCCCAGCCCGCGGGGCCCTGGGAAGGAAAGGGGCCCTGGAGGTTCCCCCACCGCTCCGTCCCGAGCCCGCTTTAGCAGTCAGGCATGGAGTTGAATGGAAGTTGCATTCTTTTGCACGGTCTGCTCCAGGAGGCGCTTTTCTTTTTTCCATGGGAGGGAAATGGGTTTGAGAGCAAATTGGGGGAAAGGGAGAAATACCAAGAGAGCAAGAGCCACGTTATGTTTCCATTTTCCTTTAATGAAGGCCCTGTGGAGGTGTATTTGAAAACACAGGGTCTCCTATGCCTTCAAGGAGGGTGAGAACACTGTGCTGGCTGGTTCCAGGGCCATATGCAGCGTATGGTGGCCAATGAAACGGGGCCTGGCTCGTTCTCTTGCTTGTCTTGGCAGCCTGCTCCATGGCTTGTATTACCAGCCCTGGAACACAACCACTGCCAAACTGCGTGTGTGTGCGTGTGTGTGTGTTTGGACTCCGAGAGCTCAGCAGAAACAAATGCTTCTGCAGCTCAGACCAGGATTTTTTAGCTAGTTTCAAGAAAACTTGCATGAAAAACTCTATCTGGAGGCTGGAGGCTGTTGCCAGAGTCTGCACTGGGAAATTGCTGGTGAGTGCTTGTGTGGGGACATCTGGGAATGCCAGTTGTTGGAGGTCGGATTCTTAGTATGACTCCTAGGGATTTAAAAAAACCAAAAACCTGCCCATCTGCAGGGTGAGTGGGTGGGTGTGGGACCTGCTGTCCAAACCGTCCCTATGTCAAGCAGCTATTGGTTGTCCCAGGTTCCCGGGGTCTGGGGGATTAACAAGATCTGCTGAGAGTTAATGTGCAGGTTGCTGCCTCTGTCTCCTTGCTGAGACACCTATGGATGCTTCTCCCTCCTCTTCACGGCTGAGCGTTGAGCGTTTCTGTCCTTACAGGATGCAAAGGTCTCTGTCCTGCAGTCCTTGCCAAGGAAGAGTAGGTACTCCCTCACACCTCTTTCCTCCTCCTGCCCTCTCCATCCGAGCAGTGTGTCCAGCTAGGCTGCTCAAGCACAGGCAGGACTGAGCATCTGCTCTGCTGTCTCCTTCCCTGTGCTAGTGTTTGCTACTTCAGCTGCATTGCCTGGGCCAGGTACTTGGCAGCACGCAGCGTCTTGAGCGTGAAGCTGTTGAGAGGCTCTTTTCACTGCAGTAGGCAGTTCCCCGTGGACCTGGCCCTAGTGTGTGGCATGGACCCCGTGCCAGCCTGCATGTGTCCTGCAGTGCCAGCGCAGCAAGGATCGGCGGGCATGGCAAACCTGATGCCCTCTATCTTTGGCTGCTTGCATGGATTTCTTAGTTGTTCAGACTGTCCAGAGTATCAATCCAAACATTGCAGGCTATTTTAATACGCAGCCAGGGAGCTAAAGGTCTATATGGGCCTCTCAGCTGAGCAGGGCTGTTGCAAACTAGCCAGAGGTGGTCTTTATATGGATTAGAGGTCTTTGTGGATGACCCTGGCATTCAGGGCATAATTTTGAGGAGTTTGTAGGGGGGGCCTCTCATCATTGAGGCCATCTTTGGCCCCTGAGGGCAGAGCTCTGTGCTGGAGTAGGGTTGTCTTCTTGAAGAAGATTCCAGCCCTGACCACATGTGGTCATGGAAGGTCCTGGGGGATTTCAGCAAGTCAGTCGTTAGCCTCAGTGTCTGAGCTGCAGCCTAGCTCAGACCAGGATATTCCTTCCTCCTCAAATCCCTTTGAGCTGCTTCAGGCAGAAATAGGATAGCTTTTACCTTCCTGCTCTGTACTGCCGTCCAGTGGGTGGTACAGCGTTATTAAATGTCTGCCACAAATAATTAATTGCAATCTCTAATAGTAATACTGTGATAATTAATTGCGATTGTTTGCAGTTATTGCAATTAATTATTGCAATAGAGGAGCCTTGCTATGCTAGGTGCTGTACAAAACCCTGCTGTCACAGGTTGCTTACAAGTCAATCGCTGCATTGCAGTGGTGGGGGCAGTGTAATGCTAAACTAGAGCTTTTTACTACCCTGTGAAGGTATGGAGGAAAATGCTCAGGGAAAAAGGACTGTGAGCTGACTGCTTTGCTAATGGCAAAGGTGGTGGTGGGGGTATTTCTAAAGCTGAGGATTGGAGGACCAGAATCCCCCCTCCTCAGAATGGGGATAAGGAGAGAAAGCATCAGACAGGCAGGTGTGGGGGGCCTGATGGTGGGACTCAGTTGGGTGGGGGGCTGCAAAACTGCAGTTCTGCTGAGGAGAGGCTGTCCACTCCGGGCTGCCCTGTGGGTACAGTGCAGGGAGCTGCGTGCCTTCCTGATGGAGAAGCGGGAGGCAGCAAGGCTCTCTGCATTCTGGTTTCCAGAAAGGTTTTCATAGCCTTCTGTCTGTGAATGACTTGGATGTTCCTCATGCCATCTGTGTGAAACTAGATGTGCAGGACTGAGCCAGACTGTTCCCACTCACAAAATGGGTTTAGACTTCCATCTCCCCAGCAACTGTCCTTCACAGCTCCTTCCTTTCTTCAGTATTGTGGCCCTGCAGTTCACTCGCTGGAGCTTGGGAGTTAGGGATGGGACATTACATGTATGGGTGTTCACAAACCCTGCAGCTCTTCTCCCACCACGTGGGGTTGCTTGTGGGAGGAAGGGAACAGCAAGGGCAGTAGCTGGGGCTGTCTGTGGGAAGGGCACAGATGGTTCTTTGGCCCTGCAAACTCAGGGCCTGGTTGTAGGAGCTGTCTCTTCCTCTTGGGATGGAAGTGGAGTGTGGAGGTAGTGAGGTACTATGGTGTCTTAGCATACTGAAGTGGCATGCTGCAGCTCAGTGCACTTGGTAAGCCATGCTGTGATCGTGCCTTAAACTGGCCTTTAAATAAAGGGGAATCTCCCTGATGCCATAAAACACTAAGTTATGTTAGGTCCTTGATAAATAGAGGGCATGCACAGTTTTTTTCCCAGTGGGTGTCACTGCAGCTCTTCAGTACACTACAGGTGGTGGGTTCCTTGGCATCAACAGGTTCAGCAGATGAATGAATGAATGCACAGTGGCTGTTGTTAAAGTCCGTGTTTGTCAGCACTACTGCATGGGTATCTGAAAAGACTGGTTACAACCAAAGGGCTTGGCTGCTGCTGTGTTCTGATGGTTGACAAATAACTTTTATACTGATCAGTGTGGCCTTTGGCTCTGGCACTGCAAGTGACTGCTTTTAACAATGCAGACCAGAAGAAGCTAGACAGGAGATGGGGGGACCTGCTGTAAGGTACTAATCAAAACTAGATACATCAGACTCCTCTAGAGTAGATGGCATTTGTGTGGCAATGGGAGAGTATTGCATTTTAGACAACAGAAGAAAACTGTAATTGCATGGCTAGGTACTTGTGGCACTGGGAATATGGGGTAGTGGCTTTCTGCCTTCAACTTCATTGTGCTTAATGTGGCACTCACTGGGGGCTGAACCTTGAAGTGGAGGGAGGTCTGTAGGCTCCAGTGACCCTCAGCATGCTGCAGTCTCCCCAGCCAGAAGAGTCCAGATAGAAAAAAAGCAAGTGGCTCTGTGCTTCAAAGGAGTGATAGGCAACTGCCCTGTCTTTGTTTAGGAAGTTACGTTCTTGGGGCATGAGAAGTTGGGATGTCAGGAAAGGGCTTTCATATAAATCATCCTTCTGCCAACAGAAGGAACTAGAAAGATGCAATGACATGCAGGCTGAGCGAACTTGATAGCCAGGAGCTAAAAAAAGTGAAAAATGACAATAAAGCCATAATAAAATCTAGGGAACCAGAAGCTGCTTCTCATGGATGGTAGCATTACTTCTGATCTCCACAGCAGAATTATTGCCTGTTGGCAAGAGGCAGATGAAAGGCTAATTGCTGTGACTTAAGTGCTCCAAGACAGTACATACAAATGGCAATAGTATGTTAAGTGCTAACACACTGATGAGGAGATCAAAGATTGCTTGTATGGTGGCTTGCAGACTTTGGCAGTGGTCCGATGTGTGGCAGCTGACAAGTAATGGCAGGTACCCAGGTCGAGCCTGGAGTGAGAGGACAACAGGCAAGCATGGCCTTGGTTTTTCAGGCAGCATGGAGAAGGGCTGGTAGGACAGACTTTGCCTTAGTGCAGCACTTAACATGGGCAAAAGAGAAACATGCTGGTATTTACAGAGTGTCAGAATCTGCTGGCTGGCAGTATTAGGTGCTAGACTGGCTCTCTGAGCATTGGAAGGGTACTTGGATCAACCATTGCAGATGTCAGACAGTATAAAATACCTTATGTTGGAAGAAACCATGATTTACAGACAGCAAAATCGAAAATAAGGTTGCAAACAGCCCTCACTTGCCAAGGAAGCTGACAACAGAGATAAGACAGTAATGGCAATTTAAATTGAAGTGTGACTGTCGGAGCTTGCTTTGGGTTGTCGTGGTCCTCTCTGTGTGATGATACTGTTGACACAGCAGCAGCAACTGCTTTGGGTTTATAAAGAAGCAAACAGCACCTCTGGGTAAGTGAGGATGCATAGGATGGTCCTGGGGGAACAGTGGCCATTTCTGCACAGGGAAATGAATGTATGGTTTCAGCACAGGTAGGCATTCCTGTGCCAGTTCTAGTCTGTGGGTAAGAATAGTACTGAAGAGGTGGCAGGAGGGGTGTGAATACAGGCTAGGAACTGGAGTACAAGCCCCTGGGGACACTGGGTTACGTGGATTATGCCTACACACGTTAGATTTATGCCATAACTGCTGTGCAAACATCAACTCCTTAAAAAAACAAACAAACAAACAAAAAGAGTCCCCAGAAAAAGCTACAGCAAAACCAGTATGGGAAGAAAAAAAGCCCCAAGCAAATGAAGATTAGAACTGCAGGAGAAAGAATAGGAGCGTATGCAGGGACAGTTTCACTGAGGAAGCTGAGCAACAGTATGGGACAGTAACAACTTAGTTAAGCTTCTCACTAAGTCACGGGCTCCGGAAGATAGCAGACCCTGGCAATAGGAGAAAAACTATGAGTAATGGGTGCTGCCTTTAAGAATTACTAAATCAACCAGTGTCACAGACTGTTGACCGTAAGGACATAATTGGGGGACAAAACACAGAAACACTCATCACTGATGGGAAAGATGCAGCAAAACCAAGGTGAGCAAAGGAAGCTGTACTGTTGTCAGCTTTTTGGGGATGAGACTGCTAAATAAAATAACTGAGGTTGACCTGAGGTTGACCAAGACCACAACAAGAACAGTGCCAAAGCAAGGATGCAAAAGTGACTGTAGTAATTAAGAGGGTTTACAGACATTTCGGCAAGAGGTCAAGTCTTGTGTTACAGCATTTTAACTGGAACAAGGGGAGTATAGAGGCAAAGCTAAGGAAATGCAAACTGAATTTTGACCCATGAAATCACGTGTTGACCAGATTTTTGCTGTGAGGATAGTTGTTGAAGAGAGCATTGAATGACACAAGCTGCTCATCGCTGAACTGAAGTTTTAAGAAAGCCTTCTCTGTCTCATAATTCACTCTGGAGCATCTTGATGTCGTGGCATGAAATGATGAATAGCATCAGCGCAGAAGCCACAGCTACGGTGAATGTAAACTTGAGCAGCTGGCGTCACGCAGATCCCAGTGTCAGATGTAAGACTGCACGTTCTCTTTCCCCTCGCTGCTTTGCTTTGCTGTTGGCTTCATTATGTGAAAAAGCATAGCTGATACAATGCAGGAATTGTGTGGTTCAGCTGCAGGAGACCAGAAAGCTAGGTTTTACTGAAGACACAACGTTTCTCGGCTCGTGTAAGGGGACATTGAAAGACTGCCCGGCATTGAGGAAAAAAAGACTGTGTTAATAATCAGTTATGAAAAGAAAAAAATCTAATAAGAATCCCAGCTAAAGCACTGTGTTAGAAAGTGAAGGAATACAGAAGTGAGTTGGTTCAAGTGCCTTAGAAATAATAAACACTGCAAGGGAATATCCAGAAAGGAATTAGGAATTGGCAAGGCACCAGCCGTATTCACCCCATCCAGCAAGACATGGCTATTGAAAAACTGCAACTTAAAAGTCAAACTCAGATCTTGAACTTCAAAGTTATTTCTGCCCTACCATGCAAACATGGTAGAAATACGCTGAAGCTATAGGCAGGCATATCAATGTTTTCCAGGGTAACGGCCTCGGGAAGAAGACCAAAGTATTAAACAGAATTACATGCCTTGGCTTTTTTGACATGATTGAAATACAACTTCTTACCTCTAGTGTTCACCAGAAAAGAAGGTGAAAGTATCTGGGACTTGGGATGAAAGGAAAGCTTCTCTTACAGGAGGAAGAGGCAAAAGGAGTGGAACAAGAGAGTCCCTCCGATCGGCCGGGAGTGACAGTGCCTGGGACTGAGGGGCATCGAGGGCTGGGCAGGGTGATCTGTCACTGCATCCCTGCTGTGCAGAGGGGGATGGCATCTCTCCTTGTTCCCTTCTCATTTCCATGGTTATAGCTCTGCTGGGAATGGCTTTACGTTCCTCTCCAAGGTCTAACTCAGCTTGACTCTTGGCAGCTCTCAATGTGTTCCTGAGCTTCCCGACCCCTGAGCAAGATCTTGGTTGTAGAAGTCACTTCCCCCTTTCCCACCTACTTCTCAGCTCATCTTAATGTGCAGGTTCATGTTCTTCCAGGTGGCTCCTGGTGCTTTGGTTTCAACAGCTTTAGATTTAGTTTACACTGATGCAGGTGTGATGTGGGCTTTGGCAGTGCCGTCCCTGGATCTAGGATAAGTTTTTAGAGCATGTTAAGTACTGGGCCAGCTCCTTCACTCCAACCTATGCCTGATGTCATGCTGGTACAGAGGCTATTTCAAGGCATATTAAGCTACCAGATCAAAGAGGTAGAGAGAAAAAGTGGGCCAGAGAAAACACAATGTTTTCTCAAATCTTTAGCCAGTTGTCCCTGGGGAGCTGCCCCAGGCTCAGGAGTGCAGGGGTGTGCTTGATGGCCAGGTAGTCCTACAGTCTGGAGAACAGATTTTTCCTCCCTCCTTATTTCATAAGTTGCAGTGACCCTGAATTCAGTCTAGCTGAGGACCTGGACTATCCAGCCCAGCACCTGGGTGCTGCCAGCTGGATGTCATAGTGGAAGATAACAAATTAAAACCAGGTCCCCCAAGTCCAGAATGGATTTAGGCATCCCGTGCTGGGCTTAAGTCAGTTCCCAGCCTGAAGCCTGTGAAAGGGTGGGTCAGGGCCCCAAATCAGTGTGTGCCATAGCAGCTCACATGTGGTATTTGCAGGAGGGAGACTTCAAAAGGGTGTTCATTTACTATTTTTTTTTTAAATTATTTTTACTTAAGCCCAGACTGTTTAAGCTGGGGATGGACATCTATGGGATTGCTGGGGAGGGGGAGTGCAGCAGCTGGCCCAGGGTGTGCTGCTGTTGGCAGGCTTCTTCCCCGGTGCCACAGCATGTTGTCTTAGTGGCAGCAGCTGGGAAATGACTAGCTCTGCAGTGTGTCCAGCTATCCCAAAATGGTAGACTGAATTTAACTCCACGCAGCTGAGTCCTGTGGCAGTATGTCCTGGGAAGAGCCTCTGGAGTCACCTCTCCTTTGCCATGCCACCTCACTGGCCTGGCGCTTTCCTGCTGGAGAGGGACAGTCTCTGAGGAAGATGGTAGGGATTTAGGCACAGTCCCCAAATAACTTTTTGCATTTTTCTATCTGGAGTGCAGCCTAGGGTAGGATGGTGCCCGGTTTCTGGAGGACTGAAGCATCTTAGCTGTGTATGGGCCTGAAAGGAAGGGGAGGGAGGTAGTGTGCAGCTTCAGAGCCCTGCTGCAAGTGGGCATCTCCTGACACTGTACACAGCAGCCACTGCAGATGTAGAATTACAGCTGGCTGGTTTAGAGATCACTATGGAAGAATGAATATTTTGGATCAGTTTAGGTCCTTGCAATCTCAACAATTTGATGCCTAGTCTTTTCTGAGGTCAAGTATCGTTACCAAGTATTTTCTCTTTCTCTTCTGTCACCAAATGGGCAGAAGTCCATTTCATCAGGTAGTATCACTTTGCTTCAGAAGTTACTCATCTCTCCTATCTTTCCCATCTTCTCCTTTTCAGGCTTTAATGTTCTTGTGCAGATCACCTCCCTGGGCCCACCTTCCTCCTCCTGCATACCAGCCAGCACTGCTGAGCACCAGCCTGCTCTATTCTTTCTGGTCTCTCCTCCTGAAGGACGACTGGAGCAGAGGGCTGGATTCCTGCTTGCCACCTCTTCATGGTCATGGTCTTCTTGCATTTGCTTTCCATGCTCTTTCTCAAGTCCCATTGGTCACCGCTGCTGTCTGCTGAGCAAACTCTGTTGGGGGACATCTCATGCTAACACCTGGACCTCTTTGGTGGCAGATTAGAGTGTATGACAGCTCACAGCATATTGCAGCTTGTAGGTGCGCTCTGATGCAAACCCCCTTGTCTGTCACACCAGTATGGCTTGCACAGCACCTGTGCTGGGAGTTGTGGAGCTTGCATTAGCCTCTCTACCCTTGACTAACCTGTATGATTGGCTTTCCTTCCCTTCTGCTGCTCATCTCCTGTTCCTCCACATGAACAAATATACCAAATAATATCCTAGGTAAAGAGATGTGCCAGTGCCAAGAAATCCTTAACTTCTCTGCTTGTCATGATTAACCCTGTTTGACTTGCTCCCACTGACCCTACTTGAGCAGGGGGGTTGGACCAGGCAATCTCCAGAGGTCCCTCCCCACCTCAACTGTTCTGTGACTCTGTGATCCAACAGTCCTGTCTCACATACAGCTTTACTTGAGTTTTCAGCCGGGTACTGACATAGATTTGCACGCCAAGGTGGCAAGTGCTGAGCAACTGTGGCAGCTGGCTTGACAATGCGTGGGTGCCTCTACTTGGCACAGCTGTATTGCCTGGACCTGAAGTCTGCGTTGCCTGTTACCTGGTCTCTCAGCAGCTGAGAGTGGATGCTTTGGAAAGAGCAGGGAAAGTGCATGTTATCCCTTGCTTAATGCACCTCCTCACTCCGGCAGTTGGTGCTGTCTGAGCTTCCAGGAGTTTGTGCAGACTGATGGTCCTTTGTGGACCCCTCTTTCATGAGTTCGCCCAACTGCTCGTTGAATCCTGCCTTGTGACTGGCTGTAGTGCTTGTGGGAAGCTGCTCAGTGAGATGTTGGGTCCACTCCATTAGCCTGTTTCTCTCTCCTGCCATCGCTGGTCCCTGTCCCCGCTGCATGGGTGCCTCCTGGTGCAGGGACAGGATGGGGTGGATGCCTGGAGGCTCCTGGAGCGTGCTGGGACTGGTGTGGCTGGGCAGAACAAGGAGAGCAGTGCACGAGCAGTGGAACATGTGGTTGAGTTGAGGGTGGGGGAGGAATGGTTGCTGTGGGGACAGAAGTTGACTCTGCATGTTGTAACTGGGTCACTTGTGAGTGTCCCAGGCCAGTTACACAAGCAGGGATGTACTTGTGCTGTAGCCAACAACCACCTGCTCCCTTTGCTTTTTGGCTGATAGAACAGCTCCAGTTCTCTGGGCTTCCCATTTTAGGTATAATATTATTTCTTTATCTCTTAGCTGCTTGTCCTTCATGTTTCCTGGTAAGTCCCTTTCTTCTGCCTGTGAGCGACCTGCCAAAGTTTGTCCTGATCCTATTCTCAGTTGAGCTGCAGCTTTTTTCCTTTGCTGGTAGAAGAAGCCTTTTGCACATTGCTCCATTTCCCCTCCCCTCCAGCCTTTGCTTCCTCATGTCTGTGCTGGGAGATGTTTGTTCAGTGGCAGGTTTTTCTCTTGTGGTTTTATCCCTGGTCCCTGTGTGCTGTGTCCCAGCCCTGACCAGCGGGCTGAGCCTGCCCAGAAGAAATCTAGCCTAAGGCATATTGTGGTCGTCTTTGAGCCATTTTCTTCTTGTCCTGATAACCTACACATTAATCAAAACTTAGTTAAGAGTAAGCCTTGATCTTCTGCTCGCCTGAGGAAGGTCTGCCAAAAGCAGTAGTCTGTGGGACCACATCACTGTCCTTGCAGCTAGCTCCTGTTCTTCTAGTGCTTTCCCTCTCAGGTCTCTTCCCTTCCTGATCTACACACCAGTAGTGTATCCTTCTTAGCAGGATTCATATATTTTGGTTTCTATCACCCAGGTTCTGCTTAGTGCTTGCCTTTGCCATCCGTGGGGAAGAGCGGCTGCTTTCCCTGGTTCGCAGCCTGTTAGGTGATGGGACTGTAGAATAAATTTGGCTTGTGCTGTGTTGTGAGGCCTTGTAACTGGGTTGTAATGGGCTGTGTCTCACTCTCCCTTCAGGCCAGGAAGCTGTTTCCTCTGCTATGATGCCAGGGCAGATCCCCGACCCGTCCCTGACGGCTGGTGCACTGCCTGGGCTCGGCCCCTTGACGGGACTACCTAGCACAGCCCTGACCACCGAGGAGCTGAAGTACGCTGACATCCGCAACATTGGGGCCATGATCTCGCCGCTCCAGTTCCTGGAGGTGAAGCTTGGGAAGAGACCCCAGCCTGTGAAAAGTGAGGTGAGTCTTGGGGTCTGCTGGCTGCAGATGGCCCTGCAGGGCTCTTGCCTGCACCTGCCTAGGTCTCTCTCCTGCCTGTGCTTGGATTTCCTGCCAGGGTGGCCACAGTGTGTTTTATGAGCATGTCATGCTGCCTGTTTGGTGATGTGCACATGTGTTGGCAGCTGCTCCACCAGCTGCCTCTTCCCCGTGCCTGAATTTCTGTCCCTGCGGCATGGGCTGGGAGTGGTAGCCTCAGTGTCCCAGACCTGACCAGTCCCATGCAACCATTGGCAGCTGGCTGAACTCAAACCCTGCCTGCAGAGTGGGGTCTGGCGCAGCCAACATGCCCCTAGGTCAGGGTGTGCACCCAAAGGAGAAGCTGCGCAGTCCGTCAGAGGGCTTGCGCAATGCTTTCATCCCATCTCCGGTGCACATGAGCCCTTGGTGCTGCTGGTGTTGGTGTTGCCTTTCCCATGGGGACCAGGCGTGTGGGTGAGCGGTGCTGAGCGGCAGCAGGGATTCAGCTTGCACCGCAGGTGCTGCTGGCTGGGGCTACCCCTGCCCTGCTGCTTGCGGTGGGGGCCCTGGCTTCACCTTGGGACTGGTGGGACGGGGAAGATGGGCGGCTTCTGCTTGGTACCATAGGCTGGCATGTCAGAACCAGGCTGCAGGGACTTGGGAGACAGTTGCAGAGCATTTTCCTTGTATGGTTGTCTCATGTCTTGGTTGTCCAGTCTTTTGACTCCTTGACCCTTGCTGTAGTGGTGGTGTTTGCACCTCCCACTGCCAGCAGACGGAGGTGGAAACCCATCAGTTCAGAGGCCCCACGTTAGTGAGGGTGGTGGCTGCTGTCAGAAGGTCTGATAAACAACTGTTCTGAACAGTGCATTTGCTGCTGCTTGAAGGTACCTCAGATGATGCTGTGTGAGGATGGGGTGATGTGCATTCTCTGGAGGCGTCAGGAGGAGGTGCTAGATGATGTGAAAAGCTGCCTGTGATGAGCTGTGAGCTGAAGGGGGTAAAACATCAGTTCCAGGGAGCACCCCACTCTCCAAATGGTGCTGACACTTGATTTGGCCAAACTCTTATGGCAAAAGCTCAACAGCACCCAGGCCCACCTGCGGGGAGGGTGCCAGTTCCCTCCCCCAGCCCCTTGCAGTGGACTCCTGCAGGGAGAACTGGTATGATAAAGTCCATCTGATCACCTTGCACAGGAGCTCCGTGCCCAAGGGGTGTCCAGTCAGCTCATGCAGCATCCCATGGAGATCACCTGGGGAAGGACTGGGCAGCTCCACAATGGCAGGAACTGAGGCTAGGATGCTGCGAGAGGCCATCAGAAGGGCCTTGGGGATGCTAATGGCTTTGGTCCCTCTATGGGCAAAGTAGTTGTGGGTTGGCAGCTAAAGTCAAATGCTGCCCCAAGCTCTTGGCCTGAGTATCATGCAGTAAATGGGGTGCAATGCCTACCTCCCTTCATGGGTTGGGGAAGAAAGAGGATGTCTGTAGCTGTCCTGTCTTCCTGGGGACAGCTCCTTTCCTGGGACACCTTGGGCACCTCTGAGCTGGCCCTGCAACAGCTGCTTTTGCTTGGTGAGCATGGAGATGTGGTCTCACTGGCCCCTGTATAAGAGGGACAGGGCAGCTCTGCCTCGCAGCAGGTACTGGAAGAGCTGAGCGTCATTTCAGCCAGTTGTTGAGACACCATGTGGAGGAAAGATAAGGGGAAATCCACTGGCAGCCCCCACACAGCCACCTTCCCTGCAGCCGGTTCCTCCCCTGCATGGCCTGTGAAGCTGAGGAGTTGAGGACAGCAAAAGGAGCTGCCCCTGGCACAGGCTCTGCAGCAAAAGCCTGGGGGAGCTGAAGCAGTAGCTGCTTATCCCATGAGTAGCCAAGAAGCTGCCCACGCATAATTTTGCAATGCAGCCTGCAGCTGCTTTCCTCTTGCAGGGAGCTGGAGCCTGGGGACACTGGGTACTGGCATGCCATGCTCTGTGTGGCACCCGGGAGGGCAGGCTGCTCCCCACGAGCTGGGGCACAGGCAGTTTCTCTGCTGTGCTGGGGGACCAGCGTCTCCTGGCACTGGGGTGTTTGTCCCTGGTGCACAAAACCCACCCAGTGGGTGCTGGGTGCTGGCTTCCCCACAGAGTGGTGGACAGCCCCACTGGGCAGGCTGCCCTCCTCTTGGGGCAGCTGGAGACAGGTGCTGCCGGGCTCCTCCGCCATCAAAACCTGCCTGGGGTGCTCCCTCTGGGACAAAGCCCTGCCCCTCAGGCTGATGATCACCTCGGTCCCTGATGCTGCTGACTGAAGCAATTCAGGAGGCAACCCCAGACCTTCTACCCGCAGGGCTCCCCTGGAGATCAGCTACTGAAACATGCTGTGGGGTGATACACCATCGCTGTTCCTCGTGCCTCTGAGTAGGGTCCTAAGCCCCAGCACCAGGGCCATGTCACTTTTTTGAACTGAAATCAAGCAGAAGCGGAGAGGGGGAAACCTGCTTGCTTGAAGTTATAGGAGCTGTGGTCAAAAAGCAGAGCCAAGAGTTCAAGCTGCTGCTATCTGTGCTGAGCCATGCTCCTTGAGCATCTGTACCCCATCTAAAGGACACGGCCCCTTGGTGGGCCCTCTGTGGGGTGGTGGGGAAGCTGAAGGGGACAGGGACAGGTCACTTATTCTTCGATTCTCACTGAATGGAGCAACAGGGCATGGAAATGTGTCAGGCAGTTCCCAGGGATACTGTGAGGCTTGTGCAGTTGCTGTTTACTCTTCCAGTTCCTGTTACAACCCAAGATGTACTTTGCAGGAAAGTTTGGGGTGTGTTTCTTGAGCTTTGGAGCTGTGAGCACATCCCCTGTCTGCACCCTCCTAATAGTCCTTGAACTAAAAGGCCGAGAAGCTATGTAAGGGGTAGATGAGTGGTTGGTAAGTGTGTGGAGGGGAGTGGTGGCTACCCTGATGTCCACCTCCTCTTGAACTCTGTGTGGAAATTTTGTAAGAGCTGCTTGTGCCTTTGCTGCAGGGTATCCTGGTCCTGCCAGGAGGAAAAGGCAGCAGAGCATGGAGTTAGAGCCTTGCTGGTCACTTCTGCTAACACCTGCCACATCTGTGGCACTGCATTGGCAAAGGAAAGGGAATGATGGCAGCCTGACATTATGGGAGTCTGTGCATAGCTTGTGCTGACTTTGCTTAATATTTTAGCCCCAGCTAAAATAGCAACATTGGTATAGTGCTTGGGAAGTAAGGTAGAGAAAATGCAAAAGCTATTAGTGCTATAAAACTTGGACATTGTCTTTTAAAGCGTGCTACATGCTGCATATTGGTCATACAGCTTACTTTAAGGTACCTCTTCACCTTAACTCTGCCAAGTCAATGTTTCATCCTGTCCTTGCACATCACATTAAGATGTTTTGATTAGTGGACTTTGGACTCAGTGAATGTTAGAGGTGTGCACAGTTTGCTGTGGACAAAGGTACCTGCAGCTTACGTTTCCTTCAGGCACCGCTGGAGTACCTACATGTGGGGTAATCTGGTGGCTCCCCACTGCCACCACCACTTTGTGGCCTTGGCATTGGGAATCTCTGACTTACGTTTTGAGTTGGCTAAGCCCAGGCGCTAGAGCAACAAGGGTGTTTAGATAGTGTGTGCTGTGAGAGGCTCGTCTAGAAGATGGGTCCCTCAACCACACTGACTCAGGGAGGGATGAAGGGAGGGATGTGCCTGCCTTCTCAGACTGGAGCTGCCCTTAGAAAAGGTGCAAATAGGCTGTGGAAATGCTCGTAAGGCAAATGTTGCTGCCACTGCATTTGAAAAGATGTATGCTGTCAGCTATCCGTTGATAGGAAAAAGGCAGTTCAGTATGACATCTCAAATTTTGGAGTCCCAGGCCAAATGTGGATGAAGGCACTGGGGACCTTTTCTTCTCTAGTCATGCTACAAAGTGTAACCTGGATGCTGACTTTGCAGGGCTTTCCAGCACTCAGATTTTTCTTGAAGGAGCTGGTTTGGGTTCTTGGATGCAAGCATGCCATAGGCCATTTACACAGGCTTTGTAGTAAATATCCCTAAATACTTTGATTATGGGTTTCCAACCCATAGGGCTTATTGGCCTGGCCTGTGTGGTTTGAGTCAGCGCAGAGCAACTGAGTCATGGAGAACAGCGCAGGCACTGCAATGTCCTGCTTCTTTACAGGGGATGTGGGACCTGTCCCCACCTTACTGTGGTGGCCCTGTGACTCGGCCAGCACTGAAGCTGCAGCAGGCAGTCCCATGTACTGGAAAAGGGGGACCAGCCAGGCCCAGCTGGGGGATCTTTCAGGTTTCTCTGCTTCTCGCCCTTGGCTGCACGTGTGATGCTTTGAATGACTATGCTCACGGAACTGTGCCTGTAGATGTCTGTGTGACAAACTGTGCCTGTCTTTGTGGCATGGGGCTCTACTCCCCTTGTTTCTGCCTTCTCTCAGGGCAGGAGCAGCTCTGCAAAGAGCTGTCTGTCCCCTGCCAGCCAGGTCCCCAGCTGTGGGTACCACACTGGTCTCCCTCCCCATGTCCCCACAGAGTGGAGTTAGAGGCTGTGATGGCACCACGCCTGGTTCCTGGTGAGGATTAGACCATGTTGCTGGTGGCCACTGGCATGGGTAGTTG
This sequence comes from Haliaeetus albicilla, assembly GCF_947461875.1. Taxonomy (NCBI): domain Eukaryota; kingdom Metazoa; phylum Chordata; class Aves; order Accipitriformes; family Accipitridae; genus Haliaeetus; species Haliaeetus albicilla. Next base: position 26,311,004 of record NC_091487.1, on the reverse strand, counting down.
CCAGCCCTCTTCTTGTCCTGCCACCGGTGGGGCTGCCAGGCTGTCACCCGTACCTCCTGCCCTGCCCCACACCTGCCGGCTCTGACCTGGGCTTCTCCTTCTCATTGCAGCTGGACGAGGAAGAGGAGAGGAGGAAAAGGCGCCGGGAGAAAAACAAAGTAGCAGCAGCGCGATGTCGTAACAAGAAGAAGGAGAGGACGGAGTTCCTGCAGCGGGTGGGTGGCCTGACCTGTCCCAGGGCACAGCGGGGACCTTGGTGGGGGCACATCCCTAGAAAGATGCCCCGGCTGCAGGCAACATTCCCTTCTGAACTGGCCCTCTGCCTCGCCTTCTCCTGTGCCCTTATCTGGGAAAATACAGGCCCGTTGCCCCCTTCCCATGAGGCTGAAAGTGGTGGCCATGTGTGGTGGCATCCCAGTGCCCATGGTACCAGGGCTGGAGAGGGCTGGAGGTGGGTTCTGGGCTTGGGGGAGAGAGGGCTGATACTGTCCCTGCCTCAGTGCTGGAGCAGGAGCACCTGTGGGAGTATGGCACAGGACAGGAGCCAACAGCGTGCTGGCCCCTTGCCCAAATTCCTGAAGGTTTCCCCGTTCAGAGGCCAGATGCCCTCTCACCCATGACCCCAAGGCAGAAAAACTCTTGCAGCACCTTGCTGCTCTTCTGCAAGGGGTGGTACGATGTGGGCAAATGACACAGCAGGGGCACAAGGAGCCATTTCACAAGGGCAGATCCTTGCAGATGGGGGGGTTAAAACTTAAATGCGGGTTTGTTTCCAAACACCCTTCCAGACCATGGAAAGCAGCCAGGCAAGGGTTTTGCTGTGGTGCGTCAGAGACCTGTCCTAGGAGGTGGCAGTGTATTTCCTTGCGGTGGCACTAGGTAACGCAAGGCAGCAGGGCTGGGGATGCACTGCCTGGAGGGAGCTGGTGCCTTGGCAGGTCTTCAGGCTGCTCCTGCGCTGCAGGGGCTGAGGGGCAGCACTGAGCAGAGATGGCTTGTTGGCCAAATTGTTTCTTCTTGTATCTCGTCCTGTTGGGAGTAAAGTCACACGCGGTTGCGTTTCTGTCCCGTTAGGAGTCCGAGCGTCTGGAGCTCATGAACGCTGAGCTGAAGGCCCAGATAGAAGAGCTGAAACAGGAGAGGCAGCAGCTGATCCTGATGCTGAACCGGCACCGTCCCACCTGCATCGTGCGGACAGACAGCATCAAGACACCCGAGAGTGAAGCCAACCCTCTGCTGGAGCAGCTAGAGAAGAAGTGAAGGTGGCACTGGGCCAGGAGGAGGAGACAGTGGCGCAGGGTCTTCTGGGGTCTCTAATGTATGTACTGTGTGAAGAACTGTGCACCCAGGCCTGGTGCAGCCAGGACCCAGTGGGCTTCCTTGGGAACTATGGACCAAACAAATATAGGGACAGAGAAGATCAGGAACCTGTCAACCATGTACTCTGAGGCTGAACCCGGGAGCAGGGCTAGTGGCGCCAGTGAGGGCAACCTCCCTGTGATACCTCATCATGGCCCTTCAGCCTGCTTGCAGCCCCAGGGACCCACGCCGCCACAGAACGTCCTGCGAGGACCACGCACCCTGTGGGGAGCAGGGGCCGCAGGCAGAGGAGTGGTGGCCACGCGGTGCCCGCTGGTGCCCTGCCCAGAGGCTGCCACCGGTCCTGGCGCACGCTCCGGAGGGAAACCCGAACCCAAGAACCGCAACACTTGATGCAGCCCCGTCCGGTGGGCAGGCCTGTCGGGGCTCGGTGGCGCAGGCGCCCCCCACAAGCACACTCTCAGTATAATGTTTACAGCCCAGCTGTCCGTGTCGGCCGTGCTTTTGAATGCACATTTTTACACTTTTTTTAAAGTATTTTTTACAAAGTTTTTATACAGCGATCTCTATATGGATTTATATAATCACTAGATGTGATCCCATAGAAATGTATGTTATGATGGTCTGTTTGTTACAAACGCATATGCCACAGTTATCTCCATTGTGTTACTTGTCTGGTAGTGTCCGGCCCCTTCCCCGGCGTGCTGGGAAGGGGGTCCAAGCCACCCTCTGCAGTGGTGTCGCTACCCTCTCCATCCATGTATGTCCTTCATAATACTCAGTTCTGTATCTCTCAGTAAATGTTACCTTTACATACACCATCCTCCTGTGCTCTGTCTGGGTCAGGCCACGGTGGGCAATGGCCAGAGCTTGGTACTGCAGCAGCATGTGCCAGGTCTGACCATGCTGGGTGCGTTCATGGCTGAGTGGGATGGTGGAGCTGATCCCAGAGCCATTTTCGGTGGTTCTCTGTGTTAGCAGCTGTGGGCCAGGGGAATTCACCCTGGGGAAGCTAGGAACCTTGGAGGCAGCTCTGACCATTGTTAAGCAAGAAGTAGCTTGGTGCGGCACTGAAGAGGGCAGGCAGGGCATGGCTTGCCATCTGGAAAGGCAGAGGTGTGAGACAGGGAGACCATCTCATCCTTACGTGATCCTTCTTGTTTCAGGCCTGAATACAGCAGTTTGAACTCCTTTCAGGGATAAGAAAGAGATGGGAGAGCTGTCACAATGTCCTTGTGGTAGTGATCCCCTTGTAGAAGGAGGTGGAGAACAGTTCCTCTGGGTTTCTGCAGTGTCCTAGCCTTGCCCCTAACTGAAATGCTGGGAAAGTTCCTAGAGCTTGCCCTGGGCTTTGGCCAGTGCTGAGCCCAGGGGTGTGGAGGGTGAGAAGATAATCAGCCGGGTATGCTCCATATGCTAGGACTGGAAGAGTTAGCATCCCCATGTGAATAACAAAGCCCTGACACTAATTGCTGTGTTCCTGACTTCTGGATACGAAGGCAGTGGGATGGTGCCTTGGTCTGAACTGGGGCAGACACCATCTCACACATGGGCACCACTGAGGGTTGTCTCAGAGGAGCAGTGGTGCACCCAGTCTTCTTCCAGTTGGTGTCCTACCCATTACTGGTGTGGATGAGGCTACTTTGATGCAAATTGCAAGTGAAGGAAGCTTTCAGCATCTGGTACAGATGCACACTCCAGCCAGGAGCACTGAAGTGGTGTTGGGGAGAAGATGAGCTTGGCCTAACTGTGATAACAACATGGGAGGAGGTCTTCCCTGAGCATGACTGCTTCTCTAGTGCATTTTTCTCTAGCCTCCTTTTCCAACCTTTAACCTCCAGGGATATCTGACGTTAGTCCTTTCCCTGTTTCATACTTTCTTCCTGGATTTCCCCTCCCTTTCCATAACTTGTGTCTTTGGGACCTCCCAAAATGCTGCCAGCTGCCTTATTTAGTGTGGAGCATGTTGGATCTGTTATAGGGAAAGTTTTTGCCCTGGGAGGAATTGTTGGCTGAGGTGCTCTAGAGGGATGTGCAAGGACAGGACCTGAAACAAAGCTCTTGGAGAAAAGCAGTGTCTGGCCCGGCTCCCACTGCCTGCCATGCAGCCCTTGAAGCTGAGCAGCTGTCTTACTGTGCTTCCTTCTGCCCGGACTCTGCAGCAGTGGCTCAGACCCGATCCATTTCTGAGCTGCTGTCAGGAGCCGATCTTTATACTTTGAGGAACACGATGCTTCTCATCAAGCTCTGCTGAAAGGATGCGGAGCACTTACTGGGCCTGCTTCTCTCTTCAGGATTTTATTTCTCTCTGCAGAGTGTACATGGTAATGACTTTCCAGGCTCTTGCAAGTATCAGTTTCCTCTTTGGTGGTCAGCGGGAGCTCCCCATGGGATGTCAGATGGTCTGGCCACAGACATCTCATGCTTTTTACTCACCTGGAGAGCCTGTGCGCTCATCTCTATGTGAGGAGACTCTCACCCACTTGCCACACACCTTCCAGCAGCACTGGCAGTGCCACGGGTGCAGGCGATGGCCCTACTCTGGCAAATGGCCACACTGCAGTAAAACTTCCTGCTATGAAAACACCTGGCTTGAAAGAGAAATATAAAGTGCCCTTTGAAACCAAGCATGCTAGAAGCAGCTAGCAAAGGCGGCGGCGGCAGCAGCAGCGTGGTGGATCTACATCAGTTTAATGCTCAGCTACTCCAGCCAAGGCTGAGGCAGGAGCTATCTGAGCCCTGGCAGTGCCCAGATAGGATTTTGCCCAGTCTCCTGTATATCCTCTGAACAGCCTTTTGCTGCATTTTAGTCAGTACCAAGGGGTTTGCCGCTCAGTTTAGGGCATTTCTTTTCAGGGGACTTGGTTAGGCTAGGACCCAATGAAGTTAAAGCAGAGGGTTTGGGCATCTGCCCTGTAAGCCACAGCCTGCGAGTGTTGAATGGGAAAGCCTCCCTCTCTGTGCAGCCCTGGGCTGAAAACCCCTCCTGGTCCCTGTAGGGGATGGACTGTTTGATGTTCCTGACTCTGGTAGCCTGTGTCCTCTCCAACCCCCGCTTGGCAGAAGTACAAATATTGCCATGAGACAGGCGGTCCTGCTGGACGCCTTTCAGGCTGGTGCATTACAGTGGCCTCTCCTGGCCATGGGCAGGAGCAGCAGGCACATGCCGGGTGCAGCTCATGTTGCTCCACGCCAGAACAGTGCTCCCAAACCCAAAGAGCAATGGTTGTGCCTGTGGCAAGGTCCTCCCACCTGGGTCCCCTTCACGCGAGGGCTGGTGATGCAAATTTGCTTGGAAATACGCAAGGGACGCTTCTCAAATGTCAAGCAGCCACCTCCTGGCCATCGCACACCCACGCATCCTGTGCTGAGTGCGCTGTGGGCCACTACGAGGTCAGAGCTGATGATATCGTGTACTTCTGGGACAGGGCTTGGTGCCAGTGGTGCTGGAGCCGATAGCCTGATAGATGTGAGGCTGCGGCCAGCCCCACGTCCCCCAGTCCAGCCAGTCATCAGGCTGAACCCCTGGTCCTGATGGGCGCACACACACACAGAGGCCTGTGGATCCCTCCCATAGCTGCTTTTAGATGGTCTCCGCAGTTGCTGGCACGGGAGCCCCGGGGGACCGCAGCCCCGCTGCAGCTGCTGGCACGCAGACCCCGCTCTTGTCTTTCTCGCTGGCTGTTGCATTCCAGAGTTCGCTTGTGCTCGCACAAACCAGCGCACGCGGTGGCTGGAAATGGCTTTTCATGAGACCACAGTAGGACGCCGCGGTCCTCGCATACTGGGGACCAGAGGAGCGCACGGAGCAGCCAGCCGCCTGCGGCCGACCTCTCCTCTCCGCCTTGCCTCCGCTCTCCCGTGCCGCTCCCTCGGAGCCACCGCGGCCTCGCTGTTTCCCGCTTGCGTGCGTCCCCTTGAACCACCCCAAGGCCGGTGTTGCCCCCGGGCCGGGCTGCCCGTGCGCTCCCACGGGGCAGGGGGAGGCGGCGTGGCGGGGAGGACGACGCGGGGCCCCCAGCCCGGTGCGGGCGGCGGCGGCAGCCCGGCCCGCCGGCAGGAGGAGCTGCGCGGCCGCGGGAGCGCCGGGGCCGCGGCCGGGGCCGGGGCCGGGACGCCGCCCGCCGGCGGGAGCCGGGCTGGGCAGGGCTGGGCTGCCGCGGCCGCGGCCGGGGAGCGCTCCGAGCTGCCGAGCAGCGGCCGAGCTGCCCGCTGCCGGGCCTTCTCCGGCTCCGCCGTTGCCGGCCCGTGCCAGGGAGCGCGGGTGCCTGTCCCGGAGCGCCGGCTCGGTGCGCAGCGCCGGTTCGTGAGAGCCCGTCTGGAGCAGCAGTGCCTCCGGCTGCGGGCGCCCCAGCACAAGGCGTGGACCTGTTCGAGCGGGTCCGGAGGAGGCCCACGGGAATGGGCTGGAGCACCTCTCCTGTGAAGAAAGGCCGGGCGAGCTGGAGTTATTCAGCCTGGAGAAGAGACGGCTCCGAGGAGACCTAGCTGCAGCCTTGCAGTATTTAAAGGGGCCTTATAAGACAGATGGAGAGGGAACTTTTACCAGGGCCTGTAGTGACAGGACATGGGGCAACAGTTTTTAACCGAAAGAGGGTAGGTTTAGACTGGATATAAGGGAGAAACTTTTTACAATGAGGGTGGTGAAACGCTGGAACAGGTTGCCCAGAGAAGTTGTGGATGCCCCGTCCCTGGAGATGTCCAAAGTCAGGTTGGACGGGGCTTTGAGCAACCTGGTCTAGTGGAAGATGACTCTGCCAATGGCAGAGGGGCTTGGAACGAGATGATCTTTAAAGGTCCTGTCCAACCCAAACCTTTCTGTGATTCCATGGTTCATGGTGCCATCCCACAGTGTCAGATAGTTCTTGTCAGGGACGTGCGCCTGCTCGGCATCACTGGTGCTTCCCGGCCATTTCATCTGCAGGCCCCTCTCCTTGGAAGATACCTGAGGTGGCTTGACAACTGGGACCACCAGCTATAACTCCCAGGGTGCCAGCAGCACCCTCCAGCACATACCTGCTTCCTGTTTTGTGAGATCCGCATTCAGGTCTTAACCCTTGTGCTCCTTCCCACACCCACCAATTCAGGCAGGACCTTTTCCCCAGGGCATGACGCCACATTTCTCCTGAAGCCTAGGCAGATGCCTGTCCTGGCTCCCTCGTGTCCTTCACATACTACCCCCAGTTCCCTCTGTAAAGCCACTCTCACCTCATCTTCCCCAGGGCAAGGTAGGTGCCGCTTCATCACAAAGCACCGGGCCTGAGGCAGTGCAGGGGTGATGGGCTGGGGGTCCAGCTATCATAGGTTGGTGTGAGCGCTCCACACTCCATGCCTGACTCCCTTCTCGCCGAACCCCTGGCAAGTGGCAGGGACCATGGGCAGCAGGAACCTGGTTTCCCTACAAGGGTCCCCAGTCTTGCCAGTTCCTCACCCTTCTCTCCTGAAACCAGCTCATCCCAGAGCAGCCCATCATGCTCCCCAAAGCTTGGTCATGGCTCCCTTCCTTTCTTCCTCTTCTCACCCTCTCCCCACCCGGTTCCCCTGTCCTCCTGCAAGCACCAGCCCCTGTGTGCTGCCCTGTGGGCAAGGGCATCCAGCCCCCCCGGCCCTTGGCCAGTCATGGGCAAAGGATGCTTGGAGGCTGTTACTTTGCAGTTTTTCATAGTACTCTTCTCACTTGCTGTTTGAAAAACTGCCTCCTCTGCCCTTCTTGGCAGAGGCTGAAGGCAATTCCGTGACAATGCGGTAAGTGGTATTAACTAACCTTTGCAGTGACCTGCCTCTCTTGTTTCATTTTGAGCCAAGGGCAGCAGGTATTCATTTATCTTTGTCCTTATTGGTTCTTCTACTCAACTTGCTGGAAAACAAGCCCCAGAAATCCCCAGCCTTGATATTTACCAAGATACACGGAAACTTCTTTGATTACCATGGGTGCTAGATTGCGCTGAGCAGTGGTGGCACTGGTGCGGCCTAAGGCTGGGCAGCAGGACTGGAGCAGGGGAAAAGTCTTGTGCTGCCAGGATGATCACAGAGAAATGAGAAAACCCAATTGTTGCTTCCCTGAGCCTGGAAACATCACGTGGCTCCCTGTGCCTTTGCGCATTTTTTTGCTTATTTTTGATCACTGGTTGCCAGCAATTGGACCATGGGGGGAAGCCGGTGGGAGGCAGGCACTAGCTGTGGGAATGGGACCATGGGCATCCCCTGTCCCTCTGGAGGCACCGTGCTCCTGCTAGGCTTGGGAAACTGCCCCAGAGGGCAAAGCCAGGTGGGTCGCTTGTTGCTGGTTAAGGGCATGAGTCTCCCTGCACTGTGCAGCTGGTGGGATGGCTGGGGGCATCTCCCAACTGGGACTTTGGGGCAGGCAGGGTGGGTGCTGCCAGAGGTGTAGCCAACCCTGCTGGCAGGGAGCTCACTGACAGCCGCTCTGCCACCAACCATGTCTGAGGAAAAAACCGTTTCCTGCAGCCAGGAGGTCTCCCTGGCTTTCACTGGGCAGGGCCACCGGGAAGGGCTGGCACCCATGGTAGCACGGCTGGGGTTTGCCTGTTCTCTGCGGCTGAGGCCCCCAGAGCAGAGGCCCGGGAGCAGCTGCCGGCTCAGGCTGGCTCCCCCACTGCAACCAGCTTTTAATTCCAGGCACAGCTGGTGCCTGCAATGCTCCCCCAAGCCTTGGTGCCTGCGGCAGCCTCGGTGGCTCTGCCTGCACACAGCTGGATCTCCTGCCCAGCACAGGCACATTTTAGCGCCTCACCCCACACGTGGGGAGAGGGTGGAGGAGGAGGAGCTGGGGCTGTCAGGGAGGCAGAGAGCAGCTTGCACAGACCAAAACAGGGCTCTGCAGCCCAGGCATCACCTGGGGCCAAGTTTGGGTTGGAGCTTGGCTGCAGATGCAGTGTGTGGTTGTGGGATGAGAGAGCTTAATGTCACTGAGCCTTTGAGTTTGTCTGTCAGGGCGTGCAAGAAGTTAATCCAAATTAGCAAAAGCAGTGGGCTAGTGTGGTGCTGTAGGACCCTCCACCAGATGCCCTGCTGCTGAGTTAAACTGGGTTACTTGAGTTTGGCTTTTTTAAATGGAGTGACCAACTCAAGTGGACTCCAACCCAGGGGATGCATTTGGCAGAGCAGGCAGTGGGCTCTTTGTGAGCAAGGCCTGCCCAGGGTGGAGGGAGTGAGCCCAGTTGTACCAAGACCGCTTTAATTCTAAATAAGAGCATCTGCCAAGGGTTTTATTGCACTTCAGTCGCTTCCAAGTTTAATACAGCTTAGCCATTCTAAGTGTTTCTGTGCAGACAGGCTCCCAGTTCCCCATTGGTAAAGGAATGGCTTTCCTCTCTCCAGCCCTGTGTCCAGCTGTCTGCATAGCAGGTGAGCGGGGTGCCCTGGGGCTTGGGGAAAGGTTAGCCCCTGGGGAGGAGGAAAAAACTCTTGTCACTCAAGGCAGGAGGTGGGTTACCATGGGTAGGACTGACAGCTCCACATGCCTGTCCAGCTCAAGGGACTCTGCTAGACAAAGGACCCCGTGTTAGCAAGCTGATGGGCTTTTCCAGCCCTGGCTTCCAGCACTGCGAGCTGGAGCTCCTAGGAAATACCAGCAAGAAGCTACTTCCAGAAGCCCATGTGGGTCTCAGCAAAAGCAGAGTTTGGGTCTGTGTGACAGCGAGGTTTCACTGCAGCCTGTCACGTCGCAGATTAAGCTTCAGGAACAGGATCCTTTGCCAGTAACCACCACCTTGCGCTGATATTATCTAGTTTCTGCAGAATGAACTTGCTGAGTTGTCATTTGTGGCGTCGTCAGGGGAAGTCCTGACTCCTGACGCTGCAGTTCCTGCCTCTGCTTTGCCATGGCCTCAGTTCCAGCAGCATTATCCAGGCTGGTTGGATTTGCTGGACACCTGCTTGTGCTGATATGGCCAGGGATTGTCAGGAGGAAGTGGGCAGCAAGGCTTTGCCGCAGGCCCGTAGGCTCCCAAATCCAGTGGAGCCTTTAGGCAGGCTAACATGTAGTTTCTGGTTGAGGATAAAATGGCTACTGACAGCTCATTGCAAGGTGATGCTGAATGCCTGGTGACCAGACAGTTAGCAAGAGGGGGTTTGCACTAGACCTAATGTGTGGGTATCTGCAAGTGCCTCTCAGTACATGGGCTACTGGCTTCTGCGACAGAGGCAAACTCCGTGGGTGCCAGGCAGAGTCACTGCTGCATTATGTAGATGTTTGCTGTGAGGCATCCCTTTTCTTCTCTGCAGACTTTCCCTGTAAGCAAAAAGTGGCCTGATTCATTCACCAGCTCCAGCCAGCAAATGATGGCTGAGTGGCTAAGCTAGTCAAGGTGCTGGAGCGTGCTGGCACTGCTGTGTGACCAGGCAGGACAATGGCATCCCATGCTTCCAGCATAACAAGCTGGCAAAACCAAATTCACTGGTTCAAACAAAGTTTCCCAGGTACAGGTGCAAGGTGTTTGCTGTGTCTGTGAGGGAGAGGTGCAGAGCTGACTTAAATGTGGCTGCAGGCACCCACTCTGCTGCTTATAGGACACCTACAGGTTGCTGCCCTATGTGCACAAGTTTTAGGAACAATGCAAGCTGCCAGTGTCCCCTGCTGGGCTGTCCTCGTTCAGACAGGGTTTTGGGGCACGTTTCTTCACCTGATATAGCAACCATTCGTGGTGGCTGCAAGGGCCAGGGCTGCTCGGTGGCTGGGTTCATACGCTGGGGTAGCAGCACCTCAGCATTTCTCCAAGCCACGCTCTGGAGCACGCCTAAGCACCAGCTGGTGCCTAGGTGTTTTAGATGAGAGTGCCAATGCGTTCAAGGCTGTGCTCCAAATTCAGGGTAGAGCTACCTGGTGGGTCCCACTCACTATGCGGCAGTGAGGAAAGGAGGAAGACTGCATGAGAAATGGGATGAAGAAGAGTATATCCATCCTTTATAACTGTAATGCCATCGTAGATGGCTGTGGGGAAGCTTTCCTGGGGTGCTGTGTTTGCTTCTGGTTGCCCTGCTGTGAAAGCAGGAGACATCCAAAGATGGGTGCTGACCTAAATTAGGCTGCAGGAAAATTTCCCTATGTGGAGACTAAAAGTCCCATTAGTTTAGAGCGGAAACTACTGAAATGCCGCATGATAGAGATGTGCAGAGCAGTGCCTGGCTTAGAGATAAGTCTGTTCCTCTGCTCACCCCCTCACAAGATGTTCAAAGAAATGGAAAGACAACTCATTTCAAACTGGTAAATTGACATACTTTTCACAGAGCCAGCAAACTGTTTTGTGCAGGTGGACAAGATGCCCTATCGGCCAACAGTTTCAGAGGGCTCACAAGGGATCAGGTATTGAGATGAAAACCAAGGATACCTAAAACTCAAGTCAGAAAGTTTGGCTTAAAAAAGATAGAAGATGGCATGGTTCTCGGACACCTACTTTGGGGTTCAGGTAAAGAAGGGCGGGAAGGAGTTTCTGTCTCTTTTTCTGTGCCCTCTTTGAGGCCAGTGTTGGCAGTTGTTAGTGACAGCAGGAGGAGTGGCTCTTCAAGCCAGGGCCTTGCAGCAGCATTGCTGGCACAGCTTAGGGTGCAGCGCTTCTCCCTCATCCCTCTTCCAAAGCACTATCAGGGATGAGGTGCCACCGAGAGCCTGCAGATCGGCTGTGTCTGGGCATAGGCGCCGGCAGCCACTGCCAAAGCCATAGGAAAATCAGCCATGCCCCAGGAGGATGGTTAAGGAGCACCTCTGTCATGCTGGGGCACCGAAATGCAAGGGTGGAAAGCACAGGTTTGATGGTCATCTGAAACTGCCCACTCCTTCCCTCTGCTGCTCTGAGCCCCCTGGGAGTCTTGTGGGGGTTTGCAAGCCTTCTGAAATAGCCAGCACTAAGCAGGTCCTCCCTTGCGTCCAGGCGGTGAACCCTGAGGCTCCCCCCTTGTCTTTCTCTCAAAAAGGTGTTGAGGAGCCCTGAGGCAGCCACGGGCTCCGGGGAACAAACCTTGTGCGGGGCAGGGGCTCAGCTCTGCCGCTGCCTCCCCTGGCAGCCTGCTCTGGGACGGGCTGTCTCCCGGAGAGCTGCCAGCAGGCGAGAGCTGTGCGTGCCAGCCGGCGGGTGCACCAGCGTGTGCCAATGCAGCGCCCAGGCAGATGGGGCTTATACGCATTTGTGTGTGTTTTGATAACTGCCAGCGTGGTACTGCTGATCAGCGCTGTTTGCACGGGCGCCAAGTGTACCTTCTGCACAGCTCCCCTGCCTTCTCCTTCACAGCCGCTCTGCTCCACGCTGCCTGTCCTCCCCCATGCCGCCTCCGACACACTGTACTCCAGCACTGCTTGGACGAGCACCATGCACGCCCCGGGCGCAAGCTCACTCTGTGTGTGCCCATCAGCACAGCTACTTGTGCTGAACGCCTCCTCCAATCACGCTGCGTGAGCTGAAGGGTTTGGGAAGCACTTGTTGCCACCAAAGGGGGTGGGGGGAAGGGAGCACCAGTGTATACAACCCCCCGAAGCCAAAAGTGAGGCAGATCCCATTGGGGTGGGAATACGGTACTAGCATGAATGCTGTTCACAGTCATCTCCTGCTGAGATGGGTGTCTCAGGACAGTTAGCTGCAAGAACATGCCCTAAATAAGCTGTACTCAATCCTTGGGAGGCTTGAACATGTTTTATGGTGATGGGTGGCGTTGAAGAACATTTTCCTCTGAATGGAGTCACGGAGCAGCCACGTAATATACTCAAGAGTCATGTATTAATTTAAGAGACAAGTAATGCGTTCACCCTCCGCCACCATGCCATGGGGCATGGCTGCAACCAATGCCCAGTGAGCATCAAATGCCCCGTCAGGCTGTGGTCATCCCCTGGGAGCACAATTTTTGCTGCTTGGTTGCTGCAGTTGGATTTGCTGCAGTGCTAGCAGAGACCAAAGGCTGGGTCCTGCTGCCACAGTAGCAGGGCTGGACAACCACACGCCTCTCCTGCCCTTGTGCAGCCTGGAAATGTGCACACTGGGCAGCATGAAGGAAGCTGGGGCTATGGCCCCTTACCAGCACGGGTAAGTCTACCCCTGGGTGGATCAGCCCTTCTGGTTAAACGGGTCACTGCCCTTCCTCTTTGGGCCTTCCCCATCATCACTGAACGAGACTGCCACCGAGATGAGTCAAACCGTCAGACAACATCTGCACCCTTTGCAGTCCCCGTCCATGCGCTTGGATAGTTCAACCGGTGGGCTCAGCCCAGGCAGCGGAAGCAAAGAAGCCCTGGTTGACTGGGGGGGGCGTCTGGCAGCTGAGCCTTTCAAGTGCCCCAAGCGTGTACATATCCAGCGTGGCTGGGTGGTCTGGCCTGTTTCTGACCGGATCCCAACAGTTAGACATGGCCTGTGAAGACAGCAGTGAGAGAAAGTTTGGCCTTAAATGGATGTACTCTACCAGGATTTGGGATCTGCTGACCTGGAGAGTCATATAAGTACACATCTGAGTACTTGCTCATGAGCTGCTAAGTCCTTGCCAGGAACAGATTAGAGGTTGCTCAGCTAATTACCCAACTAGTCGATATGTACAGGACAGAAGGAGACAGTGGTTCATTTCTTCAATAGCCTGGGGTGAACTCTAATTATCTGTGCCTTGAGACTGAAGCTCCCCTATGTGTTGGAGGTCAGACCCTGACAATCTCCTGCCAACCCTTCAGCTGGGAGGCTCTGGCCAGGCTTGCTCTCCCCCTCCAGCAGCTTCAGACAGACCCCAGCTACCTGGAGCTCTATGTCCGTTTCTGGAAAGCTAGCAGATTTGGTGTTTCCTTTCTATAGTTTCCTTCTTTTAAAACAGACATAAAAAGCATTACTAATGATGTTCAAAAAAACCTGTAAAAGTGGCAAAGCCAAGTATTGAAGAGCTAGAAATTGCCAGAAATGGGTTTGCCTGCGCAACCTAGCTTCAGCTGTCTCGTGCAAATGATCACCTCCTGCATTTTGCCCTGGATTGCTACCTCTTCAGCACCCAGGCTGGGCAGGGCCTCCACCGGAGGGAATGATGAACTGGTCAGCTAGGCTGCCTCCTTTCTTAGCAGGGCTGGGAAACTCCTATCCAGTTGGTGAAGCAAGGGACTGCACAAAGAAAGGAGGGTCTCCTGGATAGACACTTGGTGCCTCCCTGGAGAGCTGAGTCTGCCCCCGCCCCTGCCTCGAAGTTACTCTGTGAGTTGGTAAGCTGCATAAGCAAGAGCTTTCACAGGAGCAGCCCTGTCTTCCTCATTTGCTGGAGCTGATTTACAGAAGTGCTAAAAGTTTGCAGCTGCAGTCACAGACATCAGGAGCTGGGGTTTGGTTAAATGAAGTGCTATATAGAGCCAAAACCACTGAAAAATTAGATCCTAGTAGGTTCAAACTGTGTGTCCAAAATGAATGAGTACCTATGACCTAAATCTCTCTTTGTCTCTTGTTTTGCAACTGTTAAATAGGGATAACTCCACCCCCACACCTGAAAAGGTGGCCGAGAAAACTGATTCATTAATAGCCCTGAAGCAAGCACTCAGTGCTGAGGTGATGAGCACTGGAAAGAGTCTGTGAAGACATGGAAAAGCAGGATGTTGGAGCAGGCTCTGACCACAGGACAGCGATGAAGGTAATGCAGCCATCTGAGGGAAGAAACCTTTGTGGATCATGCAGTTATAGAGCACAGCATGTTACGTGGCATGAGGGTGTAAATGCAGCGTGCTTAAGGGAGCTAATTCTAGGATTTCCATGCTTTTGTGTGCTTGACTTACAGCCCTTGCCATTTATCAGACATTCGGGGTGTAAAGTACCCATTTCCTGTATATTGGCAGGTTGTGCCTAGTAAGGACTGAAAATGTTCATGTGATGGGCATTTGCTCTCTGCTAGGTGGGATGAATTTGATGGGATTACACTTGACCTCACCTGCCACAACCTCACTCTCACACTCACTCACCTCAGTGGAGATGAAATAGCCCTGGTGATGGAGAGAAGCCATCCTGCCCACATCGCAGACAGGTCTAACATGTGCCGATAGAGTGGACACGGCAGAAGCTTGTCTGGTAGAGAGCAAGAACTTTTGTTCAACACCACCATTTGCTTAACATCTCTTATCAGCACCAAATTCCACACAAAAGTCTTCAGACTCATGTGGGGAATGATAAGCAAATTGTTGCAATTGTCCAAATATTGTAAGAAATTATTTGCATAAAATGCTACATGCGAAGCAGAAACAAACTTGGTGGTTTACTGGAGGATGAAGTTGGTAGCTGCTCTAGGTTGGATTTTTAAATAGCACTATGCACTGAATGGTCATGCAAACAAGATGGGTGAGATGCAGTTTTGAATGTTGCTGCCATAAGCCTGCAGAAGGTGAGAGTGCTAGAGCAGCAGATTTACAAGGAAACTCTAGCAACCACCTGTGCTGAGGAAGCTGTTTGCACAGGTGGGATGTAGGGACCTTT